>NC_138944.1:8042500-9242500 GCF_965226115.1 Aulonocara stuartgranti | reverse complement strand
TGTAAATCAGCAAGGATGACACCAAAGTCCTTCAAGAAGCAAAGCTCACCGCTTTGCTCCCATCTTAGCAAAATCTTTAGGCAGGTATGTGGGGGTTTATTTTTAAACGGCTAAATGAATGGAGAGAAGGCCATAAAAGTTATTTTCTTTATGATCATAGGGACAAACCTGAAAAAACCCACTAACAACTAAAGCTGCTTTATTATGGCTCTAGAGCACAGAATAAAATTCATGTTGTGGTTACAGTAGACAGAGAAAAAATAATATGTTAAAACTTTCAGGAGCATCTATTGTGCACTTGTGTCAATGGAACAACATGATTGGCTCATACACCGATCAGACATAACATTTATCTCCTTATCATCTCACCCTTTAGTGGGTGAGATATATTAGTGTTCTCAAAGCTGAGTTTTAGAAGCAGGAAAAATGGGCAAGTGTTAGTATTTGAGCAAGTTTGACAAGGGCCGAATTGTAATGGGTAGGCCACTGGGTCAGAGCATCTCCAAAATTGCAGCTGTGTGGTGTTCTTGGTCTGCAGTGGTCAGTATCTATTAAAAGTTCAAGGAAAGAAGAGTTGTGAACAAGGGTCACGGGCAACCAAGGCTCACTGACGAGTTTAGGGTGGGGAGGCTGGTCCATGTGGGCCAATCCCACAGATGAGCTGCTGTAGCTCAAAAAACCTAATGCTGGTTCTGACAGAAAGGTGTCAGAAAACACAGTGCCTCACATTATTATTATTATTATTATTATTATTATTATTATTATTGCTGAGCCCTGTCAACCACCAAAAATGTGTGCATCAGAACTGGACCGTAGAGCAGTGGAAGAAGCTAGCCTGGTGTGATGAGTCCCATTTTCTTTGACATCACTGGGATGGTCAGGTGCATGTGAATTGCTTACCTGGGGAACACTTGGCACCAGGATTCACTATGAAGAAGGATAGCTGGCAGAGGCAGTGTAATGCTTTGATAATGCTCTGCTGGGAAACCTTGGGCCCTGCCATCCACGTGGGTGTTACCTTGATATTACCAACCTAAGCATTGATGCAGACCATTTACACCCTGTCATGAGAACAGTATTCCCTGATGTCTGTGGCCTCTTTCAGCAGGATAATGAGGCCTACTAACAAGCAAAAATGGTTCAGGGATAGATTGAGAAGGACAACAAAGAGTTTGAGGTGTTGACCAATCAAGCATCTGTGGGATGTGTTAGACCAGGGGTCCCCAATCCCAGTCCACGAGGGCCGGTGTCCCTGCAGGTTTTAGATGTGTCCTTGATCCATCACAGCTGATTTTAATGGATAAATTACCTTCTCAACATGTATTGAAATTCTCCAGAGGCCTGGTAATGAACTAATCATGTGATTCAGGTGTGTTGACCCATTGTGAGATCTAAAACCTGCAGGGACACCGGCCCTCCTGGACTGGGATTGGGGACCCCTGTGTTAGACAAACATATCTGATCCACGGAGGCCACACCTCTCATCTTACAGGATTTAAAGGATCCGTTGCTAACATCTTGGTGCCATATACCAAAGCAGAACTTCAGGGGTCTAATGGAGTCCATGTATCCACAGGTCAGGACTTTTTTTTGCCAGCAAAAGAGGAATCAACACAATATTAGTTGGTCATAATGTTACGGTTGATCGGTGTATGTTTCCCATTTTGGCTATTAATATGCTTTTTGGATGAAGATATATTGGTGTATCCTCTAAATGCAGTGTTTTCACTGTTTATTTCACACTTGTATATTTAATGTTATCTTTTTTTCTCAATTCTACTAAAAGTAACATTCTTGTATTTGGCCCTGACAGTTTCACTAAGGAGGTCAGTCAGCACATCGGCCCCACATCGGCGGTAATTAGATCATTTTCTAAGAAGCTTTTGGTATCATCTTTGAACAACATCTAAAGTTTGAATCTCTAAGCTGTCTAATATCTTAATCTCTAAGAATGTCTAAACTCATCCAGTCCAGTCTATTTCAAAAGTCAGACCTTAACTATCTGGAACTTTTAGTCGACACTTCAATTTTCTCTCGCCTTGATTATTTTAACTCACTTTTCACTTGTATCTCTCAGTTCTTCATAGCAAGTCCTATTATTAACACGTAAAGCTCTACATGAGCAGGCCCCTGCTTATGCAGTGCATCAGGAAAGTATTTATAGCTTTTTACTTCTTCCACATTTCGTTAAATTTATTTTCAACACAAAATTCTGCCCACCCCTTAATGATAAGTTTTCCTAAGTAAAAAAAAAAAAGCTTGAAATTCTTACGAATTTATCAAAATGAATAAATACATAAAAATAGAAAATGTACATAGATTTTACAGCCTTTGCTTCACCGTAGGCATGGTATTGGCCCAGTTTCTGCCAGACATATTGCTTGGCATTCAGGCCAAAGAGTTAATATTTATTTCATATTTGTTTAATCTCGTCAGGGTCGAGAGAAAGAGCAAGGCTGGATTTCTGTGGAATGGCTATTGGGTTCTCGGTCACCTCCATGACTAAGGCCCTTCTACCTTGATTGCTCAGATTGACCATGCGGCCATCTCCACAAAGAGTCCTGGTGGTTCCAAACTACTTAAATGTATGGATGATGGGATCTAGTGTGCCCATTTGGACCTCGACAGAATCCTCTCTCTGAGGGTATTAATATAGCACCAAATCACAATGAGAGTCACCACAAGGCATTTTTTATATTGTAAGATAAAGACCCTACAATAAAATAACACTCAATGCATCATGACTTCAGTAACCGCGGCCTATTGCAGCATAACTAAGGGAGGATTCAGGGTCACCTGATCCAACCCTAACTATATGCTTTGTATAAAAGAGTAGTTTTAAGCCTAATATTAAAAGTAGAGAGGGTGTCTGTCTCCTGAATCCAAACTGGGAGCTGATTTCACAGAAGAACCAAGCTGAATTCTCCGGCTCCCATTCTACTTTTAAAAACACTACGTAACAAAAGTAGTCCAGCAGTCTGAAAGCAAAGTGCTTTACTGGGGGTGTTTGGTACTCTGAGATCTTTAAGATGAGATTGGCCCTGATTAATCAAGACCTTGTATGTGAGTTGAAGGATTTTTAATTTCATTCCGGATTTAACAGGGAGCCAATGAAGAGAAGTCAATATTTCTCCCACAGTGGCTTCTCTTCATTGGCTTAACAGGTGTGTGCCTTTCCAATTCATGTCCAATCAACTGAATTTACAACAGGTGGCCTTCAATCAACTTGTAGAAACTTCTAACAAAGGATCAGTGGAAATAGGATACACCTGAGCTGAATTTTGAGTGACATGGGAAAGGCTGCGAATGCTTATGTGCATGTTATGCTTTTTGTTTTGTTTTTTTAAATAAATTTGCTAAACATTTGAAGCAATTTTCCACTTTGTCATTATGGGATATCGTGTGTAGAATATTGAAGAGAAAAATAAACTTAATCCATTTTGGAATAAGACTGTACCATAAAAAATTGTGGAACAAGTAAAGGATACTTTATGGTTGCACTGTATATCAAAGCTGGTGAGACCTTATCACTCAAATCATTTGATGAAGGTCTCCTATTTGTTCCGTGTGCTTTACATTAAAACCAGAGTCTATCTAGCTTATAACCTTGGAACAGCCTTTGTCAGCCTACGAGTTCAGCCGATTCAGTGATTTCTTTTCAACCACTGCCAAAAAGTCTTGATTGAGGGTAGCTTTCCCTAATCTTTCTCCCATTATTTGGGCCATAGTTTGCATCTATTTGCCTGTATGGAAGTGTGTATGTTGGAATGAATGCCTGAATGTTGGATCATGTGGTGTCTGCCTTTTTTTTTTTTTTTTCAAACGGGTAAACACTTTGTAACTATGTGTTTGGAAAAGTGCTATACAAGTTAAGTTTTTTGTTTGCTATCGAAGTGGCTTATCAAACAACCATCATGGCATATAGCCACCAGCTTAGCTACTATTAATATTTTTCATAAATGTGGTGAGAGAAATTGCACACCTTGCTTGATTTTGTCAGAAAGTCATACTTAGAAACCACTCACACAGGGTTGCAAATAAACAATGGGATACCTGAGATATACACTTGATGTATCTCGATGCTGCCTCTCTTAATTCCTTATCCTCAAACAGGTCTTTACAAGGGATACGTGCCAGGAATTTTAACTTCTCCGTCTCTGACATTCCTTGAATGACACTGGAATTCGCAAACCTGTCAATATCCAAGCTGATGCTGAAAGCGCAGAGGAAGCTCTTCCCATCCATGAGAGTGACAGACACCCACACTGCAGGGGCAATCAAAGATCTCTGTGTGATTGAGCAAAACATGTAGCGCAGGATTGTTGGATCCTTGATTCTTTTCCCAGTGGGTCTTTTCCACTCCTCTGCCAACACTGACACATTATTGTTCAATACAAAACCTAACAAAAAGAACCATATGGGAGGAATAAGAAGCAGTCCGATCCCATAGGTGTAGTTATACTCTGGCATACAGGGACAGCTGAACTCAAACGCTGAGTACATTTGAGCACTAGCTAGTGCCATGATACCACAGATTCCATTCATAAAAGACTCCTGGTTGGATTGGAGAAACTGGAACATCATACGAAACTTATCCATCTTGAGAAATGTGTCGGGTCTTTAGTTCACAAATACTTAAACCTGTTAAAAAAAGGACAGTAACATGTTTAAGATAAGGCAAAAAAGGCATAAAATCAGATTTTTACGAGAAATGATTATAGGTTCTAGTAAAGTCTTTATTAAAGGTTAAAAAATAATTGCAAATATTTTACATGTGATATAGAAATCTATAAAAGATGGCAAAGATCAACTTTTGGAGTGCCATACTGTGAAACAACTATTTGAATGTTGAATTTTAAGGGAAAATAAACCATCAGGCCAAATGCTATATGTGTTATTAAGCAGTCAAGTAAGTGATAAATAGACTTTTGGTTCTGCATTCCTTTTTCTATTGAATTAGAGGCTTAGTAGGTAGAGAAATATCACAACACTGGACTGTCAAAATTTATTAAAAGTGATTATTACTTATCTTTAAAGCATTTGGAACTTACTGCATATTCATTAATTAGGCCATAAAACATAATTTATTAAAGGCACCATGTTAAATAGTGATATTATAATCTCTGTAAACTATGACTTCTACTTTAAAACAGCTTTAATGTGGACTGGGCTATCGGTTTAATATAGAGGAATAAATACAAGAAATACATAAAATACACTTACCTCTTTAAACAAGAGTCAATGAATAGATCAAAGGTTTAAAAAAACCATATAAGGACAGTGTCCATAATAGAAGTTTTGCTGTTGTACTTAGCAATCATCATACCCCTGACCAACTGAAAGGTGCTTCTCGAACTCTCTGTCCAAAGCGAGCAGCATCATCTGTCATCATGCCCCTCCCTTCATAGGCACCTGTCTTTAGTGTGATGCCAAAACAAATTCTGATTCACCCCGCATTCTCAAAAGTACACCTGTTAAAGGGAACATATAGTTTCCATCGTTTCTGGGAATGCCTTTATTTGCTAATATGCATGCAGTGTGTGGTGAGGTTTATTCGAGAAACCCGAACTTCGAGGGTGTAGTTGTGTTAATGTGTAGTCGTAACAACGAAGACATGCAAAAACACTTTCAACCCATTCAAATATCTGTGGCTTTGGCTGGAAAATGTAATTGTCTAAGAGGTGAGGGTTCAGCCTGTTCTCACTTGCGTAATCAAAACCAGAAGAATCAAATCGAAGGCTTCACTTTTAAAATATAACTACTAATGTTATCACATATTGATTACTTTATTTCACATAACTCTTTTAGAGCACCTGGACCCACTGACTGTAATAGAGCTTGACAAACCAGTTAGAAACCCACAAGAAGATAAAAGACAGAGGCACTCTCTGCTATTCATGCATATAAAACACCATTGTTTTTATTTGAACAAAGGTAGGTGGCTAAATGCGTTCATTTCATAGTATACTATGAAATGATCTAAACAACCTCATACTGCTTACTGGTAAAAACTGTCTAACCGATTCAAAGTAATTGCTCAATTCTGACATTTTGAAATTGCAGTTGAATTTACAGGAAGTCTGTGCTATCTTTTCTTCTGTCTATTGCACAGGAAAATGTCACAGCAGAGCACATGGGCAGGGTGTGCAGGAAATAAGTCACAGAAGGCAACCTACATCTAAAATAGGAAGAGATCACAGAACCTGCGGCTGTGCAAGGTTGATCTCTTAGTTCCGTCTGTATACCTATTCAGTGCGTTGCATTATTGAGATAAACATACTTTCTGGTGCGTATTCTTCTTCTCTTTTAATGTCATGTGCAAAAAGTAATCTAGTATTTAGCATATAAAGTAACAACAGAAAGAAATAAGTAAAGAGAGGAAGTTGCTTCGTTCTCTGTTTTCTTGCATCACTGTAAAATTTGCTAGCAGGAACATTGTTTTTGAATTATTTTAATGGATAATTGCAAGGTTTTAGATTCAGTCGTGTTTTGTTTTATTAATCACTAATTAATCACATGCACTTTTATAATTGACTGAATGCTGCCATTTAATTCACTCATAGACAATACTGACGATGCAAGAAACTCTGCTGAGAGTGTTTGTGGTGGGTCTCGGTCTCCTAATGTGTCCAAAGGATGACCCTGGAGTTGAGGAATGGGACGGTATTGTCAACAAGGACATGCAAAGGCATGAAGAGAAGCTGCTGAGAGAGGAAGAGAAACTCGACCAGGAAATGCCACCTGTCAGTGAGAAAATACACACAGACAAAAATGAGACTGAACATGACAGAAACTTTCATGATGAACAGAAGTCTGATCAAAACGTCACTGAAAAAGACAAACTTTTAGAGTCAGAAGGACATGGCAGCAATCATGAATTACTACGGGGCCGATCCACAGCTAAATCAGATCCAAGTGTGCCTAAAAATGATAATGCTGAACCAGAGGCTGCTTTAAAGACATCACAAGATGCTAATGAGCTAAAGGGAAAAGATATCCATACTGACAGCTCTTTTGGAGACCCTGGCAAACCACAGGGGCAGCATGCAAGACCTGAGAAGGAAATATCTAGTTCCAAAGGACAAGACACACCTTTTAAAAATGTCAAGACATCAGAAAATGAAACCTCAGAGAAATCAATTGCAGAATGGGAAAGAGATTACCTCTGGTACATTTGGAACACATTCTCAGTGATTTCCATGATCCGTTTCTGTTGGAAATACCTGAATAGGAATTCCCAAATGACACAAATAGCAGCCTCCCCTGTGACGTGCGCTGCTGATGAAGTGCAGCTACCAGACATCGGCACACTTAACGATTTTTATGCTAAATACGTTCAAGAATCATCTCAAAAGAAGTGGAGGAAGGATGAGTTTCTGGAAGGATTTGCAAATGACCTACTAGATGCTATGAGGACCATATGTGGTAAAAATGGCAGTATGGTGATTGAGGACTTTCAGATGCTCAGTGCCTGTAACATCATTGTCCCTTTGACCCCACCTAAGCCATTTAGTTTTCACATTCAGCTCTGTAACCACAAAGGGAGGGATTTTTCAAATATGCCAGTGTGCGGTCAAATAAAACTTTTGGAAAATAAGAAAACCCAAGATTGCCCCTGTCAGACCTCTGATGCAGATGAGGATATGGTTTGCCTGCTGCATTCTGACCACAATGAGAACGTAAGGACAGAAATTACTGAGGTTTGTGATGGTTTTCTGTGCTCAAAGAACACTCCTTTCTTGTCAAAATCACTGGTCTCCAGATGGTTTCAGAGCACTATAAAACAAGCATGGAGACTGATTTCACACAAGTATGAGTTTGAGCTCAATATTCACTATATTGATGCTCCTGGTGCTCTAGTGATCAGGTTCAAGTCAGGCAAGAAGATCACCTTTAGTATGAATCCCGTGGTTACATTTAATGATGATGCTTATTTTTTCATCACACCTTGGTCCTCAAGTGATGCAGATACTTTCTGGAGACTATCCTTAACCAGCTACGAAGACCATCTCCTAGAACATCTCTCGAAACGCCTGCCTGAAAATGCTTGTCATATTCAAGCACTTGAAATTGCACGTTTCCTTCACAAGAGGCAGACTGCAATGACAGGAAGTAGTGCGCTGAAAGATTTTCATTTCAAAACTGCCCTAATGCATCTGCTTCTCACCACAGACCCAAGACACTGGAACGCAAACTGTGTTGATTCGAGGTTACGAGACTTGCTATCCTTTATAGAAAGAAGCCTTGAGAAAAAGGTACTGAAACACATTCTCATTGGCAGTTCTTTAACTGAGGTTATTGAACTTCCTGCTGAATTAATCAGAGCAAAGCCAGTGAATCTCTTCTATCCTCTTGTGGTACATAACTGCATGTACAGGAACGCTATGATGCATTTCCAGGAGATGCTTAGAAACGCATACATGATGGTTGATGATTACGCAAAATATACTGAAAGAGCAAACTGAACATTTGACGACAGTGCAATTTAGAGTTTTAATTTTCAATTGAACCATTGACAGTAAACAAGTTGTTGTACATTCATAAATGGCATACTGTGCAGAGTTCAAGAAATAAAGCCGCTATTTTTAAAACAATTCTGATCATTTAAACATTAAATTATTGGTCCCAATTGTTTAGGAAGTCCTTATGTTTTTCTGTATCTGAGTCATCCAAGTTGAACATGCCAGCATCACGGGACTTCATCTTGGGCTCAGACTTTACATGTTCATCTTCACTGGTCAAGTCAACCATCCAAGAGTGACTTGAGATTATCTTCCTAGAAGCTGGTGGAGGGGGGAGAAAAAAAAAAAAAAAGTTTAAAATTTTATTTGCTCACATGTGAGACCACTTTCATGCCTTCAGTGTTCTGCAAGACTGTCTGGTTGTCAGTTTGCATCAAAAAGACTTCATTCAACTTGCAATGAGCTAAGCTTAGCTGAGTGAAAAGCTATTGCATCTCATGTAAATTTAAAAATTACCCCTTTGCTGTGGTGGCGAGCAAGTTGATTCACAACAAGCGCACACAGTGTCATACCCGTAGAGCTCTTTCCAGCTAAAACACAAAGCGGGGTCAAAAGATTTGATGATAGCAAGCACAAAAGTAACACCTCGTAGAATTTCAGTTTAGCCAACTCACCTTCCAGTCACTGGATCATAGTTACAAGCCTTCGAATTACGAGTTGGAGTAGGTGACCCCATAAAGATCTCACAGTGCAAGTACTGTTCCTAAAGAGACATTGCATTTAGTGTTTACATAATGCATTTCATGGCATCCATTTCTATACAACCTATTGAGGCTACCTGTGATGAGATCATGGAAGCAGAGTCCTTGAAGATGACAGCTCCCACAGTCAATCTCTGCACCATCTTCGAGCTACCAGTAAGGAACTTTGACTGTAGCATCACCTTGCCATCAATCATACAGCTAGAATTGGAGATCACAGGTTTATCCACTCGCAGCAAGTCACCCCAGTTTTAATTATGATACTGTAAAATTATTACCCATTGTTGTCAACGACTGTATATTTAGGATTTGAGTCTGGGTTGCTGGAAGGGGTCATGAAGCACTTGTTGATGTAGAGCCTTTTATTTCTAGAGCTTGCTGTGGTGTAAAGTACACTGGCCTCAAAGTACATCGACTGTCCCAAGGTGTAGATTTTGGTCCCAGTGACATTATTTCCAGACGCTTTAGTAGGGTGAAAGTGGCAAAGCACAATAAAAGGCAAAAATAAATCAGGCTGCTGCATATGTTTGGCTAACTGAGTGCATTGTGATGAGTTCTGAAAAATGTTTGTGGAACATTTTATCCTTCCCTAAGCTTTCACCAGTATGGATGCTGTTGTAGCTCCATAGTGTACATTTGCATGCCAAAATAAAAGACAGGCAGCTGTTATGGTATATGAAATAAACATTTGCTTGAACTTAAGCTTGTCTGTGGTGTACTTTCTATAAAATTTTTTTTAAAAAAGTCCTTGCACAGAAAGGTTTGTCAAATTTCTATTTCCTCATTCATACCTAGAATTAAAAAGGTTTGGATGCTACTTTCCACTTTGATAGAAGACTTTGGGAGTTTAATATTACCAGCCATATTTGAAAGTCTTTACTTTAAAACATACTTAAGGCCTACCATTTGAAGAATTCAAATTTTGGACAGCAATGAAATTTAGTCTAGAATGTTTACCATCTACAAGGGTGAGGCTGAACATTCTTTTTTGTTTCAGTGCTCTGAAAACTGTTCCTCCTCGCAGTTTGGGGTGGAAGCCAACTTTGTATGAGTGAAAGAACCTGCAATAGTTAAAATGAATTAATTGGAGACAATTTTAAAATTAAGGACACTTGGCTGATTGAAAGGCTTTCAATCTTTTTTTTTTTTTTACAAAAAAAAAAAAAAGTCTTACCTGGGAAACCGACACTGCAGAGGAATTTCAAATGGCATTTCCCTTAAAACTGGAGTGGTTTGTCTGAAGCGGAGAACATTGCTGATGGACAAGTAATCTGCATGACTCTGGAACATAAACATTTCCATTTGGTTTGTCACAGTAAAATATGAAACAAATACATTAGGACATTCACCAACCTCTTTCTTGAATCCACAGCCAGTTACAAAAGAGTAGAGAAAGTAGTAATAGTGCTCATTTTCTTGGTTAACGGGGCATGTACCTAGTTTCAAATATTTGTATGCATCTCTGGATTTGAAGACCCTTTTCCTGATTCTTACGTACATTTTATCCACATGGCACAAAATTTCAACCACATTGTCTCTGCCCATTTCTGCTCCTCCAGTTACAGGAGCAGCAGGAGCACTAGCAAGCAATATTTTCCTGGCCCATTCAGGAAGGGGCCTGACTCCTCTTTCTGGCTTGAAAAGCTGCTTTTGGTCATAGGAGGCTGGGACATTGAGATACTTGGGTAACTTCATTGCTTCAGGTGTTGAAAGATCTCCATGTGATGCACTCCTCTTGAGTTGAGGTGCAGAATCTTCCGTTTCATCTTCATCTGCCACTGTCTCCATTTTTTCCTGGTCTAATTCAGGATCTTGCCCAAACACACCATACTCAGCTTTATCTATAAACTGAAAACAGGCAGACCAAAACAGCAGAAATAAAAACCCAGCCTGCATCAGCCCCATTACTATTACTATTACTATTACAATTTTAAATTCCAGTGGCTGCCTCACACTGCTGGTCCTTCAACTAATAAAGCAGTGTTTCAGCCAGCTTTTGTATTCTTCAGTTCAGAAAGAATTCACACACCTGCTAGAAATGACAATCAGTGCCAACCAATGAGTGGTGGCCAGCAATAATCAGCTTTTTTTAGTGGAAAGTGGGTGGTGTTAAATTATGCTTCTTCCTAATCCTTTTTGATGTTTTTTATGATGATAATTTTTTTCATATGGTTTGTTTTGTTTGCTTGTGTTTTTTGTTTATTTCTTTTTTATTATTATTTAAACATGGTCAAAATAAAGCGACACATTCAATTACATTTCTCACATTTTCTTTCTGGTTGACAGTTTGACACCATTTTTCTTTATTATGTTTTTAATGTTGGTCTGTTGGTGGTTCCCCAAATTGAAAGCTAAATTATACCCACAACCAAATTGTTACATACAGGGAAACGGTGTTCATTTAACTTCTGGCTTCTATTTAGCTTCTGGCTAAATCAACACAGGCTACAACTTAGCAGGAGTTGCCCATGTTCGGTTAATTCATAGTATTCATACAGATGCATATCGTACTTTTTACGAGTCCACATGTTTGGATAATTCATAACCGTATCGTATTTAGGAAATGGTGATTTAAAGTATAATTTTTGTTGTTGTTGTTGTAATTTTATAACTTTAAATCGTGCTAGGATGTGACGCAGTTGATGATGCTGACGCAGTTCCTTACCAGGAAGTTCCAACATAGTACATAGTACAGTACACTGTGGATGTACGTTTTGCTTCAAAGTGGAATACTCCTCGTAGGTATTTTCTTTATAAACAAAGGGAAGAAATCGCCTTTTGATTTTATTAGAGTACATTTATATGTAGGACAAAACAGAGTCGTTTTTATTTTGTACTTGTAGTTTGTAGTAGAATGCGTTACTGTCGTTTTTGTTAACTGGCTAGCTAACAAGCCAGCTAGCACCCGTGGTTGTTTAGATCAGTTAATATTGACGTTACATCAACAGGAACTAAATTGGGGTTCTAGTGCTAAATCGCGGGGTTGTTTTTCCATTGCATTCAGTGGAATAACGAAATAGCTGCATTTTTCAAAGTGTGTGCGAAGTAAAAGGTAATAGTTAACTTAAATCGTAAGTAGTGCACAAGCTAACTCATTAGCTAAGCCCAGCCGCGGTCGTCTTCCCTTCGGTACCACACTCGGGGACTGCTTGGTTTCTCCAGTGGATGCCTGGTGAGCTTAAAAGGCTCTCTGTAAAGCGGAACCAATGCGTGGGATGATGGGGACTCAGAGTAGTCCTGTCAAGAGCTACGATTATCTCCTGAAATTTCTATTGGTTGGAGACAGCGATGTTGGAAAGGGGGAAATCTTGGACAGCTTGCAAGACGGATCAGTAGAGTCTCCCTATGCGTATAGCAGTGGTAAATATCAATATCGATTTTTCTTTATTATTTTGAGATGACTTTAAAGCCAAATATGACCAACGGTAATGTGATTTGTGTTGGATTATGTGTGATATTAGGAATTGATTACAAGACCACCACAATTCTTTTGGATGGGAGGAGAGTGAAACTTGAGCTATGGTAAGTTTTTAATTTCTTTATTTTTATTATTACTATTTTAACATAAATATATAATATTAAGAATATTAATGAGGAAAAATTATTGAGCAACCCCTCAGTTCTGGCAGTAGTTCTCTAGGCTTTCAGAGGGTCTTTCAAAGTTTTCTTTAAACACTGGCTGCTTTTTCACTCGTGTTTATTCCACTCCTTGTGCCTGCACATTTTTAGAGGAATGTTGTTCTTTGTTTTGTTTTGTGTTTGTTGTTGTTGTTGTTTTGTATGTCAAGCCATTTAAAACTGATTTATGAATCATCCAAGCATTAAAAAGACTTTTAACTAAATGGTTGGACTAATGTTGTCTCCACAACAGACAACTTGCTAAAGAAGTGATTTTAAATTGTATCTTTAACACGTTTTAAAACTAGCAGCCTGTTGCAAAACACACAGAATTTAATCAATTTCTTTAGTAATCTACCAAAAATGCCAAAGAGAATACATTTTGACAAGCATACAGTAGTATTTTTCTCACCAACAAGGTGGTTCCAAAAGTGATTAGATGAAAAAACCTTGCATATCGGAGCATGTTGTGTAGTACTTCTTTAAAAAATTCAGGAAGTTAAACCAGTGCAGGACAAAACAAGGAGTAGCAGGCCTAAAAAGTATTTTCACCTGATGAACAATATCTGAAAGTTATGTCTTTAAGAAATAAGTAGAAAGCAAAGACCTGACACATCACATGATATATGCATTTGGCCTTTCAGTTGATCCATTTATTTTACACCAAAACCTCTTCTGAAATGGGCTTAGTGGAAGAGTGGCTGTCAGGAAAACAGGGAGATAAAGCTGGTGTGTGCCAAATTACACAAGAACTGCACTAAAAATCAATGCCAACAAGACTCATGGAGGGATTAATGTAGATGTTTTGTTCAAATTGTCATCACCAGTGTGGGATCATGTTGACATAGAAATGAACAAAAGGCAGCCAGCGTCCAAAGACGAGCTTTGGGATGTTCCTAAAAAGCCTGGAGAACTATACCTGAACTAAAGGAATTACAAGAATACTCCCTAAGAGAGTTCAGGCTATGTTTAAGAGTAAAGGTGGTTATGCCAAACGTTGACTTTCAAACTCATTATATTATACACTGTATTTCCATGTATGCACTTTACAAAAAATCACTGCATCCATTTCCCATCTCTCTTGGAAATAAGAGGCATTTCAAGAGTTCTGCAGAGTGTTTTAAGCTGGTAATGGCTGTAGAAATGAACAAACCTGGAGTAGGCCTATTTTTCTAGCTTGTGCTTATGTGCCTCTTCAACAGGGACACATCAGGTCAAGGCAGATTCTGCACCATCTTCAGGTCTTACTCTCGCGGAGCACAGGTGACTGGAAAAGCCATTAGAAATATATATATATATATATATATATATATATATATATTCCTTATTGTGGAATTCAATATTTATGTTAATCAATAAATGTTTTTCTTCTACAGGGCATCCTGCTGGTGTATGACATCACGAATGGCTGGTCATTTGATGGCATTGACCGTTGGATCAGAGAAATTGATGAGGTAATTTCCTTCAGCTAATCTCTGGAGTACAAAGAAATACTGGAAGCACATATAGATGCATGATGTCCCCTGTGTGAGAAAATCTTTTTTTAATCTCTGGTACAGAGTGTGTATCAGAGCGCTGTTTATAAACATTTCAGTTTCAGTTATGTAGGCAAATTGTTACAACCTCTTTTAATAGTGTGTACTTTATGTACTGTCTGTTATGCAAGTGCCAGCAACAAACCTTAACCTCAGGCAACTAGGCGCCAAAATTAACTTCACATATATTGGTAATTTAAAAAAAAAAAGAGAGGCAAATTTAAAAATGAATTTTAGGAAAACGAGCAGCACTGACAAGGCCATCTATCTCAGTCTCTGCATTGATGACGGGTATGACAGCGTAACGTATTTATTTATTAAGTTTTTCAATTGAAGAAAACTTTAATGTAGCTCAAGCTTAAACAAACCAGTATTTCAGCAAAACCATGTGGTAATATAGCGGACGTTTCACAACCCAACTTGACTGATGATACAGCAACGACATCATTACATGATTTTCAGCAAAACCCTGTGGTAATGGGACCGATATTTCACAACTCAACTGGACTGGAGAGAAAGTGACTTGCATTTCAAGCAATTAAAAGAAACCTGGTTTGAAAATACTTTTGAATTTGTGTGTAGATTTTTAAATTATTACCTTGTAAGGGTGGTCCAGAGAGAACCCTTGTTGAAAACCATGTACTTGTTGCCAAATCACAGTTGATGTGGGCAGTTGAGTTAATTATGAGGACCTAGATAATAACGTCTTTAGGTTTTACAATAGATGGATGTCTCCTCGATGGTTCTGTGTAACAAACCATCTGTCTCATTGGTTTGTAAATCTGTGGAACTTCCAGACAGTGTTTTATCCAAGCATGCAAGCAACAGTTAGCCTATCACTGCAGCACCCACTATTAATGTTGGTCCACATGTATCACATTACAGGTCGAGTTTTACAGTGACATTATATTGTTTCCTTCAGCATGCCCCAGGTGTGCCCCGGATTCTTGTGGGAAACCGGCTTCACTTGGCTTTCAAGCGGCAGGTTCCAACGGAGCAGGCACGAGCTTACGCAGAAAAGAACAGCATGACATTCTTCGAGGTCAGTCCGCTCTGCAACTTCAACGTCATCGAGTCCTTCACAGAGCTTTCACGCATCGTGCTGATGAGGCATGGGATGGAGAAATTCTGGAGGCCCAATAGAGGTGAGCTGGTTACGTTACTATATTTTTATTTATTTATTTTTTTCTAACCAGACTTGGGAGAAAACATATTTTGTTTTGTTTTTCTTTGTGTAATAGTTACACAAATCCTTCCAGAAAGGGGATCATGTAGATGCATTGCTGCAAGATTTCTTCTTCTGTTACTCAGATGTGAATAAATCAGTTTCAGTACTGAATCCTGTGTTGAATCCCAGAACATCATACACTGTAGTGGACATCATCATTGTTTGCATTTATACTTGTGTCTGGATTACTTTTTTGATCAAAGGTGAAACTCTGCTTATCGTAGGGACTTGGACCTAATAAATATTAGGTAGCCATTAATTTTCCTCAAAGGCAGAAGAGATAAGACTTAAGAAGTGATCTCTATATTGTCATCTGCAGTCTGCATTTCTGCCAATAGTTTTCATAGCATTTACTGCGGGGTAGTCTCTACTGTGCCCCTACATAAATCAAGCTCGCTCTGTGATAAGAAAACTAAGATTTTTATTTATGTTGTATTTAAAACGCTCTCTATTGTACAGTTTTTGTTTTATTAAATATACTCTCATTTACATAATTAAATTTTATGTAGTTGTTTGTTTGTTTTTTTGAATGTCATGACAACACAAGTGTGTTTTTTTGCAAATGGAGAAAATATAAGATTATTATTTTAAAAGTATTCTTAGTTAAGATACTAATTCTGGGTAAACTACTCAGAATTGTCTGGTTTATGTATGTTCACAGTTTACACTGAAGTTTGCAGGAGTAAAAATCTTTAATTCTATCTCTTGTTACGCAGAATATTCTCTTGCTTAGTAAATTTGATGGATACAATGAAAAACCTTAATAAGTACTGCAGATCTCTGACACGTGCTCATCCATATTCCTGTGTTTCCACAGTCTTCAGTCTGCAAGATCTGTGCTGCCGTTCTATCGTCTCCTGCACACCGGTGCACCTCATTGACAAACTTCCCCTCCCTGTGGCCATCAAGTCCCACCTCAAGTCTTTCTCCATGGCCAATGGCATGAATGCAGTCATGATGCATGGACGCTCTTACTCTGTGGCTAACAGTGCCGCCTCAGGTGGTAGCGGTGGTGGAAGCAAAGCTAACAGCCTGAAGCGCTCAAAGTCCTTCAGGCCTCCACAGAGTCCTCCAAAGAGCTCGTCGTTGTCCCCTAAAGGAAACTGTAAGATATCATAGTGAAAGAGCAGACTGATGGTTCCTCCATAGAGCCAGTGTTAAAAGTGTTGTTGCTCCAAGAGGTCATGAGGCCAGAGAAAAGTACGGAGGCCTGCCAGCAATGGATATAGCTGTGAACTTTCCTTGACCTTTTGGGAACTGACTTGGATGGTTGGTTTCTGTTATCTCTTTCCGCGTGCTGGTGCCATCTTGTGGATGTTCGTTTACCTGTACTCTACTACAGCAACTCACTGTGATCAAGTAGAATAAGATTCCCCTGGGACCAACACATGTGAATCGAGGATTACAACTCACCGGTTAACACTACAAACAAATAGAGGGGCTTCTTTTTTAAGGTTTATTGGTATTTAAAATCTGACTTGAAACTGTAAATACATTACGTGCTCTTGTTTTGTTCTGTGGTGATTGTCTTGGGAAGGAATTTCTTATGCTTGTTTTGTTTTGAATGTTTTGGGGAGACCTGCTTCAGTGTTGTCTATCATTGACATTTTTTTCCAGCCTCAGTTGTCATAACTTATTCAAAATTCACATAGTTTTTAAAATAAGATTGAATGTCATGAGAAAATCTTTTTACAAGCAGCCAAGGGCTTAAAGAGAATTTAGGATTTATTAACTGAGAGATGATGTTAGTCGAGGCATTACTTAATCTGTAAAACTGTCTGAAAAAATTCAAGCCAAGTTGGCTTGTTGGCAAGACTTAAATTTCAGCCCATTGAAATAATCCTGTATCTCCATCACTCATTTTTTCAGACAACTGTTTACTTGCTCTGACATTTTACACCTCTAAAGCTTGTTTTCTTTCTTGGATCACTGCTTAACTGGATTAAACCTTCCAGAGCGTGATCAGTTTTAATCTGTTAACTTATTAAACAATTGCTCTGTGCTCATTAGGAAACCTTGTACAAAAACATGTACAGATTGTTTGCTCATTTTGGGGGTTTAATCTTAAAAAACATTAAACATTTGTGTCTTGGTTCTTAATATTTCATAACTTGTAACGGGCGTTGGTGAGAAGAATCTTTTAATTTGGTTGCTTTGCAGATATTTTATATACATGATATGTATTTCTGAATGTAAAACAGTATTCACCTACATTTCTATGGCCATGTGGTTATATTTGAGATTGTAATAATTGGTGGTTGGAATATTCTTTAGTAGTTTCATACATTTGGTTGCACTTCTGCAGTTTCCCAGCATTGTTAAATGTGTGTGAATACTAGAAGAACTTACAGTCGTTCTTTACAGATGTGCTGTGGATATAATGCGAGCACAATGTAAGGTTGGATAAAGATTTCAGAAAGGATGTTAAGTATTTTAACCATGGCTACTGATATTTTCTTTTATTAATTGAACAATCTAAACAAATATTTTAATTTTGATCTGTACTCTTATTTTTGTTCCACGTTCAAAGAACATTGGTGAATTCCCACTTCAGCATTTTCATGGTTAAATACATGTATTCGGCTAATGGGGGGCCTACAAAAATTGGTGCATGTTTGCTATTGGCTCCTGTTCTATGTGATTTATTGAGACCAGAACAATGGATTAACAACTGTTGGGTGAACATCTAAAGCACTATATGTAAATGTTTGATAATGATTGTTGCTATCAGCGCTGTGTATTGGGATGAAGCCTTAATTCTTATTTTATCTCCATCAAAAACAGTCAAAATAAAGAGTAAAACTAAGTTGCATTTCTATTTTCATTTATTGTGTGCTTTAGATTGGGGGGAAATTTTTCATTCAGACATTTATCAAGTTCACTGTGGGAATTGTGGGAGTATTTTTGTCCTCTTTGTCAGGTCAGAGGCATTAAATCCCGTGGGGGGGTTGAATTGATTAGCTGCTCTCTTGGTATTGGCCAGCTTTGGATATTGGTCTAACATGGCTAGGAGCGCATGAATGCACAGCGGTCAAATGTCACCCAAAGGTTGCAGGGTCATTTCCAATGAAAAGACGAGGGGAGCTGCTTCTCATTGCCCCTGAGCTGGAGCGAGACAAAGATGATTCGCACACAGATGAAAATGTGGCGCTTTATGTCTTCCCACCTGACCGTGGCATCTCTGAACTCCGCGTGAATGAGGGATGGTAGTAAACTGACCCAAGTCTAGACAAGGAGGACGTGAACAACATGTTTTGCGAGACATGATGCGACACGCCCCGTGTTTGGTTTTCACGCTTTCCGCCTTGCGCCACCGACGACTTATTACATTTTTCTCCTTTTCATTTGTGCACGGAACCTGCTTAAATATAACGTGTATAACATCTGAATGTAACTTACAAAAAAGCAAAGAAGAAGAACAATAACCACCGGCTCTCGTGAAATTAAACAGCAAGTTAACCTTTTTCTTTTACAATTGCCATCTCTATAAATTCTGTCTGGACACATTTAACATTGGATTTCTCACCGGAATGTGTATGTCTGTGCACGCATGGTGAGACAGCTTGAAACCACGACTACACGTTTTCTTTGATGTTTTTACAATGTTTGTCCAGTTGCTTAGCGCATAGTGCTGCTTCATAAAAGTTTGAGACACTGGACGACCATGGGGGCGGATAGAGGGACTGCCCTTTCCACCTCCATTCTCACGCTGAAAAGCTGATATTGCGTTGTCCGCTCATTGTGCAGTTCAGCTCGTTTGTCTAGCTGCTCGACAAAACACACGTCGATTTTTCCTCAGTATTGCACAAGTTTTGATTACCAAGGCGAATATTTTACACAGCCTATTATTTATTACTTTGAAACATTTGGGTAATTTAATGTCCAGCGCACGGGAACTCGTGTTGATCATTGGGAATACAACTTTTCTCTCTGCGCAAAGAAAAGTGACTCAGCGCACGTTTACGCACAAAAAGGGCGGACGCATTTGAAAATCGACAATAATCGTATTCCTGTTGTGAAGACCCAAAGTTGGAATGGAATTACTTGGTGGTCTACTCATACAAAAGGTCAAATATGCGTAATTTTCCCCTACAGTTCCTCGCGGATAGCCATATAAAGGGTGCAAATTGCCATAGTGCACCAAACTCAAGCAAAGTACGATGGACACGTGCATATTTGTTGACTCTCCTTTTTTGCGATTTACTCGAGGTCTCTTTGTGTGAAAGTGTGGCAGGAACCAAAGTTGAACACGAAGGATTTTGTCCAAACAAGCTGAACGCTAATCTTTGGGTTGATGCACAAAGCACATGTGAGAGGGAATGCGACATCGATGAGGTGAGTTAATCTATGAATTTTAATTTTATTCATCACAGCATTTTGCGATTTGTTCATTTAAATGTTAAAATGCTTATTGTTTTTTATATTGTACGTTCAGGACTGTGCTGACTTTGAGAAATGCTGCACCAATGTGTGTGGCTTCAACAGTTGTGTTGCTGCTCGTTTCTCTGATGGCACCCCTGCTCTGCCACATGAACAGGGTGAAGGGAACGGTGATGCTACCTCCGCCTCCACAGCTACCTGTGAGGGCTTTATCTGCAGCCAGCAGGGAGCAACCTGTGACATCTGGGATGGACAGCCCATCTGTAAGTGCCAGGATCGGTGTGAGAAGGAACCCAACTTCACCTGTGCATCGGATGGCCTCACCTATTTCAACCGCTGCTATATGGATGCAGAAGCTTGCATCCGGGGGGTGACTCTAACTGTGGTCCCCTGTCGATTCTACCTCGCTGGCCCCCCCACCAGCCCCCTGCCTCAAGACACTACAGTTCACCCAACCCCAACATCCTCCCAGGAGGATCCCATGCCTCCCACGCTGTACTCCAACCCTCACCACCAGTCCATCTATGTTGGAGGCACAGTCAACTTCCACTGCGATGTCATTGGAGTCCCTAGACCAGATGTAACATGGGAAAAGCAAAGTGACCGGCGTGAACGCCTTGTCATGAGGCCTGATCAGATGTATGGCAATGTGGTTATAACCAATATTGGACAGCTAGTAATTTATAACGCCCAGGTTTGGGATACCGGCATCTACACCTGTATAGCACGGAATTCTGCAGGAGTTCTTCGCGCAGACTATCCTCTGTCTGTTATTCGCCGGTCAGATGATGACTTCTCTGAAGATCCTGAGATGCCCATGGGACGGCCTTTCTCTCCAGCAGATTGCCTGGCGGAAGTCGACCTGAGTGTGTGCAGTGGAGAGCGTCATGTTGACTGGTATTATGACAGCAAGCTGGGCTCCTGTGTGACGTTTAGCAGTGGTGGATGCGAAGACAGCCGAAACCGATTTGAGACTTATGAGGAGTGCAAAGCCTCTTGCCAGAGAGAAGACATGGGGATCTGCTCTCTGCCTGCTGTTCAAGGTCCCTGTAAAGCTTGGGAGGCACGCTGGTCCTGGAATTCCATAACAAAACAGTGCCAAGCCTTTGTCTATGGTGGCTGCCATGGGAATGCTAACAACTTCCACACCAAAAAGGAGTGTGAGGCCAACTGCCCGCAACCAAAAAGGAAGCCTTGCAAGACCTGTCGTGTGAAGGGGAAAATGGTGCCCAGCTTATGCCGCAGTGACTTTGCTATTGTGGGCCGACTGACAGAGCTTGTTGAGGATCTGGACTCTGGGTTAGCCCGTTTTAGCTTGGAAGAAGTCTTGAGGGATGAGAAGATGGGCTTGACTTTCTTCAATACCAAACATTTGGAGGTGACTATTGCTAAGATAGACTGGAGCTGTCCCTGTCCCAACATCACTGTTGAGGAAAACCCTTTGCTGGTGATGGGTATGGTGCAGGACGGCATGGCTATCATCCACTCAGACAGCTATGTAAGAGCCATAAATGAACGCAGGCTGAAAAAGCTGCATGATGCTCTGGGTAAAAAGGCCTGTGACACCTTACTATGACTTAGACTCGTTCTGTCCACAGATGGGTTTTAGTGATGTATGTGTTTGAAATGAAGACAAGCATCAGAACTGCAACAGAAAAGCTGATATTTAATAACTATTTATCAAAACAGAGTAGAACAAGTTAAATACTGCATGCTGATGTAGGTATGAGAGTTTTTTTTTTATTCCAACACAGATATAATAACATTCCAGATGTGTTGATTCCCATTGTATTAATACTAATGCTAAATTGCTGTTTTCAAATAGGTTTAAGATTTATTTTCTTATTTGTGAACTTTGCATTGTGAAAACAGCAGCCAAGATAACAGACACACATGTTGATCATGTTGCAAACATCCCTAGCTTGTAATACTAAACAAATAGACATCTGTATTATAATTACCGTACTTTTGCTAATGTTATTTTTTTCTGCTCTTCACTTTAGTTTATCCATCTTTGTTTCATAAAAAATGTCTTTTATTTCATATAAAGTACAGTATATTCTCTTAATTTTTCCCTCTTCAAAGCACTTCTGCCAAGTCAGTTTCACGCTTACAAAACAAAAAAAAAGAATAGGCCATTGTCTTAAAGAATATATAGCACAAAGGCAACGTGTTTGTGAGATTTATTAATTTAACTCATGTGCAATACATAAGAATATAGGTTATAGGTTTGAGCACAACAGTTTACATTAACTTAGTTAATCTAATACCAGCATGTGTTAAAATGTGGAGAAAACATGATCCGTTTACGGCTCTTGAAAATTTGGCAATGTATCTGAGCTCCAAGTTAAGGCATTTTGACCATCCTGCATCAGGATGCTTCACACCAAACTTTCCTTCCTGAAAAGAAGACATTTGTTGTTTGCTGGCATGTCCACCTGAAAAAAAAATGGCATCAGTAAATCAGTATACTACAAAACTGTTCTCATATTTTGCATGCTGACTTAAGATATGCTGGTTGCTTAAATGGGTTCATTACTTACTATTCTCTCCAGGTACAAACCATTGCTTTGTGCCAGAGAATTGAGGAGCGAGATATCCCTGAGTCCCCATTCTGGGTTTCTGCAAAATTAAACAACATTTTTTAAAATCCCCTGGTCACTTTTGCTTATCTTTATTATGTAATTACAAAAACAATCAAAATTTTTTCTTTGCATGTATTTTGTGAGTTTGGCTTCACAAATTATACAAGTTTATTAATTCTACTGTGTGCTTAAGGAAAAACATTTTCAAAAGACTATGATGATCTTAGTTGATTTTAAATATACTGTGTAAAGCCTTCTATGAGCAAACTGACACAATAATTCAGGCCGTCAAACCGACTCCTTCTCAAGACACTTTGCTCACACAGAAACAATAGACTATCCATGTGTTATTTAGGGCTGCTGCCAAATTTTCACTGTCATCTTCACTATGACACTAAACCCCCAAAGAATTCCCTTTACTGATATTACGCTATATAACACAGTGTTTCTTCCTGTGTAATAAGTGTTAAATCCTGATTGCTTATGCTTAAAAGGTAGAAAAAATCTATTCTTCTTATTTATAAATCAGTTACAAGTTAATGGTTGTAACAAAAGCAAATTCTGAAAAGAATACCGGTAATATATATTTTCTCTACTTTTGAGTCCTAAGCAATCTGGATATACCCCTTACTACCAAGAAACAAGAATCCTATTTTTCTGTTGCAGCATGTTACTGGCTCACTACACTATTTTAAACAGAACAGCAGTGCTGTCAGCAGTGTATTTGGTCTCTATCTGGCAAATGAATTACATTCAAAATAAGAGTGTGGGAGGGTGGACAAATTCTGATCCACATCTCTACAAAAGCTGTGCAAATGGAAGAGTTATTCATATTAATAACATGACATCTAACATTTGATTTTTAAATATCACAAATATCAATACTAGTAAGTACAATAAGGGTTCACAATTCAAAAATGCAGGTCACACGCACACACATATATATGTATAGTCATTAGACAAGCTTCATATTAAACAGTTTTATATTAAGTGTTGTTTTTGTTGTTTTGATGAAAGAACCTGAAGAACCCATAGAAATCGTCAAATGTTGCGTTTCTTCCCTGGACATCGTCTGCCACACTTTTACTTTACTGTGTTGTCCTCAGTAGATGAAAAACATACTTAAGTGGGTTGAGATTAAGTGAAGGCCTAGCCCACTGAAAAAAAAATCTAACGTCTAACGCAGTATGATCTAATTCATTAACCATTTCCACTGTCAAGTGCTGTCCAATCAGTTTTGTATCGCTTGGATGAATCTGAGACGAGTAGAGCCCTGTACGCTTCAGAATTCATCTGCTACTTGTATCAGCAGTCAGACCATCAACAAACACTTATTTCTGAACATTTAGCTGCATCTCCTTTTACTCTCATCCTCTCTCGTCCACCATTCTTTTGACTGTCAATTATCACACCCTATCTCAGATGCTGTGATGAAAGCAGTGTATTTAAGCAAGAGTGACAGAGTCGCAAATGATGCATGAATTCTGAGCCTTTACTCCTGTTGACCTATAATATCACTGCTCAGGTTTACTTTTCACAGCAGGCTAAAAACCGTGGGCCAACAGGAAATGTTCTGGTAGTTCTGACAGGCAATCCACGACCGAAGCCTCCTCGTAAGATGACTGGCTTAAACAAAACTGTAAAAGAGCCAGAAAATACAGATGCCATTACCTCTGCCGTAGGCTGTAGTCAAAGTCCACATTGCTTTGAGGGACGATCTGACCATTCACTGCATACGGCTGAGAAAAGCAATAAAACATGTCACTATTACACGTTAAGTTTAGACTTGATAATGGCTTGTGATCTATGTCATGTTTTGTGACACCAAACGTTTTGCTACTCACCCCATAAGTCAGTAGAAGGCCCTGAGATTTCAACATTACTCCAGCCCCTCTGAATAAACCCTAAGAGAAGATAACATCTTAAGAACCACATCGCAGGCAGGAGGACATTTTGTTTTTGGTTTCTGTTTTATTGAAATAAGTGAGGCAGATATTGTGCAGAAGCAGGCTTAAAGTGATTATCTGAAGAGTTGTGGTGCAAGCATACTTCAGTTGGTATTATTTACACTTATGGCACCATAAATATCAGGGCCAATGAGTACAATGTCAAGCCAAACGAGGTGAATTTTATAGTAGAAATAGCAAATTATTGATCTAAAACAATCACAAAATGAAGCAAAACAGTTTTGCTGCTACAGCTTTAATCATAACTGAACCTCACTTCATAGTAGCCAGTTACAGCTAACGTCAATGTGTTGTGCGGCTGGTATGTATGAGATTGAGAGCCTTCTACATTTAGGTTACTATTACACCACTCGTGGTCACAGGGGTCTCTTTTCAACAAAGGTTACAAAGAGGCAGTTTAAGCAAATATGAAAAATGTCTTGACTATGTTAGCAATTTAGGCTTCTCCTTTCAGGAATTGTGCTGACTTTCTTTAGTAGAAATGTGTTTATATATGCATTTGAAAAGGACAAAATACATCGATATTACTACTACTACTAATAATAAAGGAATCAACCACATTTTAACTTATGATCCTTTTGTAGGTCCATAGGATTAAATTATAAATCCATATGACCACAGCAGGTCCCTAAGGTCATGTCATCAGGACCTGTTGGATGTGCATCATACAAGGCTGAGAACTAAAGGAAGCAGAGCTTTTGTAACGGTGACTCTGGAACTCTCCCTCTGAGCCTGAGATCTGTGGACTCAGGGATCTCTATTAAAAACAGCTAAAAACTCATAGTTTTTAACTTGATTTTGAGTAACTGTTTGTTTTAATGTTTTAGCATTTTTTGTTATTTTGAAAGGTGCTTTCTTATAAACCCAGAGACAACAGTTCACTTAAGTGGTGAACAGGCTGAAAAATCATCAAAATCCCAGACCCCTATTTTTTTAATTAAGAGAAATAATAAAATATTCAAGTTGAATATCAGTGGAAAACGAGATGGCATTATCAAACGTTTCTTTGTTTTGTTTTTTTCTCTTCATAAGTCATATCACTCCATTTTCCCCTTAGTCCTCCATGCCTATAGTAGTGGCTCCATGCCACACAGTTTGAGAGAACCACTGAATCAGCAGTCCTACCTCTGTACAAGCCAAAGGAGAAATATGGATCATGTTGATGTTGAGCACCAGGTCGAGGCTCTCTGGCTGGATTCCTCCCCAGTATTGATAGGGCAGAGAAGCATCCAGGTGGATGGCAGGCTTCACATTGTTCAGCCGGTAGCGGGCTCTATATGCTTCTATACTAATGGAAACAAAAGACATTATGGGAACCCTCCAGGCCATCATTCTGGAGCAGGTAGAGTGGTATTAGAAAGACGAAGCATAAAACTTTCCATCAGATAAGAACTGCTGTGAAAACACAATTAATTAATTAATTATAATTTCCTGCATTAGATCAGATCAGAGAAACTTTATTGACCCGAGGAGAAATATGAGTTCTCATTCAACATACAACAAAACAATCGTATATAAAAAGTACGATTATAAACACAGATATAAATAGATGAATAAAAAACAGATATAAATATAAGAGATAAATATTAACACTAACGTTTCTTGGATATTAACAGCTAATATAGGTGCACAGATGTCCCAGTATATTATCTGTATTTCATAGTTTATACGCATGCACACATCTCTTGTTTACCTGACTATAGACTGGCGATCATACTCAGATGGCTGCCAGGTTATATTCGGCAGGGCCTGAGCAAAGTGTGTGACATGCTGCCCAGTACCGGAGGAGATCTCCAGAGCCAGCAGGGGTCTCCCGGTGTGCACACTATCCCGGAGCACCGCCAGGATGGGCTCCTTGTTCCTTTCCGCGGCGGCGGCGCTCAGCATCGTGCCAAACCCCGGGTATAACAGTCGACTTATACGGCGTAGTTTATGAAACCACTCCAGCAGGTCGGCGTAACGTTACAGCAGACTGAGTCACTCAATTCACCACCCCCGAATGTTTTGCTTTTCGACCGAAAATGGTCTAGTTCCGCATGTCCTCACGTGACTGATCTCCCATCCAATAAGAACACGGGGCGGGCCCAGGTTACAAAAGAATGACGAGCAAAAATTTTTCACATTTTGCACAGGTTTCTTTATTTAAGGGAAAATAGCGTTCACGTAGTAGAAGATATACACACGTCTTACATATGAGCAACACTTCCCACCTCAGATTCAAATACAAAATAAAAGAGACTCTAAAAGCAGTGCATAATAAGTTATAACTCGTGTATGAGGAACAGAACATAAATAGAAGTTACAAAAATGAATACAATATTTTTGGCAAACACGAATATATTTACAAGTATGGCTAAGGTCTGAATGACACGCATAAATCTAATTAATTAGAGGTTAAACAGGAGATCTATCTACGTATCACTGAATGAAATTAAACATCATTTGTGCAAAACAATAACCAACGTGTAAATAATACTGTAACACTTTTGATCTGCTGCTCAGGTTGATTACTAAAGCAATGTAAAAAAAATATCAGAATGTCTTTTTATTGAACACACTTTTATAGGAGTTATGTACTTAGGTAGCCAGTGTAATACAGTGCAAACATACTGATTGCTTAAAATCCTTGTGTGCTGTGATGAATAATTGCTTCATAGCCACCTGCTTTATTTGAGTGACTAATTGTACAGTGATGTGACAGTGACGGCTGCTTTCATGCAACTGTGAGCTGCTCGTCTTTCCCTTCCAGCCCAGCTGCATGCTCTGGATTTTGACTCTGCTCATCTGCCATATTAAGAACTGTTTGCGGTGTGTTTTCGACAGATTTTGAGATTTCTCGTGAACAGGTTTGATCCAGAGGTGAATTTTGACAGAGGACGGTTCGGTTGGTGTCAAGCCCATCTAGACTAGTTGTGGTGGTAACCACAGAATCACCAAAGATTGTATTGGAAAAGACAGATTTGAAAGTGAATGAGGAGTCAAAAAGTGGCTCCTGCACAGCTGCTGGGTCTCTTGGAGGTTTGACAGGAGGAATGGGCGCAGGCTCACTGTTCTTAATCTCTGGCTCTGGTTGTTGATTCGGGCTTGCTGCTTCTTCCTTAATATTGCTCTCTGAATACTCTGAAACCTGGACAGGGACCAGGTCAGTCTTGACTATCACCTTGTAGTCACTGCTGACACTGGATCGTCGGGACGAGCCCTCTGCTGTTGAAATGACACTGCTTGCGCGAGGGAGACTTTTGGTAGACCACGGCCCTTTAAGTCGCCCTTCTTTTCCCATCGGGGAAGAGAAGCAGTTGAGGCAGCCAGACATTGAGGATGACTTGCCCTGAACATACAACACTGTGATTGGTGAAAAAGCAGAGGCTTTGGTAGTTTCAACTTTGCTTGTGCTCAGTTTAGGATTCATCCCATTGAGTCCTGGATTGATTTTGCCTGTACCTCCTGAATCTGATGCGCGCCTTGTCATCTTCCCCCTTGACCCTCTTCGAATACTTTTTGTGCCCCTTCTAAGCCAGAAGTCCTGAGGCAGAACAGGATCTCTCTGTTTTGGTTCACATTGGATATCTGAAATCTTACTGTTAGCAGTGGGCATGGTAGAGGCTTTCTCTTTGTGCTGCTGCTTTGTGTGCAGGGGGGTTGAGGCATCACTGGGTGGTTGGTAGGAGGAGGAGGAAGAACGACGTGACGGAGGGTGCTGGACAGGGCTGCTTCCATTTGACCACGGCTCATTCTCCAGGCTCAGGTTGAACTCAACACTGCTCTCACTTTGGGCCCTGCTCTCAGCGCAATTCAGCCCTGAAAAGAGATTACAATGTTTTTTCAGAGCTAAAATTTATATGAAAATCATTTTAAAAAACATCTCTCTGCTCTTTCACCTTGATATGCTAAATGACCAATAGGGAGCAGCAGTTAACAGTTGCTGGCACTAAGGATCAACATAGAGATTAATATGAAACAAGGTCATGATTGCGATTTGATGGATTTAGTCTTAATTCCTGCATGTTTGTTGAATCCTCTAAATGAGTATCCCAAAGGTTTTACCGTGATTTTGCAGCTCATCATTGTCCTCAAGTCCAGATGGCAAATTGCTGTCATTTGAATGCTTATCTGTGGGGCAAAGAATAAAACAATTATTGTGTGAATGACACTTTTCTATGCTTAGGCAAGAACAGCGCGTGACAGTGTTTTAATTTAATTACTCTGCACTTTATTTTACTATATAATCAATTAAAATTAACAAAAGAAAAAACAAAAACAAAACAAACACTAGTTAATGGATGCCTCTACCTGTCAACTCAGAAACATCTGGAACAATGTCAGTGGTGGTGCTGTCGAGATGGACAGATGGCAGAGTGGTGGTATGAGGAAGGGGGAGGATGGACGAGATGGAGTCGGTAAATGATGAGGTCAGTGGGTCTTTCCTGCTTTCCTCCACATCAGCTTCTGACTCTTCCAGCTGTACTGAGCTGTCAGGCAAGCAGTTTACCTCTAATGGGGGCGAGGGACAGACTAAGCTGCTCAGGGCTTCATTGTTGGATGAAAGAATGGAAGAAGTGGGATGTGGATGACGTAAAGGAACAGAAAGATGAAATGGCTGTGAAGATTATGAGGGTTTTTTTTTCCAGTAGTGTGGTCACTATATAAACAGATGTAAAGGATGGAGCTTTTACATTATAATCTCAATCTGTTTCGCTTTCACTGCAGCCTGGGATTACAAAGCTACTGCCACAAAAGTCTCTTCCTGCAATGCAGCATTTCTTTGACCTCTGTGGTTCTAATAAAATACCCCACACTGTTCCAAATATAGCCACTCTGTTAGAAAATAAGTCCTGCAGCAGCCTGTATCTGCAAGAACATGCAATATCATAACAAATAACTTTAAATTAGGCTGGTGAAATGAGTTTGCCAATGATGTCCACACTGCTAACACATTACCCAGTTATTTTAGAACTTGGGGACAATGACAAATCAGATATGAGTTAGTGGTATGCTAGCATTAAAAAAGCATAAAGCACAAAGCTGTTGGAATTACTGAAGTAAGTAAAAAGGGCAAGATGAAGCCAGACAACGGACCACAGTCTTTCTTACATATGGAACGCCGAAACAGGGACTTGACTTTGTCTCTGTCCTTCAGCCGGTTCCTCATACGGGGAAACATTTTCAGAGTGGCTTTTTAAGAGTGACCACATGGGAGACACGCAGAACAGATAGAAGGGAGGGTGTGGATGCCAGCAGAGAGTAAGGGGAAAGAAAGAGAGGGGAGAAGTAGGAAGGGCAAAGACAAGGGGAAAAGAGAGCCGAGGGTGTTGGGAGGAGTGAATAAAAATAGAAAGACAAGAGAAAGACAAAGGGGAGAAATACTGAGGATTCCTCAAGAAACTTGACACACCTCATGCACTGGAAAGAATGATGCTTTGAACATGAAACACACACAACATACTCTGATTTTTAATACACTAAGTATGCTTCTGTAAGTTTTCTTTCTGAGTTACTGATTACTAGTTTGTTCACACACTGCCATTGGTATATGTATAGTTACCAAAATGCACATATAAATGATGTGGAAACAGGTTTAGTTTAAAATACACATATTTATTTAAGCTTTCGCACCTTGATGGAAAATCTTAAGGCAGAAAATGGCTTTTTTGTCAAATTCTGGGAAGATGAGCGTCCTTCACACGTAGATGTACATGGACCTGATTTGTCCGTCACTTCACTCATGCATCTCTGTACAGTGGCTGTGAATTGGATCTTACATGAACGCACCTGTATGATCTGCATGTTTCAGCTCTGATGATGATCTTTTGAATTTGAGAAGGAAATACTCACTGCTGTTACGTTGGGGTGAGATGACATCACATGCTGATGTGGAGGCTGAGCCTCCAGAGCCATTTGAGCTGATGAAAGAACTGTTGTCGTGACAGGAGAGCTGAGGCTCAGGAACGCCTGAGTGTGTGGGTGTGGGTGGGCGTTCAGGCCCATGCTCGCGGCTATTGGATTTCATCAGCTTCTTCAGCTTCAAAGTAATCCAGTTCCCACGTCTGTGGAAGAGCAGATAATTCAAGGGAAATCAAATAAATAATATAACACAGAGGATGGTCTGCACAGAAAATGCACTGGGCATCGATGTGGTTAAGCATCACCACTTACCCATCGAATTAAGCTTGAAATTCTTGTGATCAGATTAAACAATCAATACTTGAAGTTCATTCAGGAATATCTTAAAGATGTAAAAATGGTAAATGGTAAATGGCCTGTATTTATATAGCGCTTTACTAGTCCCTAAGGACCCCAAAGCGCTTTACATATCCAGTCATCCACCCATTCACACACTGGTGTGATGTATCCCAACAGAGACCTTCACTCTCAGTGTGCAGGCTTACTTCTAGTTCCAATTAGGGCTGCTCGATTATGGCAAAAATGATAATCACGATTATTTTCACTGAAATTGAGATCACGATTATTTGACGATATTTATTTAACCCTTTAAGACCTACCATAGAACCAAGTCCACCAGAGCTTATATATATATATATTTTTACATGTTGTAGTGCCATTTGTGGGAGCATTTCAAGTTGCTATACATCAATACAACTGTTATAGCCCATATTTTAATAATATGTATGCATTAAGTCCATAGTAATTACATAAATTGCAAAAAAGTGCAATAAACTACAAAAAAATTGAAAATCGCTTTTGTTTTGTTTACATATATTTCTACTTGGAGAAATTTAAGAGGTTTATCCCTCAAAACTTTAAATACAATAAAGTTGCAAAAAAATAGTTTCCCACCACAGGAAATTTATTTTGAGTGTCTTCATAGTTTTATTTTGGAGATACACCAATTTTTATATACTGCAGGAAAAACAAAAAACAATCCTATGATGCAAATTTGCAAAGAAAACAGAAGGTGCATCATTTTACTGTGGGAAGTGTTACGAACAGCTGATCGGATCGGCAAAGCGTGTTTCTGGAATATTATGTTTTTGTTCCTGCAAGCGCTTTTTATGCAATTTTTGCAAAGCTATATGTGGAACGAAACCGTGACCGAGGACAAGCTGATGGCATAAGATGTAAGTACAACTCCTCCGGTTTCATATGCAAAACAAATTATTGCGCTAGCTTACACGGTCCAGGTTCTACAGGAATTTAAAAATAGTTACGCAAAATGGAGCATGCTGCTCTGACTGGCTTTAAAGGGTTAACAATGACTTTAAAAAAATAATATAAAATAGTGTGCAACACCACTGAAGTTTTTTTTTTTTTTTTAACTCTCTTTTCAACCAACAGCAGTCACTCTCCTCTCCAAATAACTTCTGCTTAGCTTTCCGAGCTTCCCTCGGGTCCTCTTAATCAGCGGTCTCCACCCTTTTTTGCGCCACGGACCGGTTTATGCCCGACAATATTTTCACAGACGGCCTTTAAGGTGTCGCGGATAAATGAGGGAGGGGCTAATAATCGGCTCAGTCATTTTTAATGATCGTTGAAAGCCCAGATCGTAATCGTGATTAAAATTCGATTAATTGAGCAGCCCTAGTTCCAATGGTTTCCAAAAGTTGAACAGGAGGCAGAGCCTTCAGGTATGAGGATCCTCTAATTAGTATAAGTATAAGGCTTAGTGACTCACGTGAGCCTGAAGCTAGCCTGAGTTATGCAGCTATAGGTTCAGGCTGCTGAGGGTCTTGCCATGATGCACTGAACATTTCACTTTTCTTTATCCTTATGCATTCACATGCCAGAAATATGACTACATACAAATGAATCATGTTCCATGCTATGAAATTGCCTTAATTGATCAAATAACTGTCTCTATGAACTGGAGTTTATGTAAAAAGTTATAAAACTTGTTTCATCAACATAAACATGAAAATAAAGGTGTCCCCTTACCTGCGAGGAGGCGAGGGCTCATAAAACTTATATTGGTCCATTATCTTTTCCTCCAGCTTCTCTTTCTGCCTCCTCAAATGATTAAGCTTGTCACTGAAAAGAGAGAGATTATAGGTTAATCATCAGTAGAATTTAGGTCTCACTAAAGGGGCATTTTTGATATCCTAATTAGCGAAATGTTTTGTTGTCTGCAGGTACCAAACATTGTTAAGTCCATTAGCAAAATACTATAGCATGAAGATTTGATCATGGTAAACTTACTATTGTCCTGTGCACTTACATATACTGGCGTTCTTCAACATGAAAGAGATCTTTGCTCTCCATAGTCTGCTCCAGCAAAGTCCGGTTCTGTAGCATCAGGGTCTCAATCTGGGCGAGCAGGTGGCGGTTCTCTTCCTCGAGGTTGCCCTTCAACTGGCTCAGCAGCTAAGCGTCAGATGAACATGCATGCTTATAAATAAACATCTATCAAAAGTCGCACTGATATGCAATTGTGAAAATAGGGTTGATAGGTTTCAGCCCCTTTGGAATTCTGAATTGGTTAAGCATTTGAAAAAAATGGTTGAAAGTTGTTATTTTAATGCAACCGTCAGATTATTCACAGGATTTGAAAGCATACCTCACACTGGTTTGTGAGTTTTGTGCACGTGATGTCGAGCTGCTGATAGTCCTTTTTGAGCTTCGAAAAGTCTGCCTCTAGCCACGTGTGCTCCAGCTTGGCCTCATTCAGCTGGCTCTTGAGCTGCTTGTGATCTGATGTCAGCGCTTCGTTATCGTTAAGAAGCTGGCGGTATGTCTGGTTCAGCCTTAAAAAATTATGTATCATGAGAAAAATTTCCTTTGTTGATATATCCACATATATATACATGCTCTGGAGTTTGTGTGTGTGTGTAGGTTTGTGTGCATGCACGTTCTCACCAGTCTTTCTCATCACGGAGTCTGCAGCACTCAGCAGCCGTTGTCCTGTGCTGTTCTTTCTCCAAAGCCATCCTCATCTGCTCCTCCTTGAGGGCTTTCTCCAGGTCTTCTAATTTGCTACGTTGCTGCAACAGGCTGTTGTATCTAAATAACAATCCAAACATGAATATGAAGTTCATGTTTGGGTTTAGGTTAACTGGCAATGCTCAGACTAAAGATATGAATGATCCTTAAGACAAGTGGTTTAAATGAACTTGTATGCAAACTTTTACCATCGTCCACAGCTCTCTTGTGACCTACCTGTCTTGAAGAGTGCGATGCTCCAGTTCCAGTGTGCGGTGGGCATTTTTCAGACAGCCGTGTTTGCCCATCAGGGCCTCATACTCCATGGCTTGTCGCTCATGCAGGACTGCCAGGCGCTCATGATCTCGTAACAGCTGCTCTTGAGCACCACGCAGCTCTTCACGTTCATGTATAGCACTGTCCCGTTCACTTTCTGCCTTAGACTGCTGCTGCTGCAGCTGAGTGTTTTGGGCCATAAGGGAGGCGCTCTGTGAATTCAGTGTTGACTTTTCCACCTGGAGAAAAACACCAAGGAATTAATGTAACATAAATAGTTTATGTATGCTGTTTACAAGAGCAGAAGCTTACCAGAGGATATTACAGAAGCTTTTATGTGAATTCTGTTACAGAGACTAGTGTGTATTGTAATGACACCTGCAGGGTTGCATTGTGTGTCTGCAATGCTGTGTTGTTCTCCTGCAGTGAGGCAGCCTGCCGCTGCAGGGCAAGGACCTGAGCCTGCTGGCTGTCAGACTGACTTTCCAGCTGTTTTAGCTGGGCTTGTAAAGCCTGGCGTTCTGCCTCCAGTGTCGCATTCTGCATAAGAGAGCAGGAAGATATTATGACAAACTGTAGCGTGGTATTAGCTTTAGCATAATTTGTGTGCCATTATCAAAAATAGGGAATCTCTGTGTACAGGAACCCATGATATAATTTAATATTGTACAGCTTTATGTGTTCTATGTTCCTCTTTATGTGTTTACAGAAATGTAAATGGACTGCTACTTATTTAGACACTTTTCTATTTTAACTGAGCACTCAAAGCACTTTTTACTACGAGTCTCATTCACCCAATCTCTCTCACACACACAATGTCACTTACATTTCTCTCGACTTCAATGAGGCGATCTTTTAGCTTTAGCAGTTCTTTGGTAGCTTCCTGACTTTCACGTAGCCATTCACTCATGGCCTTGCCAGTTTCTCTTGGAGGTGTGGAACTTGATGTTGTCCTCTCTTCCTCCTGCCTCTGTTGCAGGGCTTCATAGCTCAGCTTCACCTGTGTGATGGAAGACAGTCGTTCAAGTGGATCCAGAGAAACTAACAGGTCTGGGAAGCTTAACTTTATTCCTTACACTCTTTAGTTCCTGGCGCAGCTGCTGATTCAGAGAGGAGGATTCCTGCAGACGGGCCTCCAAAGAAGCCAACTTGTCGTCTTTTATCTGCAGAGACTTTTTCAGAGATGTCTCCAGCTCAGACTCGAGCATTTTGAACCTGCTGTGTATAGAAAATTATTTTGCGTTATAAAACTTTGCATTTGTTATAACATTCTCTTAAATAGTTACGTGATGGGAACAGAAAGCTCCAAAGAGTATGCACAGACCTGTTATCTGGTCTCTCTTGTTCAGCCTGATGTGCACTCTCCTGGTTCAGGACCTTCATTTCCAGCTCATGGGAAAGCCTCTCTAGTTCATTGTCTCTTTGCTGGGTTCTCAGCTTCTCGCTAACTAGCTCCTAAAGATAGACAATACATTTCAAATAAAACAAACAGGTTTCCATAATAGCAGTATTGCTTAATCAGAATCAAAATCAGAATACTTTATTAATCCCTAAGGAAATTATGTAAGGGACGGCAATGTCATTTAGTTGGCCTGAAGTAGTTATATGAAGACTGCCACTAAAGGTTAAGGTGCTTAACACATTTATTAGACCACCACTCATAAAAAATAAAGAAAATATGAATATTTTAGAAATCTGTCAAAAGCTTGTGTAAAACTAAAAATTATATTGTTATTTATTAGGTAAATAACAAAATGAATTCATGTTTATACCTAAATTTGAGCCAGCAAAGTAGACAATTTTTACTGCAAGTAAACAATTAAAATTTGGGATCTTAATCAAAACATAATGATGTTCTTTACTATTTTTTCAGTATTTTTAGTAAAACTGTAAATTTGAAAATTCATGAATAACAACAATATTTTTATTTTAGTGTTAAAAATGTAATGTTGATATAAAAAGCTTGTGCTTCTGGTGTATTAATGATTACAGAAACACAAAATAAAATCATTTTAGTAATTACCAGTACGGTTAGGCCAGCTTTGGCATAAACCTTAGATTGGGTGACAGTCTAATAAATGTATTAAACGCTGTCGGTCATGTTATGCATCCAGTCAGTCCTCACTTCTCTGAGGGTTGCCAGGGTTCTCTGGTCGATAGCAGCCTGCTTGGTCAGTTCTCTGTTGTCTCTCTCCAGGCCTTTCACCCTCTCAGCAGTTTCCCTTAATCCGTCCACTTCCTTTACAAGAAAACGCATCTCCCTTTCCAAGCTAGCCATACAGACATTACTGCTGTCTAATTTGGCTTCTTGGATTTCAGCCTGAAATACAGGAAAGTAGAACAGTCGATAAGGTTTCCAAACATTATCTAACGCTAGAAAACTGATATCTTTATTTTTAAAAAAAAAATTGTCCACCTGTTGCCGGAGTCGTCGATTCTCTTTCTCTAGCTGCCTCTTGTCTCTCTCCAGGGCAGTTGTTTCATGCTCCAGGGTCTGCTTCTCTGTTTCTAACTGCTCCAGGCGTCGTGCAGAGATGCGAAGTTCCTCTAAAGAGGCCTGCAGGCTCTGATTCTCTGCTTCCAGCTCCTCAACCTCTGCCTCTAGACGCTGAACCTTTCGGTCTTGAACATGGAGAATGATAGAAGAAATAAATTAATCTGAAAATGTTTTGCTATATAAGTACAAAAACACTACTTATTTTCTATGGGACCTACCAGTGTTGTCAAGTGAAGTTTGTAGATGCTGATTTATTGTGTCCAGGGCCCTGCATTTGGCCTCTAGCCGCTGTGTGTGCTTGCTGGCATAGGAGGAGCGTGTTGGCAGACCTGTGAAGATGCTTTCATGGCGGGGACTGCTGTTCTTTGAGCCAGGCGAGTGATCATGTGACCTCACAAAATAATGGCGCCTATTGTGATTGTTTTCTAAGACTTCCAAATCAGACATCCTTTCTTTGAAATGGTCTCCACTATCTCCATCCTCTAGCTGTCCTTTCTCCTGGATATTACGCTCTGGATTAGCTGTGAGATGGTTCACACTCTGGACTCGCTCCAACTCCTCGGTGTCTAGCTGCTGATGGCAGCTTAAATCCCCATTTAGCATCGACTCTGTTACAATACTGAGGGAGACTCCATTAGAGTGATTTTTAGCATTCGAGCAGGAGGTCTGCAACACAGAGGACTCGTCTGTTGATGAGGTACAGTTGTTACTACACATCGCCAGGTGGCTATGTTTGGTTTGTGTGATGTTATTAACAGAAGCTCTGAGCTCCTCTATAATCTTCAGGAGATGTTTGTTCTCTTTCTCCAGTTTCAGCAATCGACTGCAGGCCCTCTCACTGACCTCCTCACTCAGGGTCTGCTGGCCTTTTGACAAACACACAAACACACAGTTAGTTTGCAAGACGCTTGAGAGAAACAAGTGAAAATGGCTCACTTTTCTAGGAATGTTATTAACTGGTCACTTTCACATTCTGCAATGCTGCTATTTGCAAAAATATCATTAAAAATAAGTTTGGTATCAGTAGAAGCGCCACTCATATGTACAGACATGCCTCTGATTCACTTTTTGTAACAGAGATTCATTTAACAAAGACAATAAAAGTCACATCTTAAGCCTGATTGTTGAGTATTTCAAGTAAATAACTTATTTAAGAGATGGCACAATAATGCATGCACACCTTTACATAACTTATCCTTATCTACTCTCACTGGAAAGTACACTATATTGCCAAAAGTAGTCACGCATATGAACTTGAATGACACAGCATTCTTAACTCGCAGAGTTTAATATGATGTCGTCCCATCCTTTCCTGAAATAGCAGCTTCACATTTTTCTGGGAAGCCTTTCCACCAGGTTTAGGCGTGTGCTTATGGAACATTTTGACCATTCATCCAGAGGTTGGACATGATGTTGGACGAGAATGCCTGGCTTGTAGTCTCAGGACTCTGTGCAGGCCAGTCAAGGTCTTTCAGGCCAAACCTGCTGATCCATTTCTTTTAGGACTTTGTGCACTGCTCATCTGAATGCACTGGGCTATCTTCAAACTATTCCTATACATTAGGAGCATTAAATTGTCCAAAATGTCTTCATTCTTTTCACTGGAACTAAGGGGTCTGTCAGGGGCTGGGTCTGTAGCCTGACATTTTGAGGTTGTTTTTGTATTATTGGTGCCTTATGTTATATTGGAAATATGTTAAGTTCTTGTGTTGCTATTATTAGTTAGGACAGGGGTGGGCAACTCCAGGCCTCGAGGGCCGGTGTCCCTGCAGGTTTTAGATGTGTCCTTGAACCAACACAGCTGATTTAAATGGCTAAATTAGCTCCTCAACATGTCCTGAAGTTCTCCAGAGGCCTGGTAACAAACTAATCATGTGATTCAGGTGTGTTGACCCAGGGTGAGAGGTTAGCCACACCGGCTATGCAGCCGTGACAGGGCCGAGCCCAACTGAAAATCAATCCCATGGCATAATCCATCCTCCACCAAACGTTACACTTGGGATAATATAGTCATAAAATTATTATTCTCCTGGAAAACTATAAAACCTAGATTTATCCATTGGATTGGCAGATGGGGAAGTGTGATGCATCACTCCAGAGTCCAGTGGGGGCATGCTTTACACCGCTGTATCCAATGCTTTGCATTGCACTTGGAGATGTAAGGCTTGGATACAGCTCTTCAACCATGGAAACCCATTCCATGAAGTTATCTACACACAGTTCTTGAGCTAATCTGAAGACCACGTGAAGTTTGGAGGTCTGTAGTGACTGACTCTGCAGAAAGTTGGTCACCTCTGCACACTACCTGAATTCAGTGATTTGGATGGGTAAGTGAATACTTTTGGCAATATATTGTAGATTAGCCTAAGCTCTCATTATTCCTTCTTTACACCCACTCTTACCCTGGGAGCTTTCTGTGGTCTTGGAGAGTTGCTCTAACTCCCAGCCTAGGTGCTGGGACTCCTCCATACTCCTCCTCTGTGCCAAACACAAAGCCAAGTTGTCCGTTTGCAATTCCTCAATGCGCCTCCGATCTGCCTCCCTCTCCTTAAGTGAAAACCCAAACTATAAGCGGTGGTATAAGAGCGCTACCTGTCCAGCTGGTGAACAAGCTAGATGAACATTAAAGATGAAATCTAACCTTCCAGATATTTTAAATGATATTTCTGGTAAACTCTGTGGAGATGTCTGACCTGTTCCATGTCATGGACCTGGGCCTTCAACAGCAGATTGTGTTTCTCCAGCTGGTGGATTTTATCTGAGCGTGCCCTCCAGCCTTCCAGTTGATCTTCCAAAACCTCTTTAGTCTCCTGGAGTACCCTATTATCCTCCTTTAGCTCCTGAAACATGAAAAAATATTTAAATTCACCTTAAATAGTAAACCACACTGAATCCCACCCAATCATCATATTTCTCTTTATTTGAATCTTTCACTACACTAGTTAATTAAAAGTCTATTGTATGTTTGTAATGTATGTATGTTCTACATGTATTTATTCTGCCTCAACCTCCACTTTGGCTTTGTAGAACTCCATCTTGTGCAGTTGCTCCCTGTAGCGTCCCACTTCACTCTCCAGCTTGTCCGCCTTGATGGCTCGCTCTCTCAGGGCATCCAGTTCATCACGGTAAGTGCGGGCTGCGCGTGCATCCAGAAGCAACTGGGAATTCTGGTAAAGTTAAGAGAAAAGAATGTTTTATAACAAAAAAGTCTTAAGCTTGATACAGCTTTTTATAGTCAGAAATTTCCGCCATAAACTCTAAAGTTCATCATCAAACATCAGTTCAACATCAAATAGCTAAAACAGCAGAGAACACTGACTTAGTTTAGTTGGAAACACGAATGGAAGATTTGTGTGTTTTTTGTTATGGTAAGACGTGAACATCCAATCTGTTGTCATGTGATAACTTTATCAGGGAAAGCCAAGGCACATATAAGTAAGTAAAATGTTATTAATAAAGAACCTTTAGAGACAAAGATCATGATTAAGTGTTTCACAACAATATAAAATTTAAGGTGATATAATAACTTTTTCCATTCCACTAGACAAAAATGGCTGTAAGAAATTAAATACTGCTTTTATTTTCACTAAATATTTAATTGTTATAAATATATGAACCATGTTAACTAGTGTGACCATCTAAGCCACAAATGCAAATTGAGATTTCCCGAGCAGACAAATCCACAGGGGCTTTAGCTGTACATCTGAGTCAGTGTTCAGAGGTTTAAGTTAGTAGTTATTAAGCACAGAGCTGCAGCAAAGTACAGCGTTCAATAATCTGCATAAGCTGCAGAGAGGTCAGGAGGTTACTGTTTGTCACCATTAGCTGTGATTTTTTTTTTTCTTTTTTCAACGTGTTCTTTGACTTCAGACCTCCTGCTGGATTCTCTTCAGCTCAGCCTCCATGTTCTCCAACTCATGTCTGCAGTCCAGCATTTGTTCACTCTTCTCCTCTCTGGTGTCATGTGTGGATCACAGAGAGACATAAAGTTGGGAGGTTAGCATGCGCTACATTTTAAACACGAATTGAAAATGTTTAAATAATAAGTAAGCATAACAGAAATATAAGCCATTCTGACAAAATGGATCAAACATTAGCTGTTAAGCTTCATTTCTTTCCTTCCCACATGCTGATGACAAAAAAAGTGTGTTCATTTTCTTATATAAAAAAGAATAGTCTAAGGCCATTCAAAAAAATCAGAGCATGGCTTTATGTGACATTGTGTTTCTGAACAGTATGTGAGCTGATGGGATGGACAGCAATGATGGAACTGAGATCTTGATTGGATCAGCTTTAGCGTGCGTGTGTTCGTGTGTGCAGTATCTGCAGATATGCAGAGCAAATATGGGTCAGTGGTAGTGCATAGGCATTGAACCTGCCAAGCAGGCAGTAATGTGGGCCAAACTCTGCAGGGCATCTCTTATCCTGTACTATCTCTCTCTCTCTCTGCCTCCTATTTATTCCCTACTGGCAGTTACACAGAGGAAACCCATTTACCAATCAGCACCGTTAGGAGGAACTCTACAAAGCTTAACCTAATAATCTTTTAATGTGGGAGAAAAGAAAACGCTTTACTCTGCAAACATTTTGGTGACATGAAGGGGACAAAAGATGAAATAAATCTGGGCAGAAAAGTTCTACAAAAATTCCAACTTACTACAACCTCTTTTGTATTAGTTTGCCTTTTTTTAACGTTGATCCAATCTATGTAGTAACTTTCATATGAAAATGTTCTGATCTCCAGTTAGTGTAAAATATATCTTAACTTTTTAAGCTAATTTTAGTCAACAAACAAAGAAAACAATTATTTTTCCCACCTATCACATACTTACAGTTCTTGTCTAAGTCGTCTGATCTTTGCCTTAGAGTCAGCCAGTTCGACTGCAAGGTGTTGCTGGGTCCCCACCTGCTGCTGCTGAATTGTAGGAGAGTAGCTGGCAGACTGTGGGCTGGAGGGGCTACTGAGCAAACTTACCACACCCTCTTTCTCCTGCATTAGCTCTGCTATAGTCTGCAAATAGGAAGCAGGATTAATACTACAGGTTGAACATTAGTGATGAGTGTACAGTATCTGAGCTCAGTCTAAAATGAAAAGCATCTTAATAAAATAATATCCATTGTACCTATAAAAATATGTAGCTAATACTGTTTGTAAATATGAAAATTAAGTACCTCCAGATGGGTATCCCTCTGATCCAGCAGGTGTCGGAGGTGTGTGGTCATGTTCCTTACTGCTGCCTCCATATCATCGGGGTGCAGCTCACTAGACTCCAACCACTGCAGATCCAGCACATTGTCTTGACTGTGAGTCAACTGTTAAACACGGGACATGACAATCAGCGTAGTTGAGGAAAGAATAATACAAAACACAGCAACTACACAAACAACTGCACAAAAACAAATGATTACCTGTAAAAAAAAAACGCTGTAGCATTCAAAGCATATGTCATATAAAGTCAAATACCTCCTGAATATGAGCAGCTATTGCTGCTTTTGTCTCAAAGTCAAGTGTCTGGATTCTCTCAATGTACTCCTCTTTCTTCTCACACTGTAAAAATGCAAAAATGCACAAATCTGACCCAGAAACGTAAAACATAAACACCATTTTAAAATATGAATCACTCAGTATTTACCTGAACTGCACATCCCAATAGTAATAGCAAAAGTTTCCTCATTTCATCCAGGCTTTGTTCTATGAGAGTAAAGAAATTGAATTATTGGAAAACAAACCCACTGGATCGAAGTAGGACTGCTGTCACGGATTTAAATTGAACACAGCGCTGGTTGGTGTATTTGGGTCATCACTTGCCGAAGCATTGCCATCAGAAGTTAGTGCGGCTATCAGACTGATAGCGGTGTGCAGTTGAATTAAAGGAGCTGAAAAGAGTCTGTTTCATTTTACAGACTCAAAGGTTTTCATTGTTAACTATTCAGAAATCACTGACCACTGAAAATCAAGCGGTGCATATTGGGAATGTATAATCGTTTTAAAGAGCATACCACAGTAAGGAGTCCTGCCAAGCAGCAACACATTTGGCAAAGGAGTCATGATTAATTGTCTCAGATTATCCTACAAAAGAAGAGACAGAAAAGAGAAGAGAGATGGTTAGAGGAAAAACCCCACATTTGGGTTAAAGTGAAACAAGGACAAAACACTTCTTGCATTCTAGCCAAAGTGTTTGAATAGATGGAGAAGTATGTATGTACAGCACATAGGACCTGCTCAAATACATGTATAGAAACACTGCCAACAAATGGTGAGTGCTCTGAATGGGTAAATGACAGAGCCAGTTTCCCTGGTGCCGTGGTGAAATTCTGTAAAACTGCTGCAGCCTTGTCCCTGCCTAAGTTTCCCATCATCCTTTCTTTTTGAACCTTATGCGAAAGCTCCTCTATAGAACTGCACTTGTTATTATTCTGTCTCTTTCATATTGAATCACTGCATCTCCTTAATGTAAGCTTTAGCTCCATTAGGTCAAAATCAAACAAAAATACACTAATTCAAACAGCTGCAGCTGCACTATTTGTTTAGCACAAATTATTAAATGACAGCAAGCTAGATGCTATACTCATGTTGTAATTGTAGACAGCGTCATACATACTAAACATGTTAGCCTTGTAACTTTGAACCATGTTCACACACTGACATTTAGCTGAAAGTTCCAGTTAAACCAGTGCAGCGGTCAAGTCTTTTAACTGATCTTAGAGAATGAAAATAACCAAAAATAGACTGCAACACTTCTAGATGCCCTAGATCTACAGTGCCTTACTAATAATAATTTTAATGCAAAAATAAACATGGCACGCTGCAGTTTATCTCAGACTGTCTCTGTTTCCATTCACTGGGGACAAACAACTTAAAATGTGTACAGTTAGGTCCTGAAGTCTTTGGATAGTGACACAGTTTGTGTAATATAGCTGTTTGTGTAACGTTACTGTATAGAGAAGTCGAGTGCAGAGTTTCAGCTTTAACTCGATGAGTTTAACGTAAGTATAGCATTAACTGAACTGCAGACGTTTTTATACATAGTTCCTCATTTTCAAAGTTTCAAAAGTAAGTGGACAAACTGACATAATTTTAAAGAAATAAGGATTGTTCTAACATTTGGATAAAAAAAATCATTTACAGCAAGTCTTAAGTCTAGAACCCATGAAGATCACGAAATGCTGTTTCCTCCGTTGAGATGCTCTACCAGACTTTTCCTCCTGCCTGCCTTCTGTTGGTTCTCTCCTCCGTCAGTTATGCCCTCAATTACTGAAAAGCCTGTTCTACTGAGGTGAGATAAGATAACTGATTTGGCCATTGAAGAATATCCCACTTCTCTGCCTTGATAAACTCTTGGTTTGCTTTTACAGTGTGTTTGGGTCACCATCTATTTATGCTGTGAATTGCTGTTCAATCAATTTTGCAGCATTTAGCTACATCAGAGTAGAGATCATAGCCCGGTATAGTTCAGAATGCACAGCCCGTTCTCACTCCCGAGGCGTAACATGTCGACGTTTTGTCACCTAGCGTAAAATGTTACGCTTTGGGAGTGAGAACGTGTTGGAATGCACCCTTTTTAAAGAATAATTTGTCCACTGTTAAAGTTTCTGACAGATTGATTCTAGTTTTTCAGTCTAAAGATTATCTTCACTTGCATGGACATCCCTTTGGACCTCATTACTGAGTTTGTCAATTGTTCTGTTACTTTTCAGCCTCTAAGATTAGTATAAAAATAGACGATCTGTATAAAATTGTGTATAATTCCTAAACAATTAATGCATTTTTTTGATTTCTTGAATTAAAGATGAAAGTCTGAACTTCATTGAATGTTGACTCTTTGATTTAAAATGCATTGTGTTGGTGTGCAGAGGTACTATTAACAACATAACTAGCAGACATACATGTATGTTTTCAAAAAGCAACTACAGTAGAAATACTGCTACTGTGGTTTCATTTGTGTGGATTATCCTTTCCTTAAGATAATCAATTCATTGTCCTGTTCTCAGTGAAATCGCTTCTCTGGTGATTCTGACTGATTTCAAGGGTTAAATTGTGCTTAATTACTCTGACACAGACAGAAAATCCAAGATTTTAACACCACTGGTGTCTGCCCATGAATTTTGCAACTTTATACGTCAGTCTAAAGCTCCGTCTGTGACTCTGACTGCAGCTTTACTCTGGCTCTGGCTGTGCTCTAATGCCGCTCCTGTGCCGATTACACAGATGTTCACATGACTGAAATTTAGGCCATGCATCTTAAGAAGAACTAGTTGATCTGCTAAGTCATCCAGTATGTTGAAGTTAAAGTAAACCCAGACTATATTATAATCTGATGTTAAGGGAGATTGAAAGCTTAGCTGCTGCTGTATCTATAAAAAAAAATGGGAACTCACCAGGTAAAATGTCTTGATCTGCTGCACGAGAAAGTTCAGGTTCTGGATCCTCTGACTTGGATCCTTGCTCATTTTCTTTGCACCCTGAGATGAAGCTGAAGGATTTCTGAAAATGTAACATAAAAGTGTTTTACTTGACATTACTGCCATTTTCAAACCAACCAGCAAGCAGTCAAACATAATTAACATGTTTGGATAAGAAGAAGCTGCAACTGATAGAAATCTTGACTCGGAAACATTCACAAGATCCCTATTCATTCCCAACTTTAGCCTGTGTGACATCATTCCTTCCTGCCAACAAACTGGAGTTTTGTTTTGTTGTGTTTCTAAAGCTTGATGTTGTTATAGGTTGTTATGGAGGTAAGATTTCATTACTGAGAAAGTGAAACATATATATACGCTTAATATACGATGATAAAAAGAAGAAGGCAAAGCGTAAAAAGAGTCAGTCATAATTATTGAAACAGACACAAATATAATGCTGAGCTGCCGAGTCTCCCTCTGTGTGCTGTTTGTCCTGTTCTGTACTCTTTCCCCCTCCCATCTGTGTCCCAGTGGCACTAAACACCAGGCCCTAATCCCAAAGGGTCTTCCCAATCCAGGAGATTATCCCGCCTCTTCCCCTCCCTTCAGTGCAACTTTTTTTTTTCATGTAGAACTGGTTATTGTGACCCTGGGGAGATAATTGGGGTGAATGGATACTATAGATTTGCAATGGCTAAAGAGCATTATCCACAAGTGCACTCGATCATAGTTTTTTTCCTCTTTCTTTGGAGTGCTTCAGTTTTAGTTAGGAGTCATCTATCAATCTTTGAAGTGTCATTTAACTTGCACATGAAGGCTTAACACACTGGTTTGGTAGTGTTTGCTAAGGACGAGGGTAATTCCCTCAGAACATAAGGCAAAACTATCATAATCTCTTAAGTAGCATCTTGCCAGTATGGATGAGGTCTCTCATGTTTTGGTTAATCTCTTGCCTTCAGTCTGGTCTGTCTGACATCTCTGGGTAACTTTTATGCTAATTCTAACATTTATGTCAGACACCCAACCCTGTCAGTAATGAGGAAGTCTGCAGCTGACTACAAAGATCCCCTTTATTACTGCAGAGTAACAAAGCTGGTACTGTTGATCCCTGGATAAGAATGTTAGCAGATGCTTCATACAGTATCAGTGGATGCTACACCATGAAGCAAGAGGATCAGAAATCAGCAAAAAAAAAAAGATTCTTTATTGACCACAGTCAGCCAAAAATCTGAATTTATCTTGACACAACTTAGATTGAAAATCAGATAAATGAACAGGAGGCTCAAACTGGGATAAAATTACTTACATTTGGGTCATTATGTCGTTTAGAAAGACTCCATCCAGCAGTTCAGAAAAATCCAAGTGCATGCCCCCATCATTTGGCACGAATGTCCTCACCTAAACAGCAAAGAGAATATGGGATTTGAGGTCGATATCACAGTATCTGTGAGGAGACCAGAGCATTGTACATCACTTACCCAAGTGACAAGTGGGCTCAGCATGAACTGATCCAGACAGGGCAGAAAAACTCCACTCTCCATCGTTAGCTAGGCTTTGAGTGACTGGTCTCAATAGAACATCCAAGTTGATTTAATCAAGAAAAAAAATATGATAGCACGAAATACATCTTTTAAATGAAGTGATCCAATCGTCTATTCAGGTCGTCCCGTCCATCTTCTTTAGAGAAGAATTCCCTCTGACACTGCGCTTTGAATTGTCTTTGCTTTCTCTCACAAACTCGTAAAATCTCGCGGTTTAATTTTCGATAAGTGAACGTTTAAACATGTGCGGATTTTGTCCCGGAACAGCACACACGGACATCCATCCTCTCTGGTCCTCTGCTGCAAAGGCATCTGCTGTCAATCCTCCTCCTCCCCCCCCCCCCCCTCCTGCTCTCTGCTCGTCGCACTGAAAGAGTTGGCACTGCTGTATTAGGGATGTTTAAAGGAGCAAAGAAGTTTGAAAAAGTGGCATTTGAGCCAAATAGAAATATCACCTCCCTAATATAATTTAACTCTAAAAAAAAAAATCCCCTTGGGTTCATATTCTGAAGTTACTGCAGCAGAAACGCCGAAATAGCTTTGCCTTTAATCTGTTACCATGGTGATAGCGCCCCCACCCCTTCCTTTCAGCAGCAGTAGCCTCTTTTCCACCGGGCAGCAGAAGTAAGGCTGCTGCTGCTGATACATCCACTTCAGCTGTAGCCACTTAGCATTGCTCGTAGATGCTAAGTGGAGCTATTAAATCCCCCTACTCCCCCAAAAAGAAAATGCAGCCCACCGGTAATTTTATACAGAAATACACAGTCCAACCCAGAAAGCACAGCAATCACTAAAAGCGTTAATCTGAATTCAAAAGGTTGCTAGACTAATCTAGATACATATCAGAGACGTCGTTGAGGTTCTTACCTCTGAATACATCAGAATACATCCAAAATAAACTCACAGTACAAAACTTTGGCACGCAAAAGACCATAATGGTGTAACAGCACCACCTCGTGTTTAAGTTATACATTTTTTGTGCACAATTTCTAGATAAATTATGTTTCATCTTGTTCTCTCTATAAACTCCACAAGATGCTCGGTTGAACTTTCCCTCGTCCGATGTAAACTTATTTTAAACTCTTAATAAACAGTCATGAGTCTACTTCTCACCTTCCGGTGTTACACTCTCAAGACTCCGGGCGGAACACATGGGTAAATGCAATTCCCATTGCTACAAATTACAGTTTATACATTTAAAATCGTAAAGTTGTGTTTATATTAAGAGTGTCACAATAACCCTGAATGATATTGATATCTGGTCAATATTACTCTTAAGATAACATCATGAACAATTGTGCAATTGATCTTTCTATATGTTTTGTTCATTTATGATTCCAACAATAACTGTAAATGTGTACAAGTCTACATTACTGCTTTAGAACAGTAGAATGGTGGTTCCTAAAGTGTGGGTTGAGGCACCCTGCTAGGCATCAAAGGTACTGCAGATTGGCTGCAGAAATAAGAGAAATTGTGGTTGAAATTACTCACTCAAGTGAGTATGTACAGTTAGACAGTTTGATTTATAAGACAGAATTCAAATTGGTAATAGCAGGTTAGTTTGTGGTACGACTCATTAATCTGACCTAAATTTTTTTGCTCTTGTACTGAAAGTGGGTCATACATTGGCCTTAACACTAGGTAGCATTAGCAATTTATAGCCAACAGCCTGTGTTGCTTATATTTTTTTGAGTAAAATGTTCAAGGAAATACATCACTTTCATTTTGTTTAAAGTTAAGATTTAAGGCCCCACTGAATTTTCTGATTTGTGAGTGGGCTGCACCACTCTTGACTTTAGTAATTGTTGCTACAGAAAGATACAGAAATTAATTACTCGATATGACATATGATCCTCCACATTTACTTACAAATAAACATTATCATACATTTTTATACAGAAGAATTTTTCTTCTTGTCTCCCATCACTCACAGTACCATGGGTTCAGACGTTTGCTTAAGGACGAAATCTTTAAATGGCTCAAATGAGCAGGAGAAATGAAAACAACTTGGCCTTTAATACATTGCCTAGAAACAAATACTTCTGTTTTTAGTGTACAGGTAACACTTTTCTCTCTCCTTTTTGGGTATTTTCTTGTAAGTTTGCTGTTTGTCTGTCCACCCTTGAGTGGCCAAAAATATTCTGAAAAATATTTTCCTTATTTTCCTTTTTCCACAAACCTTGACTTGATCTCAGAGGATAGATGTTTTATTTGGCCATAGCTCAAATGTGGCCTCTCACCGTATGACAGCTGGGATAGGCTCCAGTCACCCCATGACCCTGAATTGGACAAGCAGTAAATGGGACGGATAGATTAAGCCTTATAACCTGTCTTATCCAAGCATTGTCTGACAGTGTTTGAACAAGCTTGGCTTTGTCAGTCTTTAAGTGCCTCCGTTCAAGCTTGAGGTCAGATATGTCACAGTTTTTAGGTTAAGGACCCAAATATAGACTCAGGATACAGGTGGGATAAACAAAATGCAACTTTATTGGTGGATAAAAGCCCAATAAATAATAAGTTTCATAAATCCAACAGCAGAGGTGATACATGCAAACAAACTAGGAGAATAAACAAAAACTGCAAGCACAGACAAAGAGAAGACAGCACTATGTATACTCACACAGTAAAAGTTAATCAAGGAAATGAGACACTGGTGCACAGAATCAACACAATCACAGGGGAGGAAGAAGGAACTGAATATGAGACACAGAAGACAATTAACGAGTAAAGTAATTCAGAAAGAAAATAACAATAACTAAACTGGGAACCTCAGACACAAAAGTAAATTTAATAAAGGGAAAAGACACCAAAGGAAAACAAAGAGAAAGAACTGAGGAAACGAATAAACTCTAATTAAAAAAACAAAAAAACAAACTCGAACTAAGAACTCAAAATAGCAAAATCATGGGCAATGACAAGATTACTTTGTACCAATCCTTGATGTTCATTAGTCTTAAATATATCTATATCTATATCTGGATGCCCATTGTGATATTAGATATATTCATTAATATATAGTAGAAGTAATTCCTTTGAGCTAGAGAATCTCTTTAGCAGGGCTATCACACACAGCTCTGTCTGTGAGCATGGCAGCACTATCCTCCTGTTTGTGATGGGGCCTTCAGTTAGAGGAAATGTGGCATTAAAGGGTAAAGAGTAATTTTTTTCAGATAGTGAAAGACTGTGGGGCTGAACCAGTGTCATGTAGAAGATAACTGTAAATCCCACATGGTTGATCAAATGGACTCCCAGAAAAAAAAATACAGCATGAGCATACTAGATCCACTCTGAGCTGTGTGTTGGGAATTACTAACCTGCTGCAGCATGAATGCATCTCCTTAACCTACAAGGACCTGGCGTCCACATATGTGGACATCACATTTTGGGTTATTTAGACCAAATTACTCAATTTTGCTCTACAAGGGCCTGATATCCACTTAAAAGGACATTATACTGCTACTGTTCTATCAAAGTTTTAAACGAATATCCTCATATGTGGCTCTTATTTTTCTTAAAAACAAAAATAAGGTAAAAAAAAATCTGGTAATTTTTTGTTTTTACATTCATCGGGCCCCAATATTCCCAAATATCAAAGAGAAATTAAAAATGCATGCCGTGGAAGAGTTCGGGTCTTAAGAGGTTAAAGATGTAAACCACAGGCCTGAGCACGTGTTTGAAGAACAGAAATTCCTCTTGCTCAGTCGATATAGGTCCCCCCGACCCCTAATTGTTCAGCACAAAGTTACGCCAATGGTCCAGCTCAGGGCAAAACAATCCCAGTCCTGAATACTCCTGCTGTCATGTTAAAAAAGTGTGGGTGTTGTGGTGCTGACCCAAATCTCAAACTTGGATTTGTTAGTAAATTTGTCTTTTTCCAGTTATTAACTGTGAAGTGCTGGTAAGATGAGTCACTTGAGAACTCTCAAATCCTTTATTTAAATTATGCATTTTTAAACCAAAACTATTCAAGGCTTATTTTTTGTCTGCAGGCTTTTGAGCATTTAACTTGCAGCTTATTACTGGCTTGGATGGAAAGACAGGATAAGGCAAAACATACCTATAAATACTTTTGTTCTGTCAGCAATACAAATTTGTATAGTGAAACATTTTGGGCATTAAACATACCAGCAGACTGAAATAAAAACAACACCAACAAGGAAAAAGCTATGTTTTATGAAGACAGATGAATAATTTAAGAGATATGATGAACAGAATAAAACTACTGCATATGCCGGTGTGTGCCATTTCAGGATCTGACCTGATTACAGTTGCAGCCAAACTGTAGATTTAAAAACATATAAAATGCAATGAAGGACTTAAAAATAGTGGATGTATGTAAACTGTTTTGGTGGGTTACACATAGAGAGATTTGTTTTTGTCACATTGCTTGTGCTAGTATATAGTTAATACTGAGTTAATACTGAGATATTGCTTTTGGTATGCATGCAGTATTACATGCTTATATAACAGTCAACAATTAAACATATATTATTATAATACTGAGTCAAAGCAATACTTTGGCAAGTCATACAGTATAGAGTAGGTTTACATTCTTATTTGTGTACATATTTGTAAGATCTAGCATATTTAGGCTTATGGGGCTTTAAGACATACTGGGAAAAGACATTTTGTGCTTATAAATATAAAGGGTAGTTCCATTCATTTTCCTCCTTAGTTTCCATATATTTTTTTCCCTGTTGCAAGTTTCTGTATTTTCCCTGCTGATCCTTGACTCCATGTCGGCTCTGAGCGTAGCGGGACCTCCAGTCCCTTTCAAAAGTAGCTTTGACATGTTCCAGGATTGTCACTCCTCTGTCTTCAGCACTGCCGTTCATTTTGACCACCAATCCAACTCCTGCATTAATAGCAAAATCACTGCCAACCCAGTCATGGTTCCCTGTGAGCGACAAAGACAACAGTGTCAGATAGCGCCCGTAAAAGTCATTATTTAAAAAGAAATAGCTTTACATTACTGTATCTTGAATCTTGATATGTGTCTGCATATGTATATACCACTTGGTGCTTGTGTGTCTTTGGATGAGCGAGTAAGAATCAAATATAGCAGTGCTAGTTTAGTTTAGCAGTCTTAGTTAAAAGACATGTCCCCTGTTTCACAAAACATCCTCTCCTGAACTGTTTCTTGGAAAAGCACAGTAACTTTCTGGAATTTTCTCACAAACCTCTGTGATGATATGACTTCCCATAAAATGTACTGTAGCTGTAAGGATTGAACTAGCCATATGTGAGACACTTTGTGGTTGTGACTTGTCCTTTGACTTAAAGCAGCGGTCTCCAACCTTTTTTGCGCCACGGACCGGTTTATGCCCGACAATATTTTCATGGACCGGCCTTTAAGGTGTCGCGGATAAATACAACAAAATAAAACTAGTACCGGTACCGAAAAAAAGAAAATTTATTCATAACACACGTGAAAAGACCCAGGAAAACCGAGTAAACGATAAAGACGATAACAAAATAACGCTGAAAACCGATAAAAACCCTGAAAACTATACATTTCACACCTGAGCCTCAACTCTCGCGGCCCGGTACCAAACAACTCACAGACCGGTACCGGTCCGAGGCCCCGGGGGTTGGGGACCGCTGACTTAAAGTATTTATCTGAAACTCACAGTCTTTTATTTTCTTCTCATCTTGCTCTTTGTCTTTTCTTGTCTATATGCTCATAAAGCAAGCCAATACAGCAATGTTTGAGCTATTGCTCAAGTTAAAATGTTCAAGTTTTATACATTTTGCTTTGGTATGTGGTATGACTCACTAAACCCAGCTACTAAAAAAGCCAATAAAAATCTGTACCTCAAAAAATTTATTTCCCACTGTTTTGTTTTATATTGAATTAACAAATGCAATGTAAGATGATCTTTTATTTCCCTTTGGACAAACAGGCTCATTGTCCCATTTCAATCTTTGGATAAAGCTATGATAAAATAGATACCTCCTGGCTATAAGTAATAAAAACAAAAAGAGAGTGGTAACAGCATACTTATGTATCTCATAGCATTTTCCAGTTGAACATCTGTTAAATGCCAACCCTAACTTAGTATGCTTGCTGACCTTCTTCATCCCTTCATGACCACAGTGTACCCATCTTTTAAAGCAGTTTCCAGCAGCACTCACTATGTCACAAAGCTCAAATCTTCTTGAACATGACAATGAGTTCACTGTTCTCAAATCTCCTTTACAGTCACTATTCTAAATAAAGTAGTGCACCTCTTGGGAAGTCGTGGAACAGGACATTCTTATCACGTGCTGCTTGATAAATCTACATCAACTGTTTGATGCTTTTATGTCATTATGGACAAAAACCTTTGGGAAATGTTAACATTAAGAATTAAGGTAGTTTTGAAGGCAAAAGGGGTCCAACTCCATACTAGCAATGTGTACCTAATGAAGTGGCCAGTTAGTCTATGCATATTTTTGTTGTCAAAAACTTTATATTAAGATACTTTGAAACCTGCACCTCAATAAAAACCCCAAAACACACATTATATTTCCTACCAATGTAGACTGCATTGTCGGTCACCATGTACTTGTTGTGGTTGAGCCCAAGCTGAATGTCATCGTTCTGCTCCTTGTGACTAAAAAAACGCTAGAAAAAACAACAATTTAACAAAAAGCATGTATAATAAGAAATAATAATTCATAAGTGCAGTATGAATTAAAACTTGTCCATGAGTAGTTAAAACTACAGGTGTAAGTGATTCGCTTACCACTTCCAGGGAACAATTGTAAAGCTGAACGCAGAGTGACTTGAGGGAGGTCACAAAATTAAAGGTGAGTGGATGAGTTTTCTTCCAGAAGCTTATGAGCAGACGAACTTTGACCCCTCTTAATACCACAGCTTCTCTGATGACTTCATCGATAGACGACCAATACCTAAAAATCCAACTAGTGTTATTATTGTGGACAATGCTTTTCAGTCTAAAGATACTGAAGGGCATAGAGTTCGAAAATTCCACGTTGCTATATTCTGGGTATATTCTAGTTTGCCATGAATTGTGTCCTCTGATACAGACACACATGTACAGTATGAATGTAAAATGACCTCATAAATGTTCCTGTAAAAAGGATTTAAATGTCAAAGCTTGCCCCGGCACACACCTTGTGACTGAGGTTCCTCTGAAACTCCTTTTCACCAGAGGGAGATAGTCTGTCACTGATATGAAGATAAATGTCTTTGCACTCTGAATGACTTGATAGATGGCATCTACATCTCGGGTGCGATCTTTGGAGCAGAAGAGTTCAGGAGAGGTCTACAGAAAGGACAAGGCATGTTTGGTCCCCAAAATTATGTAAAAATCACAAAAATGAAACAACTGAGACACACGGTTAAAGTTTAGGATAACTTTCAAAAATGTGTGTGTTTCAATTCAACAAAGAATACACAATCCACTAATAAAAATAGGTATATACATTTCAATGTAACATTTCTGCAGAGAAAAAGGAAAGAAAACAAGAAAGCACATTTCAACGACCATTTATCATTACTAGAATAAGTGGGGCAAAAGATCAAGGTTGGTTTGCCAACAGCCTTGACAGTATGGCTCCATTAGTTTCCTATAAGATGATAAATGTTTTAAATGTAGCTGATAAATGTCTTGTCGCTTTGAGAGCAACAAGATTCATTAACGTAGTGAGATATTCAGACTCAAGTTGCTCCTTAGTGCGATAATAAGATGATTAATCATTTTCTGTTTATATTTGTTATTAATATGTAATAACACTCTTATAAAGACATTCACTATAAGCCCCGAGGCAGGAAATTGGTGCCTCAAGAAGTATATGAACCACTGCATTTTGTGAAGAATTGATTTATGTATGCACTAAGTCCTGTAACATAAGAAAGCTGTTACTCACAGACACATAAGCGGTGGCGGGGGTGGAGTTAAGTTGTAGCTGCAGGGCATTGTTCTTTCCATAGAGAGCAGTTACTCTCTTTGACCAGATGGAGGGGATGTAGTCCCTTTCGTGGAGCTGCCAGTAAAATGAAAAGACTCGGTGGAGGTCCAGAGCCAGACAGCTGCAGTTATACACCACCACCCCCAGTTCTTTCCTCTGTGGTGTGTGAGAAAGAAGTAGGAAGAGGTGATGCAGCAGAAAAGTTAAAATATTGAGTGTGCTCTGCAGACGTTATAGAGGGTATAAAAGAATTAAAGAAAGGGACTGAGTTCAGAGAGAGAATAGTAACGTTTCATGGATTGATGATCTTCTATTAATTTTCAGATTAAATAGGATAAAAATGAAGAGCGAAAGGTACTATTATAGAATATCACTAATTTAAAGGTATTTAGCCAAAAATAATATATGATAAAATGATGCTAAAAGAGGAAAAAGAGGAAAAGTCAAGACAATAACAAAGACAATAAGCTGGATGTCATCATAGATATATAATCATTTCAAAGGAATCTGTCTAAAAGCGAATAAGCTGGATATTATTCCAGTCCTACCAAAGAATTTAAATAACTGGAGCACAAGCAGGCTAACACTGCAATCCACAGAGCTGCTAGTGTGGGTAAAAACAACAAAATGAAAGAAGAAGAGACAGATGTCCTAAATACATTCTTGTCTGCTCATTAAATAGATGGCAGAAAATTTCTTTTGTGTTTGGTGTTTCTGTTTTTTGTCTGTTTCTTTTTTAACGTGTGCCCCTGAAGGAGGAACACAGAGGTTTCAGTTTGTTACCACAGAGGGTCAATTTCAGACATACGTGTCTGGCTTGCAGTGCTTACTACACACATCCAGTGTATGTGTGCTATTCCTTCATTCCTTCTTGCTCATTGTGACTTACACTCATACAGCAGTCCTACCTCCAACCAGTGCTGAAGCACCAAAAAGGGCTGGGCAATCACTTCAGGTTACAGTATGCTAATGCATTCTGGTTCCTGCTCTATTATGAATTACATACTAAATGAAAAGTGAAATGCTACTTGTCTTTCTGACCATCTCAGACAACAACCTTAAATCATTCCTGATTTCTGTTGGCAGTGCTGCAGTACCTGCATAAAGAAGTATAAGAGGAAAGCGTGGCTAATTTACATTATGTGTTACTCTTTAAAGACCCAGCAAACCAGATGCTGATGTGCGCTTTTACCTTGGAGAGTGACCTCCAGTCCATATCAGCGCTCCCGATGTAAATGTGCTTCCGATCCACTATCCAGAATGAGGAATGGAGTCCGCCTCTGGTAAAAAGTGTCATGTTAACAAAATGAACCTCTGCATCTAATCCGTGTGAAGGATCAAAAGAGACAGAAAAGAGAGAAAATGAAAAGTTTAAGAGAAAAAGAAAGAGAAAATTGTGTAAATCTGACAGTTGGCCTTGTACTGTCTGACAAGAACAGGGGCCAACGCAGGCAGTCTGAAAGGCAGTATTTGACAGGAAACCAGACTGTACATTTTCATCCATTCAAGGTTTTTTGGCCTTGATTGTGAAGTCTGGCAGATGCATATGGTGTAGAGCTCCTGGGTGCTGCTGCATGCTGTAAATGCATCTGTTTTCCTTGAGGCAGGTCATTGATATTTCATGCCATACCTACAGTGTGGTTCTGCTGTCCTAAAGTGGGTTGCTTAAGAAACTCAACTAAATGTATCCTGGAGGATGAGAATCTCGTTAATAAAACTCTATAGGGTTGTCGGATGAATTGTAAATGTATATCTTCGTTGTTGTTTGCCAAAGTGACACAACAAATTGCCTTTCTGAAATAAAAATGCCACATCCACTCACTGTGTGCTGCCAAGGCCTTCAGCTCAGTCGAGTTTGTCAGACTACTGGCAATCTTCAGCTTAACCCCACGAGATTTTAGCCTGAGCAGTCTCTGGAACAAAAGCTGACCCTGAGGAAGAGAATGATGTTCTGTGTTACTGTAGCGCAGCGACTGACCAATGTTCCTGCATTTCTTTTAGAAGGGCAGCTCTTATTTCGTTGCAGGAATAACCTTATTAAATTGCATTTGGTTTTACAGATCAAATGGGAAATGCAATTGGCTCATTGTTCTACCGGACTGGTTACTGTGACTTTGTACCTGTTTGGCGGGGTTTGGGATTGTCTCCAGGTCCCAGGAGTTTAAGTCCCAGGCAGATGACACCACTTCAATTGAGTGCTTCGCCTGGTCCAACAGTGTGTGAAAGCCAACGGAGACAGGAAGGTGGGGTCTGCCATCCATGGAGAAAGAGAGGTCGTCTGGAATGTTCTCCACAAGTACAATGCTGAAAATAAAAGATTCCTTCAGTGTCTGGAGCTTTAAAGAGGAACACCACCAACACAACAACCCAGCAGCTCAAAGCCTTTACACATAAATCCTTTTATGGGTCTAGATTTTAACAATAAAAAGTGAGGTACAGATCCACATCAGAAATCTCTACCAGAATTAAATAATGAAATAGTAATATGTAATTCTGAATTGGTAATGATTGAGTCCAGATTAAGACTATGTTGAGTTAGTAGAGACAGTCGTTGTGAATACACTGTGCTTTACATGAATGGAACCTCCACAATTTCCTTTAATCTTGCGAAACATCCTACTGGCAGTCTTTGCTGCAGTTTTCCTCGGTGATTCCATCTTCATCGTCCCCCCAAATGTCCACAGATGAGAAGATCAGTGCTACCAGAACAGCAAAGCAGCAAACAAGGGCAAAGATGGCAATGCACTTCTGCTGGGTCTGGAAGATACATTAGAAACACACACGACACTAACAAATGTCAGACACAATGTTTTATTTCTGGAGGGGTTTTTTTTTTGTGAACAGTGCTGCAGTAACTTTTCTGCTTTTTTTGTGTGTCCCTTTTGTGCACTGTGGGCACATAAACACTTGTGCAATGTGAATAATGACGATCAAAATAACAACTATGGCCTTCGTTTGACAGCAGAAACCTTGCTTTGATAACCAGTATACTGCAGATTTCAATGCTCTGGAGCAAAAAATCCCCCAGCTTCAACGATCCCACTTTATGCTACAGAGCCGGACAAGTGAAGTAGAACATTCTCCAGCTGACAGCAAATTGATGCACACTAAATCCAGTCTATAAGGTGTATTGGAAAGTGCAAGTTTTTGCTTCTCGTCATACCGACTGCTTTGTTGTCCATGCAATTCCCATCTGAAAAGGGGTTTTATGAGCTCTGTGTCAAGGTGGCAGCCAACGTTACACTTATGTTAAGCAATATTGCAGGCAATATTTGTGCGCATGTATGTGTGTGCAGTGTATGTCTGTAGGGTTTGTAATATAGGTAGAGTGACAGTCAGTATGAGGTCAGAGGTTGTAATGTTGGAGCCCTGATCCAGCCTGAGGAGTCTTGATTTTCACAGTTTTAAAAGTGCACTTAGGCGTTTTTGTTTTGTTTTGTCAGTTGGTGAGCTGTCAACATCACATTACATATTCTCTTTTGTTGTGTTCTATCAGTCAAATGAATTGCATCCCACTGATTATCTTGGCAGCATAAGCAGGGGGTTTTTCCTTAAAAAGAAAATTTCCGTCTAAAAATTCTACAGCTTTTATTAAAAAAAAATAAATAAATAAAAAAAAGCAATTCAGCATCAAAATATAGAAATATGAACAGCAGGAGGTTTGTGGACTCAAATATTGCCTCGGGCAGTGAGGCTGAAAGACAGGTGCTAGCTGGGTGCGCCATACACTCTTCTGTTGGCCTCTGAGGCCATTGAGCTCTTCATTACATTTAGCAGAGTCAAGGACCATGCTTAACTTGTGGATGTGCACATGGCTGGGAGGAAATGAACAGAACTGACAGTGTGAGATAGGTCAGCCACTTACAGAAGGTACTGATGCAGTATGTCGCTGTAAAAGGACAACAACACATCTAATATACAGGAAAAAATAGCCTAATATGGCAAGGAGTGAATAGATAGCTGTTCCAATAACTACTAAATAATTTGATCCATCCATTCGCTTCTGTTTATCTATTTTAGGGTCGTGGGTGGCGCTCGAGCCTATCCCAGCTGTCTTAGGGTGAGAGGAAGGGTACACCCTGGTCACCAGTCTTTCGCAGGGCTAACACATAGACACAGACAACCATTCACGCTCACATTCACTCCTGCACTCAGACCTATGAGCAATTTAGTGTTTCTATTTAACCTAACCCCACTAACTGCATGCCTTTGGACTGTGGGAGGATGCCAGAGTACCCGGAAAGAACCCACACCAACTTGGGGAGAACATGCAAACTCCACACAGAAAGATGCTGGCCTGATGGTGGAATTAAACTCAGGACCTTCTTGCTGTGAGGCAACAGTGCTAGCCACCGTGCTGCCCTAAATAATTTGAATTATTGATAAAATAATTATTTATCAAGCAAATATTATGTGAGTGGTTACAACTTCTGAATACTTCCAGTTTGGACACATTTGATTGGGTTCTGGGCAATTGTTTTTGTAATTTATTAAGTTATTTTCTTAACTTTTGTAATGTTTGCTACTGCATTTAAAACAGTGTTTGTAATTAATAAACTTATCTTACATAATTGTTGAAAAAAACAGCAACATTTCCAGTTCTTATATGCTAATAGTCTCTTTCTCAAAATTATTTTACATCAGATGTTTTTTGGTGGCAACTGCAACTACTGTGCACCGAGCTATAAGGATGGCTGTGTTATTTGCCATTTTGCATTATTTAAAGACTAAAGGAGAGACTGATTTATATTAAAAAAATCTTGGATAGTAAAAAACACTTTGACGAAAACCTAAAGTTTTGATATACATATGAGCTTTTAGTTTTAATATGGTTTAAAAAGATAAGGAATTTAAGAGTTTAATCAATCAGGCAGTGAAACACTGGTGTACTGAAACCTAGAGAAAAAAGTCCAAGAAAAAACATGCATTGCAATCCACCTATGGCCAAAAGGAGACTAACATTGCCTATTAAATATAGAAAGAGCTGAAAAACATCACCTTTAATGGCTCCTGTGGGGTTGGTCCTGCCATGAGAGCAGCATTCCTTTAAACTACAAGGTGGGAAACAGGAGCTCAGTCACACATCTTTGCCTCTCTTTTCCACCCAGCCCTCAGCCTGTTCAAATCTGATGTCTTCACTCTTGGTCCTTGTCTTCATCCTGCAGGTACCTCAGTGTCCCAAAAGGTCTGTCTGTGTGGGCATCAGCTTCTGGTTTGTTATGTGTCCTGACATGGTTCTTCTAGCAGCTGATTGTGTGTGTGTGTGTGTGTGTGTGTGTACTTGTGTGTGAACTGTGTGTGCGGTTCACTGTCTGCCTTACAGTCGAAGCGGTGAGAGAGAAGATGAAAGACCAACCCCCTCTTGTTCAAAATGGCCAATAAAGAGCCGTAGCTTTGAGCTCCAGTACCCTCCTCCCCCTCCCTCACTTTCCCTCTTCTCTTCCTTTTCCAGCTGTATTTCCCTCCTTTATCTGCCAAGTGAATAAAACTCATCTGGCAGCAAGCAGTTGGTCTGTGCTTAGAAGGGAGCGATGCTGAAACATGCCATTAGTAAATGTGACAGCTGCAGCAAAACTCCCCCAAAATATTTTGGACTCAGTAGATCGCACATGCCTGCTCACCATACTGTATGCAGGCGCATGCACACCCACACTCAGCATTCACGGTTACACTCAGAAAATATTGAGGCATCTACAAAAGCCCTATAGCTCCCATTAATAATTGATATAAATGGAAGTTGGCATAATTATCTTCTTTAATTCCCACTTTGTTTAAATCACTGCAGTAGATTTGCTTTATTCCAGTGGAATGAACCATGTTTCAATTCTGCTATAGCTTTAAGAGCTCCTCATATTATTGCACAGAAGGGTCTCAGTGGGGAAAAAAATGAAATATGTAAAATCCTTTTTCCTTCCTCCTCCCCCCCCACAACTCTTTCCTCACAGATGAATATATGCTTAATGGCAGCAAAACGACATATGCTCCAAACTGCAGGTACGCTTCTGTTATGTTTATGAGACCTGTGTGTGAGGTCGAAAAATGTTAGGAGGAATCTGTATGCACTACTGCATTTAAGTAAACTTTAAAGAAATGTGTTGATTTTTCTAATTTTAAGTTATACATACCAACAATTTCATCAGTAAAAAATTTGCTTTAAATTTCATATCTCCTTCATGCTGAACTGTAGTAACTTTAGCGACTCCCTGAAATCTTATGCAGAGCCATCATCCGGTGCAATTTTCAATTTAAACATTGTTTAATTGATGAACAAATACCTGCAAAAATAAAACTTCCATCAGGGTGTGCCTCAGCTGTGCTAATCAGCAGATGCAGTTGTCTCACTCAGCATTTATATAGATGCATGTTAGTAACATTCTTGCCACAAAAAAAGCATTAGCACTTAGCTATGCCACAGAGGCTGGAGGGGTTTTTGCTACATTCACTCTCTTAGGCAAAAACAGATGTATTTGCATGGCTGGGAGCAAATAAGAATGACTCTCAGAGACAGGTCAGTAAATTATGCTACTGATATAGTAAGATAGAACTGCTTGAAGTAACATTTATCAGCAGACTCTGTAGGCTAGCAGCAAAATATTGCAACAGTGCTAGTATTCCATAGCTTTGTGGACTTTATCACAAATTAACCCGTCAAACAAGCAATTTGTGCTGTAGAGTTTTGGAGTGACTCTTTTAATACAACTAATACTCATGAATACATTCTTTCTTCAAAGTTTCAAACACATTAATACACAAAATGCATGCAGAGTACAAAGTTTGAATTTTAACTAAAAAAAAAGACACATTAAGACGAGATCTCGTAGTAGTGGAATAAAAACGTAACAGGGAAAACTGCTTTGCCTGTCTAGGACAGGTGCCCTCTGCACGTCAAACTGCATTTGTGTGTGTATGTGTGTGTGTGTGGGTGACAGAGTGAGAGAGAGAGAGAGAGAGAGAGAGAGTGAGAAAGAGAGAAAGGGATGGGTCAACAAAACTATTTGAGTTACTTCCCATGAGAGGTGAATGTTCCTAAAGCTGCACACATGGGGTCATACAATCACACTTTCAAACTGAGAAAGAAACAAAGTGACATGCCGAATTGGATTTTCAGTGTTCCCAACCATCACAAGCTCAGACGGAGTTATAAAGGGCAATTTATAGCTCAGCAACAAAGTGAGTGAGACTCTGGTCACTGGCGGTCATGACAGAAAACTGTTGACATAAACAATTTAGTAACTGCACAGTCATTTCACTGATAGACTTTTGAATAGTAAGGCATGGAATACCTACCAAGCAACAATGAGCAAATGATCCAAATATAAGGGTTCTATAGCAGTAGAGGTATGTGTGAAAAATGATGATGGTGAAAGTATCTTGAGGTGTAAATGTTTCAGCTAGCTTTATTGCTTCTGTTTTACAAAACAGGAAATGGATCCTAAATTTCTTCAAATTTTTTGTCCTTTCTGTTAGAATTAAATGTTTCAAGATGCATTTAAAGCACCTGCTTTTTAAACTCAATTTAAAATGCTTTATTACTTTTTAACAGGCCATCTGTACTGTCCTTTGAGGCTTACATTTATAATTACTCTATATGACATCTTGTCTCCTTTTACTAGCTCCACATTAATTAAGGTGACCTCCCCTCCCGTTAAAACACCCCCCCTGTGATTGCCTGTGAAGAACGCTTCTGTGTATAGGTGTTTCACCTTCACACCGAAAGCTCAACAGCAGGTTTTCCATGAGCGCACAGGACGTGGTGTTTTCTAACGTCATAGTCAGGGTGATGTGCTGAGTGAAAGCTGACTGGGCACAGCGCCACAGGAGACAACTAGGCAACATGCCAAAGGGAGTGTGGATGGGGTGCAGATAGGGATCCAGCAATGAAAAATGATCCTGTTAGGTTGTTTCACTCTATCAGTAATTGTCTGTCCCCAGCAGAGCACTGGGTTTACTAGTTCTCTTCAGCTAACAGGCCACATGGTTAAAAGACAGACAATCAGTTAATGTTTAACTTTTTTTTCATGACCAAGAATTTGCTTGATACAAAATTATTAAGATCTCAAGGTAAGCAGTCATTCCAGAAAACTGTTTACAATTTACCAGTAATGGAGCTTTGTTTACTAATTTATTGAATATACATTATATTAATAATGGTGATGCTTCACATGCTCTCTTTTGAAGAAATGCTTTCTGCAGGAGGCTTCAGAGGTCACAGCAAACTTTACACTTCGTCCCTTCCTGTCTCTCTGTACAGGACATTTTCTTATGTGCAGTAGAGTCCTCCAACACAAAGAACTAATTAATAGTCTCACATTTAAGAGCCACACAGTGCTAACACATTAGTATGTGTAATTATGATGATTTAAAAACCTTGCCATGCACACATTTTGGCTTTATTACTACAAGAATGAGAACAGGGTTAGCTAGTTTTTCTTGACAATTCTCTTAAATGTAACAACAATATCTCAGTGGGCATTTAAGTTACTGAAATGCAGATAAAGTGGATTTTTATGCTATGATGGACAATTTGCAGCAATAGGAAAGGGAATGTAGAGAAAATGGCTTTATACCGTTCTGCTGCTTATAAACAGGAAAGAAAGTAAGTGAATCTCTTGGAAGGACACCCCGTAAATGCATAGCTTCATCAATTCTGCTCAATATTTTAAGTATATTAACTGGCTTCCGAAGATCTAATTGGCCTAACTGGATCTAAATCATGTCTGGAAAGATTCGATTCTGAGTTAAAATTCTGTGCAACAGAACTGTGTTGGGAGTAATGGTGCAATGCTTTAAAAGGAATTAGAAATATTAGACATTTTTCCCTTTTTGTGAAAAATGCTAACACATAAAATGGTCAGAGATACATATCAGATTGATATTTATCCAGCCACCAAGCAGGAGGTAGCATAGGTGAAGATTTTAAGATTTTCATAGGCAGTGACCATGATGGACAGGTTTAGAAATTAGTCTATAGAAGCTATCAGCTTAAGTTAAGTGATTTAGAGCTAAAGTTAGAGAGGCATGACTGAGATGGTTTGAACATGGTGCAGGATAGCGGATATACTGGCATAGTTCACTGATATGAAACTACCAGGGGAAAGAGGAAGATTCGTGGAAAGTGAAGGGGGACATGCAGAGGGCTGGTGTGACAAAGGATGATGCTAGAGATGAAGTAAGATTGAGGCAGATGATTCGGTGTGGTGACTTCTAAAGGGAGAAGCCATTGCATAGCTTACTTTTCCCTTTTTGGATAATTCCTTATTTGCACCTCATCTCTCATCATGTGATTTTATCATTCTGAACAAATCATCAATCTTCAATCTTAAATATAATCAGCCTATCTCTATTTATCGGCTACCATTGGCCTTAAAGCTAGCAGTAGTTAAACTGTTACTTGAAAAGCCATCACTTGAACCAGCTGTCTTAAACTTTCATTTTATCTCAAAAATTTCTCGAACAATTGTAAAACAGCTAACAGATCATCTGCAGGGGAATGAAGAGTTTCAGTCAGGTTTCACAGCTTTAAAGCATAATGTTTAAAGAAATACTTAAGTAAACGCGAATGCTTATAAAGACGAGAACGGACTCAAACTCTAAGAAATCTGCAAAATCTGGTAGGTAAACCTGAGCATTTGTCCTTTTTGGGTTGATGTGGATTTGCTGGGTGTGAACCAGCTGGAAAGAAAGTTGTAATTTATTTTCATTGGAGGCAACAAACCTCAGCTGCATACTCCAGTGTTAAAGCAGATACATCACAAGCATGCAAAGTGAATGGATTTCCAGCAGATGGAGTGAATCGCTCCTCTAAACTCACAGAATGGCTCATTGCATATTTGACAGTTGCTGACACCTTTTTTCTTCTAGCTAGTTTTACACATCTACAATAATCAAGGTTTAACTTTACCTCTTCACTTTTAAAAAAGTAACTGATGTTTGTAAGGAAGTTGCTTACCCTTTCCAGCTTTTCTCTGTTTCGCAGGTAGATGGATGCAGAGTAGCCATGCTGCTGGATTGCACTGTAACTGCTGGTTTTCAGTTGGGACACATAGGGCAGAGGTGTTGGGGGAGCCTCGTCTTGCTCCCTTGACCTTGGATCATCTGACAGTTCCATTGATGACCTGTGTTCTGCTGCTGTCTGCTGGGGTGCAGAGATGCTCTGAAGTACACACACACACACACACACACACACACACACAGAGATGCTGCCACTCCTGTCCTCCTTTTTTTTTCTTCTCCAATCTATCTTTCAGAAGCTGAATCAGCCACTTTTACTCTCTGTGGTGCCTGAGCTACAGTTTGTAGTACAGTCTCCCAGGCATAATGGGAGGGGCAGAAATGGGCTTCTGTAAGCTTGTGAACAGGGCGGAGGTGCAATTTGAGCAGCTGCATGGATGTACTGAACAAGACAGAAAGCATCAGAAAGAGATTAATCTTATTGAGAAAAGTGTGAGTACGCTGTGAGACACGTACACATTCTCTTTCCCACACACACAATTGTAGGAAATCGAATTTCTGCCATTTGCACTTCACATGCGGATACTGATACTGGCAGAGACAGAATGTCCTGAAGTACTCTAACTTCACCTTAAGAAACCTTTTATACAGGACCATATGCCAGGGGAGCACACACCGCACACACAAAGATTTTTATAGCCACGACAGTTTATGTTGTGAATACAAAAAGGCTGCTGGTGTAAGAAAAACTGACTTTGCCCCGACCTACTTCACAACACAAGTAACCCTGTGACCACTGTGTTCATAGTACCACAGTGATATTTACATTATTTGTCTCCTCATTGATTAAAGATTGATGGCTGAAATTATTTTAAACAATAGAATTTTGGAAATGCATTGAATGTGTTGTTTTACAAACTGATGATTTTTAACATTAATGTAATGATTATATTGTTAGCAGCCAGTTACTTTATGTTAGCATAAAGACTAAAGCCAGGATGAACCTAGCATGTAGGCAATCAATTCAGTGTAGCATTGTTTTGGTATTTTCTGACACATTGTACTTGAGTATATTTGATCCAAAAGTCCAGAAAATTTGGAAAGTGTGGAAAATGTGCACCAGTGAAGTCATATTAAATAAGCTGTTTCCTAAGTCTTTAGGAGGTGGCTTACATGATGTCAGGCTAACATTTGGAGGCTGCATTCTGAAGTGGAGCATTTTGGCCATTAGTGTTAATGTCTGGTTAATGGGAAGGCAGGGCAAGCACAGAGCATCATTCTTGTTACCGTTCTTCAATAGAGATTATAATATACAATTCCCTTTCCTTCCAATTAAAAAGCCATATGATAATCAATGACCATTACATTCACATTTTATTGACAATAATCTAAATTATCTCTCTGAGCACGGTTTCTGCCATCTGTACCACTCTATAGTTAATTTGAACACCCAGTTTGCTGACAAAGCTTCTCCTGTTGTTCTCCTCTCCAATGCAGTTCCACACTGATGAACATTCATCAGTGTGGAACTGCAGAATATGTAAATTACACAAGTAGCCCAAACAGTCACAGTGTAGCATCATACACCTTACTCACACTGAGGTAACAGGATTACTATTGCTGTAATACTACTATTGCAAGTTAAACTGAATAATGTGTAGCATGTAAGCTGTGCATGACCTAACACATAATTTCAACATTATATATGTTTAAACAATTACTTTTGAAAACTTTTTTTTTTTTTTACAAACTACCAAACAGATACCTCAGATCTCAAAAACTGCAGTGTTATGAAAACTTTATTTATATGCAATAAATGCAGTGTGAGGGTGGTAAAGCCCATAGGGAACCTGAACTTAATGAAACTAAGTGGGAGCAGTTTAGTCAAACTTAGCATTTCCAGTAGATGAGCACCTGCACAATCCCTGATGTGCACCAGCAGTTGTGGTGAAAGTTGTTCACAGGGGAGAAAAACCCTGACACAGCTTTAAAGGATTAAGGAAGTGGAGCAGAATATCTGAAGACACACAATTAGTAGTGCGGTAACTCTAGCAATGTGGCCTCTAAAACCTAATTTGTCGTGTGTACTTTCTTCTGCAAAGAGTTGGAGTGAAGCCAGACTGGGAGGTGGATTGGGCAGATTGTGGTGGAAGGATGGCAGTTCAAAAGAGATTGTGAGGTGATGAAGGGCAAGAAGTGGAAACGTAAATGTAATTAATTAATTAGTATTACTAAAGTTAGACAAATAAGTTTAATAACACATTATTAATCATTACCAGTTACATTTTTAGTGGAGGATGAGGGAGTTTTAAATACTTCTTAATTCAACCAAATATAGAAATAATATTGTTATAAGCAATGCAGTTAAACTCAACCAGCCTTTTGTCCCCCTGAGAGTGGAGGCAGTTGAAAAATCCATCCATCGGGCCATTTTCTTCTGCTTGTGCAACTGGCCCAGAGCCTATCCCAGCTCAGAGCCACTGAGTAAGCCGTGGAAAACAGCTCATGATTATCATGCATTTTATTGAAAATGAGAAAAACACTGATATTGCAAGGTTGACATTTAAACCTAACATCAATACAAAAAAAGCTCATACAAAACATCCAAACAAAAAAATCTCCAAATGCTCAAACAAAAGGAAAGATAAAGTATGCCGAGCACAAAATGCAATTATTCATCTTTATTAAAGTTGTTTTGGCTAAAATGTTATTCAACAGTTCTGATCAGGATACATTCATATGTAAACATTGGTATGAGGCAAGACATTGGAAAACCTACCCAGTCATTACACTGTGGATCATTCAACAACAAAAAGCAGGACTTGGAGGTAGTCCCTGTCTATGCTGGTTCAAACACATTTAACTTGCAATCAGAAAGTAGTTTGATAAACCGTTCATCTCATCACGGTCAAAGACATAAACATGATAAAGGAGTAGCATTAGGGTGCATTACATCCTGGTCCCTCAGAGAATAATAGCAACATATATTGGCTTTGAAATGCAAAAACAAAAAGACGTCTACCTCCTTCTCGCCATCTTCCTTACATTGGACTCTCTAGTATCTAGGATTATAATGATTGTTTGAGCCAGGGCACTTGTGACAAAATGCATTTGGAAGAGGAAAATCCTATTCTGGGAGCTACATTTCAGTTCACAATTTTCATTAACACATCGGGTTTATCTTTGATAAACTGTCTTCAAATGACATCAGCACAGGAAAAGGGGCATGGATGTAAGTTTTAAACGTAACTACTTTATAATATAACACTGGTACATAACAATATAGGCACCCAGTTCTTTTCCCAAAAATAGGCACGGTGGCCGTTTCTCATGGAAAATCATTACTGAGGCTACCTTAGGCATTGCTATTGCAAACAGGACAAAAATATATAATTTGTAGGGGTGCAACAATACATCGTTATTGAACCGTTCGATACAGTGCTTTCGGTTTGGTACGCATATGTATCGAACAATACAAAATTTTTTATTTAATGTATCAACTTTTCTTCTGACGATGCTGTCTGTGTTGAGCGCTCAGTGGATCTGGGTTCGACTACTCCGCCTAGGCTGCACTGTTGAGTGCAGATCCACTGAGCGCAGCGCAAGCTAGCAAGACAGAAGCTAATCTCGTTGCAACATGGCAACTGCCTCAACGCTACCCGAAATTAAACCTCCCCCACCTTCATTCAGATCTGGCCTTTGAAACTATTTTGGTTTTCAAGTGAAGCATGACCCTGATGGTAAGTGCGTCATGGACAAAAGTAAAACAGTTTGTCGGATGTGCCACGCAATGCTCAATTGGTGGGAAGTAGTGTGTTAGCGCAGTTAGCTAGTTAATGTGTTGACGCCGTCAAGCCCCATGCATGGGGCGATATGCGGTAACTTGTTAATGAAGATTTGCCGCGTTATGGCGTTAATGTCATTTTAACGAGATTAACAGCACTAGTGGGAACACAACGAATATGACTGCACATTTACTCCGACATCATCCTAGTGCAAAGACAAGTGGAAGCAGACAAAAACAACAAGCACGCATGCTACAAACTTTACCAGAGTCATTTAGACAGCCGTTAGCACATGATTCTCCTTATGGGGACCTGATATGTTTAATATGCTGCTGAGAATATAGCCCAGAAGAAGCGGATAGTATAGCTTTTATTTTGGAAAGAGCCATTTCTCTGTAATAAACTCTCTTTTCCAAAGATGAGTGATTTCTCGATCAGATAGATTTTTTTTATTATTATTTTGTTGTTTCAGCAACATTACATTTAAAAACTGTACTTTTGAGTTAAAATATATATTTATAATTTTAATAAATGATAAATTAAAAAGTCATGAAAATTTCTTTGTGTCGAAAAAATATTGAGTATCGAACCGAACCGAACCGTGAATTTTGTGTATCGTTGCACCCCTAATAATTTGATAAATAACTCTTAGGCAGGACAGAAGAACACTTTCAAACATGGCTCCTTGACACTATTGCACCTTTTCAGTTTGGGTTTCCATGTTGGCTCTAAGTCTGTCAAGCTTTTGTGTCACTTGCAAAGAATGCAAGGTAAAAGGTTGGTCTGCTTTTGCTCATTTCAAGCCAAAACAGTAGAATAATTAAAAGGGAATTTGGTAGGTTTAGGTTTAACATCACATCTGCCCTTTTTCTCAAATGTTTTCAAGGATAATGGGTAATGATAATGAGCTGCAACACAAAAACACAGATGGGTTACTGTATATGATGTCAAAGCTTCTTCGTTAGCCTAGCAGTTAATAGTGTAATACTGTCATATAATAGAGCTGTCATCTCAAGAGATTCCCTTTGACAGTGTTGGAATTTTAGAGTCCTAACATAATTTAGTTTGACTGACAGAGCAGAGAGACTTTTCCATATAAAAGGCATTGCTCTGGGTCCTCATCTTATCTCAGAAAAACTTCTAACCTCACACCAGGGTCTGCTCTGAGGGTGTCTGATATCTCCAATTGATTGCATTCTGGATTAATCCACCGTGGAATGTCAGTTGTAGGAATTAGAGCTCTGCTGTAGCCCTGGGTCTCGTTCTGACACTTCTGCATGGTTTGAAGATCCAACAGGTTCAGTGGACAGTAATTCAGGCCTGGAGGATGAAAGTGTGCGTGAAGAAGCTTCTGCTTCAGTTTGTAACACAGCTGCCCTCTGCTGAGCCCCTGGGCTGATCTTCTGGTCAGTCAGAGGACTGGTCAAGCCCAGGTTGGACAGGGCATCCAGAGTTCCATCTGGATCTACCATCATGTCAATTACTGTCAGTTTGGAGCAGAGAAAAACAGTCCCACTTAATACATCATAAGACTTCCCGTGGTGTAGACTGCAGTAACACTGCAGAATACAATACAACAATACAATATTTCACGCTTTTCTTCCAAAAACTAAAGAGAAGCATAGGTAGAGCCATACCCATCAGTTGTCTTTCCACCCTCTTCAAGTCTTGAATGATGGTTGAAATTTCCTGTTAAGAGAATGTGATAGAAAAATGAAAGCTGGTCTCAGGCCTGATTAAGTAAGTGAAGGCTCTTACAGCAAATAAATCAACTCGATTAATCTTTTCATTGCCTCAGGAAAAAGTTTGGAGCCGAGCCCTTTACACTCAGTAATGCTTTACGAGCCCTTTAACTTGTGTCGTGGACACACATATCTCTTTTCAGAGGTTCACATGAGGCCAGACAGTGTTACAGTCAGAATTTATGATCCTGTGCTGGAGAGAGGTAAAAGTGTGTAGAGGTGAAGTTGTAAGTCTTTTTTTTTCTCCAAACAGTCTAATCACATTTGGTGCCTAAATACTGAAATTAATTTGAAGTTAATCTAAAGGGTGTATGACATTGTTGATTTCATTCTCCAAACAGCTATAGCACTGTGAGCACTCACTATGATTGCTTAGAATAAGTAATCAGAAAATGGTAAGGAATGACTGGATTGAAAATAGTGTTCAATTAATTCAAGCCAAGAAAAGGCTAAAAGATTACTTCTATAAATGTGTACTTATGGAATATACTGTGACTGTGGACTTCTTTTTTAAAATTTGGTTGAATTAAACTGTGCCAAAATAACCCCAATAAGGAAAGATGAGTTTGCGGTTGGTTATCTATCGGCTCACATTCCAGAAGCTTCAATACATTAAATGTAGAGTCTCCATAAAATAAAGACAGAATCGGATCACAATCTTGTTACACACTGTATCTGTTTTTCTCCATTGCAATCCATCCTTTTAAAATATTTCACGGTGAACAAGCGCTGTACTGACTGATGGACCAAAATGCTACACTAATATTGTAATTTCTACACCAGTGCTGCCTATTTGGCTATAAATATCACAGTCCTGTCTGTTTCACAAGCCTTCAGCAGATTCATCACCTTGTTTGAGCTCTTGAGCAGTAAGGAGTCATGCTCTGCTTGCAGTTTGGTCTCAATCTCATCCCATTTTCGTTCTTTATCCTTGAAGAGGATCCTGCAAAGCCAGGTTGTTACAAAAATAGGATAAAAGTGAAATACATAAAACATGTTTAATATAGATTAAGTGACTGCTTAAATTATTTCATTCAGATGCCATCAGCACATTGTAGCATTGAAAAAAATCTGCCTTTGAATTGTCATTCTAATGAGAAAAATATGTAACTGGGTGGCGGAGTAAGCCTGTGTGATGTGTCATTCAAACTGTGTCACCTGCTATTTCCAACAAAAAACACAGACAAGAATCTGTACACACACAGACAATATTTGTATCATGCAATCCCTCTTTAGTGTGTGCATTGAATATATAAATAACCACAACAACACGTGAAAATCAATTTTTGTTTAGCGTGGTCAAACAATACTTGCCTGATTTTGCAGGTTGTTCTGTCAACAGATTGGCGTATCCTGGTTGACAGCTGAGTCACAGAAGCTAGCAGCAAATTGTCTGGGACCGCCTGAAAGACAATAAAAAAATATCATCTGAATCTACCAGTTATAAATTACTGGCAAAAAGTGATTAATTTACACGGTAAAATGTAAACAACCTGTACTATTGCTACATTTAGTTAATTTAAGTACATCATTTTTTTCATTAGCTTTACCACTGCTTTTAGGTTTACATTGGCCTATTTTTTTATTAGTCCTTTATTTATCCAGGTAAAAAATCTCATTGAGATTAAAAATCTCATTTCCAAGAGAGACCTGGCATCATGGCAACAAAAGTCACATACCAATTAAGGGATGACTGTAACTAGCATGTATCGAGCTCCCTCTAGTGTCAAACAGTGGTACAGACTGACATGAACGTCTTGCTATTTTTGCTCTTAACATAACTCTAAACTTGCTGTGTTTGCTGCTCCACATACTTTCACTTTCTAATGCAGAGAAGCACATCAAATTCAAAATCTAGATTAGCAGTATGGTACATAGCAGGCCATATATTGAGGAGAACATTATATTTAAAATTGAAGCAAGGCCTTACATCATCTCTATTCCATGTCTGTCGCCGAATGGACCTGGAGCTCTGTCCGCTAGACCTACGAGATCGAAGCTCCACAGACTGCCCATTGGTTCCCAGAATGCTATTATGCTGTGTGGAGGAGCCGCCGAGGTCCAAACTGTCATCAAACACACGCTCCTCCAACTGAAACGGAAATAAAATATATTGAAAATTGATATTCTTTCCTCAGATCCAATTTTTTTGTCCATGTTATGTAATCAAACTTAAGAATTAAGAATCTGTATTCTATTAGCATTAGGATTGCTATAAATGTTATTGAATAAACTGAATCCTTATATTTTGTATGCTATAATTAGTTTAAGATGCAACAACTATACCAGAGCTCCAGGGTCGGTCGCTGCAGGGCTCACTGAGTCAATCTCCCCTGCCACATCATGAATCTCTCTGGCTAGCATGGCCAGGTCTTTTGCAAGATCTTGACTTATCCTGTGGAGCAAACATAAGTATGATGTTATTTTGTTGTGTTATTTTGTGATATTTATTTAAAACAAAATAACAGCTGTAAAATAAGATCCAATAAAAAGAACTGCAACCCTAAGCTAAAAAAAAGAAGCAATAAAGAGGCACATGCCCTAAAGCAGGAAAAATGTGTTAGAATACTGCTATCTGACTCATTCATCCACTCATATACACAGGAGTACTTCTCACCTACGTACCTGGCTATTTCCTCGCTGTGTGCTGTCCAATCTCTCATATACTCATCCTGTTCCCTAGAGTGCTGCTTCACGGTAGCTAGGCCTGCAGGATTTGGGGTTGCTGGAGCTGAACCTCCAAGCTGGGCTACTCGAGTAGACGGGAATAGCCGTGTGTGCCCCTGCTTGGATATGTGACGATTTGAGCCATACTCATCCTCTGAGGTGGAAGCATACTCCACTGGTACACGGCGCCACCGAGTTCCAGCTGAGGAAAGAATGGCAGTGAAGCTTAGATGAAGCTTAAGATGCCAGATGAATTCTTCTTTAAGTAGATAATTGCAGGTAACTGTACAATCTTTTGGCAGTCAAAGCATAATTAGGAACATTTAAAAAAAATGTGTACACACTTACATGCAGGTGTGGCATGTGATGAGGTTCCTTTACTCTTGTCAGGTAGCTTGGAGGCACTGTTAGCTCTTGCTCTGGGTCCAGGCATTGAAGTCATATTGGACCCTCTCAATCCTTGCCTGATGCCATAATCACCTGCACCGCGGGCCCCCAGACCTCTACTCCTTGTCACAGTGGCCTCTGAGTCACTCTGGGCAGACGGGGAGCCCACTCTTGGCCTCCTTGGCTGTGCCAGAGCTTCTATTCTGGACATGCCTCTTTTTGCCATCCCTGTCTTGGATGTGGAACTAGCAGTGGAGGCCTCAGAGGCCACAGACATCCGGTCTAGGTCAGCAGGTTCAGTGTCTGAGGAATCCCCCAGCCGGGCTCGCCGCAACAGTGATGCCCTGGTAGGCCTGGGCTTGGGGACACTGGTGGCTTTACTGGCGGAAGCAGAGGCAGGAGCTTGACTGATCTTAGCCCGGCTAGACTTAGTGCTGGCTCCAACTGTTGTGCTCCCTGTCTGACCTCTAGCATGTGAGTTTTTGGAGTCTTTCGTGGAGGTGGGCTGTGAGTCTGATAAGAGAGAATTGGAGTTGACATCATCATCAGTGAGATCCAGGGAAGTCCAAGGACGGTTTGGCTGTGAAGGACCAGAAGTTCTATTCTTGACCCTCTTGTCCTGGGTCTCCCTACCACCAGCAGGACCCTTGCCAGATGAGCAAACTACAGTTTTTTCTTTCTGCTGTCCTGCTAGAGTTCGGCGTTTCTGGACTACTTTCCTTGCTCCATCAGCTTGGCTTACTGTACTTGTCGTGTCAACATCTGACTCTGGTGACATGGATCCTTCAATGGACTGACTTGGGGGATCGCCTTGGTCTGACACAGTGGTTTCTAGAAAGGCTGCTACAGCCTCTGAGTCTTTCTGCAGTGTGGCGCTGTCGATGCCAGGCTCTCTAGATTGAGTTTTGCCTGTGAGACCATCAATACGTGGTATGAGCTCTATAGGGACGTTGGAACTTGGTTTCTCCACAGTGAAGCTCTCCTGTCTCAATAGGGGTTTCCCACTACTTTCCCTGGCTTTCTCCTCTTCTTTTTTCCTCCTCCGTACTTCCTCCATTCTTTTTTCCCCGCTGGTCATGGGACGAGGTGGGAGCTTTGTCAACACACCTGACTGACTTGACCTCCCACCACCACTATCCTGCGACTTGGCTGGTGACGAACGACTAGGGCTGCCACTGTGACTGCCCACACCTCCTGTGCACTGGCCGGGTCGAGTCTTTCCTCTGCCCACCTTTTCCTCCTGGTTTTCTTTCTCCTGTAGCTCTGTGTCCTGTTTCTCCCCCATATCTGCACGTAGGCCTGAGCCTGGGGTCCTCCTTCCTAGGCTGAGATCCTCACCAGGCAGCTGGGGTAGGGTTCTCCTCTTGCGCTCTGTGTACCCAGTAGAGGCAAAGGAGGCTGAGTGGCTGGATTCACTTATATCAGCTGAAAAGAAAGAAAATATTTGATCAGAATGTGCATTAAACATACATATATACATATATAGTGGATTATATACTGGTAGAATCAGTGCACTGTTAGAGGTGTTTGCCAGATTTTTAATTTAATAGTTGGCTATAATAAAGATCCTTAATAGAAAGTCCCAATAAAAATTTGTTCAATTATTTTTGCAACTTGAAGCAACGAGAAGCTAAAACATAAAATTCAGATACAGTGGAACCCCGACTTACGAAATTAATTCGTTCCCGAGGGTCTTTCGTAAGTCAAAAATGTTCGTAAGTCAAAGCACCCATCGCGCCTTTTGAGTGAACGATAGGCTATAGGCTAATTGCTAACTGCAACAACAATACGTCGTTCAAGTGGAACAGCGAAGCGCAAGTACGAAAGCCAAGGGGGTTGTCATATGATACGGAAGGCATTGTGGGCATTCTGGGCTCAGCCAATCAGAGCCAGTGGATTTCGTTACACGGGTATTTTGCCGTAACACGGGCAGAAATATTGCCGTTACGTGCCTTCGTAACTTGAATTTTTTTGTTAAATGGGGTATTCGTAAGTTGGTGTTCCACTGTAGTTAGTCAGAAAGGTTATTTTCTTTAAAAAACAAAAAAGCTGCAATTTCAGACCTTTGACTGAAAGTGGCACACGTTAAGAAACTATTTTGTCTTCCACTTGTAAAATATTGCGATACTTCAATATTTTAACATGAAACCTCTGGCTTCACTGTGGTCACGTGACTCTATTGTGCCAAATGCAAATAATTACAGTCTGCTGTATGTTAGTGAAATAATCAGGAATAAATCTTCCTCTTGGATATGAAAAGTTGCTTGCCTAATGCCTATTTGGTGAAATGTGACCAGCAGCCTGGCAGCTATGTTAGCTAACCTGAAGTAGGCGTCATACTCTTTCTGACACATGCCATTTTAGCTTCTGTGCATTTAAGGAGACCACCTAAGCTAACTTTCTTCTGAGTGGCTGCTGTGTGCCTAAGATGGCCACTCTATTTGTTGTCCACAGTCTGAAGAGTAGAAACTACATAAAGAGAGTGATAAGTTGTCATTGGTTGGCTATATTGCACAAACCAATTAAGAAGAAGGCCTGCAAGCATTCATATCCTTGACAAATTAATTTAACTTTTATCTCATCTGGATTACTCTTTGCATTGTAATTATCCACCACTGTAACAGTATACCATAGCTATTACAGAAAAATGACAAGCCTAATGTGACAGACTGCTGTATAACTGAATTATGAGTAAATTTGTGACACCTGTCTACTTATGCTGCTTTTACAACGTGTTTATCATTTAACCCCAGTGTGTGATTGGACCCTGTGGACTTTGTTTAGCAAACGTTTACATACTGAAGCATGAACAAAATGCTGAAATTAATTTAATAAATATTAAAGGAATCCTTTTTTGAGATTTAGTAAACCTAAACTTAATACCTCTGTCCTCCGTGACCAAGATGTGGCTTTCGCCTCCTGACCCTTCAGGGTCAGTCCTAATATGACTGGCAGCTAGAGTAGCCCACTGTGACACCCAGCGTGGACCACCCACCATCAACTCTTCAGACAAGACCTAAACAAGCAAACGTGGAAATAAAACAAAAACATGTCAATAACTGGAAACAGATGTTGCTTTAGTCAGTCAGAAGACAGCTTATTGAGTATAACTTAGAAGAACGCTGTTACACCTCTGTCTCCATGCGTCCGGGTTTTCCTCGGTCTCCAGTGCCAGACCTTTGGGAGGCGAGTCTTTCTCTCTGGTCAGCACTCCCCACCCTGGACCCAGACTCCTGGTCCACACCAAACACCTAACATATACACAAGTAAGAAAACATATTATGATCAGGAGATTAGATGATAAACTATAAAAAAGAGTTATAACTTTAACGTTTTTACCTTGTCAATCAGTTTCCTAGCCTCTTCTTCTTCATGATCTCCATTCTCCAGCTCGATGGTATAAGTCCCTCTATCACTATAATCATCTCCATGATGATAGCACTCGTCGCGCCCGCTCTGTTGATGGGGTGCTGAGCCACGTCTCCTCTCTGCTACTTTGGATGTTGAAGGTTTACGACGACGTGCAGGACTGTCTTCCTCTGCAAAGAGACCCTCTGGTACGTTTGCACGACCCTCTCTGATCTTCATCCCCGTGCTTCCCCAGAGTCCCCATGAGCGCTCTTCTAGCGCTGCAGCCCTGCGCTGTTCACCCAGTGCATTTTCTGAATCACTCTGAGTGCCATCCTCATGTTTACTTCCTGGATAGTGAGGTAATAGATCAAAATGTTGCATAAGAGTGATAAAGTAAGTATCGCGTGTAATACTGTACACTATACCAAACTCTATATCATATAAACACACCTTTAAGACTCCGCAGTTGTACAGGCACATCGCTTTTCACGCTTTCGCCATCATCCTCTGCAACCGTTTCTTTTAGAGCCAATGGTAACTCATTCTGAGCAAGCCAGTCAGCAACTTTGACTTCTGCTGCGACCATGGCTGTCTGAAGAGGACTCAGCTCCTCCCCAACAGCCCTTTTAGGGCGTGGCCTGGTCTCTGGTCCTACCTTCGCAACCCTGTCTTTGACAGTCACTTTACCTGAGGCCCCAGGATCAAACTCAATGGTGAAGGAGGCGTGGCCATGGGCAGGCTCTGCTGCAGCAGAAGCACCACCCTCTTGTTCTCTTGAGATGGATTCACTGCTGACTTTACTTCCTGAGGGATCCTTTGCATCCTTTGTTGGGATCTCGAAGTAGCTAGGCTCCTGATTAGAGGCTGTTTGCAGGGTACACTTTGGGATCTCCTCACTTTTCTTAGATTCTGGCACAATTAATACAAAGATATTTGTCTGGCACCATAAAGTTTACAGAATATTTGTAATATTTCCAAAAAAGTAAACTGATAATGAGCAATAATTGTTGGTACCTGCTTCAACTTTTTCTCGTTTCCGGTCTGAACTCTTGTCCTCTGACTTTCCTGGATGCTGGTCTTCAGTGTCTCCATCTCCCCACCAGGCAGGCTGGCCATACAGGGGGGTGCCCCTGTGCAGCACTGTGACATCCCCTGCCAAAACAGTACATTTCTTTATATATAGGAATGCACATATGTATTAATTGAGGCTTAGAGACCCTAAATAGGCTTCAGGTAAAGGTCATTGTAATGCAACATCCCCAATATTACTGCATATAATTTGCCATCTATATTTAGGCCCTTGATTCAGTTAAATTCTATTTATATAGTGTCAAATCACAACAGTTTCCCAAGGTGCTTTTTATTGTAAGGTAACAACCCTGCAACCCTCTGTGATCATTGACTTTAGTTGTTTTTCATGGTCTTTCAGGCCTTGGGGTGTTGCTGGGTGGACCACTGCATTCCTTTGTTTTCAGAATGCACCAGATTGTTTATTTTGACACCGTAAGATTTTGTGTCTACATCTCTTTGGATCATACTAAGAGTTCCCGAAAATGGATACCAAATGCAAGTTCAACATTTGGAATTAGCTGTCTTTTATCTGTCTAATTTGTCATTAAATAATAACAGAAAAGACTTCATCTGAACCTGTGAAAACAGGGAAATATATTTCACACATCTTGACTGTCTGATTTTGAATCCTCTGTGGCATTATACAGAAGCTAAATTACCAAACGTCTGCCACTGTCCTAGAGTACGGCTGCTATAGTTTGTAGTCCTAAAATCTATTTAAGAACTACCTCTAAAAATTCTTTCATTATCAGTTTATGTATCTGGGAATATTTTATCGATTCAAGGTATTAGATTTACTATATTATATGTGTCCAGTGTCCTTTAACTTTCAATGCTCAGACTTACCTGTTGCCTTGTCCTCTGACCTGTTGGCCTCACTTGGCTTGGCAGTGGCTCCCTCACACACCTGTGCAGCTGCTGCCTCAGGTGGTTTGACTTGAGATTTGGATGATTCTGCCTCTGGGAGTTTCTTCTGGTTCAACTGAAGTTGGCTGCTAAACTTTTCATGCTGACAAATTAGACAACAGAAACAAGGGGAATTAGCCAAAGACAAAGGTTACACAATACTGTCAAAATAATTACGATGTATATCTTGTCTAGATTTTTTCTTGCTTTTTAATCTTCCAGATAGCAGTATGGCATACTGATCGTATGCCATACTGTTCGCATATATTTTGAATGATAATGTGCTATGTTCCTCTAGCTCATGAATAAGAAATCTGCATTATTTTTTTTCTGCAGCTACCTGGGCAGTTTTTGTTGATGAAACAGCAAATTCATCAATCTTGAAAAGTCATTTTGCCCACTTCAGCAGAACTCTTTGATCTATTCTCTACAATATTGCTCCTAACTGATGAAAAAGTACAAGATCTTTGCACCTATCCTGTTTCAAACACAACTATTTACACCGTCTTCAAACATATGAATATTGTTCTTCTGTGTAGCGTGTCATCTAACCTTGAGGGCCTCCTCAGGAATATGCATCTCTCCTCGAACCACAGTAAACAGGTTGGTATGTGAGACAAGTTAAGGTAAAAGATGACGAGCCCTTTGCAGGGATGAGAAACCTGCACTGATAGCCTTATCTATTATGCAGTAGGCAGAGTGCAATGAGAATTCACAGGCTATTCAAGAACCGATAAAGTTACAGTGCACCCCATGTTCACTGACCTTGTACTGCGTGCTACTGGGTTTGACAGATAACACAAGAATACATTCAAAGGATATCATATCCAAACCTCAATTTGTCATCAATTTTCAGCGTGACATAGATTTGCTCCTGTATTCTGACATCGTTGACAAATGTCTGGGAACAAACAAAGAAACAATGTGGTTATGAACAACATATGAGGACTTTGTACAAAAGTGAGATTATTTAGAAATCTCAGTACTGCTTGCATAACAATGATGCTGTCCATAACACACAAACCAACTGCCAATTTTGTACCAGACCTTTAGTCACAATCCTAACCAGATCTAACACAAAAAAGCTTATTTCATGTTGAATTTAAGCAGGGAAACATCTGTACACACATAAAAATGTTTGTACTCTGCCACTTTTTTCATCCATCTGTCTTAAAGCTCTTACCCAAATTAGGATCATGGGTGTGACCCTGAACATAGACAAACACACACACACCCACGGTCAATTTAGAATCACTAATTAGGATAAAATTTATGTCTTTGGGTTATGGGAAGAAACCAGAGCACTTGGAGGAAACCCACAGATTCACAGGAAGCACAAGAAGAACATGCAAGCTCCACAAAGAAAGGCCCCAGCCGACTAAGAGGTTTGAACCAGGAGCAGTGAAGTGACAGCGCTAGCCGCTGCACCATCAAGCTGCCTGTCATAAGCTATGTATAATATTTGCACTACCAAAAATGACGTCTTTCAGTTTATTTAGGGTTGGAAAATAATTTAAATCCAAAGAAAAAAACAAATTATGTTAGAACAGGTTCACGACTACTTTTGTAAGCAGTAAATTGCTGAAGCAGTTAAGGGGCACTCTGGCAATTTAGTACTCAAAGTAATGCATTTCCTTGAATACTGAGGGCTTAAGAGAAACTAATAAAAATTTGTAAAAACGGAAGCAGTAGAAGATGAGAAAGCCACGGCCCGAAAAAGAATAAATAAGAATAAATAAGGTATACTTTCAGGGAAATGTTTGATATTTAATTTTGGGACACACTGATGTAGATTTTATTGCATTAAAAAACATTAGGCAGGGGTTGCTTTAAGACACATACACATAAATTAAAAAAAATTCACTCACCCCATTTAAGCTGCCCAGGTCCTTAACTTTGTGTTCATCCGTATTTGGCTCATAGTTGATGACAGCATGCTGTTTGTCCACACTACGGGACTAAACCATACAAGATCCAGTCAATCACTATAATCCTCACTAATCTCAGTGCTTCAGATAAAAATCCAGTCAGAGTAAGAATGACAGCTCAGATCATATGTCGGGTGGATTCACAGTACAGTACCTGCAGCATAAGCTCACAGTCATCCCTCCCTACAAAGATCATCTCTCGGGGGAGACGATGGCGTGTCCCCCCACCGCTCACCAGGAACCAGGAAGTCAGACTCATCTCTGCCTGACAAGTTCACATGTGCCCCTTAATGCATCCTGCTGAAAACAAGAACAGTGTTAGACTGCAGTTTATAGCTATAAATCTATTAATGAGACCATTAAATATTTATCCTTCGATCAATGAAAAAATATACTCTTACACTGTAAACAGGAGTGGGTGAGGCATGCTGTTTCATATAATTACATAAAGCAAAAATTATTTCAGCATTTGTGCGTGTGCTTGTGTGTCATATGCACAGTAGCTATTTCGGTTATCACCCGAGGACATTGGCAAGCTTATCAGTCCATGTAGTGCAGCTAACAACAAGAAATTTAAAAAAAATGTAAGTTCCAAAAATAAAGAGACAGCTTACAGTATTTCAGGCATTCTTCTAAACTCCCAAAGTGAGTCGCTCAGCAGGATTGTCCTGTCATCAGCTTCACAACGCACTCCACTGAAAAAGGAGGAAGAATAGTTAGATACTGTGCAAAAAGAGAGTGCATGTGAGGGTGACAGGGAGATGGGGCTTAGAAAGAAAGAGATAATAAAATATGTAATATGACAGCTAATTCAATCAGATCCAGAAACTCTGAGCCAAACAGAAGACAGGCATTTACACCGACCACAGGAAGTCAAGGAAACAGAGAAAATACAGACGTAAATAGAATATCCACTTCTCTGCTCCCCATGATTCTCTCATATGATTTCCAGGCAGTTGTCAGGATTCCCATGCACACAAAACAGCACAACAGCGCTTTTCACTGACACAAACACCCCGTCCCCTCTCTGCATTATTAGTAGGCAGGCCTGCTGACTCATGCTCCGAGAGAGTCATAGGTGAATTAGTAAGATTTAATTACGCACACGTTGTCATATGTGAGGCTCCTTTTTGTACGTCAGCTCAAGCCCAATGGGACAGCCCCCAACCTCCCAATAGAGAACTACGTGGTCCATCCTTTCAGTAGGCTGGCTCCTAGTGGCCCAGATTTTCTCTTTAGACGCTTGATCACACACACGGCTTCACCCACTCTGATATGAATCTCCTCTGCAAATGACCACACATCAACTGAGGCTGCAAGCGGCAGCAGCTGATGAGTTAGAGTCGGCCAATGACTGAGCCTGAAAATTAGCTCGGTTAGGCCATGTCTCAGTCCAGCGTTCATCGTGGAGCCATTTAAGAATGATAGCAAAGACCAGCTAATAATAAGCAAAAAGTATCATCTAATTTCATCCCAATATCGCGCAGATTGTAGGATAAACACAAGACTGGCCACAATGAGTCTAACATTTATTAGCGACATGTCATCTGAAGCGTGCATTAATCTGTCACGTTCAGTACATCCCTTTACGCACACCTTTTAAGCCAAACACAGGCTAATTTAGACAGATATCTGTTATCACGTGCTTTAAAGCCAACCAAATCATGTTTAGGATGCTGCCTGCTGATATCCCACGATCGACCATTATGGGCGACGTATAGGTCTGTCGCACAAACAGCGAAGCTCATTTCACTGTCTTCATCCTTATATCAGAGGAAGCAACCAAAGGCATCAGCGCAGGCCTGTTAGGGAAATAAAACAATGGCAAAATGTCTCTCACCAGGTGCTCTATGGGCAAACAGCATCCGATGAGTAGAAGGTTATGAACAGCGATGCTGCTGCTGCTCCTGCAACCCCTCTGCCCAGCCTAGGTCCTTCAACACTGCTGTGTCTTGGCCTCAAGGTGGCGCAATGCGCTCATGTAGGAAAAGATGAGGTTATGTAATATAGACAGCGAACCATGAGTGGCCCATATTAGGTGGATGATGGATCATTTATTTTGGGCAGTGACTCGATAATTAAATTGAGTTGGCATATAAATTACAGTCGTAAGACTGGAAACGCTGAAAGTATAATAATAGGAAATTAAATGCATGCATTGTATATAAATGATACGATTTGATTATATTTGCATTGAAACTTTTTAAAATTACAATGTAGCTGCTATGTTAGTATTTCAATGTTTTAGATTAAGCGCTAGAGTGAGTAATCTACTGGTTTCCAGCTCCGTATAATTATGTTAGGACACAGCTTATGATAGTCTATTAAAGGTCAGTCTTGTGTTGAACCACTAGATGGAGCCAAAGTACTGTGCTGTGATTTCGATGCCGACGTAAATTCAATTGTTGAGCCTGATTAGGAAGCTAGTATATAATCAACAAAATAAAAGCAAACCATTTTTAAAAGTATGGGTGCTGTTAAGGTCCTCCGGCTTTAGTTGCGTTAAGTTAGAGAAGGGGCTTTTATGCGATTCTAATAAACTTTATTCATCATGAAACCAAAATAAATGAAAAAAGAATTGCCCAGCATCTTTTCGGCTGTTCTGTAACTGCATAACGACATACGAAGGTCAGGTGAGAGAGTATAGGGTATAAACCTGCCCATCAGGCCACCCTAATCCACTTGACACACACTGTTTTTGTTGGACATGCCCCCTATAGGTTCCATTAGTCATGAATTACTAGCTTTGTTTAAAAGCAAGCGCACTTGACTGTACACGTTAATCCAATCTGATCACTGGAAAACTTGGAAAAAATTAAAATCCCACATTGGCTTCAGCCATAATGAATGGGCCCAATATTTAAATGCAACAGCTGAATGAATGAAGCTGAGACTTAAGTTTTATCGGTGAGTTATAAAATTCCATTAGGTCTGGAATGCATAATATTACTTTTTTTTATTTTATTTATTTTGTTGTTGTTGTTGTTGTTGTTGTTGTTGTTGTTAAGTATTTCAGAATGCTTTACTGAAATGTTGCTTACCTGTAACATAAATTAGACCTTTGGAGTGGATAAGAGTTAAATCCACGTTTCTCTTCAGTTTTGGAATACAGGCTCAGGTGCATTACACAAGCTGACAGATTACAAATTGTTTTGTAAATCAAAGCACGTTACACTCTAACTCTAATATCTTTTTTCCCTTTCTTTATCTTTTACACGTCCACCATCGAAACAAAACGAGTACATTATATCTAAATATATTCTTATATTTAAGTATATTATATAAAACTATTTATGAATCTCATTTCACATTATTTTAATTGCAGGTAGTTAACTTTAGGTTTCCCTGTATACAAGGCAAAAGCCCAGAGAGAATGGCCGGTCTATCACCACTTCTCAAGAAAGCAAACAAATTAAACAAATTCAGCAACAACAACAAAAAACAGAGTTTAGTTCATCCTGTCGGAGAATAACATTTCAATTAGTTTAGCTCAAGAAGGCCGACTGAAATAAAAACACTTTATTCAGTGTTAATGACATTTCCAGTCTGCACTGTAAATTTGCATAAAGACTGCATATTCATAGTGGCTTGAAAAAACCCCCCCAACAACAACTAATAAACACGAGTGCAAGAGCTGGGTTTATCCACCACTACATCCTTGTTACATACGCTCTTTGGTTCACGCGCTTTTTACTGCTTTCCTTGTAAAACAGTGTCTCTCTTTCTCTCCCTCGCTCTCCCTCTTAGCCCAGCCCCCTTGATCCCCTTCGTCCATTGGTGTCTTCGGGGTCTCCCTTTTTTCTCTTCTCTTCCATAGGTAGTCCATAATGAGTGTCCATTGGCTTTTATTATGACTTGTCCCCCTCCCACTGGCCGCCTTCGCCCTGCCCATGTTTTGTATGTCTCAGTTCGTCCAGCGCCTGACGTTCAAGTTCGCAGAACGTCACGTCCGCACTTGAACTTGCAGCGCAGGGGGCTTCACTATACCCCCATCACTCTCTCTTTGCAAAAAAGTCATGAAGAGCTCCGCACAGCCCGCACCGCACTACTCCTCACCCTCTGTATGATCAGCAGCTCATTGCTTTTTTTTTTCCCTTGTTGGCTGTCAGACGCATCAATGAAGATATTTCATTTGGAGTTTACCTTGTAGGAAAGGATTTCCCAATGTGAACTCAGCTGAAAATCCGTCACTAAACCAACATGTCTCGCCGCAAGCAGGGCAAACCCCAGCACTTGAGCAAACGGGAGTTTTCGCGTAAGTGGAGATACATTGCATTTCGACTTAATTTCATTGGTTTTTCCTCTCGGTGACCCATCTTTTTCTGTATACGGCAACTTTCTTTTAATACTTAGGATACGTCCACCGCTGTCCTGACTAAAATGACAAATCGCAAACATATCCAAGACTACAGGTTATCTTTATAATCATCACGAGGTCTTCTATAGGAAGTTTTGGAGCAGCGTGACAGGGAAGCTCAACTTGTGTTGGTTAACGCGTTGTATAACACAGCCTTCAAGGTTTCTTTCGCCATTAAAGGGCATGCATGAGCTTTATGGCCAGAGACCTTTGCAGACCTTTGAAGGCGGCACAGAGTTACAACTGCTGCCATTCACTTAAGTTTCCATGTGCACCTTTTGAAGCCACAGCACTACTACAGTGCAGGTCCTTTTTAACTGTAAAAATGCATTTACAAAGGTCCTAGTTGGTTTGGACACAGGGAAGTGTTTACACACACACACACACACACAGACACACACACACACTTGTCCGAAGCGCAAAGACCTCGTGTGCGTTACCTACAAGGAATGCAGTTTCTTTGCAACAATTTTTTCACCGCTGGCGTTTAAACACGGCATATCCAATCCATTTGTATCCATAAATTGCATAAATACGCAGAAATCTCCGTGCGCGACACTGTTTTGAGATGAAGGAAGAGAAAAGAAGGACAGTTGTTTTACGCGCGTGTAAAACTGCAGGGCATTGATTTTGATTGAATGTCACATTCTTCGCACAGTTTAGACCAATTGTTGTTTGCCGAAGAATTATTTCGCTCCATTCGTCGGTTAAGAGCTTTATCAGTATATTGCTTTATCAATGCACTCTTCGCGCGTCAGTAAATGCGGAGACGTTTCCAGACTAGATAGGCTGTTTAAGTGTAAGTTAGAGATCGAAATGAACAACCTGTGCTTTTCTTTTATCTTTATTCTTGTATATATTTCTGCATGCTCTTCTTATTGCCGCTGAAACAAATTATGCTCTGGCAACATTTATTCTAAAGCTGTCAGATGGGTTGCCAGTGGGGGGCGCAATTTGATTGTAGTCCTACAGGCCACTCGTGAACTTGAACTTGATCCACTTTATCCTGTCCTGCTTGACCAAGCTCATGCACAGGATCGGTTCAGCAGCAGTAGGTTATTACATATTTTATGTTCTCTTGAATGTATTCATATTTTTTCTAAAGGTACACTAAAGGTACAATATTCCCCACATTCAAAGAGGATCCAGAAATAAAGTGTTTACAAAGAAACAGTTACAGACCTTAAATTATGAAGAAAAAATGACCAAAGAGTATAAATATGCTTTTGTTTAATGACATGAAGATTTTGCTTTTGACCAGTATAATTCTGTTATTGGTTATGACCCAAATCTGTTTAATTTACTTTGGAATATTAATTGTTTTTTTTTAATTATTGCAAAATAAATAAGACTGCATGAAAACACTGCAAAATTCTGTTCTAGTGCTAATTGTCAGCTTTTGTGTTGCAAAAAGGCACCATTAGAAATTTAAGTAGGCACTTCCTTTTAATTTTTGCATTTATTTTAAAATGAAAATAATCCCTTTGGTGTTTTCAACGAGGGACTGTAGAATACAATGAATGATCTGCCGGTATTACAGGGAGTCATAATACTCTAAAACAGTAAAAAAAGACCTAATGATTTTTCTGATAGTGGAAGAGACCTGCTGCTGTAACCCAGTGGGAAACCTTCGCCTAAACTACTTTAAATTCTAGCACAGTGTGATATCAGGAAAAAAAAACACATTATATTTTAGCTTTCAAAGTTATTCACATCACTCTTGCTTGACATCAGAATGAGATTATTTGGTTTGAAGAAAATCTTTCCACCTAAACCAATCTCATACACCTTGTATGTGTCCATGGCATAAGCTGGTTAAGATAAGTAAAATAGGGGTGAATTCCCTCATCTTTAATGCAACTCAACATACAAGTAACAGGGCCTATCTTGCATAGTCCCTCACCACCTTCTCATCTGACCTGATATAGAATTAAAGCTTGAACCGGCGGCAAGAATTCATCACATCTTATCTCAACATCCCAGTCGGGGCGCCAAGTGTCGTTTACCATGTGGCTAGATGACTTCTTTTAAAATGCTCTCTCTGCTCACTCTCTCTCTCTCTCTCTTTCTCTCGCTCTACTTCAGGGACCTACTCCACATCCAACCCCTCAATGTCTAACCTTGGTTCACGAGATCCCAGCACTTTTAACGAAATGGGGTCCAATCATCTTGAACTCAAATTAGAATCTATTTTTTGATTCTCAGAGGTGTTAGGTTCATTAAAAAAGCGAGATTGGCAGCACAATAAAGAGGGTCAAGCAACTTAATCGTTTGACTGCTGCCTGCGAGCTGAACATGTCAGTCCTTATCGAAGCTGTCTGTGTGCTCTTTCTTCCTTTCTGCCTTCTTTCTTTCCTAAAAATCCCATCTGCACATATACTCCTCGGCCTTATTCCTTTACAAGAAAATATAATAACAGTGTATGTAAACTCAGAAAAATATCAATTCTCGCTTCACTACATGTCACAACTGTCTTTCTTCTTTTCCTTATCCAGCTGAGCCGCTCTCAGGTGTTTTACCAGAAGAAGACTCTCAGGACTCCCCCAGCCTGGGAGTGGCTCAGGGCGAGCCCCTAAAAGGGGACCAGGACCTGCTGACCTGCGGCCAGTGCCACTCTCGCTTCCCCTTAGCTGACATCCTGCTTTTCATTGAACACAAACGGAGGCAGTGCCACGGTAGCCTCTGTGTGGACAAACCTCTGGACAGGCCACCATCCTCCCCACTCGCCTCTCCTCTTTCCACATCCTCATCACACTCGCGGACCCAACATCAGCACCAAAGGAGGGTGCGTCAACCTGTCGAGGTGGCTGTTCAGGTGTCACCGCAGGATGAGGATTGTTTATCTGCACCCTTGCAAGGAATAATCCCTAAGCAGGAGAATATGACAGGTAAACACACTGGAAGCTTAACATGGCTGCCATGCAAGAGTAAACAGATGAGCAGGAGAAATTTGCATTCAAGTGTGAATAGAGTCTTGAAGCTCTAGATTGTGTGGAGTGGGTCACACTTTTAAGGTTCATAGGCAGTTTATCACAGAAGACAACAAATACTCGCTGAAATTTCCCTTCTAGTAGTGAGGATGTGTCCAATCAACGTAACCTGACGGCGAAATGTCTGCTGCTACATTTAGGAGTTGCGAATTTCCCTCAGTAGAGTCATGAATACACATGAAGATTAATAAGGATATTGATAAAAGGCACCGAAAAAGACGCATGGAGACAGACAAAGAAACAGATTATAAAAAGACAGAGAAAGAAGAGATCAGTTTCTTTTGGTTTGTTGCTGCATCACAGATGTGCTCAGATCCTTTGGACTTCACATTCTCTCTCATGTGGTCGCGAGAGATGTATCTCTATCCCTGCCTGGCTTATTACACTGCCATATCTCTTGTACCCTCAAATATGCGCCTGCTGAAGCTCACTGTGATTCTAAAATTAAAGAGATAGGAAAGAATGTAATTACGTTGATCTGTCAAGGAAGAACTGTTTATTTGAGGAACACTACAGCCACTAATTGTCAGTGTTTTTCTTGATTTGAGTAATTAAGGACTTCTTAAGGCAGCTAGTTGGTTTGTTGGTTGTCCACTGGGGCTAAATGAGGCTGTTGTGAAAACATGAGTTGCTGTGCAAACAAGCATGGGTCCCTTATGACTGGTTTTATAGAGTGGAGTTTGATTTTGACCAGCCCATTTTGATGTTTATTCATTTCCTTTAACAGATCTGATAGCATGTGCCAGACTGCGCTGATTGCCTGGGCAGTTGTGATTGAATTTGAAGCCAATTCAGGCTGAATGCATAGAGGGTAGTTTTCAATAATGAGCACTACTGTGCTGTATTAGTCAGCGCTTCAGCTTTGCAGATGGCATTGTAAAGGGCTACTGTTACTTGTTGTCAATGTTTTAGCACTCTGCCATACAGAATAACCACTGTTCATTAGTGTGCGGTTTGTTGAAAATCTTTCTCACAAACTGGGATGGACGCACACATGCTCAAAAAACACACATTCTTCTGACATGCCTCTTGGCCTTGTCAGCTGTTCGAACACGCCTTTCCTTGCTCACTTGGATCATCGTGCAATGGAGTTCACATGATATCATGAGGTCACTAACACTGTGCGAAGAGCTTTATTTATAGGTCTCATTTCTTTGGACATTGTGTAACAGTCAGGATTTCCTTGGGTTAATAATGAATAGGTTAAATTGACTGTATGTGGTGCAAGATTGCATCCTGTTGTGACGCCTCACCTCACCTTTTGTTATCATCCTGTTATAAAATCTGAGGTCAAAATTAACAGTCTGTGCTGCAGAGTCTGTGCAGGACATCATATCAGTTATATATGCATTGCATATAAGACGGCCTCGTCCCACCGCTTTTTTTTTTGTCCAAGATTGATGGATACAGACTGGCAGTGCCAGCGCGCCACCCCATACTCCATATGCTAGCTGCCATGTTCTCTTACCCTGCTCAGTTAGAGGCTGACACTGAGCTGAGGCATCTCAATATATACTGTTCCTATGCCTCAAGCCCAGTCCAATCCAGGCGAGTGTATGATGAATTACACCCTTAAAGATTTCCCTGCATCTTGCTCCCCTGCATCATTCAAATGAAAGTGACCCTTCCAATCTCCACCCCACTCCTGAAATATCACTTGACACGGACGGATTTCCATATGGACAGCAGTTTGCGAAGGCAGCGGCTCTGGCTAGGTTAAGGAAAGTTGCTGCTTGACTAAAGGGTGCTGACACCCAGAATGGCTGAACTTGTAGGTGGGGGGATATGAGAAGGGTGAGGGCTGAGGAATTAGGGGCAGTACGTAATAGACCGATAGCTCGAGATGAAGCTGTGCCCCTCAGTCTGTCTCTACAGGACAGCTGAGGCCGTCTGGGAGTCTCATGACTGCAGCTGGGGTTTGGGTCTGCAGTCTGGGGCTCTGAGGTGTTAGACGAGGGCAGAGCAGCCTGCGTACCGTCATTTGCATGATAAACAATTAAAGATATGCATAGAGACATCGTAGCTTGTCTACAGACCACGGTTGTCCCAGAAATAGAGCAGATGATGGCTTCTCAAGCAAATGTGATTGCAGCGTATAAAGCTGCTTTTATTTCCCAGCATAAAATTGCTATTAAAGAGACAAACCGGTAAAGTGGATTCAAAGTTTTCATTTACATTAATTATTTCATGGAGTAAACGCAATTGTTATTAGCACAATAAATAAATTAGAGTCTAGTCTTTATAAATTAGATACACAACCACAGTGCATATTGTCTTCTTCTTGACCTATTTACAAGAAATTACAAGAAAAGATTGCATGAATTTTGTACCACATTTTTTGAGGTATTATTACTACATTGTTCTGCCCTGTATTTATCCATCCCAGCATTAGCACCCTTTTGAATTCTCACCAGTGTAGCCACGTGTGTTAATGAGGCCACTGCAACTGTGGAAATCGACCACCATCTCACACTTCAGCTTCTTTCCAGCGCCCTGCCTCCATTGTAACCTGGACTCTGAATCGATACTGAGTCAATTACGGCAGCCACCTTTCACCCTTTTTTCTCTATGAGGAAGAAAACATTCAAACAACAGAGAAGCATTTCTTGCAACACCTCTGTGGCTGTGGAGCATTTTCTTGCAGCAGCTTGCCTGTCCTGTTTCTCCCCGTGTGTTGTGGAGACAAAGGTATTTAGCAGGCTCCATATTGGCATTGTGCCACCTTTCTCCAATATCCCCTCCTTCACCAAGCAAATACATATACACACAGGGTGCCTGTCATGCAGAACTGGGGGGCTGGGCAGTGCGTGGAGATTGTGCATTAGTGGCGGCGGTGGGGGGTGGGGGTGGGGGGCTCCTTGGTAGCGATATCTTTTCCTGTGTCCAGTGTGCATATGTGTCAGCAGACATATGGGTCACTGTGCAAGTTTATATCCGGTGCTTTTGTTTGGGTGATCACTTTAATTGATACTGAAAAGGCAAAGATGCGTGCTGCTGCAATGATTGGACACCAGCTAATATTTTAACATAAGGACTCCATTGTCTGTAAAAAGTGACTCTAATTTGATCCTACAGTCGCTTTGGGCTGTGATAAAATCAGTCCTATTTTTGGCAGTGGGCTCCACTACGTTTTAATGAAGGTGAACAGGAGTGGTTTTTAGGATGAATTTTTCATGGAGGACATTTTTGTATGCTGAAGCCAAGCTCTAAACACCCACAAATGTTGTCAGTGGAAATTCGTCAGCCTTTGTTGTTGGATTAAATGTTAGTGGTTCTGGCTGTATTCAAGTCTACTGAGTGTTTACATCTTGAGTGCGGATGCTGTGAAACTAATGTACGTGTAAATGTGTACATTTATGTGTGTATAAGTGTGGTTTTGACCACTTAAAATGTTTATAGGTTTCCGTGTGTGTGTAAAAGTGTGTGTGTCTTGCTGTTTGTAGCTTTACTACCCTGGGCGTGCAGGCTGAACATGAAAGAGTCTTTGACTTGGCAAGCCTTGCCTGAGGACACCCCTCTGAGGACTATGCCAGGCCAGACTTGGCACACAGCAGTGGGCCTGAGGGACAGGCCGGGCCTAAATGTGTGTGTCTAAGAGGGAGTTAGAGGAGGTGTGTCTGTTTTGTGGGTTTAGGAGGCAAAACGTATGGTGAGGTGGTGGCTATGACTGACAGTGGGAGTGTGTGAAGTTAAGAGCAGGTATGCAGTAGATTGTGCGTGCTGTCCTCAGGGCCTCCTGGCTTGGACTTCCTGTGCCTCTGTTTGTCTTCTAACAACTCCGGCATCACAGCCTCGGGCCATTCAGGTGGAGGCTAGCTGAAATATGCACACACACACACACATCTACACACACAAACATGCATGTGAACATTCAAAAATAGGCTCCCACAAATGCATGCACGCACCCACAGATGCACACACACCTGTTCTATGAACACAACAGTGCACACGCCTCCTTTAAAGATGCACACATATGCTACAGTGCACACATACAGTGTAAACCCCCTCCTGTGAACCTGTGTTTTGTCTGTAATAAATGTGTTACGGTAGAGGCCCCATGATGTGTTGTGAGTTGATGAGATCTGTCAGAAACATATGATCCTTATTTTACCCCCCTCCCCTCTGTCCCTCCCACTCTCTTCCGCTTAGCCTTTCCTCTCTGTCCCTATCTCTTTCTCTCCCTCCCTCGCTCACAGCCTCTCTCCACACATCGCTCCAGTAGTTTGTCTTGGGGGAGTGGAAACTGAAAGTTTTGGCTACATTAGTGTGTCTGCACCTCTTAAAGCCTTCCAACGTCCACTCTAGAACTCATTCTCACTCTCGCAGATTTGGCTGCAGAGTGAGGCAGACATAAACACTCACACATACACTGCCTCCATCCATCCCCTTTACCCACTGTCAAACAAAGCTATACAACAGAAACATTCTTGTTTGTCTACAGCCACGTCATGCTGGATGAGAAAGTATCCTCAGAAATAAGCATGTCTTGCTGCTGTCCTGTCAATACTGTGGCAGGCAGTCACATCACGGGGTCAGAGGGCATCTGACAGCATCAGGGCCTGTCGTGCCAGCCGCCGGCTTCACCACCTGCAGGTTAATGACTTTATTTTTAGACAGAACAGAAACAGAGAAGAAAAAGTGTCTTTGATACAGCTGTTGCTCAGGAAGTGGCAGATGAGAGCAGAGAGGAGAGAAGTAGTATTTTAGGAAGTAGGCAGGTTAGTTTGAGGTGAGAATGGGAGCAGATTTGACAAAGTAATTTTCCCTTTGATATTTTCCTAAAAAAATACCCATTTTGTCATAATCCTGTAAGTCTTTATTTAGGTCACTGAAACCGAACCAGATTTGGAAATTTTGTATCTCTAAGAGTAACACACTATCACAGCTTCTATCTCTATGCAGAATGTCATCTCAACCTCTGATATTCCTTTTGTGACTGTAGCATTTAAGGGTGTAGTGCTGTTGGATGGTTGCTTTGTCTTTCTCCAACTGAAGGTGATAATTCTGAGGCCATGGGAGAGCCACAGTGACAAGGACATTGTGTTAGTCTGATCCCACTGATCCTGGTCACTATCTAGTTTCTTCCTCCACAGTCTGGCTCACTACAGGTTTCAGTGACAGTACTGACTTGTCAGAACTGTGAGTCTGTTGGTGTGTGTGTATCTATTTGTACATTTGAACTTGGTTGGATGGTTGCGGACACCTCAGTCTTGCCCACCTCATCTCAACCACAAAGTTACAGGACACAGGGCCTTTCTGTCTGATGCTGCACTCGTGAAAATTCCCAACCTTTATTCTTGGTATATTCCTTGGTGGGTGCTCAGAAATGCATTGCCTCCTAATAGCTCAAATTAACCATACATTTCATCTTAGATTCAAATCCCAGATCTTTTAAACATTCAGAAGATAGTTAATTCATTTACTTTTGAGAGTATCTTGATTTAGTCATTAGATTAAATTTAGGCTGTAAGGTGGTATCGGCACACTGCAGTTTGCTTTGCACACAAGCATACGAGCACAAGCTTGCACACAAATGAGAGTGATGCACACAAGGTGATCACTTATGCACGGATGCATGCATGCACACACATACTTCCACAACTGACCCCCAGCCATCATTCCACACAGACACACGCATGTACGCACACTCATAAATGCACACTCCTGTCCCAGGCACCCTTTACTTTTGCAGGCTGAATCTCACTGATAACATGCTGGCGCCCTCATTTAAATTTGAAGCGCTTCTTTAATCTTCAAAGGCCTGATTGCTTTATGAATATGCATGGACTGAGCTGACTCTCAGTTCATTACCTTGTTGTAAATTCTAATGACCATTAGGGCCCTGCACGGTAATTGCCAATTGTTTTGCATTTTTGATTAGCCCATTACCGAAGCACATTCTGAACATGTCTGCCCTGCCTGCCTGCCAGGCCACAGCAAGAATCGGAGGGAGGGGGAGAGAGAGATGAGAAAATAAAAGAAGAGAGTGCAAGGGAACCTAGTGCGAAGGGTGGTGAAACACGGTTTAGGCAGCGTAAATTTTGAGGCTTGGCTCAAAGTGTTGTTTCGGGGGGAAAGTGGGGTGAGCTAGAAGGGGGCAAAAAAAAAAAAGAAAAAGAAATGTAAAAGCTGTAGAATTGGATGTTCCCTAAGCAAGCTCCATCGTGCTTGTTTCTGCAGAGCTTGAGTGCAAGAGTGTGTACCTCACTGCATTTATGTCAGCATGCGTATTTGTTGACTCTGTGTGTGGATGTCAACTTTACTATGTGTATGTACCCATGTTTGCGTGCAGCTGGATAGGGAGGGGTGCTGTGTTGGGAGCGGAGAGATTCTGATAGTGCATCCCAATGCACGTTGTGTCTGGGACTCATGAAAGATTGATGGTTCCTAGCAGAATGGCATCAGCCTGCTACAACTTGATAACATCTAATGGATAATTTAGCACTCTAAAACCTGCAGGCCAGTCCACCTCTCTAGAAGGCTAAAGAGGACAGCAGCTGCTGGGCTTTCGGGGCCGCTGCTGTGACTGTTTGTTGGAAAAATAAATGAGAACAAACAGAAAGATGTGTAAGAGAGGGAGTAAACGAGGCAGGAAGACAGAAATAAAATGCAGAAGTGTTTCTGTGACCACGATTTGAATATCTCAACTGTGTTGATTGCCCAGCTCCGGTCACAGCAGCTTAAAAAAATAAAATAAAATAAAATAATGCATCTTAACTTGAAAATATTTCTAACACAGTCCTCACTAGCACTTCAGGAGCTAAACTAATCCAAATATCTAATTTAGAGCTTGTAGAGGTGGTTTACTGGACATGAAGCAAAAAAAAAAAAAAATCAAATTAAAGTAATTATAACCTTATTTTCCTTTTTCGCTCCTTGCTGCTACAGTTTCACAATTGTTGCTTCCAACTGTATTTATAGCAAAAAAAGCAGAGAATATAATTACAAATGGAAAAGTCACGTCACTGCATTTTTCTGTATGACAGACCACCCAGATATTTTGATCCATAAAATATTGCTTGCGTGAAGAGGGATACTTTCATTCAGTTATGATTCTTCTTCTCTCTCCCCTCGCTCTCTTTTTCTCCCTCTCATGTACCATTCATAATCTCCATAGTGTTTACACAGAGCTTCGAGGCCTACTGTCAGTCTCTTATTCCCAGACTATTAAGCTGTTGACAGTTTGGTTAATCGTCCCACAGTTTGACTTAAGGGGAATCAGAGAGAGGTCAGCAATGTCTGTCTCCAAGGTGTGTTGAGAAAGTGGCTTACATGTGTGCGCTCTGTGGCATGCCTTTTATTGGGAGTTTGTCTCATTTTGGATGGGTGGGTGAGCAAGCTGTCAGTTTGTCTTTGCCGTGGTTGTGGAGGAGCCCCAAACACATTACAGAAATGATCAAGATCTGGATCAGCTATAGCAAGTTCCTAGTTAGAGTTAATAGGCTGCCTGGATGGTTTATATGCAGCATACGGATGTTCATAGTCTCATTCACATGTGAGAGAGAGACATAACAGCATCAGCAGGAGCAGCAGCAAGGCCCAGTATGTCCAAAGGAGGCTTGGGCAGACAGCATGATAGATGGCTTTGTTAAAGGGTCCCAGGGTGTCCCCTGAACTTGAAGCACTCTGTTTATCTTGAATAGGAGACGCACATAGTATTGGGGGGCAGTGAGCAGGAGAGGGAGAAAGAGAATGATATAGCTTTCAGGGGAACGAAGAGGGGAGATTGCGGGCCGGGCTAGTGTCTGAGCAGGCCTGCATGGGGGTTGGGGAGGTTAAGGGGGGGTCGTGAGCAGGCACGGCTGCTGGAGAGACAGAGAGGAGGGAGGAGGGGTGGAGGGGAGGGGGGGGGAGCTTTCCTAGTAGCTGTCCATTAACAGATGAACTTGGCAATGGTCCAGGCCTCAAAGGTCTTGGGAGACAGACACACATGCACATATATTCACACATGCACACACATAGACAGATGTACACTTTCCTGGTACCTGCTCACTGTGGATGGAATGCCACCATGGTTCTTTTTTGTCCAGAGGCGAAACAGGACACGTCTCTGGTTCACCTATGTCAGAACCAGTTCAGACCGGTTAGTCAGCCAGGCCGAAGGAGGCAGACGGACGGGCCTTGTTGCTCAGCCCTCCTCTTCTCTCTCTATCCTCGTCCTCCTCCTCTGTTTTCCAGGCTTTAGTGGAAGGAACAGAGAGAACCTCTAACCTGAGGGCACAGGACAATGCAGAGGAGAGAAAAAAGAAGCGGGGGAGCGTGGGAACAAAGCGAGAGACGAATGGATCCGGTCGCAAACAGGGTGGGAAGAGGAGAGAAAAGTGTTTGGTTGTTGTTGGTGCTCTCCTCTTGATGGGGCAACATTAGCTTAACACCACTGCTGCTATTGTGTACTGAAAACATGACGGCAAACACGAGATTGGGGGAAAGAATTTGATGTGGAAAATGCACATAATGGACTGTTGTGCTGTGTGGGCGAAAAACCGCCTGTGTCAGTTGCAGCCATATTCCATATAGCATACTGTATGTGTCGGCGTTGATGAACGTGTTTGTCTGTGTGAGCTGTAAAAAATGTGGACGCAACTTCTCTCCTAATTATGACTCGGATGTGTCCCTCGAGTTTTGAGAGCAAGCTGTTCGCGATTCTACTTCAAATGTTCTCAGCTCACACACAAACCTTCCCTCAGCGTGGCAGATCAGAAGGCTCTGTCACATCACGAACATCTAAGGAATTCTCGGATGCCACATTTTTGTCACTTTATGATTGCAGGTTTTGAAAAAAACAGAGCCTCCCTCTTTAGAATATTTATGATTTTAATAAAATTGCTTCTGTGATTGACAAGATGTTTACATTTTTGGCCGCTCGCATACTCATAATTTTAAGTGAAAAGTGGGGTTATGACTCAAGCAGAAGTGCGTAATGCTAAGGTGAGAAAACTGACTTTTTTAAAAGGTGTGATACTTGTGTGAAAGGTTGGTTGTGAAGACGTGGGGATGTTTAAGAAAAGGAGTGGATTAGGTGTCACCTTTTCAGCTAGCCTTGCAGGTGTCTGCCACTCTTTTTTTTTTTTTACCTGATGCCTGACTTTCTCTCCCTCACTTCTTCTTCTCTTCTTCTGTTCTCGCTCAGAGCCTTTTGTTATTTGATTATGACAAATGGACACCAGGGAAAATCTTTAAAGTTCAAGTGCAGATTTTCTTATCTTATCTTAATTGCAGTAATCTCTTTGATTTTTTCCCCCCAAGTTTAGAAACAGTTGATGACTATAAATGCAATGATTTTATAAACAAGTTCACATTCGAATCCAAAAATAGACAAGTGTGATGTTTTAATATAAGGACAATAGATGTGATTAAACGTACCCATCACATGCATGCTGCAGGAAAAATGTGGATAATATATATTTGCATGACTGTGAGTGTATGCACTTAATTGTCTACATGTAAATGTGTGCAATCCTATTTGCATGTATTTCACACATGCCCACATTAGTTTGTTATTTATAAAGAAGGTTCTTCTTTTTATCTTCCCCCTTTACTTTCAGCCTTCAAGCTATTGCTCTATTTCTTAGAAACATGTTTTCTTTCCCAAAAATCTTGTGTGGCTACTTTGGTGCTGAGGCCAAAAAAATATCTTGCTTTTATATGTGTGCATGTGTGTGTGTGTGTGTGTGTGTGGGAGAGAGAGATGATGGCTGTTTTTATAATGCCCCCTGCAAATTTGCATATGTATATGTGCAGATTGTATGAGAAGAGCTCTCACACTTAGAGCAGTTGGATGGGGAGGGTGATGGGGGCTGCTGCAAGGGTTGTGTGTATGGTTTATGTGTGTGTGTGTATGTGTGTGTGTGTGTGTGTGTTAAAGGGGAGTCTTATTGGCGCTTTCACCCCCTCAGACAAAGCCGGCCACTACTCCCAGATGGTAGCCTGCTCTCTTCGGCCATGTGTCTGGTATTTGTATGTGTATGTATTTGTGTGTGTATGTGTGTGTGGACACAGACATCCAGAAAGACTGAGTGATGGAGAAATTTGTGAGTGTTTGTGTGCATGAGATTCAAGCAGATGCTGAGAGATGGCCATAACTTGAGTAAGCATACATAAAGACATCTAAAGACTGTGAGGCTTTAATTCATCCTTTGGATGGGTGTGGATGATGTGCATCTTGTTTGAAATGCATTGGAATACATAATTCAAGATAGATGGACAAGAAAACAGAAACGGATAATTTGAAGACTCAGGGATGGACAAAATGGGACAAAAAGATGGGATGGAGGAGGAGAGACAAAGATTGGTCATTTTTAAAGGTGATGACCTAGAGATGTCAATGGGCACCTCTCTAATGGGGTCAGCCTTGAAGACTAGGCGTCAGGATTATGTTTACCTCAACTATCTGCTGGGAAGCAAGACAATGAGTCAGGACCTACGAGTGTCTCTCATATGTCATGTAAAAAGTATTCAACTTGGCAAATAATTCTAACGGTATAGGAGTCCAGATATTCAATATGAAATCCTGCTTAAGGGTTCTGTCTAAATCCTGGTGTCTCCCTGGGGGTGTATGTTAAAGCAAGCCTTCAGCCCTGTTAAGAAGGGGCTATCTATTGCTTGGACAGACTCCAGCTTCTCTGACCTTGATGTTTGTTTTCCTTGTATCCCCAGACATAAACATGCTTCTCGCATCCAGACACACAGACAGTCAGGAAGTTATCCTCGCTGATGTTTTTCTCTTGCATCTGGCTCCTATGTGAACACAGGACAGAAGTAGTGGGTTTGAAAATTTGTGTGCACGAGAACAAAGTCAGGCGAACACAAATGTTGTGTGAATTTTTCAGTGTGCATTTTTTTACACCCTCCACCACACACACAAACACACACACACGCCTCCGACTCAGGCCCTTCTCTTCTCTGAGACCTGTCAAACTGGTTCTCTTTCATTAAAGCAAAGCCCTTCTCCGTTTTCTTGACCAGGTAGTATTTTGTTATCAGACAAGAAACTAGATTCCCTTATGACAACCTTTTGCCCCACAGCTCAAAGTGCCAAGATAACTATTCCCTTTTTATACCTTTATTGAGGCAAGCCCTTCTCTGCTGGTGAACGGTCTGGCAGTGCTTTCTGTGCTGGACATGCCCTGTTCTCCCCAGGCTCTGGTACTGCATTGGTCTGCCAAGTTGCAGGGCCAGATTGCCTGTAATAGGCCTGCCATTTCCCTCTCATCATCTGTCAGCACTCTGGATCCAACTGCAGGGTCCAAAGAGGGCTACCACTCTCCAATTAAAAAGGTTAATTTGCCCTCGCCGATCTCTTCCGCCCCCCCCCCCCCCCCCCCCTACAGCTTTACTATGTCTTCATTAACACTCATTTGTGTCGGTGTAGCTTTCTTTTCTCTTTCTCTCTCATTTTACTTGGTTTCTGTAAATACTGCTTTAAGTTGAAAAGGTAAGACTGAATGGCCATTAACATATTTTTTGAGCCAGCATATGAATTAAATTGCTGTCAGTGGTTTCAAAGTGCTTTTGTAGCCTTGGCCAAGCAAATAATGTTAAATTCAGCAATCAGTCTTGAGCGCACAACTTCCTGCTTAATGTCACTTTGATTAACTGAGCAGTCTCAGTAGAGGATGCATGGGCTTAAAGAAAATATATTTACAGCTTTCTTGGAGAAACTAAGATGAGAAGATAATTGCAAATCTTGCTCATATCTATCTATCTATCTATCTATCTATCTATCTATCTATCTATCTATCTATCTATCTATCTATCTATCTATCTATCTATCTATCTATCTATCTATCTATCTATCTATCTATCTATCTATCTATCTATCTATCTATCTATCTATCTATCTATCTATCTATCTATCTATCTATCTATCTATCTCTGTCCAGAAGAGAGAGTCCTAAGAACAGCAAAGATACTGCGCAGGACCATAAAGCTCCCAGGCAGCTGGAAGAGCCCAGCTTGAAGGATAAACTGGGGCGTGTACTTGTTTTGAAAAGTTTCCTCAAACTCAATCAAGCTTAACAAATACCAAAAACATCCTAAGTCAAACCTGAGTGGATGAGCAATGTGCAAGTGAGACTGAGAGCCACCTCATTTAAACAGATGGAGAGGAGTACTCCATCTCCAGTACGCTTGGTACTTTGGTATTTTCTTTTTTCCTCTCAGTTACCTCTTTCTCCCTGATCTTCGTAGTTCTCTTCAATGTTGCAATCTTTTTATCTTGGAGGGAACTCCTCCTCATCCTCTCCCTCCCTCCCTCCTTCCCTCCCTCTCTCTCTCTGTTTTTTTTTTTTTGCCTTAAGCTTCAGCAGCGGTGTCACATGGCAAGATATACATGTGGACATGTCGCTTTGTGATCCCAAAGCTCAGGAAGGAAGCTGCCTCTAACCGCTGCCTGTGCTGCTGCATTCTGTCAGTTAGCACTGCCGTCAAAGCTCCATCCTCGCGTCCGGCCAGCACAGCTAATAAAATATTTGGTTTGTGGATCTTTTTGAGCAGGATATTGAGATAACTGAAATATAGATAACGCTGGATTTGGATTTGCACATTTCTCTTCATTTGTCATAACTCCTTTAGCCATGATTTTAATTATTTTAGACATTGGACAACTTTTGCCGTAAGTTATTCAGAAGCCTTTCTCCTTACATAATACAGCTATGGTAAAAAAATAAATAAAAAAAATTAGCTAAGCTAAGTTACAAAAATATGATTTTTTTTATTCTCACAGAATATAACACACGTTTGATGAGAAGTAAATTTAAATTAACGAAAAATTCAGCCTTGTCTGTACAGTTATTTTACCTAAATAAATCGGTTGTAGCAGCTGTGTCATCATCTGCTGTTGAGTATGAAAGCTGTTAAGTATAAATGAAATTGGGGGGTCATTCCTGGTAGTTTAAGTGATTAACATAAGCTAATGACTTTGGAAGGATGAACAGGAGGTGAAGATAAAGGGGGGGGGGGGGGGGGGGATGTTGTCTGGCTCCCTCACCCACCATTAAAGGCCTGCCCCTGGACTGAAAGAGTGGGCCAGTTTCCCATGCACGGGCAGCACACGCAGGCTCTCTTTGGTTACACAAAATGTCTGCCTGTATGGCTACGGAGAGAGATATTATTAGCGTTATTTTGCCGGAGTTATATGAGAGCATGGTGCTTTTAGGACCCCTTGTTTGAGTGGCTGACAGACACTTGAGTTTGTGCTGCAGATTAAATGAAATTTTAGCAGCTTTTTCTTGGGACTAGGCCATAAAACCACACAAAGGAAGCAGCTGCCACTAATGTAATCTAGAATGGGGTGCTGCAGTGTAAAGCTGTCCACCACTCTTTTGTTTTTCCATTCTTCTCTTCTTTGCAGCTCTTTATGCCTTTCTTGACACCCTTCAACTACACCCCTTCCTCTCCTGATAATATCCTTGTTCTCTCATTGCCTTTAATTCCTCTTTTCATCAGCTACCCCTCCATGTACTGTAGAGGTGATGAAACTGGGGGAGAGCAATAAAGGGCATGTGTTTTATGAGCAAACATATCTTTTTATGTCTTTATATATCTATACAGCGGTGTCAAAGGTACATGAGATAGCATTTGGGTCATCTGCAAAGCATTCTCAGCCACCTTGGCTTTATTTTCTATAGGCCTACACTATATCAGCTAGAAATGTATGGAATGAGGAGCTATGCAGGTTAACCTTCTGCAAACAAAGTTAATTTTTCAGAATGAAACACAACCAGTCTGCTGACCCTTGTGTCAGTTGTCATGATTTCTCAAAATGACAAGGTGGATCTCGGGAATCTGAGAATTGAGAAAAAAATTCTGCGATTGTATGAGTAGCATGCGGAAGAAGCTGTGGAAGGAAGACTTGTTTGAAGTTGACGTTTGTATCAGCATAGCAAATTTTTTAACTGGCCGGCGATGCTTTACTCAAGTAGTAACTTCTGTAAATGAAGTTTTATAGTCTGTTAGAGAAGCAATGGCACAAACATCTGGCCCATAAATCTCAGGTGGTGCTGCAGAGTGCAGTCTGAGGAGCCAGTTCTATCTATCCCCTGATCAGCCATTAATCCAAATGTCTGCATTTCCACATGCATTTATATAATGTTTACAAGAAGTCTTTCTATTGTAGGCATTGCACTGTGAAGTGCTTCTGCACTGTCTAATACATGTGAAAATAACCTGAAAGCACAGTTCAATGCATTGCTTCTGCAGTGTGCATACAGCAAGTATATGAGTTTGTATATTTTCTATGTTTTTTTTTGAATATGTCTTGCCACTGCCTGTTGAGGAATGTCTCAGCTCATTGGCCCTTTCTGTAAAGAAATAATGGCTTTGAGGTGGACTCAACCAGCCTGCCTCCCTGCCAGCTAGCTGTACATGCATGTGTCCTGTTCTGCAGCTGTTTGTGAATAAATCCTTCTGTCACTAAATGCACACAGGCTTTCTTCACCTGTCCTGCTTATCAACTCTTTTTGAGAAGTAAAAGCTCATTTTGGTATTTTTCGAAGACATCTTTTACTAGATTTAAAGTAAAATACGATTGCTTATTTGGAGATTATTCTTGCTGAAATTTGGACTTGTTACTACTATTATCTCTCTGATGTGCTCAGTCTGCCTTGGATTATTTTATCTTGGTTACCGTTGGTTTTACGCAGCCTTTGTAAAAACAGTAAATTAATGTTTTGCACACTTGCCCACCAACACAACATGTTTACTTAAAGCTGATGACTTCATAGAAACAGTTCTTTTCCCCCTTTTGCCACCCTCCCTTTTTGCTCCTCTGCTTTGCTCTCCCTCTTTCCATCCTCAGGGTAGGTTGCTATAGTCCCCCTTATAAACATAGTAATCTATAGGAGCCCTAGACCCAGACAGATTTTTGGCATGGCTGTACAGGTAGCATTCCAGCACGGTTTGAGATCTTACGGCCCTAGCCTCGTTAAAAGCCTGATTTATGCTTTACAGCTGGGCACAAAGGAACCTACAGGTTGGCTACCTTAATTAATATCACGCTCACTACAGCTTGGACCTATGCAAGGATCTGACACACCTCCGGGGAGAATATGCAGAAAGATCCACGTGATGGTAGATGGTGTGAGTGTGCACGTAACTGAAAAGACAGCTGAAAAAACAAAAACAAATACAAAAAACTTGTACCTGTGTTAAGCATGCTTTTAAAAGCACATGCAGTGCAGCCAAACTGAAGCCATCACTGATATATATGCTAAATTGGTCTTCAATAGCAATATTGGTTATGGGTGTTGGCGTTCTGATCTGTAAGTCCCATTCTGTACTGTTTGGCCCATTATCTTCCATTCTTTGCTATAGTGGCTGATCAGACCACATGTCTTCAATTAGTAGGCAGGAATCTGGTACGGCGAGACTCGAAGATGAAGAATTGTGTGAAGCATGGCCTGCTATTGCCAAGCATATGGCCCATCCATCTTACAGACTGTTATCGATGGTAAACGTTACATGTACATGAACTGAATGCCTTAAACCTGCTCAGTCTTCTCTCCTCCAAGTTGTGTTGCTGAGAAAAAATATAATTTAGCATGAAGTGCAATCAAACTTCAAATCACTGATTTGGCAAATTATTTTAAGGCATTAGACCAAATAACAATGAATAAATAAAAAACAAATCAACAAATGTTATGTGACTTTTTGGCATTAACCTCTCGTAACACTTCATATTACAACTTGGTAATAACATGGTAATAACATGGTAACCATGTACAAATAAAGCTGCAATAACTACAGTGAGAGCAATCCTGCTGTAAAGGTCTAGAAAAGGAGCCCAAAAAGAAATATATATAGGTCACATTGGATCTCTGACCACTTCTTCGCTCTCTTATGTCTCTCCCTGCTTCTGTAGTAAGGGGCTGAATTTAGGGCTGAACAGGAGGCCATTTTGCAATTTTAATCAAGATTTGGAAAGCGCCTGGGCAGAGCAATGGCCCAACACAGTTTTCTCCTTGATGAATTAATAATGTAATGGGGAATGGAGGCTTGGAAGAATGGATGGTGGTTGGTTGGGGCACTGAGGTCTCACTGTTAGGGCCTGTGTCCTTATTATGGGATCAGAGAACTTCATGTCCTAAGCTTCAATTCCAGTGTGCTCTTCTTGGTAAATTAAGTGCTAAGATTAAAAAAGAAAATCACAGAATATAATGATCAAATAATTCTGTAACTTAAACTGTGTCTTTTTCCTAAGGAAAATGGATTTGTGAGCTAGATCTGACCCTGAGACACCCCTTGATCTAAAGAGTCTGGCTATTGATGCTTCCTTAACCACTCGACCACCGTGTGCACAGTCACACACACCAGATGGGACGCGTGTTAAACCCTCAGCCTCCACAGCTCCAGGCCACGGGACACTCCAACACACTGGCCCTCTTGTTTTAAAGTGCCATGTCCCTCCACAATGCCTTGAGGCTCCTATGCATAACGAGCTGCTATGCTTGGCCCAAGCTCACATGCCCTGGTCCTCTCACCCTGAGGTGGTAGGACAGGGTGAAAAATAACTGCATGTTTAAAACAGCCCTTGTTCACTGATATCCAAATGATGACCCATGCCTGAGAGCTTCTGGGGCTACTGTGAGCGTGTTTATGAACAAACAACTCAGGTCAACATCAGGCAAAACTTTGTGTTTTCTAAAAGCTGTCCACTTTTGCACAAGGCAAAGAAAATATAGTACTGGTATAGATTACCGTTGATCCAAGTGCATCTGAAGCCTAAAACCACCACAAAGACCATCAAACAAATGCACCTTCAGTGCTGATTTTTTTTTTTACAGAAGTATTAGTGCAAAGAGTTTATCCTTCTCATTTGTGTCAAGTAAAAGTAACAGAGAGTCAAAAAAATTTGCACACGCTGGCCGAACGGATACATTTTGAGATATACCTGGCACAAAATACATGCGAGAAGAAAATGAGAAGTATTTTGAGACACAGGTGTTTATAAGTGAAGAGTCCCTTGGGGTTTAAGAAAAGAAGGATTTAGAGAAAATTTTTTTGCTTGTGTGTGAGTTACAGTATCTGTGTGTGATATAGGCCAAAGGTAAAAGCTAATAGATGCATTGAAAGGGGCAAGGGAGAAGCTATGGGTGGGTTACAGAGTGTGTGTGATTGCGAGAGAAAGACCTGCTCTGACCTCTTTCAGTGCTGTCATCAGAGCGTGTTAAGAAAATAACGTGATGGAAAGAGGAGCATGCAGGCTGCATCAGGGACAAAAAGGGAATGACTTCAACCTTAGACAGGCTTAAGTGTTTACTCAGTCCAGACAGATACACTGTGTGTATGTATGTTACAGTGTGTGAAGCTGTTTTTATCTGTTTGGATGTCCAGAGATGCACAGACTACAGGTCCGTGCCTGTAGATGAGAGAAAGTCTCTTTAACTTCTCTTCTTCTTAAACTTAGGCCAACTTCGTGTTTATTTTTCATCTGCTTTGTGTTTTACCCCGACTTTTAATTTATTATTTATGTTTGGCTGTTTGTGCAAGTCCATCTAGGAGTACATGGTAGTGAATGCAGATCTTGCCTCATACATCCACACATTTCACTTAACCTAGTCCCTATTCCAGAGGAATAGAGGCAAACGATAAAATACCATGAAATTCAACATGAGTGTTTATTGCAAGAGAGCATCCTGTTCTTAAAGCTACTATGGATTTCAGTATCTTTATAGGTAGATAGAGACTGCTTAACTGGCTTTAAACAATTTCTATTTCATAAACGATACAAGGATGTTGCAGCCTGGCTCATTCTGTGCTCTGCCCAGAAGCAAATGAAGCAAAAGCACATAAAGACACAAATATGAGGCTTTATTTAAAGTAAGACAGTTTTTCAGGTCTGCACTTTGTGTTTCCAAATTTTAAACTGCCTTCTTATTGCTCAGAGTAGTCAATAGCTCTGTTTATCAGAGCTTTTCTGTAAGCTCTTTGGTAACGTGACTTCAGTATGCATACATTAGATCTTCAGAATTGCTTCCATGTGGCATTTGTGATGTTTTGTCCATCTTCCTACATGTCTGTGAAGACATGTAGTGGGGGGGAGGTCAGACACAGGGGCCTGTATGCTCCGGTGAAGCCGTATCGCGTCCTGGCAAATGGTATGCAGGCTCATAACGCGCTCCACTCATCCAATAGCCGGAGACGAAACAGTTTTGACAGTGTTGAATGCCCTGCCCCGGGGGCCTTATCATCCTTTGCTGCTTGCCTGCCTCCTTCCCCTGTTTCTCTTCTCCTGATGCTATCTATCTAGAGATTTATGCAGAAATGTGCAGCTAGTCGACCTCCCTGGTCCCCTTCCATCCTTTCTGCAGGGACGGCAGCCTGTCATAAGCTGAGCTATGCAGAGATAGTGAAGCTCAGGCTCTGGCCTCATGTTATACGAAGGCTATCTTGACATTGCACTTGAAACACACATGATGCTTGTAAGAAATGACAGAGATGCGCTCATGTGAATGTTGAAGGTTGTATAACCCAAAAATGTTCGTGTATTTACAATAATCTTTTGTATTCCACTGATTTCTAATATATTGTGTTATGCTCTTTGTTAGCCTATTTTATTCTGCTATCCTCCCCCTAAGCTGCAATTTATTGAGACATATCTTTTCTTTGACAGAACACTTTTCACATTTCCCCTCTGAAGTGCTCAGAGACTTCTCACCCATCTGGGATATTGCCCGAGTCCAAAAATACTCCTGCTTGATTAAGTCTTCTTATGTACCTGGATATGTGTGCTTAAACTGACACTTGGCAGTTTGCAGTTTCTTTGATTCCCGTCCTTTATTTAATACCTTCTCCACTGAGCATTGGCTTTTGTTGACGGTGGTTTGATCCTGTGAAACGGATCCCAACTCAATAAATAATCTCTGCGGATGCTTACATAAGCGATGGTCCATTTAATTAGACTGGTTAAGCTTAGAAGCCCAGAGGTCTTTTCACTGTACTATTAGAGCTAGGATGAGAAACAATAGTGCGCGGCCTCCCACTGTCACTGGTAAGAAGAGAGCAAATAATGATCTGCATCAGAGACACGGCTGGCCCTGCCTATTATAAGGTCTGCCGGACCCGAGCCGCACCCAAACACGAAGCTGTCCAGCTGCGCTTAGTCGGAGTGGATGAATGGATGGAGAGAATGATAGATGGAGTGAAAGAGAGATGGATGAACGGGTAGATGGATGGTCAGTTCAAACACAGTTCAACTGAGAAAAGATCAAAAAGACTAAGGTTATGCTGGGAAACAGACAGCGTAGAGTGATGCAAATTTAAAATTATTCTGGCAAGTGTGTTGAATGCAAATACACAGACATGAATGCATGGATACTACAGGAAACAGTCATGTAGTCATTCTAACAGTGAGTGTGCGTGCTGATTACAAAAAGAAAGTACGAAATTATACGAGAACACACATTTGTCTACTGTGTATGGCGCATTCATTCATTGGCCTCTGTGTGGGTGCCATCTGTGGTTTCTTAGTGGCTCAGAAAAAACTCCCGAGCTCAACTTTTGCTCTTATCACCTTTCATGAGAAGGAGAAAGGAAAGGTAAGAAGTGTAAAAGTCTGATTGGGAACAAAGCTACAGCCAGCAGCTTACTTTATACTGGCACAGGCCTTCAAAGACCACCATGCATCTTTATCTGGAGATCTGCACCCCCTCCCCTGTCTTGCTCATGCCAGCTGCTTTTCTTCTCCTAGTCTACCTCTGTCTTTCCCCGTTCCTTTCTGTTTTAGCTCTCCATTCTCCCCCCCCCCCCCCCCCCATTGTGTGTCTCCTTTTCACTTTCCCTACATTTGTGCCTTATGTAGTGAGTAGTGGTCAGCTTCCCCATACTGTATAATGTGTGACTCCAACACCAGTCAGTGTTGGCTGGTTTTCTGTTTAGTAAACTGTATTTCCTGCATCCGGCTTTGTCTCAGGAACAAGTGTTTGTCAAACAAGCCTTTTGTCTGTGGCCAGTGGCTTAGCGCACCATAACGAGCCTGGCTGGGACAAAGAGCTGGGTGTATGTGGCTGTGGCAGAGAAACACAGACAAACAGATCGAGACGTAGAAGTAAGAAAGAAGGTCAAGGCCAGTCCATTTGCTCTATCAGGTTTCAGACACACACACAAAGAAAAAAAAGCAGAGACAGAGAAAAAACGTTAAGGTGATAACATGTATGAGGCTTATGACAGATCCTTCTCTTAGTCTCTAAAGCTGCTAATGAAAAATTACAGTTCTGTTGTTAACTGAGCTGAAAGTCATGTAAACCAAGAAGGCCCCTATTGTGAGCTTCTGTTACTCCCCCATCTTTTTCCTCAACCTCTCCTTTCCTGCTTCACCCTTCACCCCTGTCCAGTCCCTGACTGTGAATACCCTAATGACATAAACAGAGTGGTAATCACATTAACAGGAGTTACGGCCGAGGCACTCTTAAGAGGCACTGTATTGACAACCCTCTGTCTTCCCGAGGCACTCACTCCAACACCTATAAACACTTATGAATATTGGCAAAGACCTTCTATTAGCATAATCACTTTTCAGGTGTGTGTGAGTGCTCTCTCGAGCCATAGCGACTGATAACTTTGAGAAATGGCAGTGACACACTGTGTCCCTCGTGTCTTCTGTCTCTGTGGCTTCCTCCTCCTTTGGAAGCCAAGCAAGCTAATCCTGTTAGCCCATTCCTCCATTAGCTAAATGACCAATATCAGTGAAAGCTGCATGGTCACACCAGGACAGGCTCAGCCCACTATCGCAACTGGTCAAGGACAAAAATAAAAATAAAAATGGAGGGCATGGTAAGTCTGCTAACTTTTTATTGTATGGCTAAATAGTTGTAAACAATACATCTGTGAGTGGTGGGTGAGGAAGAGAAAGCTGTTGACATTTTTGTGTCAGTGCATCTTTAACTTGCCAGCACTTGGTCAATGGGTTGTCTTTGTGTCTGTTACTTGATTTTGTTGTGGTTTTGCCAGTGTTTGGGCTTATGGGACAACGTGGAACAGGGTGGTATAGCTACTCTTTGTGTAAGTACATGTTGTTGAGAGAGTGCAAGTAAGACTAATTATGGGAAATGGGCCATTAACGATAGAGGAATATGCACAAGAAATGTGTTCCTCAGTTGCCTAGAATTTCAGGATTCTGTATGACTTTGGTCAAAATTGTTGGCTACGATGTTTTGTGAGTGTTGCTGCGAGGCTACCTTATCTTCTCTTTGACTTATCATAATTTCTCTTCTGTCCTTGCAACAGGCCTACCCCTAGATCAAATCATTTCTCTCTGATATCAGTGCAATGTCCATTAATATCACAATAATAGCCTCCCGCTGCTTTGTGTTGCAATGCTTCGAAAGGCTTTGAAGGAATTGTTAACCTCCCATTTCATTCCTTTGACTGTGTATCTTCTACTTTCTATTTTTCTTTTCTCTGTCATCCTTCTAACTTTTTGCTCCCAAACCACCTGCCCTTTCTCACTTCTTCTATATTCTTTCTGTCTCCTCTTTCCTTCACAGTCTCTTCTTTCAGCCTCTGCCATGAAATGGCAGCTAAGGGGTTGTCAGTGTGGTTTCTCCTCTCTGCTGATCCTATTTCAAAGGGACGTGTAGATTCAGCATTAGCTCCAGCTCTCTTGCTCTTCTGCTCTCCAGCCCTAACTCATCACAGACTTAAAGTTACTAGAAGAAGAGAAACGGACTGAGAAAGCGAGGGAGAGCTTTCCTTTATTCTATTAGAGGACAGACTCATTTATAAGATCATCCTTCCTCCCTCGCACAGTTTCGTGCTTCTCCATACAAGCAGAAAAAGGAAAAAAAAAAACCCTTCAAGGCCATCAAACGCCTCGTCAGAATGTCTTTTATCCTTTTGAAAAGCTGTCCTTCCATCCCTTTGAGGACAGCTATTAAGGACAATAGTGGGCTTATTTAGATATCTCCTCTGCCATTGTTGTAAATCTGGGCATGTGTTGGTCTGGCTTGTTGATGCCCATCAATGTGTCCACTGCTCGGATGGGAATAACAATTATCATCACTGCTTGTGGCATGAACACAATTTGTCAAATGTCTATAGATGGAGTAGTGATTGCATAGCACAAGACATGCTGGTTTTGATGCATAAGAAAATGAATTGAGTACTGGCTTTGAAGTGCATTCTTGTGGCTCTTGTGTCCTTCAGAAATATGGTGGGTTGTCATTAGGAATGTCTCCTTCACGCCACACTTCTCTCCTTTGCTCCCTTCCTTCCCCCTGCCTCCTTCCATGATCCTTTAGTGCTCACTTTCCTCTAAAAACATGGACGTCTCACATTCCAGCCAGCCCCTCCTTTTTTCTTGTCCTTCACAATAACAAAAAAAATTAATCTATTTTCCCCCCTCATGCATATATACTGTGTGCTCGCACATTAAGACGGGGATGAGGAAGCGTGTAGACTGAATCAAAGCAAAGTGAACGGGAGAGGCCAGGTTATTGCAACTGTTTTACAAGTGACACGGGGCTTTCTACTTAAAGCCATAAAAACACACACATAATAAGGAAACATACATATAGCAGTTAATGTAATGGGCACATTTTATTTGTGCTTATGAGAGAGGGAGAAAAAAATGTGTATGGGCAAATGGCTTTTTTATGATGGAAAAATTCCATAGTGGGTCAAAGCCCCTTGCAGGTGGCAGCAATTAACTGTAATTTTTGCAGATTGTAATGATCCATAATTTACCAGTATACCCCCTTCCAACTCTTTTCAGTCAAGAGAAAAAGGTTTGTGTGGAGGTTTGATTGGGTGCACATTTTAGCTGTGTCCTGGTCTTTAAGTGAGATTGTTCGGAGGGGGCCACATTGACTCTGGACACATAAGATAGAGAAACAAACCAAAAAACACCAATCCGTTCCCTATGTTGCTCATCCACCACATCCCTCCTCTTTCTTTTAGACTGTCACTATATTTTTCTGGCCCCTCTCACCCTTTTTCTTCAACAGTAGAAGGCTTAAAACATGCAAAACTGTCCATCCACCATCTTAGGGATCACCCATAGTTTCAATCAGGCACACATAGCCTATCATCCTCTCTCCCGCTCCCTTGTTTTCCCTCTTCAAACACAGTATGGCCATGGTTTGGGTTCAGCATTGGCAAATGACTTCAGAAAAATGCCCTCAAGTGAAAGAAGAAAAAAGGGAAGAAATGATAAGAAACCCCAAAGATGAAAGAGGGAGCACATTTGCAAGTGGCGGATGCTTCTTATTTTGCATATCTCTCACTTCTTCTTTCTCCTTCTTCTCCTTTTCTATTCACCTGAGAGGATTTAAATAAATCCATAAAGCATGAAATATCAGAAATAGAAAAGTAATGCATGAAATGCATTTTCATTGGAGCCTCCCCACCCACACACAAACACACATACCCAATTTTCCTCTTCGCTTCTTTTTTTCCTGTGAATGTGTGTTTTTTGTGATAAACGCTGGTACAATTTATTAACATGTGACCTCTTATTTGTATTCAGTGTTAATATGCAGCATCAGATACATGTCCCACTTTAGCCCTGCTAATTCTGTAAACAAGGCTTTGGAGGGGAGATGAGTGTTTTTAACGAGATTAGGCGTGCATTGTCAGGCAAATCTCAGGTCAGTGTGCAAGTGCTATTGAAAGTCAATTATTGTTTTAAATATTCCTATGCCCTCTTCCCGTGTAATTTGTGTGTTTGTTGCCTGTCTCTTGTAATTGTGTTTTATCTTTTGTTCTGTTAAGTGTTAAATCTAAATTCACACACACACCTACACACACACACACACACACACACACACACACAGTTTTCACATTTTATAGCTGTGATATTGAGCAATAACAATTTTACTAAGACGAATAATTTGCTCTGTTTAAATAGAGTGCAATTGTAAATTTTTTTTTTAAAATGTTATTCAATACCTTCATCTAATCATAATAGTTCTGGTCAGAAGTGATCGCAGATATTTTATAGGCTGTTGTCAAATTAGTCTATATTCTCTTGGTTTTTGATAATTACTTTACCTATTTTAAAACCCTACTTGCATTATTTAAGCATCATGTTTCCTTTTATAATAATATATGGTGTTAATAAAATTACTAATGTTCTTTTTATAGTTTGAATCTCCCAGTTTACATTTATTTTCTCTCTGTGTGTTTCTTTTTGTCAGATAAAGATGAGCCCAGCAGTTACACCTGCACCACATGCAAACAGCCTTTCACCAGTGCCTGGTTCCTGCTCCAGCATGCCCAGAACACCCATGGCTTCCGTATCTATCTGGAGAGCGAGCCCGGCAGCCCCCTCACCCCTCGTGTGGCTGCAGCTCCCGGAATGGGGGGTGACTGTAATTCCTCCCAGCCCCCTCTTCATGCTGTACACTTGGCTGATGGCAGCCCTTACAGCCTCCTGAGAATGCCGGGTTCTGGGTCTGGTCGGGATTCAGCGTCCACGCCTCGTGAGGGCCGCTATCCCCGAACGCCACCGTTATTCAGCCCACCACCGCGCCATCACCTCAGCCCTGATGACTTAGCCTTGGCAACACACCATCCCAGTGCTTTTGACCGGGTGATGAGGCTGAACTCTGTGCCATTAGAAGCCCCTCAGACCATGGACTTTTCTAGACGTCTACGTGAGCTGGCCGGAAATGCCACAGGAGGTTCTCCGCCTCTTTCCCCTAACAGACCCAACCCTATGCAACGGCTGCTGCAGCCTTTCCAGCCAGGTTCTAAGCCTCCATTTTCAGCAACACCTCCCCTCTCCACCTCTCAGTCACCTTCTGGCTCACGTTCCACACCCAATCCTGTAACAAATGCAGTCCAATCGACCACCCCTCTCAAAGCAAAATCTTGTGAGTTCTGCGGGAAGACCTTCAAATTCCAGAGCAACCTTATTGTTCACCGGCGTAGCCATACAGGGGAAAAGCCATTTAAGTGTCACCTCTGTAACCATGCCTGCACACAGGCTAGCAAACTAAAACGTCACATGAAGACACATTGTCAGAGTAAGTCTTCACTGCTTAATGCCAAGTCAGATGATGGTCTTTCAACTGCTAGCTCACCTGAACCTGGTACGAGTGAGCTGATGGGCAGTGCCACAGATGCACTCAAGTCAGTGGTGGCAAAGTTCAAAAGTGAGAACAATGGCCTTCTGCCTGAAAATGGAGAGGAGGAGGAGGAAGAGGAAGATGATGAGGAAGAGGAAGAAGAAGAAGAAGAAGAGGAGGAGGAGGAAGAAGAGGAGGAGGGGGAGGAGGAGGAGGAAATTGAGAGAAAGCCTGGAGTAGAAGAAGAGGGAAGGAATGACTACCGATTTAGCTTGAGGCTTGAAGGGGCTCGCCATCACCAGAACAGCGAGGCTCTGCACCCACATCGCCGGAGCTTATCCAGGGAGCCTATTGATGAAAACTCAGCCATGGAGTCAGACCGGGCAGATGATGGAACCACTACTACTATCAATGGCTTGAGACCTCTATCTAATGACAACCTGTCCAGGAAGCTGTTGGGTGGAGGGGTCAGTCCTGGTTCCCTCAGTCCCCTGTCCAAGCGCATCAAGGTAGAGAAAGACCTTGACCCTCCCACTCCCACAATCCCAAACACAGAGAACGTCTACTCTCAGTGGCTTGCTGGCTACGCTGCCTCCCGGCAACTCAAGGACCCCTTCATCAGCTTCACAGGTGGGGACTCCAGACAATCACCCTTTGCCTCTTCATCTGAGCACTCTTCAGAAAACGGCAGCTTGCGCTTCTCTACTCCACCCGGTGAACTCGATGGGGAACGTGCCGCATCAGTACGGAGCGGCACCGGCAGCGGGGCCAGCACTCCCCACGGTGTCAGCGGCAATGGCAGGCCGAGCTCGAAGGATGGTCGCCGCAGTGACACCTGTGAATATTGTGGCAAGGTGTTTAAGAACTGCAGCAACTTGACTGTGCACCGACGCAGTCATACTGGAGAGCGGCCCTACAAATGCGAGCTGTGCAGCTATGCATGCGCTCAGAGCTCAAAGCTCACCCGTCACATGAAGACCCATGGACAGATGGGCAAGGACGTGTACAAATGTGAAATCTGCCACATGCCTTTCAGTGTATACAGCACTCTGGAGAAACACATGAAAAAGTGGCACAGCGACCGCCCTCTGGCTAATGACATTAAGACTGAGTAGGCAAAGAGCAGCATGCTGGTTGCTCTCTCTCAGCTCCTCTGGCTAAAAAGCAACCCTGGCTAACTAGCCAATAAGTAAGGGGAAAGGACAACAGGGTTAGACACCAGTACACAGTACAGCCCTGTTTTCATCCCGACTGGAAGAAGCTAGATGCATGATCCATTACCGGGGCAATACTATTGCATCACACTTAAAACTTTTTGAGCCTTTCTATTGTGCAATAATTTACACGTTTTGTATTTTTTGTAACTGGACAGCATGCTCTGTGTGTTTTGGCTACCTAGAGAGAAAATTGTCCTCAGCTGGTGGGTTTGGTTGTACATGTGTTGCTGTTTATACTTTTGATTTCTTCAACATAAAAAAAAAGACTTATTAAAACCCATGCTGCATACAGTACATACTGTTTTACATATCATGTACAGTTTTGAGTTCAAACATAGTGGGCAGTGTCATATAATCAAAACATCAAGACAAGCAGGGTCACACTTAAACTGATCTTTGTGAAAGATTTTCCATGCAACATTTAGATATGATAAATATATATAGAGAGAATTAGGCCGCCTATGAAATGCTAGGCACTGGCGCCATTAAATATTTCTTTTACAAACAGCAGTGAAATTAACAATATGGTGTGAAATGACAACAACGAGTGCCTTGGATATTTTACCTGCATTAGTTAATCCTCCTTTTTGCTATAAGCTCGGAGTTTCAGCTATAAAAGATTACACAACATTTTGTGCACATATGAAATAAGCAGGTCCTTGCATCAAGCACCTGTACGACCCTTGTGTTTTTTTTGACTTAGTGGAGCATAGAGAACCAGCTAAAACAAAAAGAAAAAAAGAAAAAAAACATTACGTGTATCTCTGGTGAATCATTTATCTGCTTGCCTCCTGTAGATTTTTTTTTCGAGATTACAGTTCTGTTTACGGGCATGTTACATGCTTGAGTTTGGTGTAGAGTTTTGGTATAGGTGAATATGTTTTTTGGTACCGTACTGAGGGGGTACTCTGGCGAGTTGTTTTACCAACATAAAGCTCTTAATTTTTCAGAGTTTATTTTCTTTGATAATTAAACAATTTGCAGGTGTTTTTTGCAAGTAACACAGAGTAATGTTTCTTTGGTGTCCGCCAACAGCCACTTGAAGACCCCAATGTGGGATTTAGTTGTTGTAAGCCAGACAGATTTTTTCAGGTGAGGGTTGGGTGGGTGTAAGAGCATAAGGGTGGATGATGTTCAGGGTAGTAAGTGGGGAGTGGGTTTACCAGGTGTCTCTACAATTCAAAAATCTATGTCGCTGTAGTGTTATTTCCCATCACCGCATTAGATCTTAGAAACTGTTTAGCGATCCAAATTTTTTTTAACAACTCACACTGAAATCCAAAATGTGATTCTAAATCAAAGGACAAGAATATTGAAAAAAATCAGCAAATTTTCCCTCGCAGACAAGGTTTTAAGTTTTCACATTTAGTTTTCTTTTCATTTGTCTAGACCTACGCGTGGTAGCCATGTGTTTTTTTTTTTTTTTAATTTTTAGTCTTCACTCCCTGTCATTGTTGATGATATAGCACTTGTCACTCTGCCTTGGATTCTGTATCTGTCTCTCTAATCGGAGGTACAGTCGGTTGAGTATAAAATGAGTACCGGATTTCAGGTCTGGTACTGCCTACGTGCACTGTTCAATTTTCCCAGTTTACAGTCGGACGCTCAAGGGAAAACTAGCTCCTATGCTGACAGATTAGTGTGGTGTCATTGCTTTGCATTAAAAGAAAAAAAGAAGAAAAAAAAGAAGAAAAAGAACGTTGAACTAGAAACTGTTGCCAGCCATGTCTCCTTCTGAGAACTAAACATTGGTTTGGATCTTGGAAGTAATAATGCAGGAACTGCCATAGAAACATCCTGCTTCATACTACAAACTATAGAAATATACTGCTCAGTACAGAAAAATAAAAATTCTACAAATTTGATTTAAACAGATAAGTAAAATGTGCTGTTGATTTTTTTTAAAAAAAAAGTAAAACATCAATATCTTTAGGGGAGAACCTTATTTAAATTTTGTTTGTTTACTGTTGTTTCTCTTTTCTGTCCTGGAGACACCAGGACTTGATCACTATGTAATGAACTGTAATGTCTCTCATGTTTTTTGCCTTTACTATACACAAGTCTTCAGGTTGAACAAAAATTTGCATTGGGGAGAGATTTATGATATATAAATATATAGAGAGAACTTAAAATACTTAGGAAATTGCACACTCATGTAAGTTCCTATGTTCAAAACACATTTATGGTCTACTTTTTTTCCTGTATTTAGAATGGTATTTGAAATTAATGTTCACTTAGTGTAGGCACTTATAGTATTTATGTTGGAGCCTGTATTTTTAACTGTTTTGCCTGTACTCTTTAAAGGTTTCAATGTACCCTTTTTCTGTAGTGAAAAAAAAAATCCCAACAAGCTGCCACCGTATATTTTCTTAATTTGGCAGGATAATATAGTGTGAATAATTTGTATGCTTGAAAATAAGTATTTCTGAAAAATAAAATGTTGTGGTGTTCCCCAAGGGTGAGAGGTCATATGATGGCCTTTTCAGGCAGTCCCGCTGGAGTGACCACAATGAGGTAAAAACAGGTGGTTGTACATATCTTTTTAGTTTGTTTTATATATTTTTCTCTCCTGCCATTTTATATGCAGTAATACAAGCTATTGTTGGGTTTTCTTGGTAGAAAAGTTTTTACTGTCTTTGATCATGTACCACCTAAAAACATTCCAGCTGTTTTGCTTTTTTTTAAGGACATTTTGTCATATGCAATCAATTCAACATTAATCTGAAAGATTTTTTTTTATTTTTTTTGCTACAGATTGTTTTTTTTTCATTGCCAAAAGATCCACGGTGCTTTATAATTTAAATATGGTACATCTCATATGCAAGGCATATTCTAAATAACTGAACTCATGCGAAGAAAAGTTTGGTACATGTTATCCATGCTGACGGTACTAAGGTACATATAGGTTTTCAACCTTATTTCATCCTGTGTATTTACTCTCAAGCTGTTTGTTCTAACCTGAACTTGAAGTTGACCTTTGGCATTGGTTGACATTATTTATTATGACTACAAACACGCATGTTCCATTCAGAACACAGTCACTGCAAAACAAATCTGTTCAGTTTTCTCTCTCCTGATGAAGTGTGATGGCTTAATTTCTATGATGACCAAAGGTCATTGACCAACATTTACAAGTTCTTGCTTGAATTAAAGAATTTATTGTTGTTGTTTTTTTTTTTCAGTTATGGAGATGCCACTCTATTTTCAGCCGTTGTCTGCATTATTCTCTTCACTCAGCCATTTTGTCTTGAAAAATAATAAAAAGTATTACATACATATTTGAATTTGGTGCTTTTATTAATTTTTTTTGTCATAGTATGCACAGTCACAATACTGTATAAGACAATTAATAGTGTTACATAAACATTTTAATACATTCCACAGATATGTTTGCATGGGTCAGCTTGGATCACATGTCATCAGGGTGGAAGTTTACAATCATATCTGTGGGCAGTGGCCTTGTTAGGTCAGCTAAAGATCTGTGTTATATCTCCAGCAAACTTCTATTCACCCTACCCCCCTAGTTTCCCCACCCACACCTCTAGCAATAGCTTTCTTTCTGTCTCTTTTTGCCCTTCTTGCCTTTGGTCTTCACTTTTATCGTCCTTTATCTGACTTTATATATGTGCCTGTGTCCAAATCTCTTTTTTCTTTTTCAGACCACTCCTTTCCCTGTTTCCTCCTAACCCTGCTGAAGCACTGGAGGGCAATGTGACAGACTAATCGCTTTCCTTGTCCGAGCCTGGTGCTGTTTGCCTAGCAGGGCCAGATTAAAGTTCACAGATAGAGAGAGGTTCCTGCTTAGGCCAGGTGTTGACAGTTGAGATAAAGCAGAGTTGCAAGGAAGTGAGGCTGGTTGGGTGGGTGTTGGGAGAGAGGAACCCTGTGTGTGTTCTTGCACATATACACACTTCTAATCTTTAGCAGGGGGGTTACTCTCGCCCACTAATCTAAGATCACCCAAGTTCAATGTCAGGAGTACAACAATGCTTTGGTCCACAAATCCTGCCACCAATCAACCCATGCATAGCAGACATACTTTTCCCATAGCAGACTCTTGGCCCTTGCCTGCAATTCCCTGCCTTCCTCCTCCTCCTCCTCCTCCATACATAAACATATATCCTTAACTCCTAAATTTAACAGTCGCTGCACTCTGACTGCAAAGTTTTTTGTCTTGTTTTTTGTGAGTTTTACATGTTAAAAAATGCTTATAATCTTAGACTAGTTTTGTTCATGAAATTTGGTAAAATAATGTCAGAGAAAATAAAGAATATATTATACTAATCTTACAAGAATTCTCAGTTGGAGGGCAAGAAATGTATTCGTTTATTATGTTAATTAAAAGACTTCACAAAAAGTGCCGTGAAGATGAAGATTACTACCTTCCTCTTTTACTTTTCCTATAATTTATCTTTCTCATTCGCACGTGTTTGATGCTGTAAAGGCCTCCCAGCATAGCTCTGGAGAGCGCGTCCAGCAAATAGCAGGGACGCTAAATCAACTCTGTAATCCTCCCAATATGCTGCTTCTCCCTGCCCAATGCTCCCTCTCTGTCTGTTCCTCTACCTTGCTCCTTTTCTTTATTGCTTCTTTTTCCTTCTTGTGTCAGCTGTCACTGGATTGTGCTTATTTATCTCTCCCAACCCCCCGTTATTCATTCCCTATATTATATAGATTCTCTCATGCTTTATTTTTGTTCTTGCCTCTGATTCAGCCTAATTTTTTCTTGGGTCTGAGCCTAACTCACGAGTGTCAGTAGAAAAGGCTGAAGAGCAGAGATGGCGAAGCAGACTGCAGCTGTGCTGGGGTGCAGCGAAGAGGGGCCTCGTCCGGACTCCTTGGAACAATATAAAAGCACTAATCACCCAGGACAGCTGACACCCAGTGCCTCACACATATACACACCGTTTCATAGACACACTCACACATGCACAAAGATCTGAGGATTGCCATTATAGGGTGGAAGGAGAGAGCTCTGCCCAGACAAGACTTGCAGGTCTGGCCTGGCTGGAAAACAAAGTCTGTGTTTTGTCTATGGGCAGCAATGCTTCAGGGCTGAAAGTGATTTCTCATAAACACGGACATATGTATGTACAGTGTGACTATGCACGCAGATGCTTATATCTGCTACACAGCAGTCACGTATAGAACACACGCATGAAAATTTAAAAGGCAGTTAAGTACAGAGGGGTATAAAGGAAAATTTACCCCCATGCATGTTTGTACGCAGACAGACAATCAAACACACATGCTTACTCGGGAACACAAACCACATAATGGATTGGGTGCTTGCACGCTCACAAACACACACACAGACACACACACGTGCGCACACAAAAGTGTCTTCGGGAATGTGACCTTTTCCCAAAAGCCTCCCTTTCCTGCCTCAGCTCCCCTCCCCCTCTGGCTGTGTGAAGACTGAAGGGGTCAAGGGTCAGGTTTTGGGGGGCTGGAGATTAGGTTTCACATGACTGAGCACCTTTGTTGGGGCAGGCCGGCAGAAAGGAAACGTCCAGGAGGGTAGCTGTGTCTGTCTGAGGAGAGCGAGAGATAGAGTGAGGGGGGGAAGGGAGAAAAGAGGGACAGACGGATGGATGTGTGGATGAAGTTGAAGTTTGGTCAGCGACGGCTGAAGTCAAAATGCAAGACTGAAGAGGAAGTTTTTGAGAAGGGCACAGGAGAGGAACAAGAGATGAGAATGAGAAAATGTGAGAACATAAAAGAAAAACCAGAAAAACCTAACCCACATTCCTCACTCGATAGCTCTGCTTGCCTTTCTCCGTGCACTTCTCCCTCTCCTCCCTCTGTCTCCTTCTTGCTATGACCATGTGGCCTCTGTGTCGGGCTGCGGCCAGCCAGTGTCCTCAATGCCTGCTGGCTTTGCCGATCTCTCCATGACCACACAGCGAGAAGAAAGCCCCAGCCAAAATAGTAAACTGGATCACAGCAGAATCAACCCCCTCCTTTGCCTTCTCCTCCTCCTCTTTCTCCTTTGCAACATCTGAGTTGTAGTCTGCCCGCTAGACAATATATGGCGTAACTGGCAGTGAAAATCTTGGCGGAGACCTGGATTACCTCGTTTGTGAAGTATTGCTTTAAATGTCTCTGTGTGTAATTTTTTTTTCCTTTTTCCTACTTCTCAGACCTAGAGAGAAATATTTTAACGACGTGCAACATTTTCAACTAAATGACTCACAGAGGTGGGACTGGTACTGCTGATGGCTTCCAGATAAGGTGAAAACTTTGACCTCACAGCGAAAAAAAAAAAAGGACAGGGGGTGAAGCAAAGAATTTCTTGAATACAGCACTGGCCATAATTGGGTGGCCTCTTTTGGTTTCTTGGTGCACAATCAAATATGGGTCTTAGGATAGATGTTGTAATTCTGCATATTAATTATATCCCAATGCCGTATGTGTCTGTACTGCTTTACAGGGAGGCACTATATATGTAAGAGTCACTGCTATTGCATTGTATCAGTATGTGGTTGTTCTACCTTTCTTTGAAGACTACACGATTGGCTCATTCCAAAGCTAGTGTGGTCAGACTGGAAGAGAGATTGTGGACGATGGAGCAGAAAAGGGCAGTAGATCTGAGACACTGACTGATCTGACCTTGAACCTCTGTAAATTGAGCTTAGAGTGACACAATGTTTAACGGTTAAACACCTGCATCTTTGCTGTCGTGGCCAAATAAAATGTGTTTATATGTGTACTTGTGTGTGTTACGTGTATTACACTGGGGTGGTGTGCATGATATATATGTCCAGTTTAGTGCATGCTTATATTTTCATATTTGTGTTTAGGTGCTTGTGTGCTCTCCAGGTGCAACAGTACTGGCAGAATTTATATGGCCAGTAAAACAGGGTCATGCTATCCATACCCTCTTGCCTTGTGTGTGCTTTTCATTTCACCTGCATGTGTGTCTGCATGTGTGCGCTGTATGCTGTGTGTGCAACTGGAGACAGCAGGGCGCCTGTTTACTGTCCTGTGAATAAAGAGCCAAAGTTCATCCTGCTGGCCTCTTCATGTCCCTATATTGCATATTTCAGTGCCTGTTAAAGCTGGACAGTAATTTATAGCTGCTAAACTATGTCACCCATCGAAGCAAATCTCCGAGTTATTAATTCTGACTTATATTTAACTACCAAGATAATCTTTACATTGTATTTTTAAATGTGAAATGAGAACACTGAAATCATGGTCATACATGTCCAGTAAATATAAGGTTACAGCCAGATGACTGTACAGAAGCATGTTTTATGAAATAAAATAAACCAGTATTTGCCAAAATGACATTCCCAGCAGTTTGGCATAAACAAATAGACAAAACATATGATTGCAATATAATTGCAAAAATCACACATTTTTGGTAGATAATGTAAAAATTCTCAATAGGTGTAAGTTAAGGTTGTGAAGAAAGAAGATGAAGTTGTGACCTTAGTAGCCCGATACTACGAAGTATTACATGTACATTGATTAACATCTCTTTGCTTTTATCTGCTGACAAAGGTCAGGTAGCCAATAAATGAAGAAGCATAGCGCTTGCTTGTCTGCGATTTTGGTTGGGTGACAATCATGGTGATAGTGTAGGGCCAAGTGAGACACATAGGCCTAGAGATGGTCCACAACCATCTGGAAATCACTGGCCATGATGGAAAAATCTATATCCCCTAACTGGAGGGCAAGTATCTGGTGGAGATTGATTGCAGTTGCTGGGAAATCAAGTATTAATACTCCAGTCATATGGGCCTAGAGACCAGTCAGTGAGCCTCTGGCAACAATTAGTTGTTAAAGAAAAATTTAGATTCCCTGAAGTTTTGAAAAACTTCCTCGTGATTTCTTTTGGTTGCTAAGAGTGTGTCATGGTCACCTATAGACTGAATTATGATGGTGAATCTAAGAAAGGTGTGACAGAAATTGGATATGGAAACCTTCCCTTCAAAGCAACAGTTGCAGGCAAGCCAACGTCTTCCAAGGAGGTTCAGGTGCTCACAGCAATCTGCTAGCAACCAAAGCTTTGGGGGAGGTTTTTGGTGCTGCACCCCCTTTGTAGCCAATTTCATCTTGTGACAGCCAACAACCTCCAAGAAACAGGAACCAAAAATTGAGGGTTGCAATACTGAGACTCACATCATATTGGCAAAATAAAGGTCTAATAAATACTGGGAGAATGACATATAGTTCTTTTGTGTTTAGATGTTTATTTTCTTTCTGATTTTTCTGACTGTTTATGTATGAACGTGTATATACTGCGATACTCCGGCACTAACCCTCCCTTCAGGGGCCAGCAGAGCTCTCTGAGCCACTCCAGCTGCTGCTGCAGAGGTGATAGAGGCTAAAACCATTGAGGTGGAGGGGTGAAGGGCTTTGGAAGTTTCTGGAAGTTTCTGAGAATTGCTGTGCCACTCTTGGTTCACTCCTGGTTCATTCCTGAGGCCCAGGGGTTAAAGAGAGTGGGATGAGGGGGAGGGCAGAGGGACTGCAGGGCCACAGTCACACGCTTGACCTGGCAGACCTTGACCTTACTCCAACCTATACATACTTACTTTTGCCTGCAGTATTTACAGTTTTGCGAACGAACCACATGAACTGTATTTGAATGTTTTGGAAGCCCTTTTTTAATTTATCTCAGAGTAATGTAAAGTAGTTAGTGTGTGTCACAGAGAATCATAAAGATTTCGTTTATGTTAATGGATATTATTAGTTAGGCTCTTTTTTTATTGTCATTTCTCGTGTGGCACTCTCACTGTCAGATCTACAGATTTGTCACTGTTTAGGTAGTTTGTGCATTTAATTCTTCACAGTTTTTCATGATTTGCCATTCGCCATGATGGACTTTGCAAGTGTCCAGGCTCTTCCACTTGGGTTACACTAGTGTAGTTGACACTCTTGAACCAAGCTGCCTCTAATATTCTGTCCTTCATGGGGCCAACCGGTAGTCTTTAGTGGGGACACATTCATTGTGGGCCTCCTTTCCTACAAAGCGCTTGTCAGTCATTGTGTTGAACTTGTGTTGTTTCTATGCGGCGCTTGGTAGCACAGCTGTCGTCAAAAGACCCAAGGCTACTCTATCCTGAGCTGAAAGAAACAAACAAACAAAGCCGTAAAACAAGAAAATGAAAGACAAAAAAGGGTCACAAATAATGAGTGTACAAAAACCATCTTGTCAAATTGCACCTTGGGAGTCTGTCTTCAAGAAGAGTGAGGGGTAAGAAGCTTCTCAGCAGACCTGGGGCACAAAGGGACTTGGCCCCTCCTGTGTTACTGTTAGCCAGGCCCTTTAGATGAACTTGTCTCCTTTCAGCTGGCGCTCTCATGCCCAGGTGTGTCCTTGTGTGTGTGCATGTGTTAGTATCCACAGCACTGACATCTCTTTGGCCCCAAGTGCTCTATTGAAAATAAGACGGAGAGCGAAGCAAATGAAAAGAGATAAAGTGCAAAACAAGGATGAGAGGAAGAATAAAAGAAGAGTGGCTTCCTTGCTTTTCAGGGCAAGGACAATGTTCAACCCTTTCTCCCACGCTCTGGACAACACTCTCTCCTTCACCGCAGTCTACTTAATGTCAAAGACAATCAATTTATATATTAATTTATTGAAAAGCCATCAGGAATTTGTTCAATAAGGAAAGAGATTCACCTTTGTGAATGTGTGAATTGAAAAAGGAATCCAAGGTAAACCACTTCTAATAAAGTAAATATGTTTTGCAGATAACCCTTTTTGATATTTAAATTGCATTATCCAAGAACATAAAGATTTGATCCGATGTGACAAATTGAATGCCTAAATTCAATATTCATGACTATTTTGTCCATACTTTCCCAATATTGCAATCACTTTGGGTAGCTAGCCAGCCAACCAAGCAGCCATCCAGACAGGCCAGTGATGGGCTCCATGCCAAGGCCAATTGAGAGGTGCTACTGTGGTGGAGAGCCAGAGGGGAGATGGTCATCCATTATTCATCACTAAGCCAAATAATCCCCAACAGAATTGGTCTGGTCTTGTCTGGCCCAACGGTTAGGGAATGGATGGGATGGTCCGGGGGGCAAGAGGGAGGGTTTCTGGGGCTGGGGGATGGCAGTCTTTTTTTTGCATGAGGTTTAGTAGGATCTTTTCGGGGGGCCGAAAGGGGTAGCGAGCTCTCTGTAAGGGGTGGGAGGGGGTTCTTTGAGGATTAGATGCAAATATGTCTTTGATAGCTTTCACAGTCTGGGAGTCCCATTCTGTTTATGGATATTCATATTAAGTCTAATCTTTGGAAACAATCCCTGACATGGAGAAGTAAGAGGCTGCTGGGATGAGGATGGCGCACAGAAGCAGCAGGGGGTTCTGGGGGATGGAATGGATCTGAATGGGGTGTCCCCTGACCCAGATCAGGGGCAGGACCAGTAGAAACCCTCATGGTGTGTGGGACCTAGCACCAAGTGAAGGATGACCCCCCCTTGTCCCACCCACCGAAAGCACTGATGTGTAAAAATGCAAACACCAGCACACTTAAACACACACAAACATACAAATTCTTGTACAGACACACAAAGTATAGACACAGACAAAGCAATAGCACTTCATCTGTGGTGTCACAGACAAACAGTAAATTCAGACACAATACAGACTTCCCCTCCACTTTCTCACTCTCTTTTCTCTCTTTATGACTTGTGTATTTTTTCAAGGCATTGGTCCCAGTTACTGTTTTGTCTTTATGTCCTTCCCTGCAGGCATGCACAGTTCACAATGAAGAAGAAGATGATTCTTCTCAAGCTGTCAGCAACTAGCAGCTGTGTCTCTTTGAGCTTTTACAAACCTCTGCAACAGTGTTGAGTTATTCACCTAAGAAAACATGTCTTGTGGACAAATACTTTTCATCAACAGCCATGACATTTTGCCCCAGGAGTTTCTTTTAACACAAGTACTTAGTTGTTTTCCTCCTTAAAGAAGAACAGGTGTATGTACACTCATGTACATGTACACACACTCATATCAGAGTGTGCTTTTTTCTTGCTCTTTAAAATTTTCAAAAAATGATGACAGCTGAGAGCCTACTACTAAAAACGGTGAATAACAGAGAAAAAGTACAAATACAATGTATCAAACCAAGAACATCAGCATGAGTTTATAACTAGTCCCGGTTCATCAGACGCTGTATCGACTTTCAGACTGGCTTGACTGTCATAAAATCCAAAACACCTGTGGCCCAAGGTTTGTATTTCTGAACAAAACATTGGAAAGTTATGATGGAGCAAATCACGACATGAGCACCATCGATAGTAAAAAAGAGCAAACTCAGGGGTATAACAGAAAAGTTTGTCTGTTAGTGTTAAGTGTGGCATTTTGTACAATTTATACAGTGGACCAGACATGGAAGGTCCTCTGCCTCGCACCAGGTCAGGGATCACAGAGTGAGGTGAAGGACCCAAGGGGAGGAGGGGAGGTTTTATGCTCCTCCTCCACCCCAGCTGGGACTGCAGTCTCGCCTCTCCTTACAATATTCCTTCCCCCATCTCCTCTTTCCCCCCCCCCCCTATACAACCTAACCCTGGTCCTGGTGTGCTATAGGGCTTTGGGTCAGGGGGTTCATAAAGGATATAGAGGGTTTCCCTCTCTATCTGTGTGCGCACAATCTTGTGTAAGTGTGTATGCATGTGTGCGGTGTGCCTCTGTGCGTCTCTGTGTGCGTACTGGGGGAGGGGGTGGGTATTAGGGGCTGTGTCTCACGGGCATCAAGGGAAAAGGAAGAGAGCCAGACAGCAGATCATTTCACTACACATCCAAACATGTACAGGCACATGCATGCAGGCATGTGTGCACTGCGTTATTTTACGCTACTTTGCTCTCAGTTAAGTGCTTTTGTCTTCATTGATATTTTATAGATGACATTCAGCTCAAAAAACCTTTAGTCAGGAAACACATACACATACTTTGATGAAAAGTGATGTTGCAAAACTTTAAGTAAAATACCATAAGTCACATGACAGTTAATATGATGACATCGTAGACAGGGATTGTGTTGTTGCTATTCCTGCACAACTGCACATTTCTGAATGCTGGTCAGTGTAGCTATTAACATCATGATGAGACAAAACATTGGTCACAATGGGCTATGTTTTCCATTTGAATGCGTTCACTCTGTTCTTTCACTGAGGTTGGTAGGGTAGGAGTGGGCTAGGGTAATGGGGGGGGGGGGGGGGGGGGGGGGGGTATGTATGTATGTGTGTGAATGTAATGTTGGTGGTGGCAGGAGGCTCAGCTGATGCTGACCAGTGCACATGCACATTTCTTCAACCAAAGTGACATCATTATATGTGTACTGGATTATAATTTTGAATGTATTGTAAGTGTGTGTGCAGCATTTATGAATTACAGCAAGTTCACGAAAATGTGTGTGTGTGTGTGTGTGTGTGTGTGTGTGTGTGTGTAAAAGAGGGGTTTGGGGATTCTGGGACCCCTTTTCCCAGACATGCACTGACCTTTCCAACCAGACGGGGATAAAGGGACAAGGAGGGAGGGCTGAGGACACAAGGACACTGGAGTGTGTGTGTGCATGCAAGCTTATTTGTGTGTGTGTACATGGCATGTGTGTGTGTATGTGTCAGGGTGTGTGTGTGTGTGTGTGTGTTAGTTGTTATCACGGACATCTGAACCAGCCAGTTCACCCTGTCCTGCTGAGTTTGGCCTGGTACAACCAACTCCCCACCCCCAAACATCCACTAACCACAATCCCCCATTCCCTCCATCTCTCTTTCTCCCCTCATCCCTCTCTCCTCTCATCTTTTGTCGGTTTCTGTCATTGTGCTACCCCCTCAGCGCTCTCTGTATGCAAAAAAGTTGCTGAGGGCTCGCCTGCTCTGGACCCTCGCAAATCAATTTGTCTGTGGGAGAGGTGAGGGCAAGGAGGTGGGATGGAAAAATGCGCTGCTCGGAGGACAACTAGGTGTAAAGCCTGAGGAATGCAAGTCTCACTTCTTCAACAATGGCAATATCTCCTATTCTTTGCCATATTGGTAGCAAATGAAGAGGTTGTCATGGAAGCCAATTAGTAGTGGGGTTACTTGTGGGTCTTTAATAGTTAATCAAACTGAAATTGTTTGCAAACTATAGACAGCGCAGTACAAAAAGGTTTTATTACATAAACATTAACTGAAAAATTGAGGTTTAATTTGCAAAGTCCAGTGCTTTTCTGGCTGTTGAGCAGGGTTTTGTTGGTTGGGACTTAAAATGAAAGTTGTAAGTAATGTCTCTGCTCAGTTTTTCAGATTGACACTTGGTTAAATCCACTTCAGTGTTATTTTGTCAGCATATAGCTGCCAATATGCATTTTTAAAAACTCACAGCTTATGCTCACTTATTGCCTATGGATGTTGCTATTTTGGCACTTTGGTCAATAATGATGAATAGAAATGGGGTTCACATCTTTCAGTTTAGGTCTAGCCAACAAAATTTAACATATAACAGCAAGGAATCTTGGCGTTGTATAGCCTTTCTCTTAAATCTTTATTCTGTTTAAATGCAGAATAAAACAAAAGATTAACTATAATAACGGTAAAACTGTTTTTTTATACTGAATAAAAAGGGAAAATTTATTGAGTTTTGACATTTTTTCTGTTGTTTGACAAATGGCTTACGGACATATATCTAATTACCACTGTGTCAGTCAGGAACAAAAAAAAAAAAAGCATGTAAATCCAGACTGACCCTGCTGCACTGAGAGAAGGATCAGGCATTGATTGCAGTTGTCCCTCTCTCCCGCTCTCACCCTGGATGCAGACAGGACTCATCCCAAAGCACAGAGGCTTGAGAGGGCCTTTGCTTGACTGCAACAACGATGATCAATACCTGTCACTTCGGTCTCGTCTGGCCCTGCTCCCCTGCCCCCCACCACACAGTGAGGCAGTCTATGAGCCAAAGACTTTCACACACACACACACACACACACACACACACATCAAAACATGGTGAAGCACCATGTGTGAGAGTACACATAACAAAAGTTTATAAAATATCTGCATGCACACTAAAAGTATATGAGCATGCAAACATAAACAGGCAGATTTATATGCAGAACAGATACATAACATGTGCTGTAAGATGACACCCACACACACACACACACACACACACACACACACACACACACACACACACACACACACACACACACACTGTGACAGGGAGGTCAGACAGGGCATTCAGACCCAGACACCAGTCTCTTCTCTGGGGTCAAATCACAAGGCCAAGGTCTACTCTCTAACCTCAGTGGCCCTTCAGACGAACACAGAGACACAGACATACACATTTCCACAATAAACCCGGCTGACCAGCCAACAGAGAGGGGGGAGAGGGAGGAGGGGTAAGGGGGAGTGAAAGAATGGGGTGATGGGGGATGGCTAAAGGAGCAACTGATGGTTCTGGACAAATGCACTGATGGAAAAATGCAAGTTAAAATTTGCGTGTGCAAATGTGCATTAACATAGTAATTCACAGGACTTTATTCTAATTATTATTATTTTGTGCAAATTAAAAAATGTCACATTTATTAACCAGAAAATGAAATGCACCTAGTTGCTCTATGTCTGAGACTGTTGAAGGGTAGAAATAAAAATAAAATGTATTGTGCTGGCTGTTACCGTAGAGATGGGAGTACAGACTTGGTTTGCTTGTTCTCAATTCTCTCTCTTCTCGTTCTGTCCTCCCCGTCTCCTTACTCAAGAGACCCTTGCTCTGCCCAGCCGGAGAGATAAGGAAGTGGAAGGGCCAAGTTTACTACTGCAGATAAGCTGTAATTGCAGGGTAATAAAATGACTTAAAAAAAATGAAAGGAAGAAATGATGTAGGAGAGGAAGAAAGAACGGACACAAAGGGGTGAATTGAGCACACAGAGAAATGATTGATGTAAGCCGTGGCACTGCCTTCGCTGACAGTTATCAGCGAGGGCAACCTTTTGCTCATTACAGTCATCTACTTGCAGCCTGGGACCAGTGGCTGCACTCAAACAATAACCGCCAGCCTTGACCCTTTCTGATAAACAGCAACTGCAAACTAACTTGCTGAACAATCACTTCTGTGTTATGGGACACTACTGAGTTGGTGCTTCTGTAAATGCAGGTAATTTAAAACGGTTTTAGACTCATAAAACCAGTTGTTCAAGTTTTGTACATTTTTTGTTGGGGCTATAAAACTACGACGACATTCACAAAGCTGTCATTCAGCATAATCACCAATCACAATCATCATATGTTACCCTGCTGCTACAAGCAACAGTTTTATGTAATGTTTTGTCAGAATTCAGTTATGACTAACTGTATTAACTGTTAGTCGTGATCTGCAGGTTTTCAAGAAATATTTTTTTAGATGGTCAGTTGTCAGTTGGTCATCAAGGCATGATAAAGATGAGAGATGCTAAAAGCACAGATTTGTCAGGTAGTGCTAAAATAACACAGGTAGTTGAAATGGTGGAGCAACTGAATAAACAAAGCAACTGTAGAAACTTTACTTGTGATAGATGAGGAGGCAAAGGAGGCAGAGGAGACAAAGACGGGAGGTGTAAAAACCAAGCATGAATGAAGAGTTAACCTAGCATTTTGATGATAAGAGCTTCAAGTAAGTAAACCTCTTTTGAGGTATTATAAGCAACAATTATCTGACATTATTTTTGCTAGCTCAGTATTTCAAAGAGGTATTCTATAACAAAGGCGATAAGTCTATATGGAATAAGTTGTTCATTTACTTTCAGTCTGTCCCCACCTAATTTTAGTTTTAGGAAATTTTAAGATTTAAACTACAGTCCAGTGGACTCCAGCTTTAGAATTTCATAATGCCTCAAATCCATTATAAAACTCATCCAAAAGACAAAAACTCCTCCAAGGATTTTTATAGATATTGTCCTTTGGAAGAGATTTGAAGTTTCCACAAGCAAAAAAGTGCTGCTGGACTCAAAAAACTGATGTGACTATTTTTCACAGTAATGAAATAACTGGTTTGATTAAAAAAGAAGGTGTAGAATGAATAACATATCTCATTACAAAGTCATTTCATTTCTGAGGTTGTACTGGTAAAGGGGACTTTCATATAATGCGTGTGACAGGCAGATCTACCGTTGGTGTGACCACCAGCCCTTACTTCCTTCCTCTCTGCTGGCCTGGGGAAGAGTGTGTGTCCTGTTGCTTTGTTCCTCTGAGGGTTGTGTATGCAGGTGTGCATGTGTGCACACATCTGTATGGTAGATGTTTTTCGGTCACACTCCACAGATCGTAGGAGGTCAGGTGAGATTGAATCTGGTTCTTGATTCCTGGAAAAATGGAGAGCTGCAACATGTCACACAAATGCCGTGACACACAAACGCCAAGCACAGAGTAACATGCGCAGATCTCACACACATACTTATTTTTTTCAACTGTCTGTCCCCCCCCCCCCCCCCCTTTCAGTCAACATTTCCTCTTCTTTGCTTATTTGCCAATTACAAAGGGTCCGATTCAGATTTAAATTCTGGCATTTACTGGTTGCTTAAATTTAATTTTAAAGTACTTGTGAAGCTTCTTCTGTTTCAGAGTTTCTTTTGTTCAATGAACTGTTGGTTTTGCAGAGGAAAAAACATAATGTATAGTATCCAAATAATTTTATTTGCCAGGATCAAATGGTCCTTTTAACCTTATGTTTGTGCTGACCAGCACATCACATCACAAATTGGAGCACATCACATTTTCAGGCTAACTTTTTAAACTAGTCTTATGCTATCTACCCACCTCCCTCTTCTGTGCACAGTCTTATCTGAGAGGCCATTATACCGGCTTCTCCATATACTACTATCTTCACCGACAGTGATAAGATACCTGGGAATGAGGTAGACCAGAAAAGGGTTCAGGCAGGCTATCTGTCTCTCTGTCTGTCTCTTTCTAACTCTCTCTCTCTCTCTCTCACACACACACACACACACACACACACACACACACACACACACACACACACACACACACACAGACATAGAAGGCTATAAACAGGTTGTCTGCATAGTATCATAGACAAGGCTTTGCTGTGATGCACCGGAGGAGCCGCAGTCTCCTGCTCTCTTAGCTCTGTGTAAATACACTGCTCATTGTTTATATAGCGCGGTGTGGCTTCAGGTTCCAGGGACCATCACTCTGGGTCTGGGTCAGATCGCCAGAAAGACACACACTCACACACACACACACACACACACACAAACTTGTAGAAGTATGAGTGCACATGTGGCTGCTCACATACACACATATTCCCCCTAATGCAAACCAGACTCCCTCTCTCCCTCTCTTCTTAGAGAGAGAGAGGGAGCGGGAGTAGGGAGACCGCACAGCGTTGGAGCTCGGCCAAATGGACCAGCGGAGCTTGTTTGGAAAGCTTTCAGTCAGAAAGCCACTTTTTGGCAGGGCCCCTGTGAGTGCTGCTGAGCCCTCTGAAGCGGGCTGGAGCTGCTAAAATAAATAATGGTTAGAGCTGAGGGGGTAAGAGTGGCGTTGGAGGGTAGGGGGGTACAGGGGTAGCAAGACGAAAAAGGTGGGGTGGGGGGTGGAAGACGGAGAGAGGGACTAGGGTGAGGGGAGGATGGGTGTGGTTTTAAAGACCGCTCCTGTAATTATATCTGTCAGTCGACACCAAGGCACTTGGACTGCCAATTCTCATGTTTCCCCTTACTCTCTGCTGCCATCACGTAGAAAAAGAGACAAACTAGAGGGGACAGAAAGACAGAAAGATTTCTGTGTCTGTCTGAATTTGTCCTGCTGCATACACATTTTTATGTGAGCATCAGCATGTGTCTGCGAACAGTCCTGCTAGCTCCCTGGGTGGTGTGTGAGCATGAGTGCATTGATGTGTGTGTGTGTGTGTTGGTGGACCTGCAGGGAAACAAACCTGGTCATTCTGGGAGAGGGAGATAAGGAGGTGTTTCACACGAGAGTATGTTGGTCTTTCAGCGGGGAGCAAAAAAGCAGCCCCTCTGTACTCTGGCTTGCAAAAAAATAGCCAAGAAAAGCTTTTCACACATTAGCTGAGTAGAGCATGAGCACAAAGTATGTCGAAGAGCTTTAAAATGGACTGAGCATTATTCATTTTCAAATGTAATGATCATGGCTAGCTAATCTGTTGATTTTTGTGGTGCTATGTATGACGTGTGACTTCTAATCTAAGCTATCAACTAATTTTAATTTTATTTGCAAAAGCAATTAATTGTTGCAGTTTTAAAAGTCAATTATTTACCATTTTTTTCATAGTTTTGTATGTTAGCAAACTTTTACCTGGCAAGAAGTGCACACTGATCACCACAAAATAGTTTTCTAAAAATGTAGTAAATATATGTAGTTAAACTGTGATTCATTCCTATAAGATTACGTGAAACTACTTTTTAATGTACTTGTAAGACTGTATGAGTTTGTGCATCCATTCCCACTATACTGACACAATAGGAAGCATGGAAACAACAGGAAAACCTTCCATTATGTTAATACGGGAGTGTTGAGGCAATATTCCAAGGGTTATAAACAATATTAAAATAATTGAAGTCTCATTTATTTAACAAGTGAATCCAAATAGGAGAAACTGGGGGCTATTAGTACACTGATCCAAAGTGATTACAGCCAGTTTTAGAATTTACTGATACCTTCATTACAAGCCAATAAGCTAATCGTGCCCTCGTTATGTGAACGTCTTGATAGTGTGACCAGTTACCATGAATAGTTTTTATGGCTGTAACAACATTTAAGTTATATAACGCTGCTGTTGTAGAAAGGGTCACTGCTGAACCAGAAGGCCAGACTGTAAACCTTTATGCAAGTTTACAAAGGGCATTTTGAAATGTAGTTATCTAGTACTAGATTGTTTCCTCTTTTAAATACGTCTGACTGACTAGCAAATTGCTTGTTTTTTAAAAACCTGTCTAACTCTCCGCTTGTGAAGTTTACACCCTGCGACTTCTTTTTTATCAGTGTGCCATGTTGTAATTAACGTCTTTACAACTGAGAGCAATGGTGATGACCAAACTGCAAAAAGAAGATCCAAGATGTATAGAATCATATAGAAGGTCACAGGTTACTAATAGACCTGTCTTTTCTTCAACAGACATTTTGACTTGTCATAATAGAAAAAGCACAGGTGTTACTCATAGCAGTAATCACAGCTGTTCAACTGAAGCATCCCTGTCAGCCTCAGCAGTGTGATGGTGAGCCAGCATGAGAGCTGAAATAGAAAAAGCGAAATGTAATTCAGTCATCACTGAATTTTAGCGCTCTCTAACTCAGCTTATCTGATTTATTTTTTTAAGATGGCTCATTAATATTGCTAATAGCTACTGAGCTACTGAAATACATTTCTGAAAAAAAGAAAACTTGTTATGAGCTTCAATTTACATACTAATACAAGCACGTGGGGTTTCCCTTGTTCTTTCTTCATTTCTAATGCTCTCTCCTTCACTGCTTTGCAGCGATCTGCCTCGCTCTCTGATCTCGACCAGGATTACGTCCAAGGAGCTCACCCCTACCACACACAATTACCGCACTGGGCTAAACATACCGCCCACAAGGTACAGTATCCATCAAAGGCCTTCCATACTCTCCCCAACGCTCGTTCCCTGTGATGCCTTTCTCTCTCCATTATTACTATATCTCATTCACACACTCTGCCTGTCTGCCTCTTCCACTAGAGTCAGGTGATATGAGATAAGAGCTTCCATTTCATGAGATAGGAAAGACAATAAAATGGCATCATTGTCAGTGAGGAAATGCATGTTGAATTTATATGTGTTGTTTCTCCAAAACAAATATAATAAATGTGCAAAAAGTTGACAAGACAGAGTCAGATAGAGGCAGCAGACAGCCAGCAACGGTGGTCCAAACCAGCTCAGAGTGTGTGAAAGGTGTTGATTTAGCTGTAGGAAGGAGGATTAAATGGCTCATTGGTGGAGCTAGGAGGGGAGAAGGTGCGAAGCGATCGGCCCTCCCTCTCTCCTGGTTTCTCTTTCTCTCCCTCCCTCGTTCTCCCTCCCTCTGCCAGGAGAAAAGGCCATTGGGGCTGAACAAACAAATCACATGGCCATGAAACACTACTCACCACTGCTGCTCTGGGACTTCATTCAGACAGCATTTTACTGGTCTCTGCAGTGTGCTCGTACACACATCCAAAAAGACGAACATACACGCGCATGCATGCAAACACACACTCTTCTGACTCCCCCCATCAACATGACAGTGGTTTTACAAGTCCCCATAGTGTGAGGTCTCTTATTCCCCAAGTAGCACTAGAACAACATCAGCAGTAAAAGCAGAGGGAAAAGCGGAAGGAAGGACAATTCAACTACTGAACTGCTGGTGCTCAGCATTGCAGGGAGAGTTGTCAATAAAGCTCATAAAAAAGGTTGTGAAAGTTGTAACTGTGTTTTGTAATGGGAAGTTGGTGTCAACTCCCTTTAAAGTTATGGCCCATTTAAGGAGAAGTGTGCTTAAATGTGACAAGGATGCACCTTGCAGGAGATCTAAAATTGATGGGGAAAACTGAAAATGGTCGTTAGTTTTGGAGCTGCAGTCGTGTTTGTGCGCGTGTGGTTTTGGAGGGTGTGTGGCATGACAACCTGCCGGTAACAGAAACCTTAGGCTGGCATTTTCTTTTTAAAAATGAAACTTTCACTTTCATGTTCGCTCCCTTGCCCCTCGGTTAGCCACTAAATGTCACTCTCCCCTCTTTAAAACAAACAAAGCCAGTTGAGTCTAGCATTAGCTGCTATTTGAAATGGCTCAGAGCCTTTAGAAGGAGCCCCTACAATCCTTTAAAAAGTGTATCATGCACAAAACGCACACCAACACCCCATTAGTTTTAAAAATCAGATGGAAAATATCAGAGAAAATCTCTGACTTGACTGGATAATCACAGCCGCTGGATATTAAAGGCCTGCCATGGTATTATGGAGGGATGTGGGAGAGGCTGAGGGAGACACAGATAGTGGTAGACCAAGAGAGAGCAACAGTGGGAGAGAGAGACAGGGAGCAAAGGCCATAGACTTTGGTTTTGAGCTACATTAAATACCATCTACCTCCAAACCACGCATGACATGGAGCTATCGCCAAAGATACGTCTTCAGTGTCAAACTGTCATAACATAATCACAAGCCGCTTAACTGAGCTCTACTGCCATTTTTTAAGAAAATGCAAAAAGCAACTGATCAGTTGATCTTTGGAGCTGTGGAAAGCTTAAAGCATGCTATTTTATAACTATTATTTTTTAAGTTGATGTGATTTTTCTATTAGCTCCTTTTTAGCTCCTGTCCACTTGAACATAGGTTTAGGGCTGCCACAGTGCACCGTAATGATGCTCTGCAACTTTACGGTGCCTCTGCAGTTTGCATATTCTGCTCCTAAAAACATTTTTCAAAGGCTAAAAGATCCTTTCATCACTCAAGCTTACTGTATCTCACAGAAGACAGCCAATAAAAACAATCTGTGTGGTCAGTTCGTTGATTCATGAGTTCAGTGAATGCAGTAAGCAACATATTAAAACATTTTTAGACCTTATAAGTTGTGGATAGCTGCTGGGTGCCAAAGATTGGAAGAGTAAATTCAATCATTTCATGAAGTTTATAAAAAGTTAGATGGTAAAAATGAATGAATTTAAAAAAAAATGCAAAGGTTTTCCATGATAAAGTTAAATTAAACACTGATAAAAGCTACTTGCCTCATAGTGTGTAACACACATTGATCTAACTTACATAAGCAGGCTGAAGCCAAAATTTACAATGTTGCTGCAACATTGTGCCATTTTCTCTTTCATCCTCATGAATAGTGTTTTATCATATGAATGGTGACTTTGTCTTATTGGAGAAACTCATTTATCTAGAGAAATGGCCTAACTATTGGCTTGCAGTCTGCAATATAGTATTTGACTGATGACAAGATATTAAGACAGATTAAGCATAATTTTCAAGAGAGGAATATTAATGTGTTTTTTCCACTTTGCAATGCCATGAATTATGCATAATTTCAGTCCAACATTATAATTGTATCGATAGTTATAGATTAATAAGTTATGCAAATTTGCCACAATAGAAACAGTGCCTACATAACCTTACATGAGCTTCACAAACACATACATCATAGGTCCTCTCCCATCCTTAAACAAGTAACATCATAACCCTTCCACATTAAGATTTGTAATTCATCTTAGTCTCTATATTATTTTACCTTTCTGCCCAGAAAATTGTACAACAAACAAATAATGAATTGGAAGTAATTAGAATTGCTAATTTCATCTAGGGTCAAATTTTCTATCAGTTTATCTTTACAGGTGAAAATTTGGCACAGAATAATTAGTGCTGATTCTGAAAACGAAATCTAGACAGTATGAAATTAACTTCAATTAGCCTTACATTACTTGTTAAGGACAGTATTACTCAGCCTGTGAGAGCAACTGCTGCTTGTCAAGTCTGAGAAAATAACCCAGATGAAGTCATAGTGATGTCATCTCGATTATCTCAGATACAAGACATGAGACCGGAGCTTGAATGAAATGGGTGTTGAAAGATGAGTTGCATTGTGGGAAGTGTAGGTTTTATTACTGGGTGAATTACATGAAAATTGGTGTAGAGGTGGAGAATTCAATTTTGGTAATGATATGAGTCACTTTCTTTAAAACTGCAAGATATAGCATTGGCCTTGGTAAAGGAATGCCTTTGTATTTTATTTACCACTCACATTATTATACTTATTATTAATGTAGGCATCCTTCCTTATGCATAAAAACATAAAATAACATCTAGTCTATGATTAATTATCTTCTGCATGGCTAATGTGGAAAATACATGGGCAGAACTTATATTATGGTGACAGGGAGTTCTGCCTTAATGCTACAAAAATGAATTTTGCACCGCTGTTCTCTCAGGGTTTAAGGTGTTTGTCAAATCTCTGTCTCTACTGGGACACAGTCTGACATCTGTAATGCATTTTTCTGTTCTTTTTGCATGATTAAGCAAACTTGGCATGCAGGTGCTACCCAATGGACTGCACCAGTACAATATTCCCAGAACAAATTAAAGTAGCTGTCGTATGGATCACTCTCTCGCTCTCTCTTTCTCTCGCTCTCTCTCAAACACACACAAACACATGGACACGTGGACTCAAAGACACGCATGCACGCACACGCACACACACACAGACACGCACACACACACACACACACACACACAGGCAGACAAACAAACACACACAGAAGAAAACAAAACCAACCCAAAACAAGCACAGCCGATCTCAAATCACAGGAGAATGGCAGATATCAAACAACTGAGATTCATGAAACAGCTAATCTCTCAAACTTGAATGCTTGCGTCTAGAGAGAGCCTTAGTTTCACAGAATAATGTCTGCTGTGATGTTGGTACATCTGTGCCATGGGCCCACTTACTACAGTAACAGCAAAACTGAGGCGGTGCAGCAAATCCTCTACCCAAATCCACTGCCTCCTGCTCTAAGAGTAATGATCAAGGGGCCTCAAGTGACATCACTAATGCACTAACTAGTTTCAGTCCTCGGCAGTCTCATCACTTATTCAGATGGACCCAGAGAGAGAGAAAGAGACAGATATAGAGAGAAGGAGAGAGAGGTGACAAGCACTTCACACTCTCAATTACGCAGTGGAGCTCATCACTTGGCAATCTGTCCCAATCGCTTTAATTGGCTTGTAATATTGCCTCTGATCTTGTCGCCCAATTAACAGGCCTGTCTGGCAGTAAGACTGGGAAGCCAGCGAGCATGCGATGCCTGCGGATCTGTGCCATATGGAACAGAACCACTGATTGGCCACTGATAAGACATTGCTTCGCCCCTCTCACACCAAGCCATTGTTTGACAGGGGTGGGTGTATATGCCTGTGTGCGAGGGGGCAAATTATGGCAGTAATTTAATACGGATAAGGATGATTCCTTTGTGACGAGGGCACTTGCCAGAAGCATTATTTGTAAGTTGATCTAAGAGAACAGATTATTATTACAAACAGTCACACGTTATATAAACGTATGTAGCTTGATGGTTTCAAAACTGTTGAAGAACACCACAGTTAAAGATGCAGTTTTAAAGCTTGATCTGTGGTGACAAGAAGATTAACAACAGGTTTCTCCATCCTCTTATGAGCACAGTTTTTGTCTTTTTGTCTGCTTAAAGTTCTTTGCTTTGAACTAATTTTCTCAATGATATGAATATTTCAACAGACTATATTTTCTTTTTAATATATAAGCACATTACATATGCCGACTGCTTTAAATTGACAAATTTAACTGAAAGAACTGTTAGAGGGGAAGAACGAGTAATTGTTAGACCTCATAGGTAATGTATTTTTATAGTTTCTAATTAGTCATCAGATAACGATTAGTTAAAAAAAAGCCTGAGCCTATAGCAGTGTCACTTAATTCAGGCTTAACCACAAAAGGAAAGTTTTAAGCCTCCTCTTAAAAATAGAACATTTGTTTTTCATAAAAATCTGTCTCCCAAATCTCATCTGGGAGCAGTTTCCAGAAGTGATTAAATTACATTAATTCAATTTAATTGAATATAATTAAAAAATAAGGAACTAATCAGAAACTACTTGATAAGTGATGAATGTTAGCAAGTACCTTTTAGATGATTTCAACGGTCCATAAATGAGAAGAAAACCTTTTTAAACTCTGACCTCTTTCTTGTTGAGAATCTAAAATAATCCAGTAGAGAGAGATTGAGAGGGTCAGAGGTTCAGATGATAAAAGTGAGTTAACTAGCAAGTTAGTAAAGAAATCATTCGCCCTGTCATTGCTCACGTTCACTCGGGTTAGTATTAAATGCCTTACAGTAATGTGGCTAAAACCATTTTTCATTCAGAGATATAAAGTGGTAGCAGCAGAATGCAATCTCTCACACGGCATAATCTCTATCAGCTACATCCGTCTTACCCTGAGGACTTGGGGACATAATATTCTGCAAAGATCATGCAAGTTAAATCACTGTGGTGCCTTTGATTTCACAGTCCAAGGTGTTTAACTTTCAACTACACTGCCAGCTTAGCAGAGCACAAGCTACAGAGGCTTGGCCCTGGCTAGTGCCCCAGTGCCAGGGTAGTATCCCTGAACACTGAGCACTTGGCAAGAAACACACTTGACAACAGTACATGGCATGAAACCCAGCCTGGTTTTGCAAAGCTTCACATAAGAAGAGGACATGGGAGAGAAAGGGGAGGAGAGAAAAAGAAACAAGAGAGGAAAGATGAGATTCAAAGGGGAAAAAAAATCTATGGAAGTGATAAAAAGGAAAGAAAGACAAATCAGACGAGGAAAAAAGAGACAAGGAGGGAGAAGATGAGCCTGCATGGCCTTGTCTCTGTGTCCATTGCTGCTATTTTCCCATTAACAGGGCCCCACATCTGTTTCTCTCATTCCAGCCACACTTTAAGGTCCCTGAAGGTGCAGTTAAATTAGAGCCAGCACGAGTTTATAAATGTAAAATCCTCCAATAATCTGGAGCTGACATGACCCCTAATCTTCTTGCTCTAGTCAGCAGGATGAAGAGTACTAACTAAGGCTCTGACAGCACCAACATGTGTTTTAGTCACAATACTTTAAAGAGGAACATGCAGACATGAGGGGTTTTATGGAGGAACAAGCTCTTATTTGTGCACCTTCAGCATGGTTGAGACACGTGGATGGGTGGGTCAGGTATTTATTTGTGGTGTTTCATTGCTGTTAAATAGTGTAAAACAATAATTTGTCTCCAGGTTACACTAAGAACAGCATTTTATTTTTTATGTTCCTCGCTGCTTTTTTTGCAATATATAAATCAATTGTGGATATTAAAATCTTTCAAGATCATGGCTAAACCCAGTGGGGATAGAAACAGCGTATTAAGGACAGATAGAATAAAAAAGACAGAAAACCCACATCTTTCAGTTCCAAAGGAGGGGGTTTCACTAAACTAGCCTGTCTAATGCAATTAATCTAATTGGATCCAGCGTAAAGTGACAAATTACTACCTTTCACTCTAGGGAGTAAGAGGGAAGCTCTGGAGAAGGATGTAGGCAAGCATACCTTTGTAGTTAATGTTATATCTTCTAATTCCATCTTAAACCTTATGTCAACCTAAATTGCTGAAAAAAAACAACTGCCTATCAGATTGAAACAATTTGTCTTTATTCATTATGACCTGTTCAAACATCTGTTAATTTTGGTATCGACTTGGTGTTGGGCAACAAATAAGAGCAGAAGCTAATATTTTTGCGTGAAATTTGTGTTTTGAGGAAAATCAATTGATACAATAAGTTATTCTTGGGAAAGGCTAAATATCAAGCATTAGTTGTATTTGATTTGTATTCACTGACTGATCATTACATAAATTCATTTTGCCTCACTCAACCTTGCAGTCGCAGTATCGATATCAGAAGGTCTGCCCTATTTGCCTGGATCTGCATGCATTTACACTTGACATTTGAGTTTTTGATTTAATCTGAGAACATATGCACATGAACTCTGCATATTTCAGTGAAATTGTGTTAATGCGTGCCCTTTTCTATAACCTTGATTACTTGCTTTGGTATCAAAAAACCTTTTTGTGGACATTGATTTCTGCCTGGGGCCATACTACTGAACCTGGAGCAGCATATCTCAGCGGATATAATGAACTTAAAGAAAGCTAGCTATTACTGGCACCTCTGACATTTTGACATTATCAAATGCCTTGGTTAAAACGCACATATGGAACAAAAATACAGGGTGATATACATATAATTTGCATTGCATTTCCATAAGTGATGAGAAGTTGAGCATCATTCCTCTTGGTTTGCCGATGTTAATTGTGGAGCATCAAGTAAAAGTTTGACTTGGTTTTAACCTTGCCTTTGTCTAGTCCTCCTAAAGTATTTATGTAAAGTAGGGACCATGTTTTTTTTAGTTTTTTTTAAGGAGACATTTGCTATCGGCTGTGAAATTCCGCATTTGCGCAATTCCACTTACCCATGGTAACTATGCACCTCGACAAATAATTGCTCTAAATTGTGACCTGTGAACTGCAGATCCTGTGAAAAAACAGAGGTGGGAACTCTACCGTTTCTCTCCCAGGGCAGGTACTAACGTGCCCCAAATGAAAACTACAGTGATCCAAAAATGCATCTCATGCTGGTCCACTTGAATCACTCATCTTAGTTTTCCCTTCGCTGCTTTTTCTCTTTAGCCCTTTCGCTTTTTCTCTATACTTCTTTCTTCATCCTTCTCCTCTTTCTCTGTCAAAGTCCATCCCCCCCCCCCTCTGTCACCTTCACTCCAAGCTCTGTCCTCCTCCCTTTTTTTCTCTTTCTGTCTGGAGAGGAAACGGTGGCCATTAAACGTGTCTGCTGGGGTCTGGGGGTCTGGAGAACAACCGTCACATTGTGTGACCCCGCCTTGGACCCCAGACGGACTAATGAATAAGGGTAACCCCCCCACCCCCCTACCTCTTTCTCCATCCTCACCCCTCCACCCACTCTCCCCTTCATGCCAGACCCCTGGTAGGTAATTCCCCCACTTCTTTCACAGGGTCCCAGACATCTCCCGCGGCCTTTGACTGAGGGCTTATCTTTTCAGAGGGAAATGTGTGTCATTTGGGGTTTAAGGAAAAAGCAAAACAAAAACACTGTCACTACTATACAGTTCAAACCCCTCCCCAAACCCTCAGCCCTGCGTTTCTTTCCCTCCACTTGCAAAACTTGCAAGGTCTGGAAGGAGGCTTAAGGAAATAGTGTGAGACATCTACAGTGTCTTCAATTATCTTAAGCAATATGTAAATAGGTGAAGAGACAGTACTGAGATTATATAGAACTGGCAAAGTCTGATGAGGTGAACAAATGGCTCGGTGGAAAACAGGATTATTCCAACACTGAGGGACTAATATATTACTGAGATGGATTCAAAACCTGTTTGTTCTCTAAAACTACTGTACAGCCAAGCAAAACACATTGGAAATAAAATAAGCTCATTGTATTAGGAATATATAGCAAACACTTCTAAAAAGTCTGTTAAAACCATTATCTATTTTCCGAAGATTACAATTGTTATTGTGTCATTTTTAATGCTCTACATCTCATCATTTGTGCACTGACAAAATCCACAGCCCCGAAAAAAGAAAATGGACTGTCTTTTTGTTCCGAGACACCTACACTAGCAGCAGTCCCTTCAGTAATCACATGAATAACACAAAGCACTGGTGCTCCTCTGAAAAGCAACCATGTATCCCTAGGAGATTTAACAATGGTGACATGTGTAAGCTCAACGCATACAAAATATTGCTCCACTGCTCTATCTCTTTCTCTGTTCTCCTACCCCTTTTCTTCTTCCTCTTCTGTCATGTTTGTTCTACGCAGCGCCTGCCCACAGCACATCTTAACATCATTTCACAATACTCAGCAATTCAGAGTCGTCTCATTATTAGTATTTCTTTAGTAGCTTTGTAGCTAAAGTACTTGCACTTACGGCTAATGTATTCTGCACACTAAGACTGACTGCAGCTATCAAAGGACTTGCCTGAACAGCAGTAATAACTGGAAAATTATTTCTGATAGCCTGAAACAATCTTCCAAATCATCACAGAACTTTATTAAAATAATATCAAATCAAATTAGCCAGCGTCCCCCTGTAATGAATTAAGTAAAGGGTTATGCCAGCATTAATCCCATCATGCTTGGAGGCATGGGGGCGGTGGGAGCGTTTAATAAACCAGTCAGCCCCTTCAAGCAGTGGGGCTAGCTTTGGATCTACCATCCACCCTGATGCCTGCACTGAAGGGGGAAACACATCAAAAGACTTCCTCACTCTTCTCTCCCCTTCCTTTCTTTCTCTTTTTTCCTCATTTCCCCTCCAACTATCTCCATCCCTGCCTGTGTCTTTCTAAATAATCTGACGCTTTTTTTCCTCTTCCAATGCTCCGTTGTGCCGGTGGCTGAGATTATTCATAAGGGGGTGAATCTTGGTGGAATCTCAGAAGGCTGGTGATAAGTGGTGGAGCCCACTGGGACATCTTGGCCTGTCCTCCCAGTGCAGTCTTTTCTTCCAAGCCGCCACAGAGAGAGAGGAGTGAGACTAAATCAAATAGGTCACTCTTCAGGCATGCAAAGACAGAGGTATTTTGGATATAACTGTGGCCAGATATAACTGAATAGCTCAGAAGAGAATATACTGTGACTGTTGCTTGTACTCAAGTTTCTATTTGCCGCCTCAAATAGCTTTTTAGGCTACAAGTCACTTTCACCCATTCACACACATGTTCATCCCTACGGTGATGGACACACTGTGGGCAATTTAGGGTTCAGTATTTTGCCCAAAGACATTCGGGCAATGCTCAAATGTAGCCATTGCCCAAGAAATGTCAATTAATTATCGAATTATGGAACATTTTGTATTTGAAGATTGTCTTTTGAAAGTTGTTATCAAGTTGTTAAAGTCTGACTAGGAGACAATGCTGAAAAAAATAATAGTCAGATAATCCAAAAGGTTTTAAAAATGTAACTTTACATCCCAGTTTTCAGGTTTCACTTCCATTCTAGTTTACTCTATTGGCCTTTCAAGATTATTGTAGCTTTATAAAAGCAAGTATTCTGCCATTAAAATATATTTATATATATTTGTTAGGTTACAATAAAACATCAGTACTAAGTGGAACCAAAATGTCCATCCTTCTATCCGTGCATTTTTCTTTCTTATTCCCAAGGCTGGGTCTCAGGAGCAGCAGCCTAACCAGAGTAGCCCACACCTATCTTTTCCAAGCCACCTCCTCCAGCTCATCTGGGGAAACAACAAAGCGCTCTGAGGCCAGCCGAGAGATTTAATCTCTCTCTCTAATGTGTCCCGGTTTAACTCTGGTACCTCAGGAACAGAACATACCTGGAACACCTCACCCAAGAGGTGCCCAAAAGCATCCTAATCAGTTCCCCAAACCACCTCAACTGACTCCTTTAAGTGGAGGAGCAGCACAGCTACTGACTGAATGACTGAACTTCTCACCCTATGAATAAAGCTGAACTAAGACACCCTTTGGAGAAAATGCATATCCACCGCTTGTATCTGTGATCTTATTCTTTCAGTTGTTGCCCAAAGCTCATGGCCATAGGTGAAGGTATGGGCATAGATCAACACCTAAATCAACAGCTTTGCTTTTGCGGTCATCTCTCTCTTCACCACAACAGACAAGCACAGAGTGGACAAAAATATAAAATGTGTCATAAGCTGCCTTCATTTCAAATAAGACTGGTATCTCTTGAGAAAATCTTGTATTTCTTTGTCTGTCTTGCATCTCTTGGGATGTTCAGATTTATAAGAGATTTCTGTTTGATAACCAGCAAACTCCTTACTAGGATGAATGGTAAGCAGTAAAGAACACTGAACTAAATCAGATTTTGGGAAAAGCTAAGAAACAGTTCAGTGTGCCTCTCTGGTAGAAGATCCAAAAGTGCAGAGATCTTCTTGGTACCTTGAGTGCCTCTGACCAATTTCACAAGCCCGCTGTTCAGTCTGGTGTGCAATCAAATAATTGTATCAGACAAAGACTTCTTACTCGTACGCTAAATTTCTTTAAGCAAGGCGGAATAAATATAATTCCTGCTTGCTGAAGTCGGTATGTGATCCACCAAATTGTCCCACTGGAAGTTAGCCTGGGTAACTGTGTGTTGTTTGTCAAACTTGTAAAGTGTTTAACTTTGGTCTTGACTTCTTAACAGAAATGTCTGAAAAATCTGGCTCATTAACATACTTCTACCTTCTCTGACACTTTGTGGATGTTTCATATGTAATGAAAAAGTGACTGACTGTAAATACTGAAATGTCACTTTTTAACTCTACTACACTGTTTATACTTGTGTGACACACATAGTACCATGGTGGTACTTTGATTAATAGGGCCACTACCAGCAAAAAAACCAGTATGCCCTAGCTCTGGTAATTTCACCCACATTCATTCCTGAACTTACTATCTGCTCTATCTCTCTGTCTCTGAACCACTCACCCAAAACCATCACCGCTCTTTATGAAAGTTTTTGGACAGGATTCATGGGTCCTGTTGTTGCACAGCAGCAGAGGTCTGAGGGTGGGTCACCGTGTGCCATGCAGGCGGAGGTGAGATAGCATCTTCAGACGGTAGACGAAGTGAAGTTAGCTAATGTTTGTAGAGCACCGTCCTTGAGGCAGTGCAAAAGGCCCACAGACTAGCCAAATTTTTAAGGGCTATTCAGAGAATATGTCAAGACATGCCTTGATATCGCTGCATCTTGGGAATTAGTCAGTGCATAGCTTCTGTGTGCGTATGTCTTTGTGTATGCTTTGATAGGCATCATCGATAACCTTAACCCTCCTCTCCCCTTCCCCCCAACACAGCTCTGTTTCCATGTGGCTTCAATGTGTGAGAAAGTACGGGTGAGAGAGGGAGGGGTCACCGCGCTGTTTCCCCTCAGGAGCATTTGTCCTGTGCCATCTGGCACCTCATACGCATGGGCACAGGAGCAGGAGGAGACATGTGTATGTGTGTGTTTGTGTGTGTGTGACTTGCTATCTTGATATTTTCATTACGTTAAGTATCCTAACTTCACTTTGTACAACCAATCTCAACACATCACCATCAAGAACTTATATTCTCCTTTATTTATACTTATTTATTGTCCTTTTAACCTATGAAAAAAAAACCCCTCCTAACTTTGATGGTAAAGTTATAAATGCATGAAGAGATCAATAGACGACCCCTCCTTACATTTTTTCTTCTTTACTAAATGCCTTTACTTTTACACTCTTGCTGTTACTCCATTATTCTGTCCTCATTTCCCACTTCTTGCATGCCACCATCTTACCCCTTTCCTTTCACATTACAGCCTTTTTTCTCCTCTGCATGTGATGCATAGCAACAGCTCGGCCGGCTGATGAGGGCCAGTAAGCGATAGCACCCAACCTTGACACCCCCAGCTGCAGTCCTCACATGCATGCACACACACAGAGGAGGGGAAAGGACTGGGGGCATTGCACTATGTAAAATAATCACAATGAATTTACATTCATTGTGCCATGGATTTGTTGCTATAATAAAGCTGGAGAAATCATGAATATTCACACACACTTTAAGCAATTATGATAATCGGCATTATTTTTTGCCTCACTGCTATCTGTCAGAGGAGGCGGCAGCAGAGGCGAGAAAAGTAGGTTGGGATAGTCTGCAGTTTTACACTCCTAAAATTATATTGCATTTTTCTTTTTCTGCTCATCCATTTCTTTTTCCTTCTTTGTCCTCCTTGCACTGCTTCTCGGTATCTTTCCTTCTCTATTCTTTTTGTATCCTCCTTTTCACCTCATTTTTTACTCTCTTCTTCTACGCTTGTTCTGTGCTAATGCATTGTGTTGTACGAAGAGGAGGGGTAGGATCTCAGAGTGAGGATGGCCCCTGGGTGCTACAGAGCTGGCAGCAGAGTTGGTCTAATCTTCCGGGTCAGGCCTGGCGCTTTCATCTTCTCTCACTTGGAGCCCCTTGTGTTTGATGTGAACTTAGCCCAGGAATAACTGTTCCTTTCTTCTCAGCTAACCTGGCCCTGGAGTAGGGGAAAGCACTTTGTTGTTATCCTAGGAGCCAAACAATGCTGGAAGGAGTGCAGAAAACCTTAATGAAAGGCTTTTGATCCACACTGATATTAAAGCGAGAATCTTGAGAGACTGTGAGCGAGCAAAATAAAGAAAGTGCAGAAATCGCAGAAATCAGAATGTAAATTACATCAGTATGGCTAGATGGAATTTTTCTTTAATTCACATCCTTTGAAATTAATTATTTTAAATTTGCCTGCATTTGTTTCATGTTTGAGGGGACAAGAATAAAGGTGCAAGCTATATTATTTGCTGAAGTTAAATTAGCACAAGAAGCCTTGCAGGGTTTTAATGATTAATTTTCTCAGGTCTGCAGCAAGCAAACAATTTCTCTGCTTCTTGCTGTATCTGTGCCACATATGCCAAGACCAAAAGTGCTTTTTACTTTGTGTGTGTATATGCGTGCACATCATCATGGTTCACCAGTGAACCTCACGACGAATGTTCCCTTGAACCCATCAGGTGACCTAAGCCCTTGACGCTGTGACCTTTCTCTCATGGGCTGCAGGCCTAGGGACTGCTAAAAGTGCTTCTGGGCTAATTTAGTGCTCTCTGTTGAGCTACTAAACATAAACAACATTTCCCTAAAACTGGATCAACAGCAGTTTCACTTTTACTACAACATCATTTTTTCCACCTTTATCCTTCTTGAAAGAGTCAAAGTTAAACCTTTTCAACCTACAATTTGAAAATGAAGTTGAACCCAAAGGCCAAAAAAACAAGTCACAAACAAACCTTTCTTTTAGGAGGAAGGATATACACTTTGGTTTTCGACATGCTTGCTGCCATGGTGATAGCCCAAACCTCTGTGCAACAGCAGCACATTAACCCCTCTTGACCCTCTATTCTCACCTGTGATAAAAGAGGAGGAAGAGAAGGAGGAGGTGCCCCCCTTTCCACCGCGCCGCACTTTCGAGTACCCGGGCACCAGCAGGCCCTTGAGAGCCCACAGTCATTAGGAGTGCTTTATTCTTGGAGAGGTAGGGGAAAAGAGAGAAGAGGAAAAAAGAGAGGAGGAAGAGAAGCATTGAGTCTGAAAGATAATATATGGTCAAGGCTGGAGACTTGTGGGCACTGGATGAAGAGAGGGTCGAGAAAGAAGCAATGCTTTTATTGAGAAACACCAAGCAAGCCAGCTGCTGTTGGGTTTTTGTTTGTCTTTCATTCTAAGTAAAGAAAGGTAGGGGAAAGAGCTATGGATAACTGGTCCTGGGCACTGACTTACATGCAGGACCGTGGACACAGGGTATAGTTTCAAATCCTTAGTTCCTCATCTCTCTTTAGCTAGCTCGTTTTGTCTGTTGAAAGTACAAAAAAAAAACCCGTTCTCTTTCCTTGTGCGCTTGTAGTTTGAATGAATGTGAAGAAAAGATGAGACTACAAGGAACGCGTGTATGATTTGATAAATATTTCTGCTGCCTTTGCATTCATACAATCGTCTAACATGCACATAAGAGGGTAACGTGCTGCAGCACTCTTCTGACAAAAAGGACTGGCTCCCTTCCATTGACTAACAGCATTGAGGGGCTAACCTTAACTTTCACTGAGAGCTAATCCCTCTGATAATCAATAATAAAGACTAGCTTTCATCTCAGCTGGCGTCTTGATAAAGTTGAGAGGCAATGAATGATTGAATAGTGGGAATGCGTTCGATGAGGCCCGGAGAAGTAATTGAGGAAAAAAATTAAATAAATAAATGCATCTCCCCAAAAATAACTGGGTAAAGCTTATGCACATCTGATGATATGATGAAAATAAATGAATAATGCATTGGCTATCAATGAGGGAGCAGAAGACGCATTGCTTCAGGCCATGGTTAAGCCTCTATTCATAAAGAGGAGACAGACACAAAGGCCCAAGGACTGTGGGAGTCCACCATCAGGGAGGGAGGAATGAGGACACACATTTTAAAAGCAGAAGTGTTTTTTCCTCCATGCAATGTCTCTTATTCTGTCATATTTCTTTTAATTAGATGTATTGCAAATATTATTTGTTTATGTTTGGATTAGCTTTAAGAAACCAGGATGTGGGAGTGAAGCCTCAGGATTATGGAGGCAAACACATGTTCAGGGCACCCCTTCATTGTCGTTCTCATCCCTTATCTGCAATTTCCAAACGCTCCTTTCACCTTGGCTGGATATTTTAATCGCCTTGTCCTTTGAAACAAGCATTTATAAAACTATATCTTTAATATATACCACTGTATTTTGCTGTTTATTTATTACATATGAATTGCTACTACGTTTAATATATCTGCTGTCAGGATAACTGTGCACCCAGTGCAGTATAAATTCCTTAAAATGCACAAACACACATAAAAATGCTGCACACTAAGAAGGATAAGTTGAAAGCATCACAGATTATTAAGGATGGAGAGAAGAATAACACTGTGCTTGAAACATGCAGAGAAAGAAGAATAGGAGGCTCTGTTCCTTTTTTTCCCCTCTCTAGAAGCATTTGAGCTGTCTGCAAATAAAGATGTCTGGGCCTGGTTATTGATCGAGTATTTGGGGAACAAAGAGTTAATCCTCAAGAAGGCCCATGGTGTGTGTTCTTATTAAAGTTCAAAATGTCTTTTTGTCTGTGTTTCTCTCGCTTCCTTCTTTTTTGTCATATTTAACCCTGAAGGTGGACTACACAGTTTAGCAGACTGTATCACCCAAGGTTGATTTGCAGAGGTAGGAAGTAGTAAAGTATAAGCAATTTGTTACCATACTTTCATTATACTGACATCTTTTATTTATTCTTATCCCCTGGATTTTATAACTAATGTTTCTACGTTCTGCTCGTTACATTTTTAAAACAGGTTTTTTACAAAATAAGATTTGAACCTACATAGAGGGAATAATAGCATAAAAGATAATCCTATTGGCATAACCATCACCAGTGCACGAAGAAAGATATAATTAAAAATGATGCATAAAATGCATAAATTATAGGACTATAGTCAGTAGGAAGCTCGAACTGTGATTTTACTGCAGATGCCCATACCTTAACAAGCCTGAACAATTTTTAAGTGGAAGGTAGTTTTAAATGCAATGTTTCCAACAGTTCAACAAATATCAGCAGCCAGATAAATAGCACAAATATCTGTTCAGTTACACATGCTATGTTTCTGCTAGCTAACGGTACAGCTGCTGTATTTCTCTGGGGGAGAAAGGGAGTGGGAGTGATTCCTTCACTCAGAGATGGAGAAAGATGTAAGAAAGACAGACCAGCAGAGAAAGAAAAGCATTTTTCAAAGGTAAAGACTGCTCAGTGGCATTTGATTAACTGTAAAGTTAAAGCTTACATATTCACATACTAACTGTGTGTTATTCAAAGGTACTAGGCAGTTTACTGCTGGCTACACTGATTAGTTTGCAGTACTCTGGTGGAGTTATACACTGAGCTGGACTAGAGGAGAGCATTTGTAGTGGTCAATATTAGCTTAAATCAAGGATAACAGGTCAGCTGATCTACTAGAGCTCACAAGAGAAATTATTGTGACTTTTCTAAGTGATTCTTTTCCTCATTTTCTTGTTGCATCACTACAACTGATCACGGGATTCCCATGTCTGCCTAATCCAACTTTAACCCCTAACTATGCATTTTTTTCTGTTTTAGAGCTTTTTCCCCCACTTTACTTGGGTAAAGAAATTAAATCTGTACTTTTACCAGAGTGTGTTCACCACAGATATCTGTATTTCTACAGTTATCTTTTGATAATGATGTTTTTACTGTTTAAGGTGCAGCTTTTTGGTACTGTGAGCACATAAAGTCCAGAAAAGTCAAAACTAAAAATTGCCCAGAATGACTTTGAGCACCCCTATTTCAGCTCATTTTCATTGTGACATCCATTACCTGAAAAAAAAAAACACATAAATGTAACACTGCATATGACAATATTTTCTATCAGTGCAAAAAACAAACAAACACACACAAAAAAAGCAAGCTTGTCACCAACTAAAATTATATTTTGGGGAACTTAGTAATTATATTGCTGTGTCACCAAATTTCTTTTAAAAAATATGTTAAAATGGGTCCCTGGCTGGTTTGAATCCAGTGAATCTTTGATGGTTAAAATGGGGCAGCTGGATACATAGGAAACCCTTCATAAAAATTTAAGCCTTTATCAGGTCAGTCAAGCTTTAAAACCTAAAGGAAGTTCACAATAAAGAAAAAAAATGCATAAAGTTCAAACAGCTGAAGTTGGTCAAATGTTTTGTTTGATTTTCCTGCCTAGTAAATTGCCTTGTTTTTTTTTACAGGCTTTCTGTTTTTAGTTTCTAATCATAACCTCAGTTAACCCTGATGATGTCATTACATTAGAAAGCCCTGTCGAGAGCCACAATAGAAATTAAACATCTGTTTTCATGGGCAGAGTACAACTCCTTGAGATGAGTGAATAAATTGGATGTGTAAAATTGGTAAAGTGCCCATTTAACTCTGCTAAAGTGTTATCAGGTGGATTTTGTAGTTTACAGTGGCATTGTGTTGTGTTAGCAATCAGCCAAATTAACTGAACATTTCATTTATAACAGAAAATGTGGCCAAAGAAATATAAACCAATAGCACTGTGCCAGTAATCTCAACAATGAATTTGTCAGAAGTTCACATGAAACACATACAGAAAAGCATTTCCATAATACTTTATGTTTTATGAAATGTTGAAGAATGCAACAAGACCAGAAGGCCAAGGCTTGAGCCCGTGTCTGTTTCTTGTCAAATCTGATCTGCTGGTAGGAGGGTCTGGGGTACCGTGGCATTTTGTCTTCTGAGGGGTTTTGTTTACATGACTGAAGAACCCTGCTCATTCTCATCAGCCCACAGCAACTAAAGACCAGAGCTTCATTTGCTGAGGAGTGAAGCAAGACGTAAGATGGAAGTTTAGATTTGGCACCTTTTTTTTTTCAAATACACTTTTTCACTTAAATGAAACTAGTGGATAAGTGACCAACACAGCAGGTTCTGTGAGACAAAGGACAATTAGTCATCTGCAACATTGCAGCGTGCTGCCCCTCAACATGTTTTGACATGCCATTACAGGGCCCTGATGGAAAGGTCACTGACATACAGTAACCATTCCACCACTGTTACAACGCGTTACTTCACCCAGGCTCCACGCAAGTCATATGGACCAATGACACAACTCCTGCCAGGGCCCCAATGTCACACATGTCCCAACCACTTTACTTCAAACTTCTCCGCCTCTCTTCACCCCTCCCTGCCCATACCCCCCCATACCCCTCGTTCCCTCCTCCTTTCATGCATAGTCTCTCTGTTCCTTTCAACATCCACCCCACTCCTCCACCTCCCAGTTTCTTACTTTTCTAACCCACATGTCTGTGTCTGTCCGTCTGCCTTTCTTCATGTCTGTTTGTCTCCCTCTTATCATGCCGCGTATCAACCCCGTTGTCTCTCTGTGGCCATCTCGCCCCGTTGTCGCTCCCTGGTGCTTTGTCTCTGTGCAGCATATGCTTAGACTGGCATCCTGTCTCTGAGCCGCTGCGGGTCCTGTCCGCTTCATCTTGTGTGAAGATGGACGTTTGAAGAGTCCTCCAGGCATCTCTCTTTGTCACCAGCGCTTAGCCTCAACACTGCCGCAACTCACCACTAATACCATCAGTGCATCTGGCACGCTGGCCTCTGCTATGTGCTTGTAAGGCTGCAGAAATGAAATGAGTCTGAGGAGATATGTTTTTTCATGGCCACAGAAAAAGGAGCACATGTAAGTTCATGACAGCAGACATCTTTCTAAAGACTGGATGAAACTGAACAGCTATGCACCTGTAGGCCCACTTTGGCTCCTCACCTCATGTTAGCTCTTACCTATTCCCTACTTGTGTATCTGACCAGGGCATGTAGGTTTCCTTCGGACACAATGGCGGTTTTGTTTTGAGGTTGTGCTCTGACAGTTGTCACAGACTGATCCCTTCTAATATGTTAATTGGGTTGACAACCGATGAAGCCGTATTGGAAATTAAGACTCCCTTTTGTCCTATTTTGCTTAACAGCCTTTCAGACGTGCTATCTGAGGCAAAGCTATCCCGCAGATTAGGTGGTTCCTCTGTCAGGCCACAAAAGCCTTCGAATATTTCCCACATATGTTATGCCACATATTCACAATCACCATGTCCCCAGTTTTCTATCAGTTCACTATAAAGACAATGGTATCGGGGGACTGGGCGCTGTGGAGTATGCTAATTTGTGACTAAAAACTATTATACTTGTTATTGTTCATGAAAAACTGATAAGAACTGAAATGCACAGCTTTTATTCAGTATGCTGCTTTAACCTCTCAGTCTGATTTTTACTATCAGTAACAACATTTGAGAATATCATGCAGAGAAGACTGTTCCATCATCGTTTCATCCTTCTGACAAAGTCTTGTGATACTAATCTGCCCACCTAGTTCAGCACTTCTCTTGTCCAAGCTGCTTTTCTCCCGGCTGCCTCTTTAAGCCTTACAGTCGACTTTGCTCACACCTCTTTCTCTGTGAGACTTAGTATGGCACAAATGGACTACAGTCAATTCTCCTTCTGTGTTCCACTTTCAAACAGACAAATTAAGGATTCTGTGTTTTGGGGGCAAATCAACTTTCCTTTGGACCCAGCGAAATGGTTCATCATCCCAGGATCAGCTGGCACAAAGAGAAGGCCATTTTTAGTAAGCTGATCGTCACTGCCAGGAAAAAGACAATCATAGAACGAGTAAGTCCCTTTGACTTGGATTCAAATAGTAACTCCCAGTCTGCTATTCATCTCAGTAAAAAAAACCTTATTTAGCAGTCAGGCAGTAGATGAATAGGGAACAGAATGTGTAGTAAAACAGAAATATTATCCTGCTCAGTGTTGAACTTTGGCCAGTTCTGTAATGCCTGTAAATGCATCTCATAGGTAAGGGGATCACAGCCTTGGCCAGAGGCGCAATAAAACACCCCAGTTCTTCTGACACAGAAAGTCTTTGCAGCAACGATTGTTTACCTCTTACTTTTACATATATTATAAGGATTCTACATCTACATTTTAAGATAAATGAAAAATGTAGCATTGACTTAGGTGTAGAGTGACAATATTGAAACTTGAGTTGCTAAGTTTACAGGAGAAGCAATAAATAGTTTTAGAATACACACACAGGCACGTAATTCAAATACATAGGTTTTCTTTTTTCTTTTTTTTTAGAATGATGAAAAACAAGTGCAGGTGGAATTACTGACACAGATTTAAATGAATCTCATTCTGAAGGCAGAACGGTATGCTAGAGGTCAGCGATGTTGACTCCATCACTGCAAATAAGATATTACATTTGCTCTTTTCATCTTGAGGTCAGTTAACTGCTAACAGCTAATCAGAAATTCTCAATTGCTCTTCGACACCACTTTGACACTTGCTAAGTGTAAGCTATCCTAAAACTTATTTCCAATGTTGCTATGAAGTGTAATTAGCATGAGAAATAAATTGATGCTTTGAATACATGAGGTAGCAAATGAAACAAGAAGTAAAAATTGAATAGTTGCCATTGAAGTAGCATAGAAATTATCTGCTGTTTTGAGCATTAAATAAAATAAGCAAAGTGGCGGTAGCGCATAATCAGCTGGCCCCATTTTGGCAGGATCTTCCAAGTAGGGCAATTGAACAAAGTGCATTGAAATCAGGTCGTACCTGGGGGCCACTGGTAATGAACTTGGCGAGGAGAAGGGGAGCGGAGGAGGAGAGAGGAGGAGGGCCGAGAGTTGCAGTTGAGCTGACCTTAGTTGTAAAGCTGCAGCAAAGGAACATGTGCTCAAAGCTGGCTACGCTAACCCTTTTCAGCTACAGACTGCAAAGTGCTGTAAGTAATGACTGTAAATGATGATCCTTCCTGAAGTTGGCAAGTGAGTAGGGCTTTAAGAGCCATGTTGAAAGGAGGGCTGTCATTGTGACATTTTCTGGGCTTCTGAATAACAGAGAGTGCAGGTGGTCTAGCAAATGTCACCTGTTAATCATACAGAAATTCACACATTTATGATAATCTGCTGTACTTAGCTTTAAATTATTTGCAGTACTTATGCATTTAATATTAAATGCACGTAATATAATGTTTTCTTGAAGCTGAAGAATCTGGCCTAGTATAGTGAAAAAACCTCGTAAACAATTACTACACAGAAAGTAGCAAATTTGGATTTGCAAATATATAACTATGATACACTTGGTTTAAGATTGATCGTGAATTTGACCAGTATCCCTCATCTCAATCCCTTGTGCATACATAACTGCCTCATCTGCTCTTCTCTCCATTCTCCTCTGCCTGTCCGGGGGCCTAATTTAGCCTTAGTAGGCTCTCCTGGTGCCTAAGAGAATTCTCCTTTATGCAAGCCAGGTAAAATAAGAGCGCAGCACGGATGAGGCCCCTCTCCATCATGGTGGATGGGGGGAGTCACGGGTGACACCCCCTGATCAGGTGTGCATGCGTAATGGCCGTCCCAAAATAATCACTGCTTTGAATAATTTCCCCGCTCTGTCTCTCGCCCCATGATTCTTGCTGCTTCGACTCGTTTTGTGGCGGGCATCCCATAAATCCTTGCGGTAAATGTAAATCAGTGGGCCGGGTGTGTCTGACAGATGGGGGCTGCAAGGAGTCCTGGGAGATCTCTCCTCTCACCTTTCCTTTCAGCTGGAATGGATGAATCACTAGCCTGGCTAGCTAAATAGCATTAGTGTGCGTCCCTCACTTAAGAAGAGTGAAGTAGGGGCTGTGGTTTGAGCCAGTGTTAGAATGTATGTTGGTATCATTTGGATTAAGAGTGATGTAAAAGATGATATGTGTGTCACGAAGACCGGGAGAATACCTGTGAAGAGAAATCTCCCTACCTTTGTTGTTGTTGTTATGATTGGAAAATGAGGTTGTGCAGGTGGAGGAGATGCAGGCTTGCGGATCTTCGAGCTGTCAGCTCCTTGGAGGATTAGAGATCTGAGAGGTGGAGGGGAGGAATGGGGAGGAGGGGGGGAGGGCATTTCCTTGGTCCCCTTGGCTGTCTGCGGAGCAGAACCCATCTCTCATTAAGGGAGAGTGCCGAGGAGAGACTTGAAAGTGACATTCACCCCCCCATCCCCATTTTAGAGATGCTATGCATGACGGCCACTGCCACTCAGCCAGCAGGGTCACCTCTCTCTCCCTCTCTGTCTTTCTCCCTCTCTCTTCCTTTGCCTCGGGGAGAATATCAATGCTTTTGGTGGATGTACATACACACCTACACCTTTCATTGAAATCCATCAATTATGGACCCCTTACAGGGAGGAAGACGACAACAGTTGTAAGAAAACAAGAAAAAAGGAGGAAAAGGCGAAAAAACTCAGACAGGCCTTATTAGAAATGAGGAGGGTGGGGAGGAGTTTAATAATATGCAAAGAGATGAAATGATGTGTGTTCTGGATGTGGGGACAAAAAAGAGGACAGAAATCAAAGGCTGCAGGTCACTGTGGGGTCAGGGGCTGGGGAGCTGGATCATTTCTGCAGTGGCGGAGTGTCGATTTTCGCCCCCAGTTCTAACCTCAGGCCTTGACTCCTCCGCTCATATCCATCTCTTTAATCTTGGAAAGCTCCACCTAACGAGCTACATAGTTCACTGAGTCAAGGAACAATGGATGCCTTTGTACTCTATTGTCCCTCCATGACCATCAGGAGTTGTTTCGTACAGTTATGATCAATGCTTTGTCCCATTATTACCATGTGTTTTCATACTTTCTTTCTCGTTCTGTAATTACTTGACAAAACATGATTATGGTCTTTAAAAAAGCATTTCCTGTTGACTTCCTGGGTCGGTCGTTGTCTATCCAGTGGTCACGTTTGCCCTGTAATCGCCACCGGCTGCTTGAACCCTGCTCCCAGCCAATGAGGTTCCTCTATGCTGCCAACGCAGCCCATAAATAAATTACCGAAATGGCCCATAGTGCTGTCACACTTTTAACTGAGCAAAGCACTTATAATTAAATTCACACAGATATGCTGAAGTAAACCCACACTGTCTAAGGATTCAAAACACTCCAGCCTGAGAGGGTGTTATACTGTACACACTTCATATCCAGCCATAAATCCTGACTAAACTATACACTCATAAAAGCGATATAAATGGTTGCAGACACATATGCTCTCGAGAAGTCAGAGTCCTGTAAGTAATTTGTCGTGGAATCCTTTCATTTGCTAACTATCTGTTTGTCGCTCGGACTATTTTGGATGAGCCTTAAGCACAGTTGGGTTGGTGGTGAGACCTCAGCTATGGGTGTTGATGAGAAGGCAATGAGGAGCAAATGTCCAAATGTGCCCAAGTCTGGACACTAATGCCAGGAATCATGACAGTGAATTATCTCAAGATGGCCAACTATAGCGTTGACTATAATTATGATGCTTGTGCTAAACATTTAGTGTTTAATATGGTCAAAACATTCAAAACAAATTGTTTGAAAGTTGGAGATTCTTGTATAATTGTGATCATATTTTTACTGTAAAAATGCAGCGCGATTATGAGCGTTCATTATTACTTTTTTCTATTTGCCTGCCATATTAACCAGAAATCTGTAATTTCTGAATGAAACACAAATCTCTTCTTTCAGATTACACTTAGAGCAGATGCAAAGTGCATATTCTTGGCTATTTTCTCTTTAGTGCAGTCCTCATCACACTGGCTGAGAGGAAGAATAGCCAGTGCCCGTGTGAAGGATAATTTGTACCTTCTCAATGAATGAGGAGGACAGGCAAATTACTAGCTGAATAAGGACTGCCTGTGGATCCCACTGTCAGAAAGGGAGAGGAGGGCAGAGAAGGAGAGTGTAATTATCAACTAGCAAAGTGCATTCATATCCTATCACAAAAGGATTGGGATGTGGGTGGAAGAGAGAAAGAGAGCAAGAGAGAGTGAAGGAGGTTGAAAATGGAGAGAGATACGGAGAGGGGGAGGGACAAGGAGTGAAGGACTCCTGGCCAAATGGATGCAAGGCCTTAAACAGGGTTAAAAACAGCCTTCTATGGTGTGGCTCCATGAATGCAGACACATTAAGACCTTTTAGCCCAGTGCACAAGCACCTCTTTGGAGTTAAAGACGAGAAGAGCCAGGCAAGGTGATGGAAGAAGATGAGGAGAGGCAGACAAGCAGGAGAGGGGTAAAGAAAGGTGGTGGGTAGTGGGATTTAATCAAAAGCACCCATTTGTAATTTCAATAGACCCAGATACGTTATGAGGATGGTGGGTTGGAGGGAGATGTTTTTTTTTTTACCCTTCTTTTCCTTTTTGGAAGCTGACATCACCGAACAAAGCTGGTCTATTAGTGACCCTGGACTTTATTGACAAGCCTGCCATTACCCATACTTCCCGGGGTCTGTGGGGTCAGGGGTCACAGGCGGGCGGCTTGAGGGGGGCTGGTGAAGGGTCTGGGGAACACATTTTGAGAGCAGGGACACCTGTAGGGTCTCATCCAGTTCAGAACGTGACCATGAACAACAGTAAAACCTTTTGAGAGGCTGTAGACAATGCAGGCCTAGTCTCTAACAACTCCCCCACCCTCCTCCTTCTCTTTCAAGCTTTCTTCCAACTAAAACACATGGCTCTATAATGATGCACTAACAGGGGTTTACCGGCCAGAGGGGCAGAAAATCGTGTTGCAGTTTGAGTGTATTTTGTATGGATTTGTTAAGAAGGTCAAGGGTTTGCAAATTAGTATAAAGTCCTATAAAACTGCTGAAAATTAAATCCCAAGAAACGTCAGTTTGCGTTGAGGCAGAGCGGGGTGAGTGTCTGGTCACAGATAATCCCAGAAAACATTTCCATTCACTCAGATTTTCATACAATCAATCATTGCATTATGCAGGACTGTCGTCAATCAAATGCATCAGAGTACATAACGGAGGATGAAACCAGATGCTAAACACAAACACATTTGCACAGCGAGGCGGGCAGGCGGGCAGGGTTCACACTACTGAGGGCTAAGTGATAGCAGCATGCATTTGATATATGTGACTCTGCAAATGGAGGGCATCAGTGCTGTTTGCTGGCACAGCATGGCAGCGTGTGGTGCACCGCGGGCAACTGGCACACCAGCCAAGCTTGGCATACACACTCTCTGAATAAGGAAATTAATCCCCAGTGGGTTTACTCTATAAGTGTGTGTGTTTGTGTATGCATGTGCTTTGTGGGTGTTACGTGTAAAGCGTGGAAAGTGATGAGTGAAAATATGTGTAGGGTACATATTCCATCACAAGCATCCTGTTCACTATATATCGTTAACGTGTGCTAGAATGTAGGGATATTTTATTAAAACTCCGTGTGCTGAATCTACATGTGCTGTGTTTGCGCTCTTCCTGGCAGCCAGGTCTGCTGTGGTGGTGGCGTAGCAATCAGGTGTTGCTGCATATGTTCCTGGTGTCAGCTCCCTGTTTTCCCCAGCGGGCAGGCCAACTTATTGCCAGCCTCATAATAGGAGGGCCGGGCAGAGGCCACGAGTATCACTTGGCACACAGCACTGCCAATATGGCTGGCTTTTTGTTCCACCTCCCTCTGAAACTTAACCACTTCTGTGCTAAGATTGATTGCTGCAAATTTGCATAGCATCGTTACTGTCACACGTGTTACAACAGTTTTCAAAACTGTCCATCCTTATTGTAACATTAATCACCGGACCACACAGTAAGGTTTGCTGTCATCATATTTTTAGTATATAGAAGCAGTGAGTAAACATCGATTGTACGTAACAGGACACATCAAATAAAAAAAAGAAAGAAAAAGACTTAAAGTGATTATTTCCAATATCATTATAAAAGTCTTAATATAAAAATAAAAATATTATTGCTAAAAATCTAAAAACAGCTACATTGAGTACATTAATTCTGCTTTAAATATTACAGAAAAAGCTGATTTTGTATCTTTCTTTAAACTAATTATTATGTACTTATTTTAATGCTCTTCTTTGCTCATAGCTGTCAAATTCTAGTAAAAATTTTCTAGCTTCATCTTTCAAAAGAGGAACTTTCTGCTTCAGAGTTTTGTCTCCTATCTCGTACCAACCATGTGGCTGCTTTGTCAGGATCCCTTCATAATAGGGGTTATCAAAGGTTCGTAAACCTATCCAAACAGCAATCAAAAACGATAATAAACAGTGAATAAAAATGTATACCAAGTGCCAAACAAAGTTTCCAGACACAACAAGACCCTTTGGATCCTTGTTACCAGTCTTTTGATTTAAATAATATATTTGCAGGTAAAATCAATCTCTAAATTGAGTTACAAAATGTGTTCTTTAATGTTTTAGTAATTGAAATTTCAAGTGATGAAAATATTGTTTGCTTTTTTTCGGCATGGCATGGACGATTAGCTGGAATTACTTAAATTAATTTCGTTAAATACCAAAACGTGCAAGCGTAAAATAATTCAAAACCATATAATGTTAATTTAAGTAAAGTTACAGCTTTCAATTTTCTATCTTGTCAATAATGCAGATTTATTTATGCCACATTCACATCCATTCACATTCATATACATAAATAGATATATATCTAGTTAAGACAGTAAGCATGAGCAGGGAAGAACTGCATTTGTGTAATTATAGACATTTTTTGTAGCATAGGACAATCCAGTGACATTGCTCCTTTAAATTCAAGGTGGAGATTTATATATCATATAATTTTAAAAGCACAATAAATTGCTGCCCACACACATACAAACAATATAAGCTTGCACATGAACAGCGACTTGCCTTAGCCATGTGCCATATGGAGTGAAGCTCCTTTTTTTCTCCCTCTTCCTTTGCTTGATTTCATTCCCTGTGTGAGCTGGGTTCCGAGATATTTCACAGCCCCGGGGCTTTGCCTTTGACAAGGAGAGCACATTGTTTATTTTTCCCTGCTGGCCATACATACACATACACACACGCACACATATCGATAAGAAAATACACAGCAAGGCCTACAAACATTGATATTAGATAGTTTCTGCACTATCTAATACCGGTGCACACTTCAGGCAGGCATGAAGGAATATATGAAACTTTCTGCATATATGAAACTCTCTCTTCTTCTCTTTCTGTCTCACACACACGTGCACACGGACACATACACTCTGTCCATGGTCTGGCTAGAGCAGACAGGGTCAGCAGCAGGGCAGCCTGTACCGCTGCACATCTCTGTTATTCATCCATGTCATTCAGGGCAGGATCACGAGGGAGGGGTGGAGTGGTGGATGGCAGGAAAGGAGAGGCTTGCATGGCTTACATTCAACTGCCACACTGTTGCCCTCTGCTCACCCATTGCCTCTAGCAGAGGCCATCTCCCCCCTTCCTCACACACACTCCTTCCCTTCTTTAGCACCTCAGCCCTGAGGCCCTGGTCCCTGCTCCTCCAGCATGGGTCAGTGCTAAAGAGGACACATGGCAAAGGACAGACAGACCCAAGGCTGCCTGGACCCCATCAGACCTGGCCAGGGACAGAAGGGAGGGAGGGAGCAAGACACGAAATTGTGTGCGTGCACATGAGCAAGTGCAGACTTTCCGAATTAGATTGGATTTGTCGTAATTTTGAAGAACTTGAGACTTAGAGAAATAGATACAGGACTGCAGATAGCCCTTGCAGGTTAAGCTTAAACATTCAGTATATTCCAGAACATATATATGTATATATATCATAAAATAAAATTATTTTCTTCTTTATTCTGGTCTGTCATAACCAGTGTTGGTCAAGTTACTTGAAAAAAGTAATCAGTAACTAATTACTGATTACTTCCCCAAAAAAGCAATCCCGTTACTTTACTGATTACTTATTTTCAAAAGTAATTAATTACTTAGTTACTTAGTTACTTTTTAAAAACACGATTTACAACCTGAATAGGTGATAAAGCGATAGATCTTTCAGCCCAATTCTACTTTTTCTGCATAATCCATCATACAAAATGTAATCAAATGGAAAAGTCTCTTTTTTTTAAACTTGTTTTTATCAGTTTTAATCTTTTAACTCTATGCATCAAGCAAAAATTTAATTATATGCAACATTCTCTGACTTGAATAAATTAGTTTAACATTTAAACCTATTTTCTACACATTCCAGCACATAAAATAAAATATTTTTTGTGTTTACACTCACTCTTTCAAATAGATGCAAGTAAAACGCAGCAGAAAAAAAATAAAGTCAAGTACGCGTTACTGCCCATCTCTGGTCATAACATGGCTAGTGTTGGCAAACAGAACCAACAATTACTTTACTACCAGGACAAACTTATCTGTACTATTCAAAGGAAAAACACAGAAACATACACGCACATATCCACGGCATGTCTCTAGAGTGTGAAGACGAGCTCACATGCATTTCAGAGGAGTGCCACTAATCCAGCATGAAATTCAATTTAAAACTTGGAGTGCGTCTTGCTCCCCTGCTTTGATTGAATGCCAGATATCAACAGAAAACAGAGCCGGGCTACTAAGACGAACGTATGTTGATGTGTTAGCAAGTAAACGAGCCTTTGAAAAATATGTTTGTCTGCATGGTTTATTTTCTAGTTTGGTTTTAGGAAAATGTCTAGAATGATTTTGTAAATGCTGTACTTATTTTTACTCTGTTGTTATTGTTTTTTAGAAGCTGCTGATCAGTAAAATTAAACAGCTTGAACCTTTTTGAAACTGAAGCAAACCTTGGCTACCTATATGCTTGGAATGGCATCAGATCATCACTAAACAATAACATGCTACACTTTTCATGGCTGCCAAGGCGTTACTTTGCAAGATAAAAATTGATGTTTGAAGAAAAAAAAAAAACAATGGGTGAAAAATGACCTGTCAGTCAGCAGCCATCTCCAACAATACCGCCGTTGGCCCCACCACTCTTTATGCTCAGGCAGAGAATGGGCCCCCCATCTCTCCCAGAGACTGGGGTTAAAGGTCAGCATGGACCTCTGGACATATCCTATGATAATACCTCAGGCTGTGTCCTACGTGTGTGCGTGTGTGTGTGTGTTTGGGGGGGTATTCCTACATGAGAAAGACAGAGCAAAACACGCTGAATGATGAGAGAGATGAGAAGTAAAAAGCTTGCAGGACTGGAAGGCACAGATCATAAGATCAGCATGCAGGTCATCTGTTTTGAAATCCATTTACACGATTCATGCCCTTGGTTGTCAAGTCCATGCTGCTCTCTGCTGTCCAAGAACCTCCTCGTTTAAGATTTCCATAATTAAAGAGTGCACTTTGAGTGGCAACTAGGTGAAAATGGCTGCCATATTTGGTGAAAAGTACTAAAGCAGTATATGACTGTGCTCACATACAACCTTATTTCAGATTTTTAAGCTCCATGGCAGAAGAAACGTATAGACTGCTTAACTGTCTGTATTAAATTTCATTTGTGTATACTGATGAGGTAAAACATTAAAACAAACTGCCTCATACTGTCTAAGAGCACCTTTAGCTCTGACTCTGATCTCTACTGGATGATGCATAGAGACAAAACTTCTGTGGTGTCTAGCTCCAGGACATTGGCAGAGAATCCTTGGAGCCCTGTGCCGAGTGCAGAAGATCGTATGAATGCTCGATCAGCTTGGGATAAGGGGAATTTAGAGGTTGGGTGAGTGTCTTATGCTCTTTGTCATACTCCTTAAGTTGCTCCTGAGTATATTCTGCAGTGCAGCAAGAAGCATTGTTCTGCTAGGGAAAGCTACTACTGTGGAGGGATGCCAGAACCCAAAAAATCCCAGCAGACCATCTGTGCCATTCACTGCCAGTGTTATTTAGTGTTTTAATGTTTTGGCTGCCTAAATCTTAGGAACATAAAAAATAATTTTGAAAAGCTTTTTATTTTATTTTGAAGTCACTTGTTGTGGAATTTCTGGGACAAGACATGTAAAGTTCTGTGTTCTGCGAACGTCACAAATAAAATTCTGATCACCGCTGCATTATCAAGGTGTCAGAAATCTGAAAGGTCAAATAAAATCTCAACATATTTTGGAACTAAAATTATATGGCCACAAGGAAGGAAGTAAATTGCCTGTTTTTTTGGTTAAACTCCCTTTTTGGGAAAACCCAAACATTATTTATGTGATCAAATTCAGTTCCCATCCATATAATAGAACGAGTTTTTCTATTGGACTCAAACGCCGACATAAAGGTTTTAACAAATCGGACATTGTATTCTTTCTGTTGGCCTGAATACCACCCAGTGTCTTCGCTGCCTGAAAAGGTAATGTTAAACAATAGCCACACTAATAAATAAAAAAAAGCAGGCTATCAACCGTCACCGCTTCGCCTTGGTTTCTCATCACATGACCCACATGCTGGATGACATGTCACAGCTAGAGTAGCCTCATTTGCATAAGACAATCACCCTTTCGGACGCAGGGCACAAATGTTGTCTAGACGACATGCATTAGACGGGTGAACCGCCAAACACACACACACGCACACATGCACATATACATGCCTTCATCTGCCCCGTGCCATACACACACACACACACACACACACACACACACACACACACAATGACACTTGCACAAGCACCTATATCCATATCTATGTACGCCCATTCATATACACAGACACACTCATGTTGCTTCAAACACCCTGGACAGAGCTTCCAGCCGGTGGAAGACTATAAATCAGCTTCAGGTCTGCCTCGACTTGATTCACATGCTGTGTTATTATGGAGTGGTGGATCAGCATGAGAAAGTATTAAATACATCACACACATGCAAATCTTTACTGATGGAATGACAGACGGGCCCAGCCAGTCATTTAGATATGTATATCGCTCCTTAGTTAGAAGATTATGCGATTATTCTGGTCTATGTGCCACAGAGGGTCAAAGAGACAATTCCTTTGATATGAGATATGTGTTGATGTGACGACAATGAGTGCTGACAGTGTGTGCAATTATGGGTATATAAGTGTGCGTGCGTGAAAATGCGTTAAATATGTTGCTGTTACTTATGTGGGTAAGAGTGTGTGCGTCAGTATAATGCAGTGGCCAGTGGCCCCTGACTGTTTGATGTGAAGTATGTATTAATTCAGCTGTAATGAATGTGGCCGCAGCAGGATGGGTCTCTGGAGAGCTGATTATATCTGTTTGTCATCTGTGGTGAGAGCGATCTTGTGACACTGGGAACAGCAACACAGAATCTCTTTCCTGATGTGGGCACCCTAAATGTATGTGTCTAAGGGTATATCTGTGGAAATTTACCATGTGCTTTGCATATAACAGAGAGAAGGAGTCACAGACAGCTTGGCGCAGCTGTCGCAGTGTCATACTGGTAGATACATTTGCATGTGTGGACTCCACTTCCTGTCCTGGGCTTCTTCTTTGCAAAAGTGGCAACAAACATCTGTCTGCCGTCACTGTGGAAACACTAATGGTGTGGGGCATCAGCATTAGTGCAAAGGCAAAAGAGGCGAGAGACAGAGGAAGAGAGATGGCCAGTGGGGAAATAGAACAAAATGAGAGAGGACAAGAAGAGAGATGGAAAGATGACCAGAGAAAACATGTGGGTCACTTCACCGCTGTCCAGAAGGGTCTCATTTATCCTATCCCTTCTTTCCCCACATGGCCAGAGGGCAAACAGCAGCTCTGCAGTAAGACAGCATCGCCTCTGTCAGGACAAGAGTTGAAGTGACTTGGAGAACTGTTAATGGAAACAGAAGTTCGTTATTGTTGGCTGAAGCTGTGTGCTGTAACTCACCACAGTGGGCCAGGCTTGTCTTGGCTACAGCGGCTTGCAACAGCACTAATCAACACCTTGCTATTCACACACTAAGCTAACAGTCATTAACACATATTCAGCTTGTTTGCATATCTGTCTACACTTTTCAATAGAGCCAATTCATTTAACAAAAAAAAAGAAAAAAAGTGGTCAGATGAAAATTTTTAGCAGTTTGCCAAAACTAAAAATATCTGCATCGTCAGTCTTCAAACATCTATAAGTATACTCTGTCTTTTTATCCTCATGTTTTCATTATTTATTATCTTCTAACCTTTAAAATATACCAACACCCCTTTCTTACAATTTTTCTTATTTTTGATTTTTCTTTATTTTTGCGTATTTTATTTTATTTTTTAAATTTCATTTTCTGGGAAACAATAAAAAAAAGAATGATATGAGACCTTCTCACTGCTTTGATTACCTCCTCATTAAAAGATGAAATGAGTTAAAAAGGCTTCTTCTTTAAAGTGTAAAGTTTTAAAACATTTTAAAAGAAAGAAAAGAAAAAATATTGACCGTCTTCCCACTTTAATGCTTGCCTGTATTGTGTGGATCAAAAACAAAATCAGTATTAACCACGTTGTGGTCATATATTGACTAAAGGATAAAATGTGGTTATCCCAAAAAAAAAAAAAAAAAAAAGATTGCATGACCTTCTTGCAATACCTTCACTGAAGGACTTGCATGGGCTTTATTTTCAGTTGAAAAACCACTGAACCACCGTCCTAACCCCCACAGCCTCTTCACTTCCTCTTCTGATGGAGTCTTTGAGTAAATACTATTGAGTTTGTACTCACAAGTACAAACATATTGACACATCTACATTACCTTACATATCCTTCAATGTGCTTTCACTGTTTTCAGAAACCACTCTTTAATCATTTTATAAGATCATTTGCTGGGCAGAATCGCCTCAGGCTTTCCCTATTATCCCTGGCTGCCTTGACCTAGATATATGTGTTTGTATGTGTGTGTCTTTGTGTATTTGTGTGTGTGTGTGTGTCTGAGAATATGTGATTATAGTTGATGAAGAATAGACCAACGACTATGCGTGGTAGTGTCCAGCAGGGGCTAAAACAAAAAAGGACGTATAAACAGCATTTGCAAATGTACGCGGTAGCACACACTGAAAAGCAACAGAACAAGAACATTTTTGATGTCATATGCTGTACCAGCCAACTGGAATTCACTATGTTCCAATATCTATTTTTCTATGTGTCTAATGTATACAGTAGTTGTATTGTGTAGTTCTGCAAAAATAAGCAAATACTCATAGGAATGTAGATTTTGTCAGAAAACATGACACAAATTTGGCAGTGAAAACCATTTAAAATGTGCATTTAAGTTCAAAATTAATTTTATTAAATATATGAACTTCATTTAATTTCATTTAATTTGATATGTTGGTGTGGTGTCCCTGCACTTGCATGGATTCTCTTCAGGTACTAACATGCCTGTCCAAAGACAGGCATGTTAGGATAGGTGGAGATTCTCTCACACAGTTACTGCTGGTCTAAGCTCCACCTCAATGACACTCATTGAATAAGCGGTTAAAAAAAAAAGATAAATGGAAGAATTTTGTTCACATACTTCTTCTTCATCATCTTATTATTATTATTTTCTTAGAATTATTATTAATTATTATTATTATTATGTTAGTTTTCACCTTTTAATTAAGTCCAGGAGATCCAGGAGAAATTGTTGTAACGGTAAAAATATCCTTTTCTGACTGTTCGACATATAGGAGAAGAGCCCAATATTCAATTTAAAAGCATATTGAGAGAGTGTATTATGACCTAAAAGGCTGAATAAAAGAGGACATCTTAGAGCGAAGGCATCAGTTTCCAATTTTGAGCTGCTTAGTTGAACATGTGGAATGACCTCTTTGAAATATTGTCAAGAAAAGTGTCTCAGAAGTAGAAAAGATGAAAAATATGGGGGTTACATATTTTTCCTGTTTTATCTGGATAGCTAGTGAGCCACTTGGAAAAACTGAGAACAGTGGAAAAGACAGGCACGTCTTTGCAGTGTTACTATATCTTCAGATCGTATGCCTGATCCATGCTAATGTTTGCTTGCAAATTTTGTTTATTACAGTTAAAATTAGCATAAACAATATATTGTTGCCATCTGCAGCTCAAACACAACCAGTTTATCTTTAAAATGGACAGTCCCATCATCAAAGGAACACTGAGTTGAGCAGACAACACAGACCGGTCACCCCTCTAAGACCTTTTGTACAGTCAGTGCGGCTCCTGTCCACTCGCCTCGGGACAGCAGAGTGATGGATGGAGGGAGAGAGGAGCTGTGGGTCAGGGAAGGAGGTGAGCATGAATCAGTGACAAGCTGAAAGATTCCAATATGGAAGGTAAAATTAAGTGACAGATAAAGAAAGCAAGAGAAGAAGACAGAAAATGGAAAATTAGAAGTAAAGATAGTGCTTGAGAAAAAGACTGGAATTAGAAAAGGATGAGAGAAGTGATTATTCAGCTGTTGAGATTACCTAAATTCCCATAGGGCCACAGTTAAAGTTTATTAAGGCTTAGGCAAACATGTGGGCTTGATCTGTGCTGTCCATATGACCACAGTAAGCAGGTAACTCTGTAGATAATTAGGTCCCTAATCCTGCATGAAGAAAAAAAACCCATCTGAGCAAAATTATATACTTAAGCATACTGTCACTAAGTGTGCTCCATGTAACTTAATTCACCACAATATTGATGTATGTAAAGCAAGGAATCATATTGTGGATATTTATGTATATTTTGCTTAAACTGCCTGAAATAGTAAATGATATCGTTGATAGCCTTTGCTAGGATGGCAGACGTGAATGTGCTTTGACTGACACACACTTAAACCAGGTGTCGACTATTTCACATTCAGGCTGCGGAGAGATAATGCTGGTTTCTAATCCTATGGAATAACCTCCGGGTATACAAGCATACCTGATAGTTCTGATACCACTCCGTCTGTGAGATTGTGTCAAAACTGCAGTCCGTCCCTGCAGCCATATCACATTTTCTTGTATCTCTTCATTCCAGTTTCAATCAAACGTTGGTTGAACGTTTCACTTGATGTGGGCAAGGAGTAGCCTTGGGCAGCCAAAGGGTGTGAGGCTACTGTGTGGCTATCAGGCCCTCTGCACATGAAAGGACATATATTATCTGTGGTCCTGAGAGCATGTTGGATTCTCAGACACAAGGACAAAAGGGTTACAAGTTAGGATTAAATCAAGTATGCTACCTGATGCTCGAGTGGTGCTAACTAATTATGGTGCGCATATTTTGCAGCAAGCGGTAGTTATTTCTACAGTCAAGATCAAAGGCATGCAGCAGCTCTAAAGTGTGTTTGATGCAATTGTATACAGCAGTCAGAATGAATGATCAAAGTTTGTTGGATTTTAGAAAGAATTTGCTCTGCATCAAATAACTGCATTGGTACAATGTGTTGCTACAGACATGATGCAACATTAAAATATGTTCACTCTGAGCAATACATTAGTTTTAAAGGCTTTATCAGATGTACAAAGACTGGAAGAATACTGAATTACTTCATGGCAGGATCAAATATTGCCACTAATTGCATTATGAACAACAGAATGACGGGGAAAAACAGAAAGTTGGAATACTTAAAGTTTGCAAAGTATGGGAACGATATGTGGAGTTTTTATTTATCCATAATGTTACATTATGTTTCTGCAAAAACAGTTTACTTTGATCACTAAGTGACTATTGCTAATAGAACTTGTCAATCATTCTTGTATGCCACTTTCTGATGGATAGTGTGACAGTCAAGGGGAATGTTACATGAATGTCCCAATTTATTGGAGAAATCAATGCTGGTGCTACAATAATAATCTCAGAGAATATGAATGACATAGGATATTTCTTTTCTCTTTTTTGATTGGGGTAGACAGACACAAAGATGGTACACATATCCACATTCTCTGAAACCTTTGTTGAGTCTCCAACAAAACAGAGTAAAATGAAATCTCATCAAAGCACAGAAAAATAACAATCTGATGTGACAGGGACATTAGTTATTATTTATTTATGAACATAAATTAAGATGTTAAAATTTTTATAGCCCACAACAACAACAACAAAAATTCTTTGAAATCCACTATTTTGGCCAGAGGTGCACCTCTGTACATACAAGGATGTATTATGTGGGGCGGTAAACATACTTAGTTTTCTTGTCTTCTGTAACTACACTGTGAACTGTATTGAGCAAGAAACATACACCTGTTATACTTTAAGACATATTCAGACTCCATCTTTGGAATGTAACCTTTGCCATGACACGGTGGAGAGATCCTCGCAGAGCTGTATGCTGCAACGCGTGGATTACTACAGTATTTATGTATATTTATCTTTAGATGGGTATGTGTGAGGACAGGTTCACATATGCTTTACCCTTTCACCTTAAATAGCTAGTGTATGTGCAGTACATGTATGGACGATTGAGGTTATGGCTCATATTTACCTGAATGCTTGTCCCACCACCCTGCCATATATTTTTGTGAGGGCCAAGTGCTATTTCTGTCATGTAATATGAAGATGGCTTCTTGTCAGTTGGGTGGCTGCCCTGGTCAATATATATATATATATATATATATATATATATATATATATATATATATATATATATATATATATATATATATATATATATATATATATATATATATATATATATTCAGTTTAGTCAGGGCACAGAAACTGCTTTGCTCTGCAGGTCAAGGGAATATTTTTTTCCCGTATAGATTATGTTATACATGTTTAAATGATTTCTAATTTTATTTATTTATTTCTAAACACACTCGAGCACGTTGGCCAACATTTGTTAAGCTTTTACCCAGCTCCTGTCTTTTTTCTTGAATTTCAGCTTTAAAGGTCATTGTTTATTTCTGAGTACAGATGATGATATTCAGCTTTAGGTAGTCCCAGAAGGACACCTATCTCCCGAGAACCCATTCCAGGATGCACAGTGTGCCTTTCTTTTCATAGATCAACACAACCGGGCAGAACAATCATCCTCAATCACCCTTTTTCTGTCTGTCACTCCGAACCCCACACCACACTGGCGGTGCTCCCATAAGCTAACGTGGCATCACATTCTTGACTAAACGTGCATAAAAACAAATTAGCCTGGCCCATACAATTTGCAAAGAGATGTGTGCAGCCAGCCAGCAAATAGATGTCATTCCAAACCAAGGTCATGATGGCATTGAGGCTGGAAATTTAGGATTGATGTTTGCACATGGTGGGCTCCTCCACTTTTCACTCTCAGTCTGATGGGTTTGATGCCGGCTTATTGGAAGAGACCCACTGGGAGACTCACAGCCTGGAGAACAGAGACAACCTTCTGCTTTAGAGGTGAACTAATTCTAACTTAATGACATTAATATAATTTAGATTAAAATTTTGTTCATAACAAAAAGGAAAACAAACACAAAAAAGTAGTCAGGGTGTTTAAGAATGAAAGCAATTCAAAAGCTTTTTTGCAGCCATAAACCTTACGTACGATATCTGATATAATATGATATGATACAAAATGCTTTAGTCACCCTGTATTTTTACAGCACCTCAAGAAAGTAACGTAAGATATAAGATCCATCACATACAATAATAACATAACACAGAAAAGTTACATTTAAATTTCTGATTTGGTTAAGTTGGGTGTTTTGTAGTTTTGACATAGCTGTAAGTAATGCTGCATAGTTTGAGCACACTATAACACTTTTTGTGCCTTGTTATATTGTACACAGCTGGTGATAGATGACTGCAAATCTGAATACAATAGAGCTGTTGTACTATGCCGACATCAGCTTTAAATCCACCCTACAACCAATAATATTGTATGGTCTCTATCTAATAAAATGAAGTGCCTTAAGATGAAATGGGCTCTGTGTAACTGAACTTTATTTTATTTTTTCTTTATACCTATTTTGTACAACAATTTTTAAAAACTACAACTTTTTTTTGTGTTTGGTAGGGGGCTTTGACATCTGCTGACATCAGAAGCCCCAAAATTGGGAATGCAAAGCATCACTTTTAATACATCAGCTTAACATTTGTTTTCCACTAATGGCCCATTGATAAGCCAATAGTCTTATCAATAGGCCATGGTAGGACCGCAAGGGAAATTTTTGGATTCTACACCATCAAAGGCAAAATTGCCAACATTGAGGGCTTTTTCCTCACTTTTTAGAAAACTGAGGTTTCAGGTTAATGACAGAAAAGGAGAGTACATCTCACCGTAACTTTAAAGGGAAAATGCAAAGAAAGAGCTGTAGGGTAACACACTATCTGACGTTTGACAAAAGAGTACTGCAGGCCACACGTGTGCCACAGCTCTGTGTGTCGTGGATTACATTATATATAGATATGGTTTGCATTTGATGAATTCTATGTAAGTGCGACTTCGCTTGCACTTCTCTTGTAAACTGACAGCTATGCTACATAGTGACATTACTTATGTTGGGCTCAGTTGCTGTAGATTTAATAGGTAATTTATTTTTTAAAACTTGTGAATAAACCACACAAAATAATCAAAATTCATTGGCAGGGTTTATAAGTAATAACTAATAGGTACATAATCTTAAGTGTTTTGCATATATATATGTAATATATGTTCATTGTGTACATCTTTTCAGTTTATTCAAGTCATAAGGATGCATAGTTAATATACGGCATGCCATGGAAGCAAAGGCTTTTTACCATCAATGGTTTGCAGCATAGTGTTATGTTGAACAGAGCAGGGCCAGTCTAATAAGTCCCCAGGCTATGGAGCCAGGCCTGTGGTAGGTGGATGATGGATCTCAGTGCCAGGGTACATAATGGTGGGACAGGGGAGCACTGGGGTGAAGGACAACGCTCTGCCCTCTCTCCTTAATCAGATGCAGATCAAGCTAAAAGCAGCAGAGCAGCAAATCCCTCCTCTAACAGCGAGCCTCTAGACCCTGCACAATCCCCTCACTTTCTCCGTCCCTTCTTTAGCCCCTCCTCCTCCCTTCATCCCTCTCTCCTTTCTTTTGATTGTCTTAGCAACAGAGCTTAGGGAGCAAACCAGAGAAGGAGATGGATACTCAGAGGCCTTTACCACAAAGATCATATAGGATAAGTACAAAAGCCCCTTGTGGCTTGTTGATAAAGTATTGATTTCTCTACAAGCTGCTGTATGTGAATTACCTTGGTGGGAGTGACCCCTGAGACCTTAGGGTGTGAGGTAGGACTAACGGTGGGTAGGAGTGTGAGTTGGGGAGGCAGGGGTTGTAATGTGAAAAATAAAAAAAAGAGAGAATGCAGAAAAAGAGATGGGCAGATAGTGGAACAGAGAACGGGTAAGATAGAAATTGATTGGGGAGAAACCTGGCCGTTAATTGAAGGGACAGATCAATGAGGCTGGAATGGTCAGTTTGGGGGAAACAAGGCAAGAGACTGCTTGTTGATTTTGGTGTACAACGACACTCAAATAAACAGCGACTTCGCTTTGCTGCCCCTTATCATCGTCTCCAGAGAGACCGAGGCAGTTTGGACAATAGAAGAATGCTAATATCATCAGCAGCCTGTTTGTGTGTTCTGCTTGGGACAACGTGGTAAACATAATGGTCATATAGGCATAAAGCTTGCAGGTATCAAAGGTTTAAGCCCACGTGCTGAGGTTTTTTTTCTACCCCATTGTCAGTGAGTGTCAAGGTGAAGTCTTATGTCTGTGTCTATGTGTGCATGCCGCCTAATTTTAGATGCTGCATTTGTCCACATCTGATCAATAGGTCACCTTTTAGTGAAAACGTGACCTACGAGTAATTCACAAAGGCCTGATACCATGAAGAAGAAAAACAACAAAGCTCATTACTAGAAAACATTGCTGACTGCTCAGAGAAGGGTTTCAAGCATCTATTTTTTCACTTTCTTTTCTTTAGGTGCAAAATGTTCTGTTTTTTAGTTGTTATTTGAAAAAAAAATAAGAGAAGACATAATCCTTCACACATGACTAACAGACATAAGAAAGAAAGAAAGAAACTGCTGGCTCCCGCTAGTCTTTCCTCACTTACACCATGTTGTCAGAAAATCTAATTTGTACCTGCAGCCCCACAGAGTCACCTGGCAACATATGCAGCATGCAAATGTGGCTCTGTTTTCAGCATTGCCAGTTGTAGAAAGAGAGAGTGTGAGGTAGAGAGAAAGCGATTGCCCTGGAGGATTAATGACATCATTCTGTATGCACCTCTGGACTCCCGGACCGCCAGGATATTACCCACCTCTGACATAGAGGGATAATGTTGGTTCTATGGAGCACAATGTTAGAGGATCTATCTCTTCCTGCTGGCGTAAAAAAAATAATGGGGTTGGTTCATCATCAGATTGCCATGTCAGGTTTTGGGAAAAATGAATAAAAATGTGGCATGTTGAAAATAGATGGGTCTGAAGCCGTGGGCTAGTTAGAGCCTACCGCCTGGGTTGGCGATAGTCTTGCTAATGGTATCTTTGCTAGCATAGCAACGGAACTTGCTGCAGCAGGGTGCAGTGTGTGGCTGCTCTACATGCAGTCATTGTAGAGCATTATAAATCTTCTATGTTCATTGTGTATGGTTTATATGACTCTATGGAGCAATGTGTCTATTAAAGGAGATATGGAGAACAATGGGTGCAAATGAATAAGCACTCTGAAGACGCAAGAGTGATGTACCATCTTAGCACTGTCTCCAGGGGAGCAGCTATTACAAACAAAATTCATCACTTTGTCACTGACGCAGTTGTTGGTCTTTTAGTATTGTTGACTCTGATCTTAGTCAAATAGTCTCATTTCATAAATAGAGTAATAAGCTTAACTATTTATCATGTCTGTCTCATATCTAAAGTCAGAAACTTTATCCAAAATGCCAAGTCATTCATGATGTTTTCCTATCAGGAGTGACTATTAAAATAGTCTTTTTGATGACTGGGGTCCCTAAAAACACTATAAAAAAAACTGCAGCTTTTAGGAAATGTGCTCCTACAGTTCTTACAGTGGCCAAAAGACACCAACACTAGTTGAATTCTTCGGCTAGCACTAATAGCCATAATCCTTGATGATATAAAACATACTATTTCTGAATTACCTGTTGAAAGAATTAATATGTCAATGCTTTTACATTTTACTCAGCTCTACTGCATGCTTTTATACACGTGCTGGTGGTCCATCAAAGTATGTGATGACAACATTTATCAGGTTCTCCATGCATTATCTGAAATCATTTGTTTCCAAAAAATGGTTTTCATATCATACACATCAACTAATTTTTTCCAAAATCAATTATTTGTCTGCCTTTACTCACATATGTAGTTGATTGTAACCCCAGTTTTAGTCCATAGGGTTTAATATGATGTCGACCCAGCCTTTGCAGCTAGAACAGCTTCAACTCTTCTGGAAAGGCTTTTGTGTTTACGGAACTTTGACCATTGTTCCAGAAGCGTATTTGTGAGGCCTGGATTGCATCCCAAAGATTTTCTGATGCATTGAGGTCAGGACTCTGTGAAGGCCAGTCAAGTTCTTCCACACCAAACTCGCTCATCCATGTCTTTATGGACCTTGCTTTGTGCACTAGTGAGGCTATCCCCTAACTGTTCCCACAAAGTTGGGAGCATGGAATTGTCCAAAATATCTTGGTATGCTGAACCATCAACAGTCCCTTTCACTGGAAACCCCCCCCCCCCCCCCCCCCACTACCACACTTTACATTTGGCACAATGTAGTGACCGTTCTCCTGGCAACCACCAATCCCAGACTCGTCCATTGCACGGAGAAACATGATTTGTCACTTCAAATAACACGTCTCCACTGCTTGAGAGTCGTGCTTTACACCAATGCATCTGACCCTTTGCATTGCGTTTGCTGATGTGAAGCCTGGATGCAGCTGCTCGGCCATGGAAACCCAATTCCACGAAGCTCTCCACGCACTGTTCTGAAACTAATCTGAAGATCACGTGAAGTTTGAAGGACTGTAGCAATTTATTCTGCAGAAATTTGGTGATCTCTGCACACTGCACCTCACCATTCGCTGATCCCACTCTGCAATTTTGCATGGTCTACCACATCACTTCCACTTTGCTATAATACCACTAACAGTTGACTGAGGATTTAGTAGAAATTTCATGGCTTGACCTGTTGCACAGGTGCGATCCTGAAATTCACTGAGCTCCTGAGAGCGACCCATTCTTTCAAAAAGAGTTTGTAGAAACAGTCTGCATGCTTATTTTATGCACCTGTGGCCATGATTGAAACACCTGATTTCAATTATTTAGATTGTGAGTGAATATGTTTGTTGATATAATGTATTGTATACACTGATAAACTAAGGTTGATAAACAGATATCAGGAAACAAATATATCACTCCCAGACTACATAAAAGCTCTAATTTCCATGATGTATTCTGGTCTCTTCTCCCCCAACTGTAACTCATTTATTTAATCTGAATCTTTGACAGGTAAGATGGTAAAGTACATGGTGCTCCATTTATATGGAGACACTGTAATAAAATGGGAATGGTTGGTGATATACTGGAAAAACTACGGATACTGGATACCTGTGCTGGCATTTCTCCTGCGGTGTTGCTATCAGTGTGTGAAGAGTGGGAGAAGAGGGTTGCATTGACAATCCAACACAATGGGCAGAACATTGAACACATTTTATAAGTGGTCAGAAACTTGTAAATAACTCATGGAAGAATAAAGTTATGTTGAAACCAAGCACACCATTGTTTTTCTTGTGACATTACCAATAAGTTTGATGTGTCACATGGCCCTCTTCCTATTGAAAAAACAAAAGTTGTATCCAAGATGGCCGACTTCTAAATGGCCACCATGGTCACCACCCATCTTGAGGAGTTTGCCCCCTCACATATACTAATGTGCCACAAACAGGACTTTAATATCACCAACCATTCCCATATTATTACAGTGTATCCATATAAATGGCCCACCCTGTACAAGTATAAGTACAGTTTTCCACTAAGGACTACAGTGGTATGTAGTGTACCTTTAAATGTAAACTATTAATAAGTACCTGAACAAACAGTTTTTAAAAAAGTTTTATTTTGGATGACTGATGTCAGAACTTTTATAATGTTTTTACATATATACAAAATATTATTACATGTAATGTAATGTAATTTTGTACCTAAATATCTAATAACCTATTCAGAGAGAGGCAAAGGGAGAACATTATTACTTATTCTGCTCTGATTCTTTGTTACGAAATATACATAATAAGGAAAATGCATCAGATTTGATTGATTTATTACATAAAAGTTTATTTCACATTTTTTTGTGTTATTAAATATTCAAAAACACTGCAACTGTGGGAAAACAAAATCATGTAAAAATGTGTGGTGGTGTTTTTTTTCCTATGGTGTTTATGGTTTGCCTGTCTTCTGTCTGTCTTTTTCACACATAAGCACTTAACACACATGCATACACACATGCACAGACATCCACACACATGTGCGTGCACAAACACACAAATTTTAAGCACATTACATTGACTTTTATTTCCTTATTTACATATATTTACAGAAGATTAATCCCCAACAGTAACTATCTATTGCTTGCCTAACCTTTGCCAAACACCGTAACGTAACTTTACCATCCACTTAAAACTTGTCTTCATCTTTATGCAAATGACTTATGGTATGGGGATCTGATTTTTACTACCCTGCAGAATGCATATCAACATAATTTAACTGCATAAAAACTTTGCATACCCACAACCTGAGTAATACCTGAGCCCTACACACATGCACACACATACAGACACACATTTCTTGTGTTTATCTTGTCCTCTGCACCCCGAGGCCCCTGGCTTCAAGGCCAGAGAAAACCAGCCTAGAGTGTCCTATCCTGTTTCAGGCTCCTCATAGCCAATCACATCTGTTTAATGCATACATCCAGTCATGAGGTCATGAGGTGGGAATGTGACATGGAGCAAACAGGGCACTGGACTTGAGGATAGCCAGCACCTGGCATTGTGGTTTGCATTTAAAAATGTAAATTTACACTTAAATAAAAGAAATGAAATGATTATATTGCCAATTCTTCCCAACAAAGGTTGTTGATAATAGATGCAATTAAAAAAAGATCTGCTCATTAAAAGGAGAAGAAAACACGTTTGAGCAGAAGCAGAGTTGAAAACGGTAACCAAACACTTGACCTGACTTTGGCAGGCAAACCGCCCCCTTCTCTGTTCGTCAGGGTATGTCATATCTTGTTGAAAACTGAAGGTGCGCTGAGGAAAGAACACAGCACTTTTCACCCTCAGGCTCTGTCACTGAGACATAATGGGACCTGCCTGGCCAAAGGCCCTTTTTTGGTTTCCATCAAATGGAGAGGAGAATGGATCCCAGAGGAAGGTATCAGTGTCCATGCGATGTTCTCCGGTCTGGCTGAGGAATGCCAAGAACAACACAGAAGGTTTAGTGCTTAGGACCTGGAGAGGAAATTACAAGCTAAAAGCACTAGATCTTAGAACATTTCCAGGTATTTAAGGCTATTAATCTGTTGAATTCCTTAATGACAATATTATGGCTAGCTGGCTACTACTTTTACCCTGCTTGTCTGCTTTCTTATTGTCTGTCTGAGGACTTGGTGCACACAGATATATACACATAGTACTAAGTGCAATAATCCTTTCTGTCATCGTTGTATTTTTACTCAGTTGTATATAGTATTTGTATTTGTATTCTATTTTTATCTTATTGTATATTTATTTTATTTTATTCTACTGTATATAGTATTTTATTTTATTCTATTCTGTACAGTTGTGTACTGTATTTATTCTTATTGTATTCTAATTTTTGCCTCATAACTTTTGCACTGTCCACTTCCTGCTGTGACAAAACAAATTTCCCACGTGTGGGACTAATAAAGGTTATCTTATCTTATCTTATCTTATCTTATCTTATCTTATCTTATAGACATGCATGCACACACAAATTAGAACACAGATATATTCAAAACATATCTACACAAATATACACATATTTGTATGGATATAACATATTGATGGATATGCAAGGAGCACCCCAGCTCCTTGCACATACATCAATATGTTTAAAATAGATATCAACTGCTTTACAGACACACACTCATGTTTATTTAACATATCTATAGCTATACCACATAATACTTAGCTCTAACTGTGGCACACTGCCACTCACTGGTCTGTAAGAGGTGCAGCTATGTCTCCTCCATTAGCTACTATCACTCTTAAAATATTACTTCATACACGCTATGTAACACCCTCATTCTGTTTTGATTTCAGATGCTTACTTTTCAAAAAGGAAGAGAAGTTGCATTTCCATGTGCTTGATGCTTCATTTTAAATAATTCAAGATTACATAATAAATGGTCAGGTATTTGCAGATTTTCTATGATAAAGGTGTCCATGTCTTGTTCACATGCTTGTCTGGGAAAGCTACTCCTGCAAAGACTCTCTTTAGGTAACTAAGAACCCTGTGGAACAGAAATAACTATGAACAGAGAAGATGAGGAAGAATGAAAACGGGACACCAAGAAACATAAAGGAGCACAGATCGGTAGAATAAAAGAAGTGCAAAAGCTGTTCATAAAGATAGAGAAAGATGGGGAAAGGGAGAAAGTCAGTGAGCAGCGCACTGTGTGACATGCTGACAGATGGTAGCCACACTGCAGCCGCTGAGGCACATGCGATAGCCGTGAACCATGGTGGAACCTTCAACACCCACGCCTATACAGTTGACACCTCAGGAAGGGACAGTGGAGGGGTGGGGAGAGTACAGGGGCAGGACACAAAGTTTTAGCATTATGTACTGGATTAGATGTGGAACATATCTGTATGCAGAAGTGTAAAATGATAGAAAGCATAGAGAGAAGGCAAGTTTGTACAAAGAAATACCTGTTCAACTGTTTGCTGAGGCAAATATCTAATTGGCAAATCATGTGGCAGTAACTCAGTGCATTTAGGCATGTAGACATGGTCAAGACAACCTCCCGAATTTCAAACTGAGGGTCAGAATCGGGAATAAAGGGAATTTGAGTAACTTTAATTTTTTCTCTGGATGAAAATGTTTTGTTGATGCCAGAAGTCAGAGGAGAATGGCTGGAATGCTTCAAATTGAAAGGAAGACAACACTGACAACTTGTTACAACCAAGGTATGCAGATGAGCATCTCTTAAATAAATAGGCTACAGTAACAGAAGACAACACCAGGCGCCACTTCTGCTAACAACAGGACACTGAGGCTACAGTTTGGTGAGAGGAAATTTGCAAAAATGTTGCCTGGTGGTCTGATGAGTCTTGATTTCAGACTTTGGTGTAAACAGCATGAAAGCATGGATTCATCCTGCCTTGCATCAGGATCAGGCCCAATATACAATATGAAAGGCATCAGCATCAGCCACACTTTGTCTTATAATTCCACACTCATGCACATTCAAAGTCAGTTTTCACACTTGACCTCCTCCACCCTCATGTACCACTAAGTCATCTGCCATCTCTTCCAGCACCTGAAGTGCCCATTTCAAGGCCACCAACTGATTCACCACCTGACCAAGTGCCAACACCCTCTCTTCTTGTGTTCCCACACCAAGTAGACCCTGTTGTATGCTCCCAGGACAAAGGTACTGTCCATATCCTGGCTTTCATGATCAGGTGCCACCATTTCTGGGGACTTTGAGGTTATCATGTGTAATGCAACCAAATCTCAACAACTTTTCAGACACTTACAAGTAATATTACTCTATATCAGTACAACACCAATACTAGCAAAGTAATGAAATGGCCAGTAAGTGTATTCTTTAAAGGATTAAACTTCTGGTTTAGGTCTACACGGTGTGTACAAAAAAGTGTGTACACGACTGCACTGATCAAACTTTGGTCTTTAAAATGGTTACAGATCAGTGCTTTCTTTATTTGTTAAAATTACAATTGTTTAAACTAATAAAACTATTAAAATAAAAATATTAAAATAATAGTGTAACACAGAAATATTTAAGTGTAGGGATTGATTTTTAAACTTTACTTAACTGGTAATTAAGTATTCTAAATCCAGGCTTAATGTGAAAGTTTTTTTTTTCCTTTGGTTTTGAGCTTTTTTTTAAAAATAACCCATTATTTTGCACATATTGAGCATGGACACATGTTGTCATGATAAATCATAAACTGAAAAAAGCAATTCCATCAGTAGTAAATATTTCTAATTTTTTCATGTTAGATGGGCATCACAGGTCCAAATATATCTTAATTTAAAAAATAAACTAAATTAAACAAATAATTTGGTTTCAATAGCCTTCTGATTTTACCACCTATTAAAAAAACAAACAAAAAATCTTCAAATAAATCCAAATAATTTGAAAATGTATTGAATTTAAACATCACTTAGTGATAAAAAAAAAATGTCATTCTCCAATTCTCCAATTCATGCGTGTAAAATCGTGTTTATCAGCCATGCAGACGTATCAAGGTAATTAAGTAATTTTAATTATGTTTTTCAAACTGTTAAAGACGGTCGTGAATTCTGATATGATCCCATTAAGCCAGGAAAAGTTTAATTTTCACAAAAACTGAAAAGATAAAATCCCAGATCAAGTGAGCTGTTAGTGTGACAACAAATGGCATGGAAACAGTGTCGGCCCTTGAATCCCTTATTGTACGCCAAGTAGACCTATGACATTAGGAGATCTTATCTCTTTTAAGGAAAATAACATACACCATGTTTTTACAGTTATCACTTTATGATGGCCTCTTTGTGTCCTTTTTTGTATCCCTTTTCTCCCATCTACTCCTTCCCATTTTTTTTATGCCCGCCTCTCTCTCTCTCTCTCTCTCTCTGTTTTCCTCCTCTTGCCCCTTTCATCGTACCCATGCAGGTTGGTCTGCTTGGTCCGTTGTGTTGTTTAATATGCACAGCCCATTCTTGCTCCTTTATTATTGTCCCACTGGCGGCGGAGGCCCTTTTCTTAGTCCAGACAATGGGCGGCGTCGTGACAGAGAGCACGGTGGTCATGTCCCATTTGCCACCCCGTGCTATCTCTCTATCCGGCCCCCCTTCTCACCCACCATCCGCTTTTCAATAGCACCCTAATACTGTTACAGGAGAGAAAGACCTGGGAGCCTTCAATACGCCCCAAGCCTCTGGGGCCACAGCTATATACATACTATTAGCATAATTATAGCCTGAGAGATAGAGAGAGAGGGAGAAAGATCGACAGACAGAGAGGGAGTGAGAGAAAGAGAGAGAGAGGCAGCAAAGGTGTTGTGACAGTAGTCCCCCACCAACCCACCACCCCTCCACACACACATACACACTCACGGAAATGCATTCTTGTAAAGGACATTTGAATAGATATTGTATTGTATTTGTCCTGATCTAATCTATAGTTGGAAGAGTTCAGTCTGTGCAGGGACTCGTGGGTGGGCAATTCTCCTGTTGGTACCACGGTTGCCTGACTTTGAACTTGAACTTGGACCCTTGGGGTTGAGCAGATTGAAATTAAATTGGGGAGGGCTCCCCCTGGGATACCAGGCTGGTAAATGCAGGCTGGAGCAGCTGTGGTACTGGTGGCTTGTTTAAATGTTAACATAGCTTACAATTTGGTCGTGTTATTCCATCCTGCTCAGTCGTATTCGTTCATGTTCACATGTAATGATGGGGTAGTTCGACTACGGTCTCAAAGAGTTTGTCTTTGTGTTTAAAGAATTTCATTCCCAACATCAGTTTTTCCAAGAAAAATCATTCCTTTTGTGAAAATAAATCATACCACAAGTTAGAAACTAAGATGATATTTTCAACTCAAAACAAAAAGAAAACCATGTCTTTTGTAATACTTTTGTAAAACTTATCAAATCCTACCCAAAAAGTGTGTTTCCATCCATGTTTATTTGCTTGTACAATTAGGTCATGAAGAGTGGCAACACAAAGTCCAGATTTCACTGAAAGTATCATGTTAGGGTGAGGTGAAAAAGGTGAGGTGTGAAGTGTTACTGCGACAGTGACAGACTCAGTGATTAAGTCATAGCAGGTGTAAAGTATCCAAGTTTCGATCTTTGTGAAGTGATAAGAAGATTCTTCACAAAGAACATATTTCAGTAAAGATGTCTGCATGTTATTGCACTGTAAGACATTTGATTGTGACCTTTTTGGTAACATCGTCTCAGCGTATTCTCTCCTTTTGTAATGGTTGAACGTATCTGAATGGAGAAGACTCATTGCTCAATGCACTCCTGTGCACCGCTCAGTACTTCACATATTCTTTTGATGATTTTATACACATTCAGATATTGTAGTTTTTTTTTAATGGACATACATTAAAGCTGTTCATCACAAACAACTGATTTCCCTTATAGTATAATAACAGTTGCAATGTAACAGGTCAATTCTGGCCAGAGACCTCTCACCTCTCATACACAAATAAACACACACTCAACACAGAGACAGGAGTAGGAATACTCTAACACCAATATTCTGTCTTTCATGCAGCCCCAACATCTCCACAATGTAAAATGCTGATCTGTTCTCCAGCCACTATGTATTCTTCACAGGAAAAAATACCATAGCAATAGAAGAAGCCTCACTACCACTGGTCCAGTCATCCTGTTTTAGGGGCGGCTTTAAAGCATGTCACAAGACCTCATGCATAGTAAACAGTGCGGCCTCCATGGCTGACTGGTGAGCAATTTGCCTCGTAGATTGCCTGGCCCCGGGGCCTTGGAGCTATGTTTATGTATGAGCCCTCCTGTTTCATATGTATCGGCCCCAGATCATTTTCTGCTCCCCGCCCCCCCCTCCCCGATTTCTCCCTTGCAGAACTGATGACATACACTTAGAGACACAAGCACACACAAAACACACACTGGACAATGTGCACAGAAACACACATGCGTACATATGGACAGACACATAACATAAACATTAAGAGTGATGACCTGCACAAGGGGCAACACTGTCCCAGCAGATTACACTATTGTCAATACAAATAGAAATTTACTATACATGTGTCGCAGCTGCTGCTGCTTACTGTGGCATTCGTGCTTTGCAGGGTGAGTGGAGATGAATTAGGAGCATGTTGTCTGTGATGGTGTTTCCACATCGCCTCATGCTGGCTATTATATTGCACATTTAAACATATTTTGTACTTTAAATAAACAACTTATCACCCATGTTGATAGTGACAACAATTCATTTGCGAGCTCTGCGTCATCATCATCTTTTCATTATATGATCACAAGGTCACGATCACATCTACTGTAAATGAAGATATTTTTAAACAGTTAAAATATCATTTGAATTACCTCGTATCAGTACTATATGCTGCAAGCCTGAATGCAGTGGAAGCTGAGAACGTGTGAAATGAGAATCTGAGTTCATTAACCCTTCATCACTCCCTCTGTTATATCTTATTCCTCTTTTTCCACATTCTTATCTCTATACTTATTTCATTGGATCTCTGAATTATTGTTTTAACCCTCGCCCTGCCTATCTCTGTTTCATGAAAGAGCGAACAGGTTTCAAAGATGCACAAAGCCCAAACAGATACTGAATGTAGAACCATCTTAAGGAATATTTACAGCACCAGAAGTCAGGCTGAAGATGTCCTCTATGTGTCAGCTAAGGGCGAAGCATCTCCAAAGGGCCTAAAATGTAATGGGTTTCACAGGACACAATTTGTTTGATATGAAATGATCCTCTGCAGACACAAAGTGGCCCCCATTAGGAGCCAGGCAGATTAGTGCAGTCCTCTGAGGGTCTGTGGCTCAGTGTCAGTGGTATAGGACCCTTCTTATCTTTCATTAAGCGCACACAGCAGGGCGGATTCACTAGCTCAAGAGGGGAGGGGTGGGGCTGCAAAGAGAGAAAGACAGTGAAAGGAGGAGAGAGAGAGAAACACAGATTGGTGGCGTTTAAAAAAATTATTTCCACATATCATAGCCCCATCTCTAATTCAGTGCTGGAAAGGAAAGCGCCATGGGGAACGCACAGCATACTTCTCCTCAAATGCCAAAATTGACCAGCAGGCACAGAGGAAATGAAGCTGAACACAAATAGACACGCATGTGCTGCCACGCAGTTGCAAATGCACTTAAAGTTGTGAATACAGGCTGGTTGGATGAATGTGCAGACTGAAAAAAAAAAAAGGAAAAAGATATACACATATGCATGTACCAGCAGCAAACATATTTTCACATGCCAAATTTTGAATACAGGCAAACACAAACCACAGAAATGAGAACCACTCAGACACACACTGGGGAATACCACTCTTCACACACATACATCCACACACCATGGCAGTGGCAGAATGCCATATGGGTTCATGCCTAATCTGTGTTTGTTAATGGTTGGCGTGTGCTAATTACTGTCACCGTGCACCAGGGGCCTTCGTTGGCCAATCACCAACTAGAGTAGCCTCTGACAGGCCAATCGCTTGCCGGTCTAGCCTCTGAACCAAAGGGGCTTCTGGGAGAGGCAACTTTCAGCTGCAGTGAAATTGGCCTTGGAACAGTTGTCTAATGCTGGAACATGGGGTGTGTGTGTGTGTGAGAGAGAGAGAGAGAGAGAGAGAGAGAGCGACAGAGAGCGAGACAAGGGTGGAAAAAAAGACATGGTGCGTGTGTGGGAGAGAGAGACAGTGAGAGAGAGAGGGCTTCTGTGTCTCTGCGTTTGTGTGCACATGTGGCACTATGCACATGTGAGCTTGTCCAGCTATACGTGTGTGAGCAGCAGACGACAGAGTGGAAAGGAAAACAAGGCCTGAATGTGGGCCAAGTCAACCACTCCACTGGCTCAAAGGCTGCAGTAATCCAGTGTTGACATGGTAATAGCCATGAGCTTAGTGTCAATTAGATAGAAACAATATGCTTACTCTACTGGAGTAAGTGGATAGTACCTTTTAAGTAGTGAATAATACATTAAAGCTGAAATTAAACGTGGCTATGAATCAGAAACCTTACAAACCAACATACAACATCTGTTTCTGCTATATTTTTAATTCTGACAACATATCTTGTAAGTGGCAACCATGCTGGATTTGACTAGCATTTTGCACTACCATCACATTCTACCCTCAGAGGCTAGATGGCCTTATTAAAAGCTCAGTCACTCCGAATGGGTTTCTGGGCCATGAAACTCTAAAACCACACAGACCACCATCATTCAGCACTGGTGAAAGAGGACAGATACAAAGGGTGAAACCCTAACCCTCTTTGACATTCCTGGAATGGCCCCGAAGCCATTTTTGGGAGGTGGTGCATGAGTGTGTGTGTACATATGTGTATTCGTATTTACAATATGTGCGTATATTTGTGAAAGTGGCTGCTTTGCTCAACTGATAATGTCATGGTACCAACTGAGGCCAGAGGGTATAAGGGGGAGGATCATATAAGGAGTTGATGGGTTAGACAGTCTTAAATGACAGGCTCTATTTACACCATTCACATATTATGACAGCGACACCTGCATTTGTTTCAAGGTTCAGTACATGAGTCATACTGTCATTGAATACGCAAATCATCACTTACTGATTTGGATTGAGTTTTAGCCATGCCAGCAATATTGATGAAAATCATGGTCTGCTGCTTTAATCCAGTCATTTATAAATATATTAGTTTGCCTGAAATGCATGCTTTCATTGTTTGTTCATTGGTGTTCACTATTGCATCTTCTTTACACTGACAAAATTTACTACAGTGGGGCAAAAAAGTATTTAGTCAGCCACCGATTGTGCAAGTTCCCCCACCTAAAATGATGACAGATGTCAGTAATTTGCACCAGAGGTACACTTCAACTGTGAGAGACAGAATGTGAAAAAAAAAATCCATGAATCCACATGGTAGGATTTGTAAAGAATTTATTCGTAAATCAGGGTGGAAAATAAGTATTTGGTCAATAACAAAAATACAACTCAATACTTTGTAACATAACCTTTGTTGCCAATAACAGAGGTCAAACGTTTACTATAGGTCTTTACCAGGTTTGCACACACAGTAGCTGGTATTTTGGCCCATTCCTCCATGCAGATCTTCTCGAGAGCAGTGATGTTTTGGGGCTGTCGCCGAGCAACACGGACCTTCAACTCCCGCCACAGATTTTCTATGGGGTTGAGGTCTGGAGACTGGCTAGGCCACTCCAGGACTTTCAAATGCTTCTTACGGAGCCACTCCTTTGTTGCCCGGGCGGTGTGTTTTGGATCATTGTCATGTTGGAAGACCCAGCCTCGTTTCATCTTCAAAGTTCTCACTGATGGAAGGAGGTTTTGCCTCAAAATCTCACGATACATGGCCCCATTCATTCTGTCCTTAACACGGATCAGTCGTCCTGTCCCCTTGGCAGAAAAACAGCCCCATAGCATGATGTTTCCACCCCCATGCTTCACAGTAGGTATGGTGTTCTTGGGATGCAACTCAGTATTCTTCTTCCTCCAAACACGACGAGTTGAGTTTATACCAAAAAGTTCTACTTTGGTTTCATCTGACCACATGACATTCTCCCAATCCTCTGCTGTATCATCCATGTGCTCTCTGGCAAACTTCAGACGGGCCTGGACATGCACTGGCTTCAGCAGCGGTACACGTCTGGCACTGCGGGATTTGATTCCCTGCCGTTGTAGTGTGTTACTGATGGTGACCTTTGTTACTTTGGTCCCAACTCTCTGCAGGTCATTCACCAGGTCCCCCCGTGTGGTTCTGGGATCTTTGCTCACCGTTCTCATGATCATTTTGACCCCACGGGATGAGATCTTGCGTGGAGCCCCAGATCGAGGGAGATTATCAGTGGTCTTGTATGTCTTCCATTTTCTGATGATTGCTCCCACAGTTGATTTTTTCACACCAAGCTGCTTGCCTATTGTAGATTCACTCTTCCCAGGCTGGTGCAGGTCTACAATACTTTTCCTGGTGTCCTTCGAAAGCTCTTTGGTCTTGGCCATGGCGGAGTTTGGAGTCTGACTGTTTGGGGCTGTGGACAGGTGTCTTTTATACAGATGATGAGTTCAAACAGGTGCCATTCATACAGGTAACGAGTGGGGGACAGAAAAGCTTCTTACAGAAGACGTTACAGGTCTGTGAGAGCCAGAGATTTTCCTTGTTTGAGGTGACCAAATACTTATTTTCCACCCTAATTTACGAATAAATTCTTTACAAATCCTACTATGTGAATTCATGGATTTTTTTTTCACATTCTGTCTCTCACAGTTGCAGAGACCTCTGTCATCATTTTAAGTGGGGGAACTTGCACAATCGGTGGCTGACTAAATACTTTTTTGCCCCACTGTACATAAGATTAATGACAAGAACCTAGATGGTCTACTTATTATGGTCAAAAAGTTATTTTTTGGTCAGCTGGACCATTTAGGAGAGACCATTAGACAGTTTTCAACCAGCAGGAGCTGACCCCCCTATTTGTGCTGCTAACTGCTAGCTAGCTAGGCAAAAGCGGCAGATTTCTTTCTTTCTTTCTTTTTTCAGGCACTGATTTACATGTGTGATGGCTTTGTTTGGTGTTTATGCCTTCATCATCCTAACTGGTTGGAGAGCCTGATGCTGCTAGAGGTCACTTCCTTTTTTAAAGGATCACTTTCTCCCTACTGTCGCCAAGTGAAAACACTGCTCCTCCATATTAAAAGGAACTAGCTGAGGGGATTTGAGGATCCAGCCAGGATGCCTTCCCTGCACCTCTTAAGTAAAGTGTTTCAGTCAAATCCAACCAGGTACAGTTTTTGTTAGAGACCCAGGACACCCTGGAGAGATTATGTCTCTCATCTGGCTTGGGAAAGGAAGATTTGGACATTTCTGCTTACACTCCTGTCCCTGTGACGCTATTCAGTAAATGAATCCCTATAGATATAATAGCTCAAACCGTTAACTGGCAACTGGTGCTAAGTTCCAAATGTTTGAAAGCTAATAAGATATATTTACAAGATCACCACAGATGTCTCATCTGCTCAATGTTATATTGAAATGTTGCGAGCATGTTAGCATGATGTACGGTCATATATGTGTTCTCTTTTTCTAAAAACAACAAAAACTGAAGATTGCACATGTTCAGTCATTCTCTCCCCAGTTCAACCCGTATCGAGCCCATCTGTCTATCTATGCACTGTTTTCTTTGTCCACCCATATAATTTTTACCTATTTTCTGAGCTGCACTCCCGTCTCCATGAATACCCAAGCTTGGTGTGTCTGGGAGTCAATGTATTGTTTGCTTAAATTGAAAGGTCAGTAGGGGGAGACGGCTAATGTGGCAAACCACTTCAAAACCACTTTTCATCTTTTCCTTTCTTTCTTGTCTTTTTATCAGCTTCTCCATCATTTTCATTTGCCATGCAGTGAAAAAAGCCTTTTCATGTGAGAGGGAGAAGTAGAGGAAAAAGGATAGACTGTTGGAAAGAAAAGAGAAATGGTGATGGCGTTAGGATGATTATATGTGAGTATGTCTTAATGACTCCCCTCCTTCTGACTCCTCTCTGCTTATTATCCAACCAAACTGCCTCCTGACATCTGTGGAAGCAACTGAAAATCTTCCTTAGAATAGAGTTACACTTTTCTGAACAATCGATTAAGGCTTGCCATGCTTTGCCTTGAGAGCACAGCTACAGATGTTAGGAGTGACCTTGTGAAGGTGATTTTTAAGGTTGGTGGTAAAGACGATACATTCCAGCCTAAGTGAAAACTGTATTTACCTGCAATCCAAAATGTGGAGCCAATTTTCTCTCAGAGATGCATGGAGTGTTAGCTCTGCATGGACATGAGGTTCAGATCACGAAAGCGTTTCCATACAATTCGGCATCCATTTATGTTCCGTATTAATGATAATGGCTTCTTATGAATGGGCACTCCTAGGACTGTGACTCAGATCTTCTCCTGGCACACTATGTTTCAAGCTGCAATTTTGCTTCCAAGGCCTGGTTTTTAAAACAAGGTCACTTGTTCTCTATATTCTTTTGAAAACTTGTGAAGCCAAAGTTCAGTGCCAGTTTCTTCTTCTCCTTTCTATTCTGAAATTACAAGGGCTTTTGTGAGGTCACTGCACAACCATATGAATAATAGATTTTAATTGATTTAACCTGGTCCTGAAGTGGGCTAAAACGCAAGCCCTGTCACTTTCAGAGGGCAGCAAGAGGGGAGCATGGTCCAGCACACATCTTTAAAAGCCCCTTGACGTGAGTCCGGAATGAAATATTTACGCTGTAGTGAGGGCTGACCTCCTGCTGCAAAACCACGTTGTGATCTCCAATTGATTTTTAACAAGACAATTGGGGCGAGACAAAACAAACTAGTGCTGTCCAGCTCAGTCCCTGAGTCCTCACACTGACATCAAATTACAAAAATGTAGTTTGAGAAAACCAGAACGGTCATCTACCTTTTAATCATTATTTTGGATTCAATTAAAATCTGCACTTTTTAAATTGCTGCGGTTTCAAGTGTTTTGTGAGAATAAGTCTATATATTTAGTAATATAATAAAAGTGATTTTTTTTTCTTTTTTTATCAAGGAACTGGGCAAATTTATGCTTTATCGCCAAGCGATGACAATCAGGAAAAACCTGGAAAAGAAAGCAAGGGATCATTCGGAAAAGGTCTGGGTTGGGAGTTGAACACGCCGAACCACTCAGCCATCGGTTCACCTCATCAAATGGACATTTTAATGCGGCTTTGAGTGTCCACGCAGCTATATTAGGAAGAAACAGTCCTTGAATAGTTGACTTCTCAACAGTGACTGCAGAGAAAGGTTAATTATTAATATCTTTGCAAGTCGACATAGTGATAAAGCAATGTGCTTTTTGAATTGCATGTTATCTCTGGGTACACTTTGACCTCTTTATTTGTTGCATGTATGCTACATCAAGAATAGATGCACAAATTCAATATTTTACTTAATCAAAGTGTGGTGCTAGCTGATCCAACAGGCAGTATTGAAATTATGTAGATTTATTCATAACATTAGCATGATAAATTAGGAACAAAATGAAGCAGCTACACTTGAATTATTAAGATTATGAAAAATTATAATGAATGCTTTGCTCTTGATGTGACTTGTTTTCCTGATAAACAAAGGCCTCTAATTACCACAGAAACATCTGGGGACTTTGGTAACCTTCATTAATCTTGCCCAATCCCACCATTCATCTCCCTGCAGAGTTTCACATTAGAAAGGATAAGTGCACCAGTGACACTGCATATTAAAGCTTACTAGTTATCAGACACATTCTCTGCGGTTACTTTCTGGCATCTTTCCTCACCTCAGGGATATTGCCCAATAACTGCCTTCTGCTGGTGGCACATCTTCAGATCCCATTGTCTCTTAGTGTTAATTGCAAGATGGTAAACAGTGATTGCAAGCCAATTAACTGCTGCTTTAAACAGAATGTTGTAGTTTCACATACTAAAAACAGGTGATGTAAGAAATTCCATGAAAAAAAAATTCAACATATTTACAGATTTCTATGCCTAATCCCAAAGGCAAGAGCACTTTAAGTTCATCCCTGACATGTATAATAAACATGACATTCAGTCTGGCCTTGAACCACATATATTTCAAGTCTCTTTTCCTCACTTCACATCTATAGTCCATCATATTTTGCTGATTGTCTATGTGTCCAAGGGTTTATTATCTTTGTTTTTGTGCACTTGAGGGTCACTGTAACTCTTTGTGCCTAGGTTTGTGAGTTGGTTCATTGTACATGTGTTCCCCTCATACCTCATCCCTCATACCCTTTTTGTGAACAAAGGGTAGTGGTGTGTGGATATCTCCTTTGACCAGGGGCCAGCTGCCAAAAAACCTGGCTCAGATGAGAAGAAGAGAGCTGGGATATGAGACTGGATCAGACTGGGAGTGATAGAGGGTTATGACCAGGTGTTTGCACGTGTGAGTGTAAAGGAGGTGATGCAGGATTTAAGACAGGTAGTACAGGGCTGAGGAAGACCACTGCTGTCAAATTTCTTTTAAAGTTTCATCATTTGTTTAGTCAGTGTGTGCTTTATAGTGCATTGTGACACATGTGTTTTTGTTATGTGTGTATGCGCTGCTCCCTTTCTGACCTGCAGGATGAGTAGGGGGGAGACTCCAGCTGATTAATGGGCCTGTCGGGTCTCCCATGGTGGCATGTATCCAAACTAAATTTGGCCACTGCTGGCTAGCAGGGTCAGGTGCAGGCAATGGAGACATTAGGGAGGGCCGGCCTCACAGCAGCATCTCTTGAAAACTGCTGCACCGCAGCAGCAGGAGTACCTGGAACCAGCTAAGGCAGGTCATCCCACTGAACTCTTAAAAAGAATTGTTTATAATCTGTGACTGTCGTCAGTAAAACTGCCTGTATTTTCACTTGAAATAACTCAAATAATTTCCAAGAAATGTTCAAAGAGGATGTAGAGATATCACCATATTTAATCGATGTAAAGAAGTAGATGAACTTTAAAAAAATGTAAAAGTTAAAAAGCTTTTTTAACATTTTTCTCACCTCTTTTATTCTTCGTATTAGGTAAGAAAATGAATTCCTCTAAAGAGCCTGTAAGCAAACTATAAGAACAGAGTAACAATTGAACAGTGTTGCGTGTGATGTGATTCATTACTGTACTGTAACTGCATTGTACAGTAAATATGGCATTTCTTAAAATACAGAGGTTTTATATTATCTGGCAAAATAGAAAGAAGGCATCTGCACAGAAAGCATGCTAACCAGTGCTGGGTGTCACCCGTTACAAAGTAACAGGCATTCCTGCCACAATCAGCTAACTTCAGCTCCAGCCAGAGGAGGAAAATAGCAGAGCAGCTTTTGAGTGGAGTGGAGATATGGACTTTGTTTTAATTGCAAAAAAGGACAATGGTAAAGTGGAAAGTGCATGCTGTATTATACTGCTAACACAATATCAGTTCTTTTCAACTGTCTTCGCAGACAGCATGCTGACACAAAACTAGCCAAGAACCCAGAGTGATTTAAAGGAAGAATCTTTCTTGACAGACCATGATCTTAAACAGCTAACAAAAGCAATGCTGAGCAGTCAGTATCTTCAGTTTCTACCTGTTCATATTTACAAAGTAGAATCAATGAGTGGATCTGAAGTCTCTTTTTGGCTGGTTTTCAGCTTTGCTTTATATTGTGAGTTTTGTGTTCACACATTGTGTCCTCAGTAAGATAGGGATCCGTGTTGGTGTTTAGGACCATTGCCTATAAGTTTGTATTGTTTGCTGGTAATAATGTGACAATGTGTTTCACATCATTTTACAGAGTAACAGTAACGTAATGTAACAAGTAGTTTAACAAATGACTTGACGTAACGTGTAAACTCCACACAGACAGGCCCTGGCCAGATGGTGGAGTCGAACTCAGGACCTTTATGCTGTGAGCCCTTTGAAAAATTGCAGCCATGTGTTAAACATAAAAGGTTGTTAGCAAAATCATTAAAATACTATTTATCTATAGTCAAAATGTATGTGGCTAACCATCGCACACTACTGATAGTAAGTTTTGTTTTGTTTAAAACTGAATATCACTATTTCTGTTTTGTGTCTATTTAGTTTCTGAGTAATAGTTTTGCTTTCCTTTTTTTTTTTATAGTTGTCACTATACGCCACCACATACATCAGAGTTGTATTGCTTTTCTTATTGCTCAGCAAAACAAAAATAAAGTAAATAAATAAGAAGTTACGTTCTATTTTGGAAACAGCACAAAGATCTGATATATATATCTATATTTATCTATATCTATCGCTATATATATATATCTTTTACCTCTTAGATGAACAGATGTAGTCAGCTTGAGAGCAAACCTTTGCACACAGGAGCAAATAAAAGGTGTTCACGGTCTTACAAAAGTCACAAAATGCCATTTTGCCCTATTTTATAACTAATAGCTGCTGATGATACAGGCAGCACCGCTAAACTGTAGACATAACCAACAGCATCCTACTCACAACCACATCCATCCTCCACAGTGACATTTCCCTGTCCATCTTGCAGTGCAATCAGCACTATCCATTATGTATTCGCTACTAGGTAACAAGCACAACTTGACCAATTACAACAACAATGGTAGACCCCGCAGCTCATTTTTCTCTGTGTTTTTGCCAGCGCTGTCATGGCGACCTCTACAACGGATGGACGTCAAGACTAGTTGGCAGGTCATCCAAGGTGGGCAATGCGAGTACATAATTACAGCTTGGGAACATTTGCCCTTTGCAAATTGTATGAAATGCATAGTGGCTAATTGGGCCACTCTGGCATTTGTGGAGTTCATGGGGTCATCTTTTATGTGACGGCCATTATCACTAAAGTGATAAGAATGATAGGCCCACTCAGCTCCCCCTGGTTCCTTTGCTGTATCCATAGAAATAACTGAGACTGGGTCAACTTGAGGAAGACATTACATAGTCAGTCATGAAGGTCATAAAATTAAGGCTTTTGCTATGTCCAAAAAAGTCTGTTTTGCTTTGGTATAATGCATTTTTTTAATGGATGAACCATATTCGCTTTAGTTATAGGCTAAGAGGATAAAACTGCAAAATCATCACACCCCAACCCCAATCCGCTATTAATGAACATTGAATGACATTATTTTTTAGTTATTGTGTAGTTTTCTGATTGTGGCATTTAGAGGTTAGAGTTCTCTATTATCAAAAAGTGGATTACTTTACCACTGCGTTGTACCTGCTAATCTTTTCAGAGACAATTTACTTTGAATTGGTTCCCTTGGATGATTCAAAGATGTAAGATTAGAGTTTAATAATGTATTTTAGACAAAGAGATAACCTGACTTCATGCAAGTGAAAAGATAACACAAACTGTAAGCTCTTGAAACCTATAACCTTGTGCACTTACACATATTTTTACTGAAAAACTGTCCTTCATCTACCTAAATATCAAGAAACCTTGAGCATTCACAGTGACAATAGCAAACCTCTTCACATTGAGGAACCTCAGCACATTTCATCATGCAAAGGAAAAAAATATCATGTTTTATTATTTTAAAACCTCCTATCTGACAAGGAACTTCTGCCATTCCACCAACACCCCCCAGTTCACAGTGAAGGAAGAATGTGCTAAATCCTCCTCAGGTGGGGGAGTTGGCCCATCAGCCATTGTCAGACTCCATTCTCATACAGACTGATAAATCTCTCTACTTGCATCCACACCCCTACATTAAGTAAAGGTAGCCCCATCTGCTCCCTATTAATTCCCCAGCAGGCGACTTATCACCTCAACCCTAGTGACCCCTTATGCCTCCTACATCCTCCCTGCTTTTCTCCTTTACTCACTTCTTCTTTTACCTCTGTACTCCCTCATTCCTGGACCCTATTCATCTCATCTTCTGCATGTTTTATACACTGCAGTTGAAGAGGTTTGTTGACATTTCATTTTACTGTGCCTTAGAATATGGATTTATACACATGCACACACATGAACACACACAGAATAACCTTTTTGGTAACTGCTAAGCTCTCCAGCAATCCAGCTCCTCCTATGCCCTGGTGGCGGGAGTTCAGCGGACAAGTCTGGTCCTCTAGGTCAATGGCAAATGAGAAACAGAGCTTTAGGATTAGGCAGGAGATAGCTGAGGGTTCAGGAGCCTTTCTCTGGCTTTGATTAGCTCCCTCGCTTGATTAAATGCCCATCGTCAGGGAAAAAAGATGAAAATTGGACGAGGGGAAAAGAAGAGAAGAGGGAGACAGAGTCAAGGCCATTTGTTTTCTCAGCTGGGGCTAGTTCAAGTGGTTGTCTTTTGGAGCCCTCTGGCCCAGGTTCACACACACACACACACACACACACACACACACACACACACACACACACACACACACACACACACACACAGCACACAGAGAGAGAGAGAGACTCTCACATACACATAAAAGCACTGCACATAAACACACACACACACACACACACACTGAGATTAATATAAATGTCCTGAGGGAGGAGAAAATAAGTCAGAAGGTTGGCTCTCTCAAATCCACCACCTCACTCTCCTACTTTCCAGTCCTATTCCTCACTTACTTGTTTACCCCCTCATCTTTCTCACTCCCACTTTTTCTGTCTTTCTCCCCCAACTGTACTCTGTTCCAGTCTGGTCTGTCATGGTAACCTGACTCCGGCGGCTTCTGACACGATCCAGACCGCTCATAGCCCCTGCCCAACACTTTCACCACCAGAGCCAGACAGTAAAACAACCAGATTACTACCACATGTTCCCCCTCTTTCTTTTCTCTCTCATTTTTTGCCTGATGAAGACCCGGTATGGTCAAAACGCTGCCACTCTTCAGTCATATAAATTTCTGGGAGTTGTAATTCTTCGTGTGGACACGAACATTTTTTTTTTACATTGCCTTCTCTCCTTCTTTCATACACAGATGAATGCTGGAAAGCCACACCACCATCGTTGCTAGCAGACTCAGTAGCACTGGTCACACCAAAAACCCCACAGCGAGTTATAGTGACCCAATCTGTGTGGGAAAATTTGCTGGGGGGTGGAGGTTTGTGTGTGTGGACGGTGTTCAGACAGACTAGTTATGATAGTATAGATAATTGTTTCAGACTGGCAGGGTGTGTGTGTATGTGTGTGTGTGTGTGTGTGTTGGAGAGGGCAGAGTGAGAAAAAAAATTAAGATTTAAAAGACAGCCCATTTTTATTCACAGGACACAAACTATTCTTTTCTTTTTTGAAAAATCAACCCCCTGCATCTTCTAAAAAGTGTCCAACATGTCCAAAGTTGCTGGTTGGTGCAATTTACAAAACAACAAGGAAGTGCTCAATCAAATCACAATCCAGAAGATTAGAGTTTGTGTTCAATGTGGGAGCATTTTGTTTGTGTGCTCATCTGCCTTAGATCCCATTCTTAATTCATAGAGTTTTCAGATGTCAGCCCACCCTTTGCAACTTTAACAGCTGAAACTTCTGTAGGTTTAGGAGTGTGTTCATGGGAATCTTTGACCATTTTTCCAGAAGCACATTTGTGAGATCAGACACTGATGTTGGACAAAAAGGCCTTGCTCACAGTCTCTGCTCTAACTCATCCCAAAGATTTTCAGTCAGGTTGAGGATAGGATTCTGTGCAGGCCAGTCAAGTCCTTCCACACCAAACTCACTCTTTCATGTCTTTCATGAACCTAGCTTTGTGCATTGGTGAGCAGACATGTTGGAATGGGAAGGGGCCATCCCCAAACTGTTCCAACATGAAACTATTCAAAATGTCTTGGTATGCTGAAGCATTAAGAGCTTTCACCGGAACAAAGGGGCCACACACTAACCACCACCACCACCAACAACCTTTACCCTTGGCACAATGTAGTCCAGACAAGTGCCGTTCTCTTGGCAACCTCCAAACCCATATTCGTTCATCATGACTCCATTGGCAGTGTGCTTTACACGAGTACACACAACACTCTGCATAGAACCAATCTCAAGGCCACACAAATGTCATAGTAAGGAATAATTTGATAATTAAACTGTTTTCCCACAAAGACTTTGAAAAACATTGGGAAAATTAAATTGGGACAGTTTCCAGAGCTGCTCACATTAGTAGGAGATGCATTGAGATCACTACTGAAAATCCTCTTATTGGTACCACAAGAATTCTCTTTGGGAAGAGCATGTAAGGTTCATTTCTTGTTATTATGTCATAAAATGAATGTTGCATTTCTGTTGTGTTTACATCATATTTGTCTCCATCTAATATTTTATTAATGCTGCGATACAGGTCCAGAGTTGTAAAATCCAGAGTCTGTAAATATAGCAGTTGTACTGATAAGCCTTTAAATGAAAGCATCTGCTACTCGAACTTGGCAGCATTTTATCACTGGTATCCTAGTCAGTACAATCCCACCAAAACAACCACTGCATTGTTTTATCACATGGCTGATTTTAGTTTAAATGTTACTTTACTCAACCGTTTGGGGAGGCATTGTTGGCTGTCTCTGGGGTTTGTTACATAGAGAAGAAATTAGCGTGATTTTTCTGCACTGAGATGACAGACCGGCCTGGGCTGCGCACTTGGTGGTCAGAGTTGTAAGGTTAGTTTATATAAACCTTACAAATGGAAGAGCTGGAAGATAGGAAAGCGTTGTAATATTGAGTTGTGTATGAATGAATGACTTGACTGGTATTCTTTAGAGTTACGTGGAATTACATTGGTTCACATATACGTCCTACTCTTGCACTAAACCCAAACTCTAGAAGTATTAAATTAAGAAGTCGTGGCATGTTGTTGTGGAGATTTCAAAGTGCACTTTGAGCTAAGGTACAAAGTAAAAAAAACGAACTAATTACTTTTTTATGGAATAATATGTAATGATAATCTCCATGTGCAATTCTGCAAGTTCCACCCACTGCATATAACATATTTATTCCCATTTTTAGGTCTGTTATATTTATTTTTCTCTTAAACATTTTAACAAAATAATTGAACATGACTCTTATCTTTATGCTGTAACTACTTGAAAAAAAAAACAACTAACAGTCCAAAGGTACGAGTGAAAGCATTGAAGAGTTCATCTTGTACAGAAACTACAACACTGCCTGATGTTCATAGAGTTATCGTTAAAGAGTTGTGGTCCCCTTTTGACTTTGCACCTGCAAAATGATCCCTCCCTCCTCCGCACTTTGTGGCAGGCGCCGTCTTGGTCATTCTGCATGCCCAGGCACATTATCAACTTGCAATTACACTCAAACACTCTGTTCAACTCGCCCAAATGAACCAGCTGGTGATACAGCAACACTGCTTTACAAACACACTGACTACTTGCATATTCTTAAATAAGAGGTCTTCCTATCACAAATAACCCTAATATGAACTTAATGCAGAGTAATGAATCTGTTGGAGCTTCATTCCACCATACTGGAAAGTTAATAAAACAATATTGCAATTGGTAGGGAAAGAGAGCTCTGTGGACCAAGCTTTAGATTAGGCCCCTAATGGCTCTGAAGCCGGAGGCTAAATTGAAATGTAAAACCCAGAGCGAGACCCTAATTCACCCTTATCTGTGTGAGTGACGAGCCTGCCTCCCCCGACTGAGATTGGGGCCATTGAGTTGGATGAACTGCAATTTGCTTTGTTAGAGGTAGGTGTATATGCATGCACGGCCCAAATCACAGTATGGAGCTATAGAAAGCGTGTTTGGAATGCATTGCAATAAATGAAAAAGGTTCAAAGGCTCCCCCTCTTCTTTTTCTGTCTCTCTTTCTTTGCACTCCTCTGTGAAGTGAATCTGAAGCAGATACTGGGTTACAATGCAACACCAAAGGAAAAGCAACTCAGTATGTTCAGATACAAGTGGTGAATTCAGTATTTTGAATAGATGGCGTCCATAATCAAATACTAAAAAAGTATTAAGGTGTTTGCTGGAAATTGTGGAAACGAGAGTTACCATTTTTGACAACATGCTGCAGGACTTTTGTGACCCTGGACTGGTTGCACTATAACACACAAAACAACAGCACACCTCCTCCTCCATATCTCTTCCTATATGCTCAGTCAACAGGCCAGTCGTCCACCTGTTCCCAATATGGTACCTCAGTAAAATCTCTCTCTTTCACCTCCACTTCCTAGTCTCTCTATTTTTCATGCTCATTCCTTCCTCTCCTATACCCTTAATAACCTTCTTTTTTCTTATCTCCCCTCATTTTTGCCACCACTGGTGCTTCCATCGCTGGCCGTTCATCACCCTGATCAAATCTAGCAGCTGAAAAACCGCTCACTGCCACTCCATGAGTTTTTATTTTTTATTTTTTTAAACTCCCTGGACTCATTTGCATATGCGTCCAGTTAATTAGCGTGGGGGGCGCAGGTGTGTGGTGATAATCATTATTAAACATGACAGTCACCTGTGACCGTACTGCCCTCCTCAACCCTACACATATAAACACTCACGCACACTCAAACACACACTGCCTCTGCAGCATTATCTTAACAACAGGGAGCATCGCTGAGAATAGCCACTGATGATGTACTTTCCTATTTCTATTTAATGCGTATTTCTACATATGCATTCACTTTTTCAGCAGTTATGTCTACAGCACAGGTTCAAGACAAGATGAGCAGGTTGTGGATAAGCTGGCTTCTTCTCAGCTAATTCTGTGCTCAGGTTCTTTTGGCTGCAACGTCTGAAAAGTTTTTAAAATAATTATGAAAGAAGAAGTAAGTAGATAGACTCTGTGTGTTGGCCTGTTGACATCACTGGGACTTCTGGTTCCTTTACTCCATTTGCCAGGCCAAGATTTTTGCCAGAATCAGCATGCATAGCACTGTTGCATGCAAATTTACATTTTTACTTGTGTGCGTGTTTTCTTGTATGTGTGGATTTTGCTTTAACTCCGAAGGCATGTGTAAATGGGTGTGAATAATACACACCTGATGATGAGCTTATATTGTGGAAATCTGATGAGATGGGGGTCGGCGTACATTAGTAGTTACAGTATAGTAGTTATAGATGTTTATAAATACCCTGTATATTCATGGAATTTTAGGATTATCTTGTAGTCCCTTTATTTTGACATAAATAAAAAATTTGCTTATTGTAAATTAAGATATTGGACATCCAGACAAAAATAACATACCACTACAGTGACTACATGATTATATAAACAGCTATTTTTGGTGATATTATTAATGCAAATTTTAAGAAAGCTCTGATACACGCAAGCAAAGAATATTCTACTCAATCTTTGTATTTTTATGAGATTACAAATCAATCATATGAATGCATGACAGACATCAGTACATGTTTTCTCTAAATAGACCTGTGTCACCCTCTGCTGTACGATTGTAAAAAGTGCAGTGCATTGGTGCTCAGTGTCTTGGGACATTTTTATTAACAATTTATCTTAATTTTTACCTAAATTTAACAAGTTTTTGAAAGCTTTGCACTCACGCTGCTCACACCATAGTAAGAGGGTCCTTCTAATTCATCCGTCATCCCCGAAACCTCAGCAATAAATGTATGGTGAAAAACAGAACGGGCAACTGGAGCATGTGTTTTTTTTATATTTGGTATGTTGTCTTCATACTCGTTTCAGTTAAATACAGAGTTTAAATAATTTGAAAATCATTGTGTTTTGTCGAATTTACATTTTGTTTAGACTTTTGTAAACAGGCTTGCACAATAATTGCAATAAGGAATTGAACACAATAAATGGGCCATTAATATTTGTGGGGTTTTATATATATTTTGATATTTTGGACGAATCTGAATGAATAAGGTCATTAAGCTTGGCTGCATGATATGGTAAAACTTGTTTCTACATGTATGCATGAAGATATTTTTGAGTAATCGCTTCCACACCGTGTACTTTTGAACAAAACAATAAACTATGACAGTAAAACAAACGCATAAAGTCCAAAAACTACAACTCATGATGCTCCTGACAAGGCATTAACTATCAGACTCATCCTTCAGCATGGCTGTCCAGGAGCCACTTACAGGTGAGTAGCGGCTTTTTAAAAGATCCACCCATCCATTAAAGTTGCATACACTTTGGATAGCTCACCAGCCAGTGTGGCTTACACCAAAACACTGAATAGATTTGATTTTTCTGTATCACACATTTTCCAGTAAAGTACATGATGTTACAACAATTTTCTCACTCACATTACCTCTGCTATTCAAATGAGACTTAATGGGTTTTTTCTGTAAATTAACTGTAGGAACTCAGATATTTAGAAATGAAATGTAACCCAAGATTTGGTCCCAAGCTCTGATTTTTTTTTTCTGTCTGGGATTCTTAGTTCTCTGTTAGGAAAATTAAGGGAGAACTTGGAACAATCGATGGGAGCACGTTTTTAGCCTAATTTTTATCTTTAATTTTTGGAATGATTTACAATTTAGCTATCAATGGGATGGTGATATGATGATTTACTTACTGTTCTTACATCATTTTGTTTTTCTCAGTGAATTACTATACAAAATATAACATAATCTGAGTCTTTTGAATGACTTTAAATTCTTGTTTCATAGTTTTTATCTAATCAGTTCTTTGTCACGTTTATTACTTTTTGCATTTTAAATATTTTGGATCTTTAGTTCATAGTTCTCTCTAATACAGTTTCTCTTTCTTCAGTTGTTATGTACTTCCTGTTTTACCGAGATAGTTCATTGTCTCCTGTGTCTTGTGTTTAATTTTACTACCTTTGCCTCATTCCCGATATTAGTTTCAGCTGTTGCTCCCAGTGTTCCTATTTTTACACTTTTCCTTGTTTACGCTTTGGCCCTTGTGTTCCCATGTTTCCCATTTCATGTCTGTCAGTCGTTCAGGTTTTTCTTTCAGTTTTACTTTAAAAGCTTTTATTCTGTGCCCTGTTAGTTTTTATTTTCTATCGTGTCTGTTCCCTGATTGTTATCACCTACTGAATGTATGCGCCAGTATCTTGTTCACACTACTGTGTCTAATCTATAATCAGCCCTTTGTGTGTGTATGTGTATATAGCCGAGTCATCTTTCTTGTGTCCTTCATCAAGTTGTATGTTCTCCTTTCTGATAGCTTTGTCTCTTTTTGGATTTGTTCCCCACCCCTTGTGCTTTTGTTACCTCTTTATTTTTATGAGTCCTATGTCTCAGCCACAGTGAGGGTTTGCTTTTATTTGAGGCTCATGAATCTCATGTGCATGTGGTAATAAGACTTAATAGTGTCATGCCATTTATTAATGTCTGCAGCAGTTGTATCCCTCTTATTCACTGATGCGTGTGTACACATTATTCAAGCACAACTGCACTGTATCAAATGTTGCACAATTTACTAGCCCTAAAAGGTAATTGGATTAAAATGGCATGTCATATTAAAGTACAGTTTAAGAACTTAATTTGAGATTAACCAATCACTTAAATCTGATACAGATGTTAATAACATGTCACGATAAGTGGCTCTGTTGTTGTTTTTTGGTTGCTCTTGTCTTTCAGGTGTCAAGCCTCCATCCATTGGCCCATTCAAAGTTAATTGGCACGTAGGCACAGTAGGCCAATCACTCGCCAGGGATCATTACAAAACGCCACCTCCCAGGTGAGCTGGGCCTGCTTCAAACAATAAGCAATAAAAAGTATGTCATGGGTTTCATTTTCCTTTTTTCCCCCTTTTTTAACATCTCTTTTTGTTAGACTTTCAATCTTAAGGATCTCCCTGTAGAAATGAAAATCTATAAATGTAAGAAAAAAGTGCAAGTAATGCTGGAAAGTAATCTAAATAAGTAGTCTTGTTTAATAACTTGTTAACCTAAATGTTGTTCTTTATAGACACAAAACTATTACTTGTATTATTTTTTTTTATTACATCATAATTATCCATTTAATAGTGCTTCTGATTGGAAAGTAACATGCCCCAAATGTGATACACTGACACTATCAAATCTGACACTATATAAATCCATGATTTCTGCAGCTGTGCTTGCCGTTCTGCATCCACTAGATGGCAGCAAGTTTATTTCAACACTACTATGCCCGTATAACCCAGGGGAAAAACTGATCTCCCTCTGAACGGCCCCATATGGCTGATCCTGCTTAGCTAATGTCTCCCAGGAACGGTAGTGCATGTCACTTCATGACAAACCTTAAATGGAAAATAACATTGCAATGACCTCTGTCCTCACGAGTTTTGTCATTTTTATCAATAAGAAAAATAGAAACAATTTGACTTATTTGAAAAGAAAATTAACATTAACGTGTTTATGCCTGCACACATAAGAGTGATGCAAAGTGTGACATTAGGAGGGTATTGTTGTATGTAAAACACATAAACATGTACAGCAGGAGCATATGCACTCCCATCTGGCGATGGAGGCTTGATGGATCTGTTCATATGCAGTGTAATGTAGATGTATAAAAAATAGAAGAACACAGTAGTGACGTGTGTGTGGCAGTTGGGCAGTTTGAAGAGAGGCACACAGGGGGGCAAAATGGTTTAGGGCTTTGTTAATTATTAAGGAAGCAGCATTTGTTGTCGTGCCTTAGTCAGCGCTGTGTTGCTTAATCCCACCCTCCACACAAACAAATTTTCAGTATAGGTGCTTTAAATTCCATCAGCGATGTGGAGTAATTTGTCACAATTTTACTGTCTGGTTTAATGTGTGTGTGCTGGAATGCTGCAGCTTTACACAACCCGAAATGCCCAAGTGGGATATAAAACTGAACAGAGATAGTTTTGTTTAAGGTAAATAGCGAGTCAGTGAGAAACTTCAGTTTGCAATAGGTATGTAGTCAATTAAGTATGTCCTTTAGTTACTGTGTTTTAACTGATTCTGTTACAAAAGGGAATGTGAATCTGTGAGTAACTTTTAGAAGGCAAACGTACCTGTAAGAAAAAAGGGAGAGTGCCAAAAAGGAGAGTGAAGAAAAGACTGGACATGCTATGCATCCTAATTTCTTTGTTAATCCTTTGCAGAGAAAATAAAATAGTAGTTGGCATGGGGAAGTATCATTTTTCAGTGCCTTAAGGTGTGTGAAAGGCCTGACAACCAGGAACAGTGTGTGTGTGAGAGAGACAGAGAGATCTGTGTATGCATGCTGGTGCAACATGTTCTTTGATCTTTTCTTAGCCCTGCTCACTTGGCCCCAGGCCGCTTTTGTATTGATGGAAAATTGAGGTTAGGCCTAACTGGACAGTTCTAGGTGAAGAGTAGCAGAGGTGGGAAGGTGACATACTCTGTGCTTTGGCTGATTTTTGTGACTTGGAAGAAGGTCAAAGGAAGGTCATGTTTTCCACTGGAAGACAAATCGAAGCAGTTTGCATTATTAAGAGTTATGGTCCCTGTCGGTGAGATCTGGAGGACGTGAGGTCTGTTCATCATCCTTGAAGTTTGATTGGATACACATGATATATACAGTCATCCTCGCACAGATTGTTCAGTAGCTGATGTTGGATCAGACCATATATCACTTTTTGAAATGCATGCTTTGTATCTTGAACAGCTCAAGCTTATCCAGTGCCCACGGTGAGCTGTGTTACAGAAAAAAAAGGCTTTAGCGTAATTTCTCAAGACATCAAATTTTAGCTGGTGGGTGTATGTGTGTGTTGGTGTTAATTACATCTGTCTCTCATCCCTGTCAACTTTTCAGTCTATGCTGTAATCATGAAAACAGGGTCTTTCATTTTCCAGGTGGCGCTTAGTGCAATGATAACATAAGTGCCTGTTTAACTCAAGGCATGTACATCCCTGTGTCATCATCTCTCCCATAGAACTGTATAGTCAAGAAAACATCTGAGAACTTTGAATAAATCTATTGTAATGATCAAAGAGAGCATGCATTGCCTAACCTTGAAATAAAATCCACTGGTTTACATTCTTGATTTTCCTGCACTGCATATCTCCTTCAAAGGTTTATGAGATTGGTCCTCTTTTATAAGTCAACATAGTTAGCATGAAGGCTAAAATTAGAAGTCATCAGGTACTTCACTGTCTAGGAAAATGCATTTGTTACTTTGTAACTTATATAAATCCCACATCAAGAAATTTGCAATTTTTTGACATTTAAAACTGTTTACCTGTAAGTCTTCATTTGTTACTCTGGTAAATAAAGAAACTTAATTTAGCATAATTTCTTCCCTAAGTCAAAAAGAAAGGAAACATAAAGAAAAATAGAAAGGCAGTATAGAGCTTTTGGAGGTAACTGCAGGTGGAGTAGGCAGATAAAAAGATTCTGACAACATATCCATATCTACTTATGGTGTGAAACTAATGGAGACAAAAACAGATTCCTTCTCTCCCCAACTGACCTTGGTGGCAGCTGAGCTGAGACTCGAGGGTAGAAACCCAAATAACCCAGCCATGAAAATAAAAATCAATGCAGGAAGCAGATCTGTTGCCAGAAGGTAGTCCTCCAAGGTCAACAGCCCCGGCCGGCTGGCTATCACATTCAGCTTTCCACCCAGTTGCACAGATGTAGACAAACAGCAGACATGGAAAGAAAAATGCCCACAACAATATTCACTCCATGTCAGATCAGCATTTAGCTTGTTTCTAGAAAGAAGTTGTTTAAAGTTGAATCCATTTTCTGTTCACCTGCTGGGATGCGTAGTTCCTTTTTCTTGTAATGATACCACAGCTAAATAGTCCACTCATAATTCACTCATAGCTTAATTCTTTACCAGTCAGATCAAACTGGCTAGTGAGTCTGACTGAAGAAATAACCATTACCCAGAATAAACTTTTTATTTAGTGTCCTTATTAAATTTGGCAGTGTAGTATGTCATTTATTCTTCCCTTTTGCCTCATTTATAGGTCAGTATTAAAACATGTAATGGTTTCAGACCTAGGTTAGACCGTTTTCAAGGAAGATATGTTGACCATAAACTGTACATTAAAGTGGATAACACATCACCACCTGCTCCCTCTGCACAGAAGTGAAGCCTTAGGTTCTGGTTGAATAGTCTCCTCTGCTTAGGAAGCCTCCTAACTGAGTGAAATGACCCAGAAGTATCTAAGTGGCAGTCTTGACAAGAGGTTGTCGAACTTTCTAAATGCTAAAGAAGGGTTTCCGGTGCTTCCTTCCTTATCTCTTTTAACACGGGAAGAACCATCTTTTGTCAAAGGACAGGTGATAATGCTATCCCACAGTTCCCTCAGGTTGCAGCCTTTCAAAGTTTCATATTATGCAGTTGTCAACAACACCACCAGGGGACTTGGAACGTCTCAGCATTGTGAATATCTAATGAATTCACCCTTACCTAAACCTCATGACATTTTTCATCAGCATCAAGAAAAACAGTTTAGCTAAAGACTCAGAATGCATTTTTTTTTCACCTCAACTGCAATCTAAATATTATGCAAATTATAATAAGAAATTTACAATCAGAGTCTGCACAAAAGTAAAAAGTAAAACTGGTGGAGCCCCTGCTTACTGTTGCAATAACAATAAAATAAACTGACCTTTCTCAGCTGGATTTACAAAGTAAAGGTAGCCCCTTTACTCAGCTGTTGCGCAGTTTAATTAGTAAATCTGTCTGAGCTCAGTTACATCTGGTTACACCATTTCTTCGCATTGCTCACTGTACTGACATACACTGGAAACCAAATAGAGCTATTATTAATGATGCACTCCTAATCTTTTCCTGCCTGTTAGCCTGCTGATCAAAACGTGTTGCAGAGTGGGGCTACATGTAGCTTTACAACTGACAGGAATCCAACAGGAGAGAGTGACAGATTTCTCTTAGGCTTAATTACAGTAATCCTGACTTAACGTTTTACTTTGTTGTTTCATTTAAAATTACTATCCATGGATCAGTTTTATGATGTTGGAACAGAAGGTTTTAATTCAGGCAAATTGGCTACAATCTAAACTCAAAGAAATGATGTTGTTAAACAATATTATGTTCTGCTTTAATCACCAGTTTTGCTTCACCCATTGTTTCTCGAGCAATTAACAGCCTCTCGGAGGAAACCTATGGAAGACTCTTAAAACATGATGAGTGAAAGCTTCTGTCACCAGTTATTTCAGTAATTATTGAAGGTCATGTTAAGGCCACAGGAGTAATTAGTTTGGGTTATGGTTAAACTAGAGAAGCAGATCACCTAAATTGAAGGTGGGAATAAGAGGATGGAGTCTGCGTGTAGAAAATAATAGGATTTATTGTGGCGAGAGTCCCAAGGAGATTCCCGCATAAGTATTTGGAGACTTTTATCAGAAAAGAACACCATTCCTACTTATTTACTTAGTAGGAGAAAAAAACACTTTCAAAATCCTGTTTGCTCTTGAGGCACAGGTGCTTGATATTTGTCATGCGTCTATGTGCCCAGTTTACAGAAGCCTCATAAACAGACTAGAATATCTTTCTAGGGAGTGGTTAAGGCAGAGATAGTAATAGTAACATTTCTTTAAAGTGGCTTAATAGACATGGAACTTGATAGAGTTTTGTTAGTGTCATTTAAATTGTCTCTCAAAAAAATCAACTCCAATTTAAAGGCCTGTCCCAATCTACTTGCTTGGTTTCTCTGAAGTACCCATTTAAAAGTTCATCCAATTTAGCGGTTCGGTTTGTTGGAAGCCTCACAGATAAGGTCAGGGAGCGAGTATTAAATACAGTGTTTAGGTTTGTGCAGCGCTTGAGCGTTCACAGCTGTCAGAGCATAAGTAAAGAGAAGAAGCTCTCTGTAGCGTGTATCTCTTTTAAAAATGCTCTTCTTCAGGAAAATACATTTTTCATTCATTTGTGATAAAAAAAATTGTTTGAATTAATGCAAAAATTATTTAACAACATTACTAACAAATGAATGCCGTATCTATGCTGCTGTTTAACCATACCCTGACAACACGAAATGGATTTCAAAAACCCAATTTCTGGAGGTGAGGCAGGCAACTCACTGAGGTCCAGTGCAGCTTTGTGGAGCACTTGAGCACTCAGCTCTTTTCAGTGAGCTCAGGCCCTTAATTACTTCATAAAGGTCAAGACGGGCAGCCATGAATATGCTTATCCACCACCATCTTTGGATGCTGCACAGGTGAGCACTCGAAGCTGACAATCAATCATAGGTCACACGGGACAGGCTCCTAAGTTCCTGCTCACCACATCAACCCCATAAACCACAATTTTACAGCAATGTCTGAGTGAGGAGAGACGTCACTCCTCCAGGCTGCAGTGAGTATAATTTCTGATGCGGTGTGGACCTCTTGATTTATATCAGCACATTAGCTTAGCGCTTGAAATAATTTTTGCAGTCAGGTGACAGCTAACAGAAGAATATGGTAATGGGCCAGTATTAGCAGCAGGTTTCCTTACTCTGCCTTGTAATTTCAAAACAAATTCTACGTTTAAAAAACACATACACTGTTGTTCACATGGTATATTGATGTTTCACTGAGTACAGCTCCATTTCCATGCCAAAGCATTGCTCAAGAGATGGCACTGTCGACTGTTCTGTCTGTTGCTTGATCCAACACTTTGGCTCAGTATGACGCAGACTCAACAACAGCTTGATGGCTTGCTTCAGCAGTGGCAGTAGTACACACATTTATGGTTCCTAAATAGTAAATCTAAGGCTCTAGCCACATTGCAAATGCAATAATATCAGATTTTATTTTCAAATAGATTGTAAAATTAATGCACTCTGTCTTGACACTGGATTGGCAGAGGCTTTTGTACAGAAATTCTTCCACAGATGATGACTCTGACTTTGGTGACCCATTGGTATTTACTCCAGTGACATCATGAGGCTGACATTTGTGCTTTAAGGTGAAACACTACAGGAAAAACACATTTAAGTCATGTACAGGTCACTTTTGAGTTTTTGAGCTATTTTGCAACCGTAATTCAATTCAATTCAATTCAATTTTACTTGCTCACATAAAGACCGGATTTTCCTTAGTAAATAAAAAGGTCATGCTTTTTATCATAAACAAATATTTAATTCTATGCAATGTAGTGGAAAATACCACAAAGCACATTAAATACACACTGAGAAATAGAGTTATTTTTCTGTTTCACACAAGAGAAAAGATGGTATATGTGAAGCAACACAGTATATGTGTGTAATATTTGTTAAAGATTCAGAAATTGTCAGAAATTGCTCAAAAAAGACCCGTGGATACATTCCTACTCAAGTGTAAAGTCTGTTACTAGACAGAACCCAGCTGAATTAAGAAGGGAGAGTAAAAGCTTCCCTTTATTCTTGTTGTGTTTACCTAGGAAGACTTGGAAAAGTCCCACATGTGACTTATTGTGATCTGGTCACCCTTTGTGCATGTCCGTTCTACTCAGCAGCCATACCTTGCAGGGAATGAAAAATTCTTTTAAATTTGTTATTGTTGCAATGGCGTTCTCTTGATGAAACCCAGTATCTGCAGTGCACGGTCTCCTCACATACACACTTAAAGTTTTTGAAATATCTACAAAAAAATGTCCAGTTCACCAGCGGTTTGATGTTCTAAAGATTTATTTCAGTCCTTCATGTTGGAGTCCCAGATGTTGACACATGGCAGTATTGCATTTTAAAGGTGTTACGTGGACTCCGCTGCTTCTTCTGGCACATTTAAACATGTCAGGCTGTCACGAGGAATGGTGTAATCAGACAGGTTGGGATGTCCGGACACCACACAGCAGCTCAGGGCACTGCGGAAAATCCCCATGTCACATGCTTTAAACCACCGGTTGGTTGAAGCGTCGTAGTACTCAACGTTGAAAGTGGTGGTGAAGCCGTTGAAGCCCCCGACAGCAAAGAGGCGATTATTGATTACCTCAATGCCAAAGTTGCTGCGGCGGGTCAACATAGAGGACACGAGGTTCCACGTATTGGTTTGCGGGTTGTAAGCCTCAGCGGTGCGCAGACGTCTGTTTCCATCAAAGCCACCAACCTAAAAGTAAATGCATGGGTGAAATGATTGTGAAGTATTTATGTTTTCAGTTGTCTTCACAGCTCTTTTGCCTTTATTTCAAAAAGGAGCTTCGAGTTTCAGTCCTTTCTTCAGCAGGTCAGCACCAGGATAAGGTCACTGCATTCTGCTGATAATAATTTTTTCATTTTTGAATAGAGACAGTGTAAATAGAAAATAAATCTTCAAGAGTAGCTAGCTAAATAAAGAAGTATGTCTCCAAAGGTGAGACTACACAATCTTTGCTTTTTACCAAAGGGTATAGCAGCAAATCAACTAAATCAGTGGGTTTAAGGCAACTAGCAAGACAAATTTACAGCTAAAATACGTACTGTCCCAAGAGAATGAGTGCTAATCACTTGGCTTATTTTTCAAAAGGTGTTGGAGGATAATTTTGAAATTGTCTCTAACATATTTCCCCTAGTGGAATGATGAGGAAATGTGAAATCATCAGTGAAATCATTTTGGGAATGGAGCAAATTCAAATCATGAAATGAAAAAATACATGCAGCAGAAACATCACTAATCAGTTAAATTAATGAGTGAGAATGCCTTCTCTGAACCTGTGGTCAGGATAGGAATCTGATTATTGATGAATACAAAACAAAGTTAGCAAAACTGCCAAATCTGTCAGCCTTGCTGATCAAGGCACATTACAGATGTGACTTGTATGTTACGTAAGTGTCAGCACTACTTTCTGGTCTTACTGCAAAGACATGATCCGCATATGCAATGACACCTATCCCACTGCGGCGGCTGTTCATGGGACTGATCATCGTCCACTGGTCGGTCTCTGGGTTGTAACATTCAGCTGTCTGCAGACACTCGTTCCCATTGAATCCACCACAAATGTAAATCTGAAGACAAAGAAAAAAAACAAAAAAAACCTGACATTAGTATATATTTCAACTTTTTAAGAGTTGATGTTTTTCCCTACTTGCATGCTATTACATTCTGTGAACTTAAAAGTTTTTTGAAAATCTTTTTCTTTTACATGATCAACATAACAATGAACACTATAAATTCTTCTGATACAGACTGACATTTAGACATGTAGTCCCTGCCTTTCAAAAATAAAAAAAGCTAATTCTTTTAATGACTTTTGTTTTCCTTATCATCACTATTATGGGCATACAGGTAGTTTTACAGGTGTAGTTTTGTTCAATTTAGGCCTTCGTCACTCTAGTTTAGAAACCAGTTTGTGAGGTACCTTGCACCTCGCTTCACTGTAAAAAATGTGTATCCCCTGACTGGTTGGCAAGTGGTAGCTGGAGGTTGATGGTGTCACTAGTGTGAAATTGAAGAAAGGTGTTGCACCACAAACCTCCTTGTGTTTGCTTTGGTCATTAGCAGACTGTTGAGCACACCAGAGGTTTGCATGGAATACTCTGACTTGTCTGCAAACACTCACAAACTATTTGTAGAAGTCAGTGTCTTTCTTACAACCACTCCCTAACCAGCCGAGGAATACATATTTTTCACTAGCAACTGGTTGTTACCAAAAGGTTGCTGACAGGTCTCTAGGCCTGTGTGCCTGAGACCCTACTCTATTTCTCTCCTGCTCTTTTACTTTACCCACCCGGCTATGAAGTGTTGTGCAGCTGGCATCGCTCCTCTGTTCATGCATGGATGCAATAAGACTCCACTGGTTGGTTTCAGGTTGATAGCGCTCTGCACTGCTGAGTCGTACATGCCCGTCGTAGCCTCCCATGGCATAGATGAACCCGTTCAACACAGTCACGCTCACATAGCAGCGGCGGCAGTACATGGGTGCCACCTCATTCCAGGTGCGAGTGGTCAGGTCAAACCTACGGACGCTGTTGAAATGCTCCACCCTGTCGAAGCCACCAATGGAGTAGATGTACCCGTTGAGGAAGGCGGCTCCATGATAGGCACGAGGATGCTCCAGGTTGTTTGTTACGTTTACCCAGCATTCAGCCCGGTAATCATAGGCCTCAATGGCGTTAGTTGGATTACGGTCACTCCATCCCCCAATGGCCAGCAGGACGGAATGAGGCAGGCGGGGACGAGCAAGATGGGGACAGAGGCAAAACACATAGGGTCTGTTGGTCATATTTTGTGGTAATATAATGGCAGCCTTTATCATGGACAGACGGTCAGAACTGGTCCGCACCAACTGATTGAGCCGCACATTGTCCCTTAGGTAGTCTAAAGTCACCAGTCCCAGTCGGACCTACAGAGACATGACAGAAGACAATAGGACTTAGACAATGGAAACATTGAATTTGAACTATATCAGTTTTAGTCAACTCAAGCTTCTTTAGGATAATGCTCGTAGTGTTATTTCATTTTCTTATTGCTAGCAAGAGGGAGACCAAAGTGAGACACCATTAGCCTTTTTGTCAACATAGACAAAAGTCCTTTGTACAGTTCTGATGAAGATAAATCTTAAATCTAATGTGTTAAGTTTAACTTTATATAAAAAACAAATGACATAAACTAAAATAAAGCTGAGGAACACAAACAGGGGAGAATGGTTGTACTTGTTACGGACAGTTTTTAGTCATAGGCCTAGCAACTACACTAAATAAATACAATTTATTCTATAATATGTGTGAAGCTTTCTGATACAGTTTTAATGATCTTGAAGAGAATTGCTTAAATGTGGTTTGGCTACAGCTGAAAAGACCAACATCTCGAGCGATTAAAGCATCCTTATACCCAGATGGATTGACTCAATCTATGACTTAAATGCTGAAGATTTAAGTCGAAACTAAATGTAGTAATGGAAGTTTATACACCTTAGACAACAGAGCGATGAGGTGTTGTTCCCGTTCTGCAGGCACATGGCTAATCCACTTTATAAGTGCTTCGTACGCAGTGCTCTCACACTGTACATTGAGGTCATCTCTTTCAAGAATATCACCAAGTTCCTCCACAGTTAGCTGCAGGAACTCCTCCTGAAGAACCACCTGCTCAAAGTTACTGATGATGTAGTGGAAGGCCTTGGCACGTAGTTCGGGTGATAAGTGTACTTTTGTGAACTGCCAAATGCCAACACAGTTCTCTGCGCAGAGTTGCTCCCCCACGAAGTCACTGCAGATTTTTACAATGTCCATTACATTGAGTTGATCAGCTGCCATGAGAAGTTCCACTGCGTTTTCCTCCGTTACAGAAACACTGCCAGTGTATGCAAAGTCAATGATGAGTGCCATCATCTCAGGAGACAAGCCAGGTATGTTGAAGACCTGTTTGTCTGGGTCGCTCCAAGAGGTGAAGAGAGCTCTGAGGGTAGAGATGGACACAGAGCAGAGAATTTTAAAAGGTGTGGAAGCAACAAGATAATAAACCATGTCAAGCACAAGTAGGATAAATATATAAAATCAATTGACTGGAATGGAAATGATCGCCTGATTGCATGTGTTACTATGTGATTATTGTGATAGTCTTTTCATGTCTAGTCCATATTGCTGTAGAGGATATAACTCCAAAACAGAGTTTGTACATGTTTAGTGAGCTTGAGTGTTGGATTTATTACACTGGCAGTATGTATATGAAGCTATTGCCAAACAAAATGCAGTGACAGAGCCTCCACCTTGTTTTACAGCTGATTCTAGACACTCAGTGTTGTACCTCTATGACAAATGTTTAAGTCAACTCCATAAGGCCTGTTTCCACTGATCTTCAGTCTAGTTATCGTGTAATTTGGCATATCTCAGCCTGTTTCCTTTTTCATAGGTCAACATTAAATGGCTTAACAAACAAATAAACAAACAAACAAAAACAAAACGAAAGCATTCCTCTGAAAATGGTCAGGTACAATGACTGGACCGAAAAGGGTGAAAAATGTCCAATCAAAACCTTTGAAAGCCTCTGACAACTATTGTTCAAGTGTACCTTTAAAAAATCATCTACTTCAAAGCAAAACATAACGACACGAGAGGCAACTCAAAACTTTTGCACAGCATATAACTGCATAATAGCATTCAACCTTTTTAGTATTAGTAAATCTGGTGTGTTTTACTGTGTGGATAACACTTGATAAGATATTAATGTAACTTAATAAAACACATAAATGAAACTTCAGCTCAACACAGTCTGAATTTAGTTCATGCAATCACCAAGTGCAAATGTTTGCGTTATGTTTTGGGTATATCTGTCAGTTGACTGTGACTGTCTTTTTATCACAAAAGCTCCATGATTCCTTTTTGTTGGCACTGTTTCACAGACTAAGACCATGAATTACATAAATCGGTAATCATTCCTCCCCATTATCAGGTAAGCAACTCACCTGAAGTACGGGGTGCAGTTACACAGGATTATCTTGTGGACCGGAAATTCAACATCCTCCACTTTGATGATTGCATCACAAAATTTTCCCTCAAAACGGAGTTCATTATACACCGAGCTCGACTTGTATGGAGGCTGTTCTTCCCTCATCTTGAGTTTTGTGACTGCTTTTCTTATTTTTTTGTCTGAAGTTTGTCTTACAATCCAATACAGTTTGTCTTAAAGTGTTCTGAGCACCAAATCAAACCTAACTGTGACATTATGGAATGGAAGCTTATGACATCAAAATGACTTGGCAACAGTCACCCCATAGAATTGTTTTCAAATCTAAATCTACGTTTTTTTAAAAATGAACCTTTCATTGCTTAAAAGCTTTGTTTTGATTTGGTTTTAATGTATTGCAAATGAGCCTCACAGATAGCACACAGCATTTTGTATGTTTGCTTCACAGAGGTCAACTTATGGACTACAATATCACATTTAGTTTTTATGCATGCAAGCTCATTGCCACACTTTTTTGTGTACATTTCATTATTGCCCCGGTATTTTCCCTACTACACAACCTAAAGTATTTGTTATTAAAAATATGAGTCTAAAAATACATGGCAGTGCCAAACACAGATATGATTCATGGCTAAGCTGTTTTCTCGGATTGTATTAGACTTTTATCCATGAGGAAAAATGTGCTCCTGCACTTTACTGATGTACTAGAGTAGTAAAAAACAAACAAATAAACAAACAAAAAACAGGTTTGTGTTCTAGAAAAATTTTATAGACCAACACTATAATATATGTACTGTATTGTTAGGTGTGGCTGTGTGCAGACAGGAATAGGACCCAAGGTGCAGACTCCGGAGACAGAACTTAAACCAAAACAGCTTTAGTGCTGAACACAAACATCATATAACTAGAAAAAAAAACTCAAAATAAACTTACACCGGTGGATGGGCAAAACACACAGCAAAGTAAACGGTAGATCGCAACACAGACACAGAGAAACACTGGGCTTAAATACACAGAGGGAGCAATCAGGGAATGGGTAACAGGAGGGAAACACAGCTGGGGCAAATCAGGCCTAACGAGACAAGAGGAAGCAAAACCCGACACATTAACATCAGACATGGACTTTCAAAGTAAAACAGGAAACACATAACACAGACTGAACAAAGACACAGACTCATATGCAGGCACTACAAAGGGAACAGAGACGTGCGAACAGGGCAGACACAAACACTGACTGAACAAGGGGATATAGGAACTTAAGATACACATAGACGCGAACTAGACAAGTGGATGCAGGTGATAGGGGAGACAGAGCAACAAAAGAAGACAGAGACATAAGCCATAAGACAGAACTCAAAGAAACCAAAAACTAGACAGTATAAATAATATCGTAAACTCAAAAACCCTGGGTCAACGACCCAGGCATCCTAACATGTATATATTGTACAAGACTGCTATAATGACGGTGCTTGACAGTGTTACCTCAGACAGGTGCAAGCAGTCACCTGCCTGAGCACAGACTGCACACGCATAGCAGATCTGCTGTTGAACAATTGCTCAAAGATATAAGACTAAAAAATATATATAAGACTAAAAGCAGGTTGGATGTGACAAGCCTGGTTTGATGTAGATGTAGAGGTGTGTATGAAAACATCATCCCAAAATTAGAAAATTATAATGGAAAGAGTTTGATTTAGAGTCTTTGTAAAATAAAGTGGAGCAGCAGGAACAATCCCAGGACAGCCTTCTGCTTGCAATAAGAAAAATGTAAGAAATGTTTACAGTAAATTCATAAATCAGTCAATTCAGCATCAGAATAAAGATTAGACCACCATGGAGGGAGGTTGTTCCTATGAACAGCTTTGCAAATCACTGTCTACACGTTGGTTTACTGCAATAAGGTGCTGTGTTGGTGTTGCTTCAACCTTCATGTTGTGCAGGTAGGGGGACTGCACAGCATTTTATGCTTTTTCCCCCTGTCCCAAATGTGGGATAGGGGGATATAAGACTCCCCTTATAGATGGCTAATAAATCGTTTATAGCTATGTTATTAATTAAGCTTCAAACACTTTATAAACCATTAATAAATGTTACGCATTAAAGAAAGAGAGAAGAAAGAGAAAAACCTGACCAGTTTATTGCCAAATAGAGATCTATTCACTTATATATTTCATCTAGAGTTGCTATATTAAACATTTCAGACTAAGTTACTACCTTGTAAGCACAATAGGCATTTGTAAAGATATATTTTAAACATATAATATTGTATTTTATCAGTGCATTATAAATATCTGCAACTATCAATGGGAGCCTTATTTTAAAATGTAAAACATGTCACTATTTATTAACGACTAATGAACATGTACGTGAAGTACCCTCAGAGGATCTACTAGAACATGTGAATACAGCACTATAGACGATACCGCCACCATTTCCGAGACTAACAAGCTGATCTACAACACGGCAGCAGTGATCAGTGAGATGCTTGGCTACAAGTTGAATAGTCGCAAGGAGCAGTACCCTCAAGGTAGCACGGAGAGAGGTTAGCCAACTATCTGAGCTGCAGAATGGTATGACTGTGAGGGACCAAGCAGCCAAAACATAGAGGACACAGGCAAAAAATATCTTCAAAAAGGGTTTTCTTTATTTTAACCCTCAAAAAGTTCAAAAATGACAAAATTCAAAATCATAATTAGCAGGCCCATAAAAGAGGTCAACTAAATATAACTCTGCGAAAAGTAATTTCCAGAAACTTAAACCAACAAAGTGAGACACAACTTAACTCACAAACTGACCGAATTACAAAGACACATGAGGGTAGCTTTTATAATGATTTGGCCAAACCATTTACACACAATAGGGGGGAAACAAAAACACACACTAATATTAACTAAGCACAGAATAACCTAACTAAACCTAAAACACCCCTGCTCCTGGTAAGCCCATGGTTGGTCCTGCTGAGCAGGCATTTTGTTCCCAGAGTTGTCAGCCACGATATTTGCCCAGACAGAAAACAGCCACCACCCAAACCCAGGTAACTCAAAGAAAGAGAAACATAATTAATATAACAAAATATTTTAGAAAAACCACACAATGTTACTATGTGCGCGCCTCATAATACCAGTGTTAGGTTTACCCAAATGATTAATGAATTATATTAATGAAGAAAACTGCAAAGCAAACTAATAAAGTGAAAAAATGGACTGATTTACCCATGTGTGGCTGATGCCATCACAGTGACAAAGAAGATGCCTAAGAAGTACAGCAAGCCGTCCATACCTGAGGTCTTGGAAACTGCCAAGCAACAACTCAAAGCCTTGGCCAGTCGCTTGAAGAGGTACACCAGAGAGATCGAAGGCAGGAGAATAAGCCAGCTGTTCTCCACAGAACAATCCAAGGTGTACTCTCAGTGTCAGGGGAACAATATGAGAACAGTACCACCAAGGCTGGAGACGGAGCAATACTGGAAGAGCATGTGGGAGAAAGACGCAACCCATAACAGCAATGCTCAGTGGATAGCGGATCTGAGAGCAGATCACAGCAACCTCCCTGAACACATAAAGACCGGATTTTCCTTAGTAAATATGAAGGTCATGCTTTTTTTATCATAAACAAATATATAATTCTATGTAATATAGTGGAAAATACCACAAAGCACATTAAATACACACTGAGAAATAGAGTTATTTTTCTGTTTCACACAAGAGAAAAGATGGTGTTAAGCAACACAGTATATGTGTGTAATATTTGTTAAAGATTCAAAAATTGTCAGAAATTGCTCAAAAATGACCCGTGGATACATTCCTACTCAAGTGTAAAGTCTGTTACTAGACAGAACCCCAGCTGACTTAAGAAGGGAGAGTAAAAGCTTCCCTTTATTCTTGTTGTGTTTACCTAGGAGGACTTGGAAAAGTCCCACATGTGACTTATTGTGATCTGGTCACCCTTTGTGCATGTCCGTTCTACTCAGCAGCCATACCTTGCAGGGAATGAAAAATTCTTTTAAATTTGTTATTGTTGCAATGGCGTTCTCTTGATGAAACCCAGTATCTGCAGTGCACGGTCTCCTCACGCACACACTTAAAGTTTTTGAAATATCTACAAAAAAATGTCCAGTTCACCAGCGGTTTGATGTTCTAAAGATTTATTTCAGTCCTTCATGTTGGAGTCCCAGATGTTGACACATGGCAGTATTGCATTTTAAAGGTGTTACGTGGACTCCGCTGCTTCTTCTGGCACATTTAAACATGTCAGGCTGTCACGAGGAATGGTGTAATCAGACAGGTTGGGATGTCCGGACACCACACAGCAGCTCAGGGCACTGCGGAAAATCCCCATGTCACATGCTTTAAACCACCGGTTGGTTGAAGCGTCGTAGTACTCAACGTTGAAAGTGGTGGTGAAGCCGTTGAAGCCCCCGACAGCAAAGAGGCGATCATTGATTACCGCAATGCCAAAGTTGCTGCGGCGGGTCAACATAGAGGACACGAGGTTCCACGTATTGGTTTGCGGGTTGTAAGCCTCAGCGGTGCGCAGACGTCTGTTTCCATCAAAGCCACCAACCTAAAAGTAAATGCATGGGTGAAATGATTGTGAAGTATTTATGTTTTCAGTTGTCTTCACAGCTCTTTTGCCTTTATTTCAAAAAGGAGCTTCGAGTTTCAGTCCTTTCTTCAGCAGGTCAGCATCAGGATAAGGTCACTGCATTCTGCTGATAATAATTTTTTCATTTTTGAATAGAGACAGTGTAAATAGAAAATAAATCTTCAAGAGTAGCTAGCTAAATATAGAAGTATGTCTCCGAAGGTGAGACTACACAATCTTTGCTTTTTACCAAAGGGTATAGCAGCAAATCAACTAAATCAGTGGGTTTAAGGCAACTAGCAAGACAAATTTACAGCTAAAATACATACTGTCCCAAGAGAATGAGTGCTAATCACTTGGCTTATTTTTCAAAAGGTGTTGGAGGATGATTTTGAAATTGTCTCTAACATATTTCCCCTAGTGGAATGATGAGGAAATGTGAAATCATCAGTGAAATCATTTTGGGAATGGAGCAAATTCAAATCATGAAATGAAAAAATACATGCAGCAGAAACATCACTAATCAGTTAAATTAATGAGTGAGAATGCCTTCTCTGAACCTGTGGTCAGGATAGGAATCTGATTATTGATGAATACAAAACAAAGTTAGCAAAACTGCCAAATCTGTCAGCCTTGCTGATCAAGGCACATTACAGATGTGACTTGTATGTTACGTGAGTGTCAGCACTACTTTCTGGTCTTACTGCAAAGACATGATCCGCATATGCAATGACACCTATCCCATTGCGGCGGCTGTTCATGGGACTGATCATCGTCCACTGGTCGGTCTCTGGGTTGTAACATTCAGCTGTCTGCAGACACTCGTTCCCATTGAATCCACCACAAATGTAAATCTGAAGACAAAGAAAAAAAACAAAAAAACCTGACATTAGTATATATTTCAACTTTTTAAGAGTTGATGTTTTTCCCTACTTGCATGCTATTACATTCTGTGAACTTAAAAGTTTTTTGAAAATCTTTTTCTTTTACATGATCAACATAACAATGAACACTATAAATTCTTCTGATACAGACTGACATTTAGACATTTAGTCCCTGCCTTTCAAAAATAAAAAAAGCTAATTCTTTTAATGACTTTTGTTTTCCTTATCATCACTATTACGGGCATACAGGTAGTTTTAAATGTGTAGTTTTGTTCAATTTAGGCCTTCATCACTCTAGCTTAGAAACCAGTTTGTGAGGTATCTTGCACCTCGCTTCACTGTAAAAAATGTGTATCCCCTGACTGGTTGGCAAGTGGTAGCTGGAGGTTGATGGTGTCACTAGTGTGAAATTGAAGAAAGGTGTTGCACCACAAACCTCCTTGTGTTTGCTTTGGTCATTAGCAGACTGTTGAGCACACCAGAGGTTTGCATGGAATACTCTGACTTGTCTGCAAACACTCACAAACTATTTGTAGAAGTCAGTGTCTTTCATACAACCACTCCCTAACCAGCCGAGGAATACATATTTTTCACTAGCAACTGGTTGTTACCAAAAGGTTGCTGACAGGTCTCTAGGCCTGTGTGCCTGAGACCCTACTCTATTTCTCTCCTGCTCTTTTACTTTACCCACCCGGCTGTGAAGTGTTGTGCAGCTGGCATCGCTCCTCTGTCCATGCATGGATGCAATAAGACTCCACTGGTTGGTTTCAGGTTGATAGCGCTCTGCACTGCTGAGTCGTACATGCCCGTCGTAGCCTCCCATGGCATAGATGAACCCGTTCAACACAGTCACGCTCACATAGCAGCGGCGGCAGTACATGGGTGCCACCTCATTCCAGGTGCGAGTGGTCAGGTCAAACCTACGGACGCTGTTGAAATGCTCCACCCTGTCGAAGCCACCAATGGAGTAGACGTACCCGTTGAGGAAGGCGACTCCATGATAGGCACGAGGATGCTCCAGGTTGTTTGTTACGTTTACCCAGCATTCAGCCCGGTAATCATAGGCCTCAATGGCGTTAGTTGGATTACGGTCACTCCATCCCCCAATGGCCAGCAGGACGGAATGAGGCAGGCGGGGACGAGCAAGATGGGGACAGAGGCGAAACACATAGGGTCTGTTGGTCATATTTTGTGGTAATATAATGGCAGCCTTTATCATGGACAGACGGTCAGAACTGGTCCGCACCAACTGATTGAGCCGCACATTGTCCCTTAGGTAGTCTAAAGTCACCAGTCCCAGTCGGACCTACAGAGACATGACAGAAGACAATAGGACTTAGACAATGGAAACATTGAATTTGAACTATATCAGTTTTAGTCAACTCCAGCTTCTTTAGGATAATGCTCGTAGTGTTATTTCATTTTCTTATTGCTAGCAAGAGGGAGACCAAAGTGAGACACCATTAGCCTTTTTGTCAACATAGACAAAAGTCCTTTGTACAGTTCTGATGAAGATAAATCTTAAATCTAATGTGTTAAGTTTAACTTTATATAAAAAACAAATGACATAAACTAAAATAAAGCTGAGGAACACAAACAGGGGAGAATGGTTGTACTTGTTACGGACAGTTTTTAGTCATAGGCCTAGCAACTACACTAAATAAATACAATTTATTCTATAATATGTGTGAAGCTTTCTGATACAGTTTTAATGATCTTGAAGAGAATTGCTTAAATGTGGTTTGGCTACAGCTGAAAAGACCAACATCTCGAGCGATTAAAGCATCCTTATACCCAGATGGATTGACTCAATATATGACTCAAATGCTGAAGATTTAAGTCGAAACTAAATGTAGTAATGGAAGTTTATACACCTTAGACAACAGAGCGATGAGGTGTTGTTCCCGTTCTGCAGGCACATGGCTAATCCACTTTATAAGTGCTTCGTACGCAGTGCTCTCACACTGTACATTGAGGTCATCTCTTTCAAGAATATCACCAAGTTCCTCCACAGTTAGCTGCAGGAACTCCTCCTGAAGAACCACCTGCTCAAAGTTACTGATGATGTAGTGGAAGGCCTTGGCACGTAGTTCGGGTGATAAGTGTACTTTTGTGAACTGCCAAATGCCAACACAGTTCTCTGCGCAGAGTTGCTCCCCCACGAAGTCACTGCAGATTTTTACAATGTCCATTACATTGAGTTGATCAGCTGCCATGAGAAGTTCCACTGCGTTTTCCTCCGTTACAGAAACACTGCCAGTGTATGCAAAGTCAATGATGAGTGCCATCATCTCAGGAGACAAGCCAGGTATGTTGAAGACCTGTTTGTCTGGGTCGCTCCAAGAGGTGAAGAGAGCTCTGAGGGTAGAGATGGACACAGAGCAGAGAATTTTAAAAGGTGTGGAAGCAACAAGATAATAAACCATGTCAAGCACAAGTAGGATAAATATATAAAATCAATTGACTGGAATGGAAATGATCGCCTGATTGCATGTGTTACTATGTGATTATTGTGATAGTCTTTTCATGTCTAGTCCATATTGCTGTAGAGGATATAACTCCAAAACAGAGTTTGTACATGTTTAGTGAGCTTGAGTGTTGGATTTATTACACTGGCAGTATGTATATGAAGCTATTGCCAAACAAAATGCAGTGACAGAGCCTCCACCATGTTTTACAGCTGATTCGAGACACTCAGTGTTGTACCTCTATGACAAATGTTTAAGTCAACTCCATAAGGCCTATTTCCACTGATCTTCAGTCTAGTTATCGTGTAATTTGGCATATCTCAGCCTGTTTCCTTTTTCATAGGTCAACATTAAATGGCTTAACAAACAAATAAACAAACAAACAAAAACAAAACAAAAGCATTCCTCTGAAAATGGTCAGGTACAATGACTGGACCGAAAAGGGTGAAAAATGTCCAATCAAAACCTTTGAAAGCCTCTGACAACTATTGTTCAAGTGTACCTTTAAAAAATCATCTACTTCAAAGCAAAACATAACGACACGAGAGGCAACTCAAAACTCAAAACTTTTGCACAGCATATAACTGCATAATAGCATTCAACCTTTTTAGTATTAGTAAATCTGGTGTGTTTTACTGTGTGGATAACACTTGATAAGATTTTAATGTAACTTAATAAAACACATAAATGAAACTTCAGCTCAACACAGTCTGAATTTAGTTCATGCAATCACCAAGTGCAAATGTTTGCGTTATGTTTTGGGTATATCTGTCAGTTGACTGTGACTGTCTTTTTATCACAAAAGCTCCATGATTCCTTTTTGTTGGCACTGTTTCACAGACTAAGACCATGAAATACATTTTCCTGGGGTATAAATCGGTAATCATTCCTCCCCATTATCAGGTAAGCAACTCACCTGAAGTACGGGGTGCAGTTACACAGGATTATCTTGTGGACCGGAAATTCAACATCCTCCACTTTGATGATTGCATCACAAAATTTTCCCTCAAAACGGAGTTCATTATACACCGAGCTCGACTTGTATGGAGGCTGTTCTTCCCTCATCTTGAGTTTTGTGACTGCTTTTCTTATTTTTTTGTCTGAAGTTTGTCTTACAATCCAATACAGTTTGTCTTAAAGTGTTCTGAGCACCAAATCAAACCTAACTGTGACATTATGGAATGGAAGCTTATGACATCAAAATGACTTGGCAACAGTCACCCCATAGAATTGTTTTCAAATCTAAATCTACGTTTTTTTAAAAATGAACCTTTCATTGCTTAACAGCTTTGTTTTGATTTGGTTTTAATGTATTGCAAATGAGCCTCACAGATAGCACACAGCATTTTGTATGTTTGCTTCACAGAGGTCAACTTATGGACTACAATATCACATTTAGTTTTTATGCATGCAAGCTCATTGCCACACTTTTTTGTGTACTTTTCATTATTGCCCCGGTATTTTCCCTACTACACAACCTAAAGTATTTGTTATTAAAAATATGAGTCTAAAAATACATGGCAGTGCCAAACACAGATATGATACATAGCATGATTCATGGCTAAGCTGTTTTCTCGGATTGTATTAGACTTTTATCCATGAGGAAAAATGTGCTCCTGCACTTTACTGATGTACTAGAGTAGTAAAAAACAAACAAATAAACAAACAAAAAACAGGTTTGTGTTCTAGAAAAAATTTATAGACCAACACTATAATATATGTACTGTATATATCGTACAAGACTGCTATAATGACGGTGCTTGACAGTGTTACCTCAGACAGGTGCAAGCAGTCACCTGCCTGAGCACAGACTGCACACGCGTAGCAGATCTGCTGTTGAACAATTGCTCAAAGATATAAGACAAAATATATATATAAGACTAAAAGCAGGTTGGATGTGACAAGCCTGGTTTGATGTAGATGTAGAGGTGTGTATGAAAACATCATCCCAAAATTAGAAAATTATAATGGAAAGAGTTTGATTTAGAGTCTTTGTAAAATAAAGTGGAGCAGCAGGAACAATCCCAGGACAGCCTTCTGCTTGCAATAAGAAAAATGTAAGAAATGTTTACAGTAAATTCATAAATCAGTCAATTCAGCATCAGAATAAAGATTAGACCACCATGGAGGGAGGTTGTTCCTATGAACAGCTTTGCAAATCACTGTCTACACGTTGGTTTACTGCAATAAGGTGCTGGAAAAGTAATTTCCAGAAACTTAAACCAACAAAGTGAGACACAACTTAACTCACAAACTGACCGAATTACAAAGACACATGAGGGTAGCTTTTATAATGATTTGGCCAAACCATTTACACACAATAGGGGGGAAACAAAAACACACACTAATATTAACTAAGCACAGAATAACCTAACTAAACCTAAAACACCCCTGCTCCTGGTAAGCCCATGGTTGGTCCTGCTGAGCAGGCATTTTGTTCCCAGAGTTGTCAGCCACGATATTTGCCCAGACAGAAAACAGCCACCACCCAAACCCAGGTAACTCAAAGAAAGAGAAACATAATTAATATAACAAAATATTTTAGAAAAACCACACAATGTTACTATGTGCGCGCCTCATAATACCAGTGTTAGGTTTACCCAAATGATTAATGAATTATATTAATGAAGAAAACTGCAAAGCAAACTAATAAAGTGAAAAAATGGACTGATTTACCCATGTGTGGCTGATGCCATCACAGTGACAAAGAAGATGCCTAAGAAGTACAGCAAGCCGTCCATACCTGAGGTCTTGGAAACTGCCAAGCAACAACTCAAAGCCTTGGCCAGTCGCTTGAAGAGGTACACCAGAGAGATCGAAGGCAGGAGAATAAACCAGCTGTTCTCCACAGAACAATCCAAGGTGTACTCTCAGTGTCAGGGGAACAATATGAGAACAGCACCACCAAGGCTGGAGACGGAGCAATACTGGAAGAGCATGTGGGAGAAAGACGCAACCCATAACAGCAATGCTCAGTGGATAGCGGATCTGAGAGCAGATCACAGCAACCTCCCTGAACACATAAAGACCGGATTTTCCTTAGTAAATATGAAGGTCATGCTTTTTTATCATAAACAAATATATAATTCTATGTAATATAGTGGAAAATACCACAAAGCACATTAAATACACACTGAGAAATAGAGTTATTTTTCTGTTTCACACAAGAGAAAAGATGGTGTTAAGCAACACAGTATATGTGTGTAATATTTGTTAAAGATTCAAAAATTGTCAGAAATTGCTCAAAAATGACCCGTGGATACATTCCTACTCAAGTGTAAAGTCTGTTACTAGACAGAACCCCAGCTGAATTAAGAAGGGAGAGTAAAAGCTTCCCTTTATTCTTGTTGTGTTTACCTAGGAGGACTTGGAAAAGTCCCACATGTGACTTATTGTGATCTGGTCACCCTTTGTGCATGTCCGTTCTACTCAGCAGCCATACCTTGCAGGGAATGAAAAATTCTTTTAAATTTGTTATTGTTGCAATGGCGTTCTCTTGATGAAACCCAGTATCTGCAGTGCACGGTCTCCTCACGCACACACTTAAAGTTTTTGAAATATCTACAAAAAATGTCCAGTTCACCAGCGGTTTGATGTTCTAAAGATTTATTTCAGTCCTTCATGTTGGAGTCCCAGATGTTGACACATGGCAGTATTGCATTTTAAAGGTGTTACGTGGACTCCGCTGCTTCTTCTGGCACATTTAAACATGTCAGGCTGTCACGAGGAATGGTGTAATCAGACAGGTTGGGATGTCCGGACACCACACAGCAGCTCAGGGCACTGCGGAAAATCCCCATGTCACATGCTTTAAACCACCGGTTGGTTGAAGCGTCGTAGTACTCAACGTTGAAAGTGGTGGTGAAGCCGTTGAAGCCCCCGACAGCAAAGAGGCGATCATTGATTACCGCAATGCCAAAGTTGCTGCGGCGGGTCAACATAGAGGACACGAGGTTCCACGTATTGGTTTGCGGGTTGTAAGCCTCAGCGGTGCGCAGACGTCTGTTTCCATCGAAGCCACCAACCTAAAAGTAAATGCATGGGTGAAATGATTGTGAAGTATTTGTGTTTTCAGTTGTCTTCACAGCTCTTTTGCCTTTATTTCAAAAAGGAGCTTCGAGTTTCAGTCCTTTCTTCAGCAGGTCAGCATCAGGATAAGGTCACTGCATTCTGCTGATAATAATTTTTTCATTTTTGAATAGAGACAGTGTAAATAGAAAATAAATCTTCAAGAGTAGCTAGCTAAATAAAGAAGTATGTCTCCGAAGGTGAGACTACACAATCTTTGCTTTTTACCAAAGGGTATAGCAGCAAATCAACTAAATCAGTGGGTTTAAGGCAACTAGCAAGACAAATTTACAGCTAAAATACATACTGTCCCAAGAGAATGAGTGCTAATCACTTGGCTTATTTTTCAAAAGGTGTTGGAGGATGATTTTGAAATTGTCTCTAACATATTTCCCCTAGTGGAATGATGAGGAAATGTGAAATCATCAGTGAAATCATTTTGGGAATGGAGCAAATTCAAATCATGAAATGAAAAAATACATGCAGCAGAAACATCACTAATCAGTTAAATTAATGAGTGAGAATGCCTTCTCTGAACCTGTGGTCAGGATAGGAATCTGATTATTGATGAATACAAAACAAAGTTAGCAAAACTGCCAAATCTGTCAGCCTTGCTGATCAAGGCACATTACAGATGTGACTTGTATGTTACGTGAGTGTCAGCACTACTTTCTGGTCTTACTGCAAAGACATGATCCGCATATGCAATGACACCTATCCCACTGCGGCGGCTGTTCATGGGACTGATCATCGTCCACTGGTCGGTCTCTGGGTTGTAACATTCAGCTGTCTGCAGACACTCGTTCCCATTGAATCCACCACAAATGTAAATCTGAAGACAAAGAAAAAAAACAAAAAAAACCTGACATTAGTATATATTTCAACTTTTTAAGAGTTGATGTTTTTCCCTACTTGCATGCTATTACATTCTGTGAACTTAAAAGTTTTTGAAAATCTTTTTCTTTTACATGATCAACATAACAATGAACACTATAAATTCTTCTGATACAGACTGACATTTAGACATTTAGTCCCTGCCTTTCAAAAATAAAAAAAGCTAATTCTTTTAATGACTTTTGTTTTCCTTATCATCACTATTACGGGCATACAGGTAGTTTTAAATGTGTAGTTTTGTTCAATTTAGGCCTTCATCACTCTAGCTTAGAAACCAGTTTGTGAGGTATCTTGCACCTCGCTTCACTGTAAAAAATGTGTATCCCCTGACTGGTTGGCAAGTGGTAGCTGGAGGTTGATGGTGTCACTAGTGTGAAATTGAAGAAAGGTGTTGCACCACAAACCTCCTTGTGTTTGCTTTGGTCATTAGCAGACTGTTGAGCACACCAGAGGTTTGCATGGAATACTCTGACTTGTCTGCAAACACTCACAAACTATTTGTAGAAGTCAGTGTCTTTCTTACAACCACTCCCTAACCAGCCGAGGAATACATATTTTTCACTAGCAACTGGTTGTTACCAAAAGGTTGCTGACAGGTCTCTAGGCCTGTGTGCCTGAGACCCTACTCTATTTCTCTCCTGCTCTTTTACTTTACCCACCCGGCTATGAAGTGTTGTGCAGCTGGCATCGCTCCTCTGTTCATGCATGGATGCAATAAGACTCCACTGGTTGGTTTCAGGTTGATAGCGCTCTGCACTGCTGAGTCGTACATGCCCGTCGTAGCCTCCCATGGCATAGATGAACCCGTTCAACACAGTCACGCTCACATAGCAGCGGCGGCAGTACATGGGTGCCACCTCATTCCAGGTGCGAGTGGTCAGGTCAAACCTACGGACGCTGTTGAAATGCTCCACCCTGTCGAAGCCACCAATGGAGTAGACGTACCCGTTGAGGAAGGCGGCTCCATGATAGGCACGAGGATGCTCCAGGTTGTTTGTTACGTTTACCCAGCATTCAGCCCGGTAATCATAGGCCTCGATGGCGTTAGTTGGATTACGGTCACTCCATCCCCCAATGGCCAGCAGGACGGAATGAGGCAGACGGGGACGAGCAAGATGGGGACAGAGGCAAAACACATAGGGTCTGTTGGTCATATTTTGTGGTAATATAATGGCAGCCTTTATCATGGACAGACGGTCAGAACTGGTCCGCACCAACTGATTGAGCCGCACATTGTCCCTTAGGTAGTCTAAAGTCACCAGTCCCAGTCGGACCTACAGAGAGATGACAGAAGACAATAGGACTTAGACAATGGAAACATTGAATTTGAACTATATCAGTTTTAGTCAACTCCAGCTTCTTTAGGATAATGCTCGTAGTGTTATTTCATTTTCTTATTGCTAGCAAGAGGGAGACCAAAGTGAGACACCATTAGCCTTTTTGTCAACATAGACAAAAGTCCTTTGTACAGTTCTGATGAAGATAAATCTTAAATCTAATGTGTTAAGTTTAACTTTATATAAAAAACAAATGACATAAACTAAAATAAAGCTGAGGAACACAAACAGGGGAGAATGGTTGTACTTGTTACGGACAGTTTTTAGTCATAGGCCTAGCAACTACACAAAATAAATACAATTTATTCTATAATATCTGTGAAGCTTTCTGATACAGTTTTAATGATCTTGAAGAGAATTGCTTAAATGTGGTTTGGCTACAGCTGAAAAGACCAACATCTCGAGCGATTAAAGCATCCTTATACCCAGATGGATTGACTCAATCTATGACTTAAATGCTGAAGATTTAAGTCGAAACTAAATGTAGTAATGGAAGTTTATACACCTTAGACAACAGAGCGATGAGGTGTTGTTCCCGTTCTGCAGGCACATGGCTAATCCACTTTATAAGTGCTTCGTACGCAGTGCTCTCACACTGTACATTGAGGTCATCTCTTTCAAGAATATCACCAAGTTCCTCCACAGTTAGCTGCAGGAACTCCTCCTGAAGAACCACCTGCTCAAAGTTACTGACGATGTAGTGGAAGGCCTTGGCACGTAGTTCGGGTGATAAGTGTACTTTTGTGAACTGCCAAATGCCAACACAGTTCTCTGCGCAGAGTTGCTCCCCCACGAAGTCACTGCAGATTTTTACAATGTCCATTACATTGAGTTGATCAGCTGCCATGAGAAGTTCCACTGCGTTTTCCTCCGTTACAGAAACACTGCCAGTGTATGCAAAGTCAATGATGAGTGCCATCATCTCAGGAGACAAGCCAGGTATGTTGAAGACCTGTTTGTCTGGGTCGCTCCAAGAGGTGAAGAGAGCTCTGAGGGTAGAGATGGACACAGAGCAGAGAATTTTAAAAGGTGTGGAAGCAACAAGATAATAAACCATGTCAAGCACAAGTAGGATAAATATATAAAATCAATTGACTGGAATGGAAATGATCGCCTGATTGCATGTGTTACTATGTGATTATTGTGATAGTCTTTTCATGTCTAGTCCATATTGCTGTAGAGGATATAACTCCAAAACAGAGTTTGTACATGTTTAGTGAGCTTGAGTGTTGGATTTATTACACTGGCAGTATGTATATGAAGCTATTGCCAAACAAAATGCAGTGACAGAGCCTCCACCTTGTTTTACAGCTGATTCTAGACACTCAGTGTTGTACCTCTATGACAAATGTTTAAGTCAACTCCATAAGGCCTGTTTCCACTGATCTTCAGTCTAGTTACCGTGTAATTTGGCATATCTCAGCCAGTTTCCTTTCCTTATGGAAGTTCCAGTGCATTTTGCTCAATTACAGTCCCTGTTTCCCTTCCATAACCATTCCTAGCTTAAATGGCTTAACAAACAAATAAACAAATGAGCAAAAACAAAACAAAACAAAAGCATTCCTCTGAAAATGGTCAGGTACAATGACTGGACCGAAAAGGGTGAAAAATGTCCAATCAAAACCTTTGAAAGCCTCTGAGAACTGTTGTTCAAGTGTACCTTTAAAAAATCATCTAATTCAAAGCAAAACATAACGACATGAGAGGCAACTCAAAACTTTTGCACAGCATATAACTGCATAATAGCATTCAACCTTTTTAGTATTAGTAAATCTGGTGTGTTTTACTGTGTGGATAACACTTGATAAGATATTAATGTAACTTAATAAAACACATAAATGAAACTTCAGCTCAACACAGTCTGAATTTAGTTCATGCAATCACCAAGTGCAAATGTTTGCGTTATGTTTTGGGTATATCTGTCAGTTGACTGTGACTGTCTTTTTATCACAAAAGCTCCATGATTCCTTTTTGTTGGCACTGTTTCACAGACTAAGACCATGAAATACATAAATCGGTAATCATTCCTCCCCATTATCAGGTAAGCAACTCACCTGAAGTACGGGGTGCAGTTACACAGGATTATCTTGTGGACCGGAAATTCAACATCCTCCACTTTGATGATTGCATCACAAAATTTTCCCTCAAAACGGAGTTCATTATACACCGAGCTCGACTTGTATGGAGGCTGTTCTTCCCTCATCTTGAGTTTTGTGACTGCTTTTCTTATTTTTTTGTCTGAAGTTTGTCTTACAATCCAATACAGTTTGTCTTAAAGTGTTCTGAGCACCAAATCAAACCTAACTGTGACATTATGGAATGGAAGCTTATGACATCAAAATGACTTGGCAACAGTCACCCCATAGAATTGTTTTCAAATCTAAATCTACGTTTTTTTAAAAATGAACCTTTCATTGCTCAAAAGCTTTGTTTTGATTTGGTTTTAATGTATTGCAAATGAGCCTCACAGATAGCACACAGCATTTTGTATGTTTGCTTCACAGAGGTCAACTTATGGACTACAATATCACATTTAGCTTTTATGCATGCAAGCTCATTGCCACACTTTTTTCGTATACATTTCATTATTGCCCCGGTATTTTCCCTACTACACAACCTAAAATATTTGTTATTAAAAATATGAGTCTAAAAATACATGGCAGTGCCAAACACAGATATGATACATAGCATGATTCATGGCTAAGCTGTTTTCTCGGATTGTATTAGACTTTTATCCAGGAGGAAAAATGTGCTCCTGCACTTTACTGATGTACTAGAGTAGTAAAAAACAAACAAATAAACAAACAAAAAACAGGTTTGTGTTCTAGAAAAATTTTATAGACCAACACTATAATATATGTACTGTATATATCGTACAAGACTGCTATAATGACGGTGCTTGACAGTGTTACCTCAGACAGGTGCAAGCAGTCACCTGCCTGAGCACAGACTGCACACGCGTAGCAGATCTGCTGTTGAACAATTGCTCAAAGATATAAGACAAAATATATATATAAGACTAAAAGCAGGTTGGATGTGACAAGCCTGGTTTGATGTAGATGTAGAGGTGTGTATGAAAACATCATCCCAAAATTAGAAAATTATAATGGAAAGAGTTTGATTTAGAGTCTTTGTAAAATAAAGTGGAGCAGCAGGAACAATCCCAGGACAGCCTTCTGCTTGCAATAAGAAAAATGTAAGAAATGTTTACAGTAAATTCATAAATCAGTCAATTCAGCATCAGAATAAAGATTAGACCACCATGGAGGGAGGTTGTTCCTATGAACAGCTTTGCAAATCACTGTCTACACGTTGGTTTACTGCAATAAGGTGCTGGAAAAGTAATTTCCAGAAACTTAAACCAACAAAGTGAGACACAACTTAACTCACAAACTGACCGAATTACAAAGACACATGAGGGTAGCTTTTATAATGATTTGGCCAAACCATTTACACACAATAGGGGGGAAACAAAAACACACACTAATATTAACTAAGCACAGAATAACCTAACTAAACCTAAAACACCCCTGCTCCTGGTAAGCCCATGGTTGGTCCTGCTGAGCAGGCATTTTGTTCCCAGAGTTGTCAGCCACGATATTTGCCCAGACAGAAAACAGCCACCACCCAAACCCAGGTAACTCAAAGAAAGAGAAACATAATTAATATAACAAAATATTTTAGAAAAACCACACAATGTTACTATGTGCGCGCCTCATAATACCAGTGTTAGGTTTACCCAAATGATTAATGAATTATATTAATGAAGAAAACTGCAAAGCAAACTAATAAAGTGAAAAAATGGACTGATTTACCCATGTGTGGCTGATGCCATCACAGTGACAAAGAAGATGCCTAAGAAGTACAGCAAGCCGTCCATACCTGAGGTCTTGGAAACTGCCAAGCAACAACTCAAAGCCTTGGCCAGTCGCTTGAAGAGGTACACCAGAGAGATCGAAGGCAGGAGAATAAACCAGCTGTTCTCCACAGAACAATCCAAGGTGTACTCTCAGTGTCAGGGGAACAATATGAGAACAGTACCACCAAGGCTGGAGACGGAGCAATACTGGAAGAGCATGTGGGAGAAAGACGCAACCCATAACAGCAATGCTCAGTGGATAGCGGATCTGAGAGCAGATCACAGCAACCTCCCTGAACACATAAAGACCGGATTTTCCTTAGTAAATATGAAGGTCATGCTTTTTTATCATAAACAAATATATAATTCTATGTAATATAGTGGAAAATACCACAAAGCACATTAAATACACACTGAGAAATAGAGTTATTTTTCTGTTTCACACAAGAGAAAAGATGGTGTTAAGCAACACAGTATATGTGTGTAATATTTGTTAAAGATTCAAAAATTGTCAGAAATTGCTCAAAAATGACCCGTGGATACATTCCTACTCAAGTGTAAAGTCTGTTACTAGACAGAACCCCAGCTGAATTAAGAAGGGAGAGTAAAAGCTTCCCTTTATTCTTGTTGTGTTTACCTAGGAGGACTTGGAAAAGTCCCACATGTGACTTATTGTGATCTGGTCACCCTTTGTGCATGTCCGTTCTACTCAGCAGCCATACCTTGCAGGGAATGAAAAATTCTTTTAAATTTGTTATTGTTGCAATGGCGTTCTCTTGATGAAACCCAGTATCTGCAGTGCACGGTCTCCTCACGCACACACTTAAAGTTTTTGAAATATCTACAAAAAATGTCCAGTTCACCAGCGGTTTGATGTTCTAAAGATTTATTTCAGTCCTTCATGTTGGAGTCCCAGATGTTGACACATGGCAGTATTGCATTTTAAAGGTGTTACGTGGACTCCGCTGCTTCTTCTGGCACATTTAAACATGTCAGGCTGTCACGAGGAATGGTGTAATCAGACAGGTTGGGATGTCCGGACACCACACAGCAGCTCAGGGCACTGCGGAAAATCCCCATGTGAGGCGCATTAAACCACCGGTTGGTTGAAGCGTCGTAGTACTCAACGTTGAAAGTGGTGGTGAAGCCGTTGAAGCCCCCGACAGCAAAGAGGCGATCATTGATTACCGCAATGCCAAAGTTGCTGCGGCGGGTCAACATAGAGGACACGAGGTTCCACGTATTGGTTTGCGGGTTGTAAGCCTCAGCGGTGCGCAGACGTCTGTTTCCATCAAAGCCACCAACCTAAAAGTAAATGCATGGGTGAAATGATTGTGAAGTATTTATGTTTTCAGTTGTCTTCACAGCTCTTTTGCCTTTATTTCAAAAAGGAGCTTCGAGTTTCAGTCCTTTCTTCAGCAGGTCAGCACCAGGATAAGGTCACTGCATTCTGCTGATAATAATTTTTTCATTTTTGAATAGAGACAGTGTAAATAGAAAATAAATCTTCAAGAGTAGCTAGCTAAATAAAGAAGTATGTCTCCGAAGGTGAGACTACACAATCTTTGCTTTTTACCAAAGGGTATAGCAGCAAATCAACTAAATCAGTGGGTTTAAGGCAACTAGCAAGACAAATTTACAGCTAAAATACATACTGTCCCAAGAGAATGAGTGCTAATCACTTGGCTTATTTTTCAAAAGGTGTTGGAGGATAATTTTGAAATTGTCTCTAACATATTTCCCCTAGTGGAATGATGAGGAAATGTGAAATCATCAGTGAAATCATTTTGGGAATGGAGCAAATTCAAATCATGAAATGAAAAAATACATGCAGCAGAAACATCACTAATCAGTTAAATTAATGAGTGAGAATGCCTTCTCTGAACCTGTGGTCAGGATAGGAATCTGATTATTGATGAATACAAAACAAAGTTAGCAAAACTGCCAAATCTGTCAGCCTTGCTGATCAAGGCACATTACAGATGTGACTTGTATGTTACGTGAGTGTCAGCACTACTTTCTGGTCTTACTGCAAAGACATGATCCGCATATGCAATGACACCTATCCCACTGCGGCGGCTGTTCATGGGACTGATCATCGTCCACTGGTCGGTCTCTGGGTTGTAACATTCAGCTGTCTGCAGACACTCGTTCCCATTGAATCCACCACAAATGTAAATCTGAAGACAGAGAAAAAAAACAAAAAAAACCTGACATTAGTATATATTTCAACTTTTTAAGAGTTGATGTTTTTCCCTACTTGCATGCTATTACATTCTGTGAACTTAAAAGTTTTTTGAAAATCTTTTTCTTTTACATGATCAACATAACAATGAACACTATAAATTCTTCTGATACAGACTGACATTTAGACATTTAGTCCCTGCCTTTCAAAAATAAAAAAAGCTAATTCTTTTAATGACTTTTGTTTTCCTTATCATCACTATTACGGGCATACAGGTAGTTTTAAATGTGTAGTTTTGTTCAATTTAGGCCTTCATCACTCTAGCTTAGAAACCAGTTTGTGAGGTACCTTGCACCTCGCTTCACTGTAAAAAATGTGTATCCCCTGACTGGTTGGCAAGTGGTAGCTGGAGGTTGATGGGTGTCACTAGTGTGAAATTGAAGAAAGGTGTTGCACCACAAACCTCCTTGTGTTTGCTTTGGTCATTAGCAGACTGTTGAGCACACCAGAGGTTTGCATGGAATACTCTGACTTGTCTGCAAACACTCACAAACTATTTGTAGAAGTCAGTGTCTTTCTTACAACCACTCCCTAACCAGCCGAGGAATACATATTTTTCACTAGCAACTGGTTGTTACCAAAAGGTTGCTGACAGGTCTCTAGGCCTGTGTGCCTGAGACCCTACTCTATTTCTCTCCTGCTCTTTTACTTTACCCACCCGGCTGTGAAGTGTTGTGCAGCTGGCATCGCTCCTCTGTTCATGCATGGATGCAATAAGACTCCACTGGTTGGTTTCAGGTTGATAGCGCTCTGCACTGCTGAGTCGTACATGCCCGTCGTAGCCTCCCATGGCATAGATGAACCCGTTCAACACAGTCACGCTCACATAGCAGCGGCGGCAGTACATGGGTGCCACCTCATTCCAGGTGCGAGTGGTCAGGTCAAACCTACAGACGCTGTTGAAATGCTCCACCCTGTCGAAGCCACCAATGGAGTAGACGTACCCGTTGAGGAAAGCGGCTCCATGATAGGCACGAGGATGCTCCAGGTTGTTTGTTACGTTTACCCAGCATTCAGCCCGGTAATCATAGGCCTCGATGGCGTTAGTTGGATTACGGTCACTCCATCCCCCAATGGCCAGCAGGACGGAATGAGGCAGACGGGGGCGAGCAAGATGGGGACAGAGGCAAAACACATAGGGTCTGTTGGTCATATTTTGTGGTAATATAATGGCAGCCTTTATCATGGACAGACGGTCAGAACTGGTCCGCACCAACTGATTGAGCCGCACATTGTCCCTTAGGTAGTCTAAAGTCACCAGTCCCAGTCGGACCTACAGAGACATGACAGAAGACAATAGGACTTAGACAATGGAAACATTGAATTTGAACTATATCAGTTTTAGTCAACTCCAGCTTCTTTAGGATAATGCTCGTAGTGTTATTTCATTTTCTTATTGCTAGCAAGAGGGAGACCAAAGTGAGACACCATTAGCCTTTTTGTCAACATAGACAAAAGAAGAGAATTGCTTAAATGTGGTTTGGCTACAGCTGAAAAGACCAACATCTCGAGCGATTAAAGCATCCTTATACCCAGATGGATTGACTCAATCTATGACTTAAATGCTGAAGATTTAAGTCGAAACTAAATGTAGTAATGGAAGTTTATACACCTTAGACAACAGAGCGATGAGGTGTTGTTCCCGTTCTGCAGGCACATGGCTAATCCACTTTATAAGTGCTTCATACGCAGTGCTCTCACACTGTACATTGAGGTCATCTCTTTCAAGAATATCACCAAGTTCCTCCACAGTTAGCTGCAGGAACTCCTCCTGAAGAACCACCTGCTCAAAGTTACTGATGATGTAGTGGAAGGCCTTGGCACGTAGTTCGGGTGATAAGTGTACTTTTGTGAACTGCCAAATGCCAACACAGTTCTCTGCGCAGAGTTGCTCCCCCACGAAGTCACTGCAGATTTTTACAATGTCCATTACATTGAGTTGATCAGCTGCCATGAGAAGTTCCACTGCGTTTTCCTCCGTTACAGAAACACTGCCAGTGTATGCAAAGTCAATGATGAGTGCCATCATCTCAGGAGACAAGCCAGGTATGTTGAAGACCTGTTTGTCTGGGTCGCTCCAAGAGGTGAAGAGAGCTCTGAGGGTAGAGATGGACACAGAGCAGAGAATTTTAAAAGGTGTGGAAGCAACAAGATAATAAACCATGTCAAGCACAAGTAGGATAAATATATAAAATCAATTGACTGGAATGAAAATGATCGCCTGATTGCATGTGTTACTATGTGATTATTGTGATAGTCTTTTCATGTCTAGTCCATATTGCTGTAGAGGATATAACTCCAAAACAGAGTTTGTACATGTTTAGTGAGCTTGAGTGTTGGATTTATTACACTGGCAGTATGTATATGAAGCTATTGCCAAACAAAATGCAGTGACAGAGCCTCCACCATGTTTTACAGCTGATTCGAGACACTCAGTGTTGTACCTCTATGACAAATGTTTAAGTCAACTCCATAAGGCCTGTTTCCACTGATCTTCAGTCTAGTTACCGTGTAATTTGGCATATCTCAGCCTGTTTCCTTTTTCATAGGTCAACATTAAATGGCTTAACAAACAAATAAACAAACAAACAAAAACAAAACAAAAGCATTCCTCTGAAAATGGTCAGGTACAATGACTGGACCGAAAAGGGTGAAAAATGTCCAATCAAAACCTTTGAAAGCCTCTGACAACTATTGTTCAAGTGTACCTTTAAAAAATCATCTACTTCAAAGCAAAACATAACGACACGAGAGGCAACTCAAAACTTTTGCACAGCATATAACTGCATAATAGCATTCAACCTTTTTAGTATTAGTAAATCTGGTGTGTTTTACTGTGTGGATAACACTTGATAAGATATTAATGTAACTTAATAAAACACATAAATGAAACTTCAGCTCAACACAGTCTGAATTTAGTTCATGCAATCACCAAGTGCAAATGTTTGCGTTATGTTTTGGGTATATCTGTCAGTTGACTGTGACCGTCTTTTTATCACAAAAGCTCCATGATTCCTTTTTGTTGGCACTGTTTCACAGACTAAGACCATGAATTACATAAATCGGTAATCATTCCTCCCCATTATCAGGTAAGCAACTCACCTGAAGTACGGGGTGCAGTTACACAGGATTATCTTGTGGACCGGAAATTCAACATCCTCCACTTTGATGATTGCATCACAAAATTTTCCCTCAAAACGGAGTTCATTATACACCGAGCTCGACTTGTATGGAGGCTGTTCTTCCCTCATCTTGAGTTTTGTGACTGCTTTTCTTATTTTTTTGTCTGAAGTTTGTCTTACAATCCAATACAGTTTGTCTTAAAGTGTTCTGAGCACCAAATCAAACCTAACTGTGACATTATGGAATGGAAGCTTATGACATCAAAATGACTTGGCAACAGTCACCCCATAGAATTGTTTTCAAATCTAAATCTACGTTTTTTTAAAAATGAACCTTTCATTGCTTAAAAGCTTTGTTTTGATTTGGTTTTAATGTATTGCAAATGAGCCTCACAGATAGCACACAGCATTTTGTATGTTTGCTTCACAGAGGTCAACTTATGGACTACAATATCACATTTAGTTTTTATGCATGCAAGCTCATTGCCACACTTTTTTGTGTACATTTCATTATTGCCCCGGTATTTTCCCTACTACACAACCTAAAGTATTTGTTATTAAAAATATGAGTCTAAAAATACATGGCAGTGCCAAACACAGATATGATACATAGCATGATTCATGGCTAAGCTGTTTTCTCGGATTGTATTAGACTTTTATCCATGAGGAAAAATGTGCTCCTGCACTTTACTGATGTACTAGAGTAGTAAAAAACAAACAAATAAACAAACAAAAAACAGGTTTGTGTTCTAGAAAAATTTTATAGACCAACACTATAATATATGTACTGTATTGTTAGGTGTGGCTGTGTGCAGACAGGAATAGGACCCAAGGTGCAAACTCCGGAGACAGAACTTAAACCAAAACAGCTTTAGTGCTGAACACAAACATCATATAACTAGAAAAAAACCCTCAAAATAAACTTACACCAGTGGATGGGCAAAACACACAGCAAAGTAAACGGTAGATCACGACACAGACACAGAGAAACACTGGGCTTAAATACACAGAGGGAGCAATCAGGGAATGGGTAACAGGAGGGAAACACAGCTGGGGCAAATCAGGCCTAACGAGACAAGAGGAAGCAAAACCCGACACATTAACATCAGACATGGACTTTCAAAGTAAAACAGGAAACACATAACACAGACTGAACAAAGACACGACTCATGTGCAGGCACTACAAAGGGAACAGAGACGTGCGAACAGGGCAGACACAAACACTGACTGAACAAGGGGATATAGGAACTTAAGATACACATAGACGCGAACTAGACAAGGGGATGCAGGTGATAGGGGAGACAGAGCAACTAAAGAAGACAGAGACATAAGCCATAAGACAGAACTCAAAGAAACCAAAAACTAGACAGTATAAATAATATCGTAAACTCAAAAACCCTGGGTCAACGACCCAGGCATCCTAACATGTATATATTGTACAAGACTGCTATAATGACGGTGCTTGACAGTGTTACCTCAGACAGGTGCAAGCAGTCACCTGCCTGAGCACAGACTGCACACGCGTAGCAGATCTGCTGTTGAACAATTGCTCAAAGATATAAGACTAAAAAATATATATAAGACTAAAAGCAGGTTGGATGTGACAAGCCTGGTTTGATGTCGATGTAGAGGTGTGTATGAAAACATCATCCCAAAATTAGAAAATTATAATGGAAAGAGTTTGATTTAGAGTCTTTGTAAAATAAAGTGGAGCAGCAGGAACAATCCCAGGACAGCCTTCTGCTTGCAATAAGAAAAATGTAAGAAATGTTTACAGTAAATTCATAAATCAGTCAATTCACCATCAGAATAAAGATTAGACCACCATGGAGGGAGGTTGTTCCTATGAACAGCTTTGCAAATCACTGTCTACACGTTGGTTTACTGCAATAAGGTGCTGTGTTGGTGTTGCTTCAACCTTCATGTTGTGCAGGTAGGGGGACTGCACAGCATTTTATGCTTTTTCCCCCTGTCCCAAATGTGGGATAGGGGGATATAAGACTCCCCTTATAAATGGCTAATAAATCGTTTATATCTCGGTTATTAATTAAGCTTCAAACACTTTATAAACCATTAATAAATGTTACGCATTAAAGAAAGAGAGAAGAAAGAGAAAAACCTGACCAGTTTATTGCCAAATAGAGATCTATTCACTTATATATTTCATCTAGAGTTGCTATATTAAACATTTCAGACTAAGTTACTACCTTGTAAGCACAATAGGCATTTGTAAAGATATATTTTAAACATATAATATTGTATTTTATCAGTGCATTATAAATATCTGCAACTATCAATGGGAGCCTTATTTTAAAATGTAAAACGTGTCACTATTTATTAACGACTAATGAACATGTACGTGAAGTACCCTCAGAGGATCTACTAGAAGATGTGAATACAGCACTATAGACGATACCACCACCATTTCCGAGACTAACAAGCTGATCTACAACACGGCAGCAGTGATCAGTGAGATGCTTGGCTACAAGTTGAATAGTCGCAAGGAGCAGTACCCTCAAGGTAGCACGGAGAGAGGTTAGCCAACTATCTGAGCTGCAGAATGGTATGACTGTGAGGGACCAAGCAGCCAAAGCATAGAGGACACAGGCAAAAAATATCTTCAAAAAGGGTTTTCTTTATTTTAACCCTCAAAAAGTTCAAAAATGACAAAATTCAAAATCATAATTAGCAGGCCCATAAAAGAGGTCAACTAAATATAACTCTGCGAAAAGTAATTTCCAGAAACTTAAACCAACAAAGTGAGACACAACTTAACTCACAAACTGACCGAATTACAAAGACACATGAGGGTAGCTTTTATAATGATTTGGCCAAACCATTTACACACAATAGGGGGGAAACAAAAACACACACTAATATTAACTAAGCACAGAATAACCTAACTAAACCTAAAACACCCCTGCTCCTGGTAAGCCCATGGTTGGTCCTGCTGAGCAGGCATTTTGTTCCCAGAGTTGTCAGCCACGATATTTGCCCAGACAGAAAACAGCCACCACCCAAACCCAGGTAACTCAAAGAAAGAGAAACATAATTAATATAACAAAATATTTTAGAAAAACCACACAATGTTACTATGTGCGCGCCTCATAATACCAGTGTTAGGTTTACCCAAATGATTAATGAATTATATTAATGAAGAAAACTGCAAAGCAAACTAATAAAGTGAAAAAATGGACTGATTTACCCATGTGTGGCTGATGCCATCACAGTGACAAAGAAGATGCCTAAGAAGTACAGCAAGCCGTCCATACCTGAGGTCTTGGAAACTGCCAAGCAACAACTCAAAGCCTTGGCCAGTCGCTTGAAGAGGTACACCAGAGAGATCGAAGGCAGGAGAATAAACCAGCTGTTCTCCACAGAACAATCCAAGGTGTACTCTCAGTGTCAGGGGAACAATATGAGAACAGTACCACCAAGGCTGGAGACGGAGCAATACTGGAAGAGCATGTGGGAGAAAGACGCAACCCATAACAGCAATGCTCAGTGGATAGCGGATCTGAGAGCAGATCACAGCAACCTCCCTGAACACATAAAGACCGGATTTTCCTTAGTAAATATGAAGGTCATGCTTTTTTATCATAAACAAATATATAATTCTATGTAATATAGTGGAAAATACCACAAAGCACATTAAATACACACTGAGAAATAGAGTTATTTTTCTGTTTCACACAAGAGAAAAGATGGTGTTAAGCAACACAGTATATGTGTGTAATATTTGTTAAAGATTCAAAAATTGTCAGAAATTGCTCAAAAATGACCCGTGGATACATTCCTACTCAAGTGTAAAGTCTGTTACTAGACAGAACCCCAGCTGACTTAAGAAGGGAGAGTAAAAGCTTCCCTTTATTCTTGTTGTGTTTACCTAGGAGGACTTGGAAAAGTCCCACATGTGACTTATTGTGATCTGGTCACCCTTTGTGCATGTCCGTTCTACTCAGCAGCCATACCTTGCAGGGAATGAAAAATTCTTTTAAATTTGTTATTGTTGCAATGGCGTTCTCTTGATGAAACCCAGTATCTGCAGTGCACGGTCTCCTCACGCACACACTTAAAGTTTTTGAAATATCTACAAAAAATGTCCAGTTCACCAGCGGTTTGATGTTCTAAAGATTTATTTCAGTCCTTCATGTTGGAGTCCCAGATGTTGACACATGGCAGTATTGCATTTTAAAGGTGTTACGTGGACTCCGCTGCTTCTTCTGGCACATTTAAACATGTCAGGCTGTCACGAGGAATGGTGTAATCAGACAGGTTGGGATGTCCGGACACCACACAGCAGCTCAGGGCACTGCGGAAAATCCCCATGTCACATGCTTTAAACCACCGGTTGGTTGAAGCGTCGTAGTACTCAACGTTGAAAGTGGTGGTGAAGCCGTTGAAGCCCCCGACAGCAAAGAGGCGATCATTGATTACCGCAATGCCAAAGTTGCTGCGGCGGGTCAACATAGAGGACACGAGGTTCCACGTATTGGTTTGCGGGTTGTAAGCCTCAGCGGTGCGCAGACGTCTGTTTCCATCGAAGCCACCAACCTAAAAGTAAATGCATGGGTGAAATGATTGTGAAGTATTTATGTTTTCAGTTGTCTTCACAGCTCTTTTGCCTTTATTTCAAAAAGGAGCTTCGAGTTTCAGTCCTTTCTTCAGCAGGTCAGCACCAGGATAAGGTCACTGCATTCTGCTGATAATAATTTTTTCATTTTTGAATAGAGACAGTGTAAATAGAAAATAAATCTTCAAGAGTAGCTAGCTAAATAAAGAAGTATGTCTCCGAAGGTGAGACTACACAATCTTTGCTTTTTACCAAAGGGTATAGCAGCAAATCAACTAAATCAGTGGGTTTAAGGCAACTAGCAAGACAAATTTACAGCTAAAATACATACTGTCCCAAGAGAATGAGTGCTAATCACTTGGCTTATTTTTCAAAAGGTGTTGGAGGATAATTTTGAAATTGTCTCTAACATATTTCCCCTAGTGGAATGATGAGGAAATGTGAAATCATCAGTGAAATCATTTTGGGAATGGAGCAAATTCAAATCATGAAATGAAAAAATACATGCAGCAGAAACATCATTAATCAGTTAAATTAATGAGTGAGAATGCCTTCTCTGAACCTGTGGTCAGGATAGGAATCTGATTATTGATGAATACAAAACAAAGTTAGCAAAACTGCCAAATCTGTCAGCCTTGCTGATCAAGGCACATTACAGATGTGACTTGTATGTTACGTGAGTGTCAGCACTACTTTCTGGTCTTACTGCAAAGACATGATCCGCATATGCAATGACACCTATCCCACTGCGGCGGCTGTTCATGGGACTGATCATCGTCCACTGGTCGGTCTCTGGGTTGTAACATTCAGCTGTCTGCAGACACTCATTCCCATTGAATCCACCACAAATGTAAATCTGAAGACAAAGAAAAAAAACAAAAAAACCTGACATTAGTATATATTTCAACTTTTTAAGAGTTGATGTTTTTCCCTACTTGCATGCTATTACATTCTGTGAACTTAAAAGTTTTTTGAAAATCTTTTTCTTTTACATGATCAACATAACAATGAACACTATAAATTCTTCTGATACAGACTGACATTTAGACATTTAGTCCCTGCCTTTCAAAAATAAAAAAAGCTAATTCTTTTAATGACTTTTGTTTTCCTTATCATCACTATTACGGGCATACAGGTAGTTTTAAATGTGTAGTTTTGTTCAATTTAGGCCTTCATCACTCTAGCTTAGAAACCAGTTTGTGAGGTATCTTGCACCTCGCTTCACTGTAAAAAATGTGTATCCCCTGACTGGTTGGCAAGTGGTAGCTGGAGGTTGATGGTGTCACTAGTGTGAAATTGAAGAAAGGTGTTGCACCACAAACCTCCTTGTGTTTGCTTTGGTCATTAGCAGACTGTTGAGCACACCAGAGGTTTGCATGGAATACTCTGACTTGTCTGCAAACACTCACAAACTATTTGTAGAAGTCAGTGTCTTTCTTACAACCACTCCCTAACCAGCCGAGGAATACATATTTTTCACTAGCAACTGGTTGTTACCAAAAGGTTGCTGACAGGTCTCTAGGCCTGTGTGCCTGAGACCCTACTCTATTTCTCTCCTGCTCTTTTACTTTACCCACCCGGCTATGAAGTGTTGTGCAGCTGGCATCGCTCCTCTGTTCATGCATGGATGCAATAAGACTCCACTGGTTGGTTTCAGGTTGATAGCGCTCTGCACTGCTGAGTCGTACATGCCCGTCGTAGCCTCCCATGGCATAGATGAACCCGTTCAACACAGTCACGCTCACATAGCAGCGGCGGCAGTACATGGGTGCCACCTCATTCCAGGTGCGAGTGGTCAGGTCAAACCTACGGACGCTGTTGAAATGCTCCACCCTGTCGAAGCCACCAATGGAGTAGACGTACCCGTTGAGGAAGGCGGCTCCATGATAGGCACGAGGATGCTCCAGGTTGTTTGTTACGTTTACCCAGCATTCAGCCCGGTAATCATAGGCCTCGATGGCGTTAGTTGGATTACGGTCACTCCATCCCCCAATGGCCAGCAGGACAGAATGAGGCAGACGGGGACGAGCAAGATGGGGACAGAGGCAAAACACATAGGGTCTGTTGGTCATATTTTGTGGTAATATAATGGCAGCCTTTATCATGGACAGACGGTCAGAACTGGTCCGCACCAACTGATTGAGCCGCACATTGTCCCTTAGGTAGTCTAAAGTCACCAGTCCCAGTCGGACCTACAGAGACATGACAGAAGACAATAGGACTTAGACAATGGAAACATTGAATTTGAACTATATCAGTTTTAGTCAACTCCAGCTTCTTTAGGATAATGCTCGTAGTGTTATTTCATTTTCTTATTGCTAGCAAGAGGGAGACCAAAGTGAGACACCATTAGCCTTTTTGTCAACATAGACAAAAGAAGAGAATTGCTTAAATGTGGTTTGGCTACAGCTGAAAAGACCAACATCTCGAGCGATTAAAGCATCCTTATACCCAGATGGATTGACTCAATCTATGACTTAAATGCTGAAGATTTAAGTCGAAACTAAATGTAGTAATGGAAGTTTATACACCTTAGACAACAGAGCGATGAGGTGTTGTTCCCGTTCTGCAGGCACATGGCTAATCCACTTTATAAGTGCTTCGTACGCAGTGCTCTCACACTGTACATTGAGGTCATCTCTTTCAAGAATATCACCAAGTTCCTCCACAGTTAGCTGCAGGAACTCCTCCTGAAGAACCACCTGCTCAAAGTTACTGATGATGTAGTGGAAGGCCTTGGCACGTAGTTCGGGTGATAAGTGTACTTTTGTGAACTGCCAAATGCCAACACAGTTCTCTGCGCAGAGTTGCTCCCCCACGAAGTCACTGCAGATTTTTACAATGTCCATTACATTGAGTTGATCAGCTGCCATGAGAAGTTCCACTGCGTTTTCCTCCGTTACAGAAACACTGCCAGTGTATGCAAAGTCAATGATGAGTGCCATCATCTCAGGAGACAAGCCAGGTATGTTGAAGACCTGTTTGTCTGGGTCGCTCCAAGAGGTGAAGAGAGCTCTGAGGGTAGAGATGGACACAGAGCAGAGAATTTTAAAAGGTGTGGAAGCAACAAGATAATAAACCATGTCAAGCACAAGTAGGATAAATATATAAAATCAATTGACTGGAATGGAAATGATCGCCTGATTGCATGTGTTACTATGTGATTATTGTGATAGTCTTTTCATGTCTAGTCCATATTGCTGTAGAGGATATAACTCCAAAACAGAGTTTGTACATGTTTAGTGAGCTTGAGTGTTGGATTTATTACACTGGCAGTATGTATATGAAGCTATTGCCAAACAAAATGCAGTGACAGAGCCTCCACCATGTTTTACAGCTGATTCGAGACACTCAGTGTTGTACCTCTATGACAAATGTTTAAGTCAACTCCATAAGGCCTGTTTCCACTGATCTTCAGTCTAGTTATCGTGTAATTTGGCATATCTCAGCCTGTTTCCTTTTTCATAGGTCAACATTAAATGGCTTAACAAACAAATAAACAAACAAACAAAAACAAAACAAAAGCATTCCTCTGAAAATGGTCAGATACAATGACTGGACCGAAAAGGGTGAAAAATGTCCAATCAAAACCTTTGAAAGCCTCTGACAACTATTGTTCAAGTGTACCTTTAAAAAATCATCTACTTCAAAGCAAAACATAACGACACGAGAGGCAACTCAAAACTTTTGCACAGCATATAACTGCATAATAGCATTCAACCTTTTTAGTATTAGTAAATCTGGTGTGTTTTACTGTGTGGATAACACTTGATAAGATTTTAATGTAACTTAATAAAACACATAAATGAAACTTCAGCTCAACACAGTCTGAATTTAGTTCATGCAATCACCAAGTGCAAATGTTTGCGTTATGTTTTGGGTATATCTGTCAGTTGACTGTGACCGTCTTTTTATCACAAAAGCTCCATGATTCCTTTTTGTTGGCACTGTTTCACAGACTAAGACCATGAATTACATTTTCCTGGGGTATAAATCGGTAATCATTCCTCCCCATTATCAGGTAAGCAACTCACCTGAAGTACGGGGTGCAGTTACACAGGATTATCTTGTGGACCGGAAATTCAACATCCTCCACTTTGATGATTGCATCACAAAATTTTCCCTCAAAACGGAGTTCATTATACACCGAGCTCGACTTGTATGGAGGCTGTTCTTCCCTCATCTTGAGTTTTGTGACTGCTTTTCTTATTTTTTTGTCTGAAGTTTGTCTTACAATCCAATACAGTTTGTCTTAAAGTGTTCTGAGCACCAAATCAAACCTAACTGTGACATTATGGAATGGAAGCTTATGACATCAAAATGACTTGGCAACAGTCACCCCATAGAATTGTTTTCAAATCTAAATCTACGTTTTTTTAAAAATGAACCTTTCATTGCTCAAAAGCTTTGTTTTGATTTGGTTTTAATGTATTGCAAATGAGCCTCACAGATAGCACACAGCATTTTGTATGTTTGCTTCACAGAGGTCAACTTATGGACTACAATATCACATTTAGCTTTTATGCATGCAAGCTCATTGCCACACTTTTTTCGTATACATTTCATTATTGCCCCGGTATTTTCCCTACTACACAACCTAAAATATTTGTTATTAAAAATATGAGTCTAAAAATACATGGCAGTGCCAAACACAGATATGATTCATGGCTAAGCTGTTTTCTCGGATTGTATTAGACTTTTATCCATGAGGAAAAATGTGCTCCTGCACTTTACTGATGTACTAGAGTAGTAAAAAACAAACAAATAAACAAACAAAAAACAGGTTTGTGTTCTAGAAAAACTTTGTAGACCAACACTATAATATATGTACTGTATATATTGTACAAGACTGCTATAATGACGGTGCTTGACAGTGTTACCTCAGACAGGTGCAAGCAGTCACCTTCCTGAGCACAGACTGCACACACATAGCAGATCTGCTGTTGAACAATTGCTCAAAGATATAATATACAAGACTAAGGTTGGATGTGACAAGCCTGGTTTGATGTAGATGTAGATGTGTGTATGAAAACATCATCCTAAAATTAGAAAATTATAATGGGAAGCGTGTGATTTAGAGTTTTCGAAAATGAAGTGGAGTAGCAGGAAGAATCCCAGGACAGCCTTCTGCTTGCAATAAGACAAATGTATGAAATCTTTACAGTAAATTCATAAATCAATCAATTCAGCATCAGAATAAAGATTAGACCACCATGGAGGGAGGTTGTTCCTATGAACAGCTTTGCAGATATATGATATATACTGTATATATGACAATATTTTTTAAACACATAAAGTAAGTAAAAAAGGAGAGATATTGGTCAAAGTTATGTGTTGCAGATGTCACACAGGCACTTTTATTAACATACAGGGTAGATGTACATAAAAAATTGCTCAGAAATAAATTATCAGCATTTATTAAATACTAACGCCCCGTGAATTTAAATAACACAATATTGTTTTCGTGCATAACAAAAAGCTCACAATTGTGCAGTTAAAATGTAAACTAAAATGAAGCTGAGCATAATAACAAAGACAGATAGATTTTGCAGCTGCTTTATTCCCATGTTCTACTATGTGACTGATAGCCTTGAGTTTAAAATCCGCTTCATAAGCATATCTCTTAACAGGTGCCATTTTGGGGTCCTTGTAGACACACAATACAGTAATATCACATTGAAGCACAGTACGTATTACTATGCGAGGCTCCTGACTACAGTAGCTGTGACGCCCCAACAAGCCATCAAGCAGTGCGCCTTCGTAGCTTACGAAAGTCGTACTAAAACATTTTTTTTGACAGATTTTTGAGCCCCGTGTACCACATAAAATCGGTTCAAGATCAATAAACACAACCAGATTTCAGACATAAGGCGCACTGTCGATTTTTGAGAAAATTAAAGGATTTTAAGTGTGCCCTACAGTTCGAAAAATACGGTACATGAGTTTTGTAAGGCGGCTTTTTTAGGGGCAGGAGGCTGGGAAGACTTCGCGGTCTGGAATACAGCACGCAGTTTCACACACTCTTCATTCTACACCTCATGGCGCTGTTGTAAATGGTGAAAATACTAGCAGTGCTCGAACCTTTAGTCAGACCGCTTTCCCAACATTCTCTACAGAATACATTATTCTCCTGTTCATTTGACACTTTAAATCCGAATCAATAATAATAATCTCCAAATGTTTTCTTTTTACCGACTAGCTCCTCTTTGATAGCTGCCGAGTGAATCTTGTCGCTACCTGCAGGTAAAACGCTGAGAGAAGGGGAGTTGTGTTCAGTGAAGGAGAGAGGCGGGACAGAGTAACGTTGCGTAGAGACAAAAGTGGACAAAAAAGAGAGACAAACTAGTGGCTCCGCAAGTATAATTATAATGCAACATAGACTATATCGATATAAACGATATTGACACATCTTATATCTCGTATGAAAGTATATTGATATTTATTTAAAACTTGATATACTGCTCAATCTTAGGCAAGAATACCAGAGGCGCAAAACACCATGCTACTGGTAGACTGAGCAGTCAGCCAGAGGAGAGGGGAACTTTTATTGTATATGTTTCTAATGATTAGTCCAAAATCAGTCCAAACCTTATATTAAGATGAGGTAGCAAATACAGACTAGTTTGTAGAAAAATTTTAAATGATAATACTATCTTTTATGTGACATTTATAAGATCCTCTTTTGTACGCTCTTTTCAACCAAAGTCTTTTGCTCACAGCGCTGCCGGAACTTCTTATGCTCCTCATGTTTCTTGGCTCTTGAATGCTTTTTCTTTAATTTGTGCTTTCACTTCTTTGGAGATGAAGATGAGGATGACAACACAGACGATACAGATGAAGATGTGGAAGATGAATCTGAGTTTTCCGAGGCATTCAAGGAAAATGGATCATTGAATGGTTCGTCTTTAGGTTGCTCTGCAGGATGCAAAAAAGAATATGACTGGCTTTAGAAATAAGATATTTTACACCCGTCAGGTTACATTGAGTGACAAAGATGTGCAGAGTAGCCGCCGCTTCAAAGTCAAAGTCCCCGTGTATTTAAATTACACAGTTGATGATTTTGTCAGCTTGTGTGCTTAAACAGAATGAGGATTTTGTTAAAGAAAAGCATCATGTGCCCTTATATGTAAAGTTATATACAAACAACCAATATTAATTCTGCTTTAAAGGCTACAACATTATCAAAAAAAATAGTGTAATGAGCAAATGTTTTTGTCCTCTACAACATAAAGTTTCAGTACTTGAGAGTAATTACCTATTATTGTGTATTTTTTAAAGGGGGAAAAATTGTGGCAAATCCCATCTGTGCTAAGCAGGCGGTAACAAGAAGGATAGAAGTGACACAACTACAGTCTAAATCAGGGGTCCCCAATCCCAGTCCACGTGGGCCGGTGTCCCTGCAGGTTTTAGATCTCACCCTGGGTCAACACACCTGAATCACATGATTAGTTCATTACCAGGCCTCTGGAGAACTTCAAGACATGTTGAGAAGGTAATTTATCCATTTAAATCAGCTGTGATGGATCAAGGACACATCTAAAACCTGCAGGGACACCGGCCCTCGTGGACTGGGATTGGGGACCCCTGGTCGTCATTTTTCTTTTAAACTATTAAAATATGTGAATGAGAGAATTCAGCCATTATAAACTTGTGTATGAGAGCAAAGACAACAGAGAAGAATAGAAACAGATACTAGGGTAATGGCATAATCTACATGCCAATCGGTGAATGACATCATAAAATATATATTGTTAAATTTGTTTCAGGAAGATTATTATAAATGAATGATAACTAGTTCAAGTTGGAGCTTTGATCTTATGAACAATGAAAATGAATCAATCAAGTTAGACCTGGCTGAACTGAATTTGGAACTCTGGATCTCTTTAGGAATGAACTGACACAACACTTCAAGTTAACTGACTAAAACGCAGTCTTTTAATCAACACAATGACAATAAGGGAACTTAACTGGGATTTATAAATTACCTGATGTTTATTAGAAGAATGTAAAATAAAAAATAATGCTTATGGAACTAGTCTAGTTTCATACTTCTAAGGGACGATAGCTGACCTCAGAGGAACTGACCACGGAGAAAATCTCACTCTCTCCTTCGAGTTCTTCAATTTTCATCTTTTGTGACTCCAGTTTCTTCTTAAGAAAAGTCAGTTCCTGTCTCTCCTTGTTAAGAAGGGCAGTTGCAGTAGGGGCAAGATCAGAAGAAGAATCTAAAAAACAAACAATTATTAAATGACAATACTAAAAGAATCTCTAATCTAAACTTAGGAAACTCAAATAAAATAATATTTAAGAAATAAAGTTCCGATAAATGCACATAAGGTGGTTCAGACATTTCTAAAACAAGACAAAAACAGTCCTTATTTGTACTACCTGAATGGGGTGTTTAATAATATAATACTAAGTCTGATGATGCACATAAACAAAAGATAAAAACAAAACAAATAAAACTAAGTGATGTCTAACGTTTGCAATAATTAATATTAATAGAGCGTGTCACATGACGTTAGGTAGCCACTGTAGCTAGCAACCAAATGGCTTGGTAGCTAGGTGGATAGTTGTAACATTATTCACCATCATGTTTAACTGTTGACACTGCTGGCTTAGTGTAATCTAGTTCATCCAGTCTCTGTTTTTCTCTTTGAATGTGTGCTAACCGTGTATGTCGCAGAGGTACGCGAATCCATCTTCTGCTCCATCCATGGCGCAGCCACTTGAACGAGCACCTTCAGTCTGGTCATGCCCCTTTGGCTTGACCTTCCTGAGCGCTTCACTGGTGGTCGCGCCCTGATAGAAGGGACTTTCCTTAATAAGATTAACTGTGATTGGATGTTTATATAAGCTCCCGAGCCTATGAAATATGTTCGTTTTCCTTCCCTTTGGTGCCAGGACAGTTTTTTCCTATATTACAATGAATCCAGCAGGTAGATCTTCATAACTGAGTACATTTTTAATAAACCCATCCTTCTTTGGTGTTTATGTGTAAAGTATGATTTTAATTAGACATGCGCACTTCTGATATTTGGATTGGAAATCACACTGGTCAATCCACTGTATGACTCAGTCAGTGGTTCAGTCCATTCAAATTGGTCTTCAATGTTTACTGTGGGATGGGACAATAGTAGGTAGTAGCAGAGCTAATGTAGAAGAAACTAACAGCAGAAGACAAACAGTTTGAATGTATTTCATGCTCTTATTTCAACAGCTTCTACTTGTATGTTCACAAAAAACTTTCATTAACTGCAAACAATGGTCAAAGTGATCTGATTTAAGTGCAAAGATCAGACAAGTTATTAAACTTTATGTTGTCAGCTGCACACAGGTTTGTGTGAGGAAAAAAAGCACAGTCACAAGACTATTGTGCAAACTGCAAACTTACGCCAATTATTTGCAGAATAATGACTCACAAATAAATTGGATAAGTAGTACTAGCAGTAAATTACTTATTTTTTCAATGCATTTATCCTGAGGCTTTTTTCTTTAGTTATTTCACTGAAAAATTGACTTACTTTATATTCTTGGCTGTATTTATTTGTTACATTTTATTATACAATATTGGGAACACTGTTTAAGTGGTGTTTGATGCTTCCTTACGCTTAAAAGAATAATTCCCAGTTCCTTCCTCACAGGGAGAAATCTGATTATAAAGTTGCATTGGTATTCGATCAGTATTCAGGATCAGTCAAGGTGTTCGAGTTCGATTGCTGGATCTGTTATTTCAACATTGTTTGTTTCATTCATTTTTTTAAGTTGTGATGTAGTGTTACAGATCTTGATTGTATATTCGAAGGATAACTCCTTCAGGTATTTTTATTTTTTTAATACTCTAAAATTATACAACCAAACAGTCTGTGATATGTTAACACACAATATGATGCAAAGGTCAGAGTCTTTGTCAGCAGCTAAGGTCACATCTCTGGAGAGATGTTTTCCAACTAGACAGAGTGAACAATACCTCTTCAGGGGCATATAATCGTGACTCACTGCTGTGTGTGGATGCCTCACTTGCATGTAAATGTGAACGCCTCTGTCACCCTCACTGACAATCTGATTCAGCAAGATATCTAGACTGAGTGTGGGATGATGCAGTCAAATCTGCATGTAAGAATCATAGCTAGGTTTTCCATTTGTTTTATTTGAGTGAATATACAGTATAAGTAAAACTTTACACACATTTTTCATAAATGAACATGCAAGGTTGCACAAACTGCAAATGACTGGCCTGGATTTTAAAGACACTACAGAAAGTAAAACTCTTAAACAGAGCTGTTTCTAATTTTTTTTTAATTTAAAAATCAAGCTGTTTAAACTAAAGTGATATAACAGACAAAAAGTGGCAGCAGGATTTGATTTTCCCTGCTATAGCTGCAAGTTCATTCATTAATGTACATAAATTCATCTAAATAAAGGGATGCCACTTCTCGTTTCCCACTAACTTCCCCTGGACACGAATAAGCTATATATAGAGTGAAGCTGAAACATGCTGTCTGTCTGTCTGAATGGATGTGCAGAGAAACTCACAGAGGGTTAACCACTGTGACTGTTAGACTATGATTCACACTCTGATGGGTTAAGGACCTACATGCAACAGAGCAGAATTCTCCTCAGGGCTAGAGACACCCACAGTGCACAAATTGCTAATGTATTTGTATGCATTTGTTCATTGTTTCACATGTTTATTTCATTGAACATTTGCATGTGTCACATTGGTTAAAATGCAGTTTGATGAGATTCTTTCCACTGGTCTTTCTGGTAAATGTATAACATACACAAACACACACACACACACACACACACAGAGGGGAGAGGGAGAGAGAGAGAGAGATTCCCACAGTGAATCAGAAAGCAAGGTTATAATGTTATATTGTAGCTTCATTCTTTTCTGGTGATCACACTGTATGGTTCTCCCTGTAGTGATGAGCTCATGTGATTTCCCTGTACATTAGACCAGCTTTCAGCAGTAGCCTTTAAAATCGCTGCAGTCTTAAAGGGCAGTTATAACATATCGACTGCCTGGTAAAATCTCCTGGGACACTCACAGAGACAATGGCTTTCCATCTGATTGCATTGATTTCCTCTTTTTTCCCCTTTGTGATCTAGGAATCCTTCGTTGTTCCGCACTATCAGAGAAGAGCTGCACAGATAGTTACGTACAAGAGGGAGACCTAATGATGGACAATGGATCTATTAATATACACTGTGCTCTCCCTGCCAAGGCCAACTAGGGTGTTTGGTCATTTTAAAGAAAGATATTCAGACGTTGTTCCTTTGCTCACCTCACACTAAGGTTCATGAAAGCTCTGGCTATCGCCTTGATAAATAAATAAAAGGAAAAAACAATAAAAGTCGAATCTGTGAAGAAGAGAAATAAATGGTAAAAATAATGTTGGAGAATATATAAAAAGAAAGGAAGCGAAAGAAAAGAGGAGAGCAAAAAAAAAAGATGGTGAATGAGCTGAGAGAGCCAGGAGGAGTAATTGTTATTTATGGTCGCCATGCAGCCCACATATCCATTAGTGCCATAACAAATGGATGGTCCCTGGCAGTGACACTCAGCTTGAGCTTGGGCTGACTGAGCTGTGATCACTCCAGCCCGCCGCTGCCAACTTTGAAACACTAACCTTTGCAGATGACACTTAAATGCACCCGTAAATTCAGACCCACGGTGAGTGCTTCCCTGTCACACCTTTCTTTCTTTCCTTTCTTTTCATCTTCCTTAGTGATTGTCTGTTTCTGTCTGTTTCTGTGTCTTTTTTTGTCAACACTTGGTGCACTTTTAGAGTTTTGGACATGGTCTGTAAGGATTAGTGTCTGTCTCCACTTAAGTGTGCACTGTCAAAATATAAGGTGTGGCTCTCCACTAACTATATACTTTTTCTTGCTGTCAAGGTGCTGAAACTGTGGATTACCATTTTTCTCTTTACTTTAATGACTCTACATAATACTCAAGGTCAAGCATCATCCACTCCATGTACATCACTTAGACAAGATGACTATAATTATCAGCTTGCATGGCAACTGGTAACCTATATTTACACTCATTACCTGTCTGGCAAAAGTTAAATAAGCCCATAAACAGTGTAATATGCTACATGTGAGCATTTTGGAATGCACTTGTTTCATAATATCTCTATGTGTTATGAAGTCACAGCGAAAGTTATTTATCTTATAGAGATTAACATCAATGAAATTATTGTACCACTGTATACGTACGATACATGAAGTATATTTATTGTAGATAACAAATAATAGTTATAATAGTTAATAGTTAATAATAGAATAATAGTTACTTGGAACTAAGTAATTGTTTTTGAGTAATGTAATCTTTAAGGTATTACAGATTACTTTTACTTAAGAAACAGAAGCCAAGAGAAGAAAGTAATTTGTTACACTATTCATTACCTCAGTGGAATCCGGTGACTTTTGCAGAAAGACAAGCAAAGATGATTACCAGCCCTCCACCCGCTCACTCCATCTCCTACCACCAACAAAAATATCTTCCTCCTCCATTATTTACCTATTAAACAACATAAACATATTACATGCAGACGTGATTCGCAAACCTAAGCTCATCTGTTACGATGCTAAATACTGAAGCTAATTTTGTTGCAAATGCTAGCCATGTTTCCATATGAAGTGCAGGCTGTAAATGATCTCAGAGCAGTGATGTCTGAGCCAGTGGCAGGTTGCCCCAAACGCTGCTCTCACATCATTTCATGTCAAAGACTAGAGGTCTATCCACAGTGCAAACCACCAAAAAAGGCTGCTGGCCTCTCAGCTTGCCCAGATCTGCCCGAGGACAGTGAGAGCTGAAGACTGTTTTGTGTTCTGTAACATGACCTCTCACCTGATTAATAACAATTAACAATATAAATCTTAAACGTAAACAAATCCCCATCCTAATGAAGACTTATAGGCAGTGTTTACATACCTCCAGTCTTTCTTTTATTGTTTAAGTATGAACACAAAACTGACAACACAAAGCAAAATTGAAAATCATCCCTGACAGATTTCAGATTGATTACCACTGAGGTTCTGTCATAGAAGCAGCTGCAGATAGAAATGGAGGCTGCAATGGTGCAAGCCTGACTGATCATCGCTACTTTTGTTATCTGTTGAAGATCAATCCCTGGCTGCTTGGCTGGGGTTGGCAGGCATTCAGCTTAAACCTCCCCGTTTGTTAGCTTTGTGTGAGGATGCTGTACGTGCAGATGCTTGCAAAGAGCCACAGTTTCTCTAGTAGGATAATGTTGTTTCTGTCTGTCTGTCTGTTTCTGCATGGAGTTTGTACTTTACCATCACACTGTTCCTCTTTTGCACAATAAAAATAAGCACAATTTATATCCCCATTCCTCAGATGTTGTAAATCATCATTTTTCTTCTACCTGCACAGGAACTGAAGACATCTGATTGTAGCAGCACGTGTGCAGGAAGTAAAAACACGTTTGAATTACTTTGTCTTTTTATATAATATTAAATATTGTATGAAATTTTTAATATGTATATAACAAGTAATAACATAATTACAAGTGATTGCTTAATATAGCAACGTGTAAACAAAAAATGTAAAATGATTACAGTAATGATATGATTACTCTAACTTTCTGTCTGATTGAAGGTAATTAGTTATTTTCCATAAAAAAGTACCCATGTTGTTATTTATCTTTTGCCAGCAACTACAACTAGTATCACTGTTAAATTAAAAGGACACTGGCAGGATTGGATGCATCAAATTTGCTGTTCAATTAGTGTAAATATTGCAAGAGGATATTGTATTTACACTTAAAACTTTTGTGTCCTGTGCAGTTGAGAAATTCGAGCGTGTCAAATATTTTGAGCACACGACGTTCTCCTGGCTCCCTCTAGATTTGGACATAAATGTCAAGGACTGTCTTTCATTCTGTTCAGTGGCATTCGGTGACAGAGGTGTGTGAGAGGAGAGAGCTGCCACCTTGCTCTGGTCTGTCTGCCTCTTGTTTTATTTGTGTAATATGTGTTTTGGCCTTGGTCCAGACCAGGAAAGAGCAGCAATAATAAGATTATGAATGAGGCCAAACTTCATCACCTGTCTGCTGCAGTGGCAAGGCAGATAAATTGATGAAGTGACATATGGTTTGACATGACTTTGGGGGCATGGTTGTATTAAAATTATATTATTCCAGTTTGTTAGTGAGATAAAAGCAAAATGTGAATAGCGATGCTATTTTGTTTCAGCTACAAGAAGTGTGTGTGTGTGTGTGTGTGTGTGTGTGTGTGTGTGTGTGTGTGTGTGTGTGTGTGTGTGTGTGTGTGTGTGTGTGTGTGTGCGTGTGTGTGTGCGCGCACACACGCACTTGTGAAAGATATAAGTAGAGAGTGGAAATCTGCGTATTGTGTAAATTATTTTGTCTTGAAAACAACATCATTTTTTGTCAGAGGAACAGTAGATGACACATGTACAGTGATATGTTCTAGTGGACAGAACTTTTTTATCTGTTCCATGGAAGGTCTTATTTGCTCTTTGAACAAGAACCAAAATCATTTACTCTAGTAAACACATTGCTAACTTCCAAGAGTTAAAAACCCTCTTTTTAAGTAATACTGTTTCATATGTTTTTCAGGTGGAAAAGTTGCAGCAATTATCACTTTAGCTGCATGGCCAGAAAATTTGCCAGTATTTGTCTTTTTTTAGTCTTGTAGTCTACAGGACCTTTTTTCTCTCAGGTCTGAAAACAAAATCAAATATCAGAATCAGAATCAGAATCAGAATGGGTTTATTGCCAGATGTTGAGGTTTACAACATTAGGAAATTGCTGCGGTGCTTCAGTGCAGACAATAAGAATTAAAGTGCTATGTAGAAAGAAAGATATGTGCATGAGATATACATGAGATATATACATGAGAATAAGAATTATGAGTGCTACGTAGAAAGATATATACATGAGTGCAGGTGGTGATCAGTGCCAAACATGAAATGATGCAGTGACACAGCGTAGGGTCATGTGTTAGTGGCGGGGACAATCATGTGGTTATTGTTCATGTGTCCAACAGCAGAGGGGAAGAAACTGTTCTTATGGCGAGAGGTTCTGGTGCGAATGGACCAGAGCCTCCTGCCTGAGGGGAGCAGGTCAAACAGACTGTGTCCAGGGTGAGAAGGGTCAGCTGAGATCCGGGCTGCACGCCGCAGTGTCCTGGAGGTGTACAGGTCCTGCAGAGATGGGAGTCTGCAGCCAATCACCTTCTCAGCAGAGCGCACAACACGCTGCAGTCTCTGTTTGTCCCTGATAGTGGCTCCAGTAAATAATCTGCTAATAAGAAAATATGCACTTACAAAACCAAGGCACAGTGTGATATATCTTATTTTATAAAAGCTCTTTTGTTAGGGGAATTGGTGAGTACCCTGCCAGACAGTGTAGTCAGTGAAGCAACTCGTTTTAATAGTTTCGCAAATATCACGTAAAATCTTTGAGTTAGAGCTTTAAAATAGCTTTTTTTCATTAAATCTCTGTTGCATGTGTCTGGATGTATCTCTTCCTCGTCGGTGTGCACCTTCCAGTGGCTTAGCTTGACTCAATACTGTAAGTAAATACAATGATCTGCCAAAAACAATTACCTGATTTTAAGATCCCACTCATTCGCAGAGCTGACTTTGCCTTTGAGGAGAAAGGAAGCTGACATTTGAATTTGCATCTGAGCAGGGTTCCTTACTGGTTGAGTGGAGGATACAGCAATTTCTATCCGCTGTCAGAGCGAGGTTGTGTTTATGTGTGTGTCAGGACCGATTGGGGCATTGTGGCTCTGAAGAATGCACAATGTTTCCTCTATTTAAGGGTTGGACTGGATGGCTTAGCCGGAAGAAGAGAGCGAATAGATATAATAGGAGTGGAAAGGTGGGAAAGAGAAAAACTACTGAAAAAAAAAACAGGACAAATGTTAGCATTTAGAGAGTTAAAGACGCAAATACAAAACAGGGAGATTAGCTAATTAGAAGAATGTTTTTCACCAACAAAAGTTCTCATTTCTGAATGTCATGTCCTCTCTTTTCATCCACAAAAATTAAATCAGGTATTAAATCACATCTTTTCTATTCTATTCAGTTCTTTTCTATGGAGTTTTACTTATGTAGTGCCAAATCCCAGAGATGGAAGTAGAAAGGTGGGAAAGAAAGCACCTCAAGGCGCTTTAAACTGTACAATAATTCAAAAAACTGTAACAACCAGGGATTGTTTCTATTTTCACTTGGCAACAAGAGAAGTTTCACTTGAGTCCATCTTCTTCTGTTGTGTTAAGATGAGATTCCCTGAATTGCCTCAATGCTATGCTTCATATTAATAAGTGTCACATAATTATATAGTGTAGTATTGAATGGACGCGGCCCTGATAGTAAAGGCATTAGAATACGTGTCCTTTAGTGGTAGAATGTTGGAGACTTTCATCCACGTGAGAAGAGAAGTGTTGATATTTAACAGTTGTGATGAAAAATTTACATGACGTAAAAGACTCGAGCGCAATACAGTTGAATTCTCGGGGCAAACAAACTGACAAAGCAGTTTCTGTGTAACAGGGCGGGAATGTATAATTTCTTTCCTTTCCTTTCTCTCTCTTTTTTTAAAGTGTTGTTGATTAATTGCTAATTCAGCAAGACAGTATGTTTTGACCCTCGCCATCACCTCAGTGGCCAGACTAATCTTGCTTGCCCTTAATCACATTTCTACCTCGAAACACCATATTCTTTTCTTTTGGTCATTCATTTTGTAAGAGTTCACTCTCGTCCACCGGAGCAAAAATCAATACAGTCCAAGCTGAGCTCAGTGGGTGGACAGAAAATGGCTGTTTCTGGCTCTTTTTTGCTGACCATGATGATGTTATAAAAAAGAATCAGTTCTGTAGTCAAACTGAATGGAAAATTCAACTTTTTATTCGTCTTTTCAAAAAGTTTTACTGGCTTGGAGTAAAAATCCATCTAATCTGCACCACTGACAAAATCAGAAATATAACAAGAAAAGAAAGAAATCTAGTTATTGAAATGAAATCCACAGTTCTCGCATTGTGTACCTGTCAAGTCATGCTCTGTCTATCAGTATTAACTGCAGAAACGTACAGAACACGTTCAGAACGTTCTGAAAACAGGAGGCATGCTGCTGCAGATGAAAAATGACAATACAAAATAATTTTCATCAAACTACCAATTGCGTGTTGAAATTTAGCTATACAATGTTCACTGAAACATGTTCACATTACTAAAATCTGACTGAAGTTTATTGGTGATTGTGTTGTGTTGTAATGAGAACTGACTGTGGGCTGGAGATAACAAGAAGGAAGATCAGAACACCACGTCTTAGAAACAAAGGAACAAAACACTCAAAGTGTGTGTGTGGCTGTGCGTGTGTGTTAGCAGACCACAAATAAAATTAATGTCCAACTAATTATTCTAACAGTGAAAATAATTTGGCAGTTTGGTTTTGGCATTTTATGATGAGGTTACATGATTTATAATTTATTTAAATACATATTTAAAAAATATACAGTAAAGTATGTCTGTTTGCATAGATTGCAAAAATCAAGTCCAGCTAATCGGTCAAGCTAAGCAATAAGAACAGTAGGTTCAAAAACAAACATCTAAACAAATGCATTTCAAACACACACTGCTATAGATAGACAACAAAACAATAAATCACATTGAATTCTTAAAACTTTATTGGTATCACTTTGATTATTGTCAAATGTTTTTAGATTTCATATGTTCTAATTTATCTGGTTTCAACAAAAACCTAAATATACAATTTCTTCTGTCTTTCTCTTACAAACTCATACTCAAACTGTGTTTATTGAGCCTTCACTTTGTATTGGTGGATTAGGAGTTTTCAGTGTCCAGTGCAGCAGTTAGCACAGTTGCCTCATAGCAAGAAGGACCTGGGTTCAAATCCAGTCTAATTTGCGTGTTATCCCTATGTCTGCGTGGGTTCTCTTCGGGTACTGTAGCTTCCTCCCACAGACCAATGACATGCAAGTCTTACCTGATTGCTCTTTAGTAGGCTATAGCAAGTTATAGGTTGTGACAGAACTGGCTTGAGCTGGTGGTGGAGGATGGGGAAATCAAGGTTAACTCACTGTAGTGTCAGAGTCTTGACTGCAACAGACAAGCTATCAAGATGTTCCCCCTCATTCTAGCTTGTTCTGTGATTGGCTAAGATGGCTGGGTCGCCATTGTAGATGGGGTTGTCCTCTTCTAGTTGTCACCAAGAGGACAGCAACCTCCTCAGAGACTATAAACACCCCAAGTGAGGGAAGCAGAGAGTAATAATCAGGTACAGGGAAAACTGGGAGGACAGATTAGAATAAGAGCCTAATTAAAAAAAAACTGGGGAACTATTGTTAAAAGTATTACTACTGTGAAAATCAATCTGTATTTAAGGTATTAAATTGTATCGATTTATTGCATACCACATATCACATGTGCGAATCAAGAAAGACAGTTAAAGGACATAGAAATGATTATTTTATTTTTTTAATCAATCTTGACTGTTACAAAATATAGACAAAATGTTGTTAACAAAACAGATATAAAAGAAACGTTATATTTTGGAAACTGTATACAGATATCGCATGTGCACTGATAATAAAAAAGACTATGAAGGATCTTTGGCAAACACCTTGGTGGTTAAATTTGACTCATACAAACAAAAGTTTGAGTTTGATTCCATTTAACAGAAACTATAACACGACCATAACAATCTGTTATTGTAGGTGTACATTAAAAAAATGACAGTCACATGATAAAAGGTCTTCATGGGACAGAAAGAAAGGGTCGCTGAATGTTATGTCTGTGGCATTAAAGAAGAATGGAGAGAGGCAGCAAGAAATGTCTCTGCTGATTGTTATTAATAGTCCTTTGTCATAATAGCAATTAAGGTTTTGCTTGTAGGCTATTCATCTTCTTCAATACCTTTTGGTCTTATCACAAGGTACAGGGGATTTTTCATTTATACTAATGCATTTTGGCCTGTTACCTCCAGGCACGGTTTAAATAATGACCTCACACTGTAATACAATTAATTCTTTCTTCCTCTTAGCAGCTGTAATTATTGTCTTCTAAACTAGAGATAGATTTCTTTCTGTAAAATATTTTGCCTTTTCTCATTGACCTAAAAAACTTTTTGTGATTTGCAACTTAATGACTGCAGAATTCTTTGCTGTTTAAGCTGTGTTATTATATAAAGTATAAATAAATATCGTCTTACGTCTTACTTAGAATCTTCCAAAACTGTTCTCCTACTACCAGAGTAGCCCTAGTTGGTGTAGAGGTCTCATCGCTCAGTCATCCTACAAGCCACCATGATAACTTTGCAGCAAAGCTTAAGGTTATATGTAAATGACAAAATTATAAGGTCAAACATCAGTCACGAGATAGAAGTGAGTCTCATGTCTTTTTAATGAGGAGGCGAAACCCTTAAAATTCCATCTAACTAATTTAATAGGAGTGTAATCATCGAGCTCTGCAATAATTTTCTGAAGACAGTATTATCTGCCTGTCACCCACTGTATATTGTGCAGTGTTTAAACTCCTCATGCAACATTTCTCCAATCATTTCTCTGCAGCTCTCAGGCTGCAAAGAGCTCTTATTTTAAAATGCAGTCTGAAATTTGTGCCAAGAGCAGACAGTTAGTGTATATCATTTCAGTAAATCTAAGTAAAGGAGACAAATTCACAACCCTCTATCACAACTCTGATGGATACAGTGGTGGAGGCAGAGAGCACTCAGAGGTCTGTCTGCACGAACTGTAACTCACTGTCTCTATTGTAGGTGTGGTGACACACACACACACACACACACACACACACACACACACACAACAGCCTTTAGTGCATAAGTGTGTGAATGGCAAGGAATACATTTTATACCTAAATGCTGTTCAACAAATAACCAACGCATAACTAACATACACGCACCCCAGATCATTTTGGAGAATTCCTTCAACTTATTGGATCCCTCTGGAAGATAGGAAGAGATGGTCTAATGGCTATTACTCACACTCACCACACCCACAGTCAGGACATGAGTGTGGGTGTGGGGAGGCCAGTAATATATTAAGTACAAACTAAGCTGGACAAAAATCTTGAAAATGTAATCACGTACTCATTACAAAGTCTATATTAAAAGGTTTTCACATTGCTTTAATAATTAATGGTATTCTACCATAACATTATTTAAAATGTAATTGCCAGACTATCTATATTAATCAGTTCACTGAATTCAAACCTAGAAGAAATAATAATGTAGCATCTATATGTTGTGTGTGCATATCCTACAATGCAGCAGTGCTTGATTTGTTTTGTATTTAATTGGACTGGCATAGTCTGCACCAGAAATAGACTGATTAACTGCTGAATAAGTTTTGAAACAACTGTTGGTAAAAATAGTCTTTCTTGACTGTGTGTAGCATTTGACTACACAATCTGTGAAAAACACAGTGCCTAGGAAAGATGTTAAAACTCATGTGCACACACCTGGCAACTGAACACAAAAAATGTCAGTTTTTATTTTTTTAAATGATGATGATAATAAATTTTATTATTGTTAATATTATTATTATTAAATATTTGTAATATTTAGGAATTGTATTGTCATTTAGACTATAGGTAATTATAATTATAATAATATTATATATTATAATTTTATATATTATTTTGAACACTGTATAATAGGAAGGTGGAAAAACCTTTTTGCGTACTGGGCTGTTTAGTTAACACAGAGACTTTACTTAGGCAGGTTATCCTTGTAGGTTGTATATGTTGTTTTCTCTGCAGTTAGGCAAGTGCCTTTTATTTTCTATCAGGGATGTTTTCTTTGTTATGTTGGCCTTAGTGTTTCCTGAAGGTAAATGTCAGTCTGAACCAGAACTTCAAACTAGCAGAAAATAACCCTTTAAAAATTTCCATCGTCACTCCTCTTTCACTATTTTAACTTTACGTTAGTCCCTCCTATCACCTAGGCAAGCCAGGGGACGTAACACTTTGTGAGGTTTGGGAGAAAAAACTGTTGTTAGGGTTAAAATATAATCAATTAGATGCAAGTATAGTGAAGTCTCACTTTTGCAGTGTGTAGTGTGTCACAGGGCTAAAGGATGTTTCTTAAATGCCTGCAACTAACAGGTAAACAGTGGGTTCGCTGAGTAATAATAATGACACCTTTACTGAAATACATAATAAAATATAAAAATACTTCTTTTGCAGATTTCATCAGAATGCAGTTGTTATTGTCTATTATTACAATACATACTTAATGATAATACATAAAATAGAGTCAGGTAAATAAACACACTATAACATAACTAATGATTGTTAAGGATTTTTTTAATGTCACTGTTTGTTAAATACATTTTGTCGCTGATTGTGACAAAATGTATAGTTTCTTATGGACAGAATTTCTATGTGTAGCCAAGTAGGGAAAGGCTTTCACCTTGGTGGGCTCAGAATCGTATCTGTTTTTTGCAGATGATGTGGTTCTGTTGGCTCGCACTGGAATAGTTTCCAGCTGAGTGGGAAGTGGCAGGTATGAGAATTAGCTATTCCAAGTCTGAGGTCATTGTCCTCAGCAGACAAAGGATGGAGCGGCAACTTTGGGACAGGGCTTTGAATAACTGACACAAAATGGATGGATGGATAACATTAATAAATTATTCGTGATGACGTTGGCTTCTTGTATTTGAGTAAATATTTGATTTTTCACAGTGTCTCTTAAGATTTCCTGTTTCTGATCCTATGCTGTGTATTGCGTCATGATATATTAGAGCTTCCCCACACAAATATCCACCAGAGATAATCACGTCACCAGTAAATGGAATGCTATGGCCCAGTTTTAGGGTCAAATAAATACCAAAAAGATTCCTCTGGGTCTGGGTATCAAAGCCCGTGATACTCGATGAGAGAATCAATCAGGGCTTTCTCATTAAAGTGATAATCAAGTATGTCTGCTGAAGTAGAATTGATTGGAAAACCATTTGAGTGACAGCCATGCTGGCCTCAGGGGCAGTGAGTGACGAGTCATGGTGAGTGGGACCTCTGTGTCACTTGTCATAGTGTGCTTCCTCACTTTGATACATAAGGACACTGCAGGTCACGTGTCATGACACATGATCCATGAGGTGATGACTGGATCCACACAATTACTTACTGTGCTTTGAACAGTGGGAAGGAAACATGTTCTGTACAAATTGTTGGAAGCTTATTTTAATAAGATAATTTTGTGATGATGGTGCTTCTTCCACTCATGCTCCATTTCTCTGTATCTGTTGTGCTGGCTACAGTCCTTCTAACTTTCTGATTCCTTCAGTGCTGAACCATTAGGCCACTGATCTTTCCACCCACAGTTTACTGAGAAAGTTGCTTCCGCCCACCTACGGAAACACTTTCTCTCAGTGAGTTATTAAACACAGCTCCCCCCAGTCATGACAATATTGGCTCATCACCTGTGTGTGTGGTTTCATTTCACTTTCATAAAACTAAATATGTTTTCCCCGTGGTGAGAAATATATTTGTTCACCTTTTGAGTGTTTGGAGAATGGTGTGTGTGTTTGTGCTTTTGTGCATGTGGGTGTTTGTTGAGTGTCACTGCCTGCTGGTCATCCATATTGTCCAATAGATGTGAATAATCGGTAGTGAGTAAAGAGAAAAAAGTTATATGAAGGCACAGTGGTGACTCAAGTCAGACGGAGGAGTCACCGTGACGTAAAGGAAAGAAATTAAGAAATGCTAAACAACACGAACAAAAAATATTTTTCTGTAACTCCATGTAAAACGCTGTTTTAAAATGCAGTAGGGATAAGTCCAAAAGTTTAGACAAACAACCTTCTATTTTAAGCAGAAACACATTAACAAGCTGTGAGCTGTGTCAGTGTCTCAGCGGTAAACAATAGCATTTGTCGAAGCAAACCTAAATGTTCTCCTGCCCACCTCAGCCAAGTGAACCCAGACTGCAGCTTGCCATTGATTTCTCATCCTGAATAGTGACTGAGATAGTGACTAACTACCTGAGAGCTGATGTTATTGCTGAGTGAAGGTGTAAAGTTTGCACTAAACTGTGGCTGTTTGAATTGAGCAGCTTACAATTTACAGACTTGGCAGGATGATGGTTTCCTGTGTTCAGTTTAAACAACCTAGAAAATATGACGTTGCAAAAAGGAAATAAAGTCCTGAGTCACAACTGTAAGGAAATCACCTGTTTGTGAGATAGTATGTTGTAAACTTGTGTGTCTGCTGTGTGTTATTTTTTCAATAGTCTTATTGATCACAGGGAAAAATGAAAAAACAAAAACAAAAAACCTGTTCCTCAGTCTGCTCGTGCATGTTTTCTTAATCCTGTATCTCCTACCAGAGGTGCATCAGCACCCAAGGGTGGGCACCGTAACCTCAAAATTATATCTGAGATAATGATATTTCTGACAATATATTAAAAAAAAGACTGAACACTGTTTTGAATGCAGCCCATAAGCAGCATTCATTTGTGCAAACAAAATGAATGGCATTTTCCATCCTTCTTTTCCAATGAGCTGCTGTCATTGATGACAGACTACCTAATTCAAAGTGTGAATCCATTGCCACAAGGTGCCAGCAGCAGCAGCATTATAGTGCGATAGTATTGATGCAGCAGAAGTCAGATTTTACCATGAAAGTAGCATTGGCAGTTTTTTCACTGGAAATTTAACCTCCTAGGACCTGGCGTCCACATATGTGGACATCACATTTTGGGTTATTCTCATTTGTGGCTCTTATTTTTCTTAGAAACAAAAATCTGGTAATTCTTTGTATTTACATTCATCGGGTCCCAATATGCCCAAATATCAAAGAGAAATTAAAAATGCATGCTGTGGAAGAGTTCGGGTCTTAGGAGGTTAAGTAAACGAATAACTGATTAACATATACCTAAACAATACCTAAATACAATACTGAGACAAAATAAAATTGGAATTGAAAAATATTTTCCACCTGGGATGTTGAATTTAACAACCTGCTTAAAGCAGGTGAACGCAAGTAGCAATTGTTCCAGAGATGCTTAGTGGAATTGTTTGATTACCCACTTACCTTCTTCTTCTCATGTACCTTCTTAGTCTAAATGCACCCATTGGTGTGCTTTTGTCTCAAGTAGTGAAATAAGTTTGTTGCATCCACTTTTAGCAGGAACAGTTTTCTTGCATATTTTACAAAGTCTGTTGCTTTGTTGAAGGTTGATGAATTGTTACTAAATCAATGTTGGAGGCTGTCACGTAGCTCTCGCTGTCAGACATGTCTTGACATGTGTCTTTGTTCTGTGCACTCGAGAACAAAAATTAATGGTGTTGCTATGTCATTGATATCATGATATGACACTTTTATATCAGATAAAAATTTATACTGTCATTATCATGGACCATATGATATGGCACATCCCTACTTGCACTCACGATGTTCTACATCCGCCACCCTTTCTGGGTTTTATAGGTGCTGCCAGTGCAGTTAATGTTAAGTAGTGTTAAGTGAAGTGCTTGCAAGTAATGCAAAGAAAAGACTTATTCTGAATAGAGTCCATGTGTGAGTGGCCTCGGTGATGGGGGTTACTCAGACCATGGCTCAGACTAGTGAGGTGGGTTGGCAAGGGTGGGGTGTGTGGGGATAATGTTTATTGACAGTCCAAATGGCCCAGAGGAAGAAGATGTTTGTGAGTCTGGAGGTGTGGGACCTGATTGACCTGAGGCACTGACCAGAGGCCCTGCTTTTCCTGAGATAGGACGATCTGGCGATGGCCTCCAGGGGTGGCAGAGGGCAGCCTACTCAGTTGTAGCCCCTGCGTACAAAACACCCAGGCAGGAGGCAAGCACGTTCTCCAGCTTCTAGTACAGGTTATTCTTCCTCCGGACACGGAGGAAGTGCAGCCGCTCTTCGGCCTGTGGGTCCAGGGACGATGTTGGTGCCCAGAAACCTGAAGGTGAAGACAGAGTCCACGCATGTTTCAGTTATAATGAGAAGGAAGTGAACCTGTCTGTGCCTCCTGAAGTCCATTAGGAGTTCCTTTGTTTTAAGGATGTTCAGTTTCAGTTTATTTTCTCAGCACCAGCAGGATAAGTTCTCTACCTCCAAACTGTATTCTGTCTCATCTCCATCAGAAATTAGCCCAATCATGGTGGTGTCATCAACATACTTGATGATGATGTTGGTTGAGTGGGTTGGTTGGTTTGCAGTCGTACAGGGCTTGTTTCTTGAGAGGGTGTAGGCAGGGATGAGGAGCAGAGAGAGGTGGACTGATTGTCCTAGGTGGGGCAGGGGTTTTACTCTGTAGGCCTGCTTGATGTTACTGTACAAATAGTCCAGTGTCCTGTCCCCACTGGTAGGACACTTAACATGTTGATGGAATTTGGGGAATGCAGATTTAAAACATAATTTATTAAAGTCCCCAGCAACAATATGGACACCCTCTGGGTGCTCTCTGCAGGTGTGGGAGTGCTCATATGTGCGGAGTGCATGTTCTTGTGCTGGAACAAATAAGAGTAAAATAAGAACATGAAATAAAGCACTCAAAATTAAAACTATACTGTATGTAAAGTAGTTTGGTTTAAAAATACCCTTTAAGTGCTTTTTTAATTTATGCACAGTTTCATTTAGGGGCACATGAAAAAAAATGAAAAACAAAATTCATTCATTAGCTTCTTGTTTTTTTCACTTTGTTAGCTATATACTATTTGGCATGAATTTGCTATTAGTGATCAGTTCCCAGGCATTTTGTTGTTGTAAAATGTGCTGGAATATGGAGTACTGAGAGTGCATTTTAAGGCAAGTGCAAACATCAACATTTAATGATACATAAAAGATGGGGGGGTTGCATTCGCCATAGCATCTTAATGTCATTTGCTAATTAGCAGTAAACACACTACAGTTGTGTTTCTTTAGCCAAAGTGTAATTAGTGCTACATGAGAGGTGAGGAAGTTTCATCCTCTGGGAACCAATCACATCTCTTATAATAGCTCATACATTTAGATCCAGCCAATCTTATTCTAAAAGTATTTGGCTATTTCAGTCTGCACCAAAGTGGTGATCTCGTAACCAAAAAAAACAATGTTTCTGATGCATTTGGGTGTAATTACTTATTTGAATTTAAAAACGTTTGACGATCTTATAGGAAAAATAAAATCTCCTGTTTTTAATTTACCTACAGATGATGTTCGTCTGAAAAAAATGTGTGGTTATGAGAGAATCTCTGTGTCAGTAGCCATGTGTCTTTCATCGCTGCTAGTGATCTCTTGATCCCAAAGGCACAGTGGTGATTCGCAGTAGCTGTCCCTGCAGGTGCCTGTCTGAATATTCGTATTAAAAGGCTCTCTGTTGTGCATTCCCCAGGTCCCTCTGCAGGGAGAAGGCTTAGCAGGTGCACAGCCAGACTCTTATTCTTAGAGCTGGGTATGGAGTTCCAGGCAGGTAGGGGTTAGAAAGTCAGGAACCAAAGAGTTGTTTCTTGCTAAAGTTTAGTGAACAGATTGTTCAGTTCTCTGAGCAAATCTGGGGAGATAAACCAGCCTGCAGACAATTAGGGTTTGAATAGTAAGCAAGCCATCTATTTAAACATGCAAAGCCAAGTAGAAGGGAAGGGATAGGAACTCCAGAGAGGCATGTGTGCAAGGAGACTGAGCTCTGTCTGTGTGCCAGTGACCTGTCAAGCAGTCTGTCCACTGTTTTGTATGAGTTGCGGAGGGCGGGGGAACACTGAGGTGACAGCTGCATTACAGCACACAAGGGAAATCACTGTCAGAATGCTGGAGATGTGTGTCAGCCTTGACCCCAGAGATGACCAGTCAGATTAAGAAGGCAGCATCATGTTTCACTCTGTGGGTGTAGACATGTGGGTGGTAGCACTCTTTATGTGTTGTGTACGTTTGGTGCAGAGAATCCGATCATCAATATGCCATCATGTATTTACAGACTGGAACTTTGGTTCAAAGTTATCTTTTAGTCTAATGGTGATCACTTGACTTAATGAATTAAAGCCAGCATATGGAACAGCTTTTTTTTTCACGTACAAGCAGGCAGTAGGCTCAGCAGTGTCTTCACTTTCACCTTTCACCTTGCTTTTACGATTATGTTTTGTATTAGGACAACACAGCAGCTCAGTGTGAGAGGTCACAGCAGTATGTAAACAAAATTTTTCACCTTGTCTGTTGCGCTTCCTCCTAAGTAAGAGCAAGAAGCCTATATTTTTTCTATGATGATTATTATAATTTTATTACATGTCTACATGCCATCTGTGTAAAATAAACATTCACAAATAAGATAATTTTGGATTAAGCATATTATCATATCCAGACTAAGTCATATCATGCAATTTTACCTTTTACATAGACTGAAGTTTTATTTAAACAATATTATAGTTACCAAGGACCAGCTTAAGGAATTGTATTACTTATATAATCCCTTCTATGGAAAGGACCGAAGTACTACTAAAGTATATATACTTTGGCCATGTAAAGTGATTTGGGTTTTTTATATTCTGACACAACTGACAGATCATTTTTGTTTCATATTTTGTTTTCATACTTTTTGTTCTATGTTACAAGACTGAAAAAGAAAAAGAATCTAGGGACTGTATTGGAAAAGAAAGCTGGCATACCCTCCAGCCCGCTCCTGCTACTTAAGGATAAAGCCACAAGGCTACTGTAGCTGCTACTGGCAAAACCACTAAAACAAACTGTGAGTAGTTGTAGAAAGTTTAATTGTGTGTTTGTAGGTTTTGAGAAGGAGGATGACCATGTGGAGTAAAATATTTTCATAAACTTTTTAAACAGTTTATTGTCCAAAAGAAATAAAGCTAAATTAGTGGACTATTCCTGCCTTCTGATTGCATTACAGTTAAATATTTGTAGGTCCAAAAAATACCAGTCTTACAGTCCTCTAGTGACTGCATTGTGCCTTCTTATTGTACTTTCATTCGATGCTTGGCTACTTTCAAAGCAAAAAAACCCCCCAAAAAACCATCTGGCCTTTCTGTTTACTTTTCTGACAAAATAACCTGAAGTTTTAATATTTATATTTCTTGTCTGAGGTTCTTGGCAAGGTTCAGTGTGAAAATTTGCACATGAAATAGCCAGTAATTGGAAGATACAGAATGGCATATTAGAGTCTCTGCTCTATAATACCCTAAGCTTGTCTGCTAGTGGACCTAATGCCTTTCCAGATGTCATATGGCAAGCTGTGAATGTTGCAGAAAACACACACACACTTGCACCAGTGCTTTTAGTGAAATGGCACACATAAAGTAAAGAAAAAAAGATGATGACAGGTCAGCCTTTAGAGCAGGGCATTCAGAACAAATGGTATAATGTAAAGTATGGAACTCAGGGAGCCTGAGTTAGTGTCTCACCGTGCTGTCAGAGCATCGCATCTGAATCTCCAAAGGGGAGGTTTCAAATGGCCTTTGCAGTAATTACTGTGCAGCCTTACAGTGTTATTGGATACCCACTGCTGTCACGAGCCTCTCTGAATGTTTATGCATGTGCCCATGCAGATAGAGGTGTGTTGTGTTTGTATTGATGTATGCAGCATTTTATGTACACAAATATACATCTATCTTTGGAATGCTCTTCTGCAGTGTGTGGCTACTGTGTGTCTTTTGTGAGCCCGTCTCTGTAAGAAACTTGAGGGCAACAAACATCGTCAGCTTTTTTCATGTGCTTAGTGGAAAATATGTTTGACTTTATGGACTTCATTTTCCCCTCCAACTGAAAGGGGCAGTACGTCACAGAAGTATGTCAACTCTGGCAAACAGCGTTGGCCCTGATGGTGAAACAGACAATAACCAAGCCTCTTATGGATCCTCTAGAGGGAAATACCCATAAAAGGTTAACGAAAGTCACCTCTTAGACGGCTCTCACAGTCTATTAATCATGTTAAGATGGTTACATAACGGGAATTATCTATCAAAGTGGGCTCAGTTAGGTCACAAGAGTAATTTGGGGTTCTTTTAGTACAGGATCTCAGTTGGAAATGCTTTTCATGGACACAGCAGAGACCAGCTTATCCCTTCAAACAAAGGCTGCACTGAACATCACAGAAACCTAAAGTTTAAAGATGGTAAGCCCACACGATCTCTCAGATCAATATCTATAATTACTTTACAGATTAAATCCATCCTAATCAATAGTTTTATAAAAAGAAAAAATTATTTATGGCTACAAAGTAACAAATCTGCAGCTTGGGAATTTGTTGCTTTCTAACCATGCAATGTGCCACACAGAAAGCAGAAATGCCTTTTTTGCCCAGCGGATATGCAGTTTTATCAGAAAACTTTCTTGGTCTTCCAGAGTGTTTATTACCATTCACAGTTCCCCTTAACTGCCATTTGTTAATGACATTTCACGCGTTAAATTATGGCATAGACATGTTTTAATATCTCTTTATAGCCCTCAACTGCTTTATAGGCATCAATTACATCAAATTACAGAGCCTCACTCAGTTGCTTAGGATAAGTGAAGGTTTGAAAAGTCAAAAAATTTACAGTGGTCTTCAGCCATCATCGCATGCCATTTACTGACATGCCGACAAGTCCCAACAAGTCCGTGAAGGGAAAACGAGTTGGTGTGAAGCTTTAGTAATGGTTGCACAGCCATCAATTCTGTTTGGTTATTTTTCATTAACATTATCAATGTTTTTGAGAGGCTAAAAAAACTTGTCATTTGCCCAGGCACTCCTAAATGTTTTGTGTATGTGTATTGGTGTGTTAGGGAACCATGCTCTGCCCTCATCAGTAGGTGAAAATACCTTGTCTCTGCATGGTGAGACTCAGCAGGCTTTTCCTGCTGTTTCTCTGAAGTCATCACCACTCTCCCACAGAGTGATTGCTGTCGCATCCTCCTTTTCTCATCTTGCTCCTTCTCTTTGTCCTCCCCTTCTGCCTTCCCCTGTGCCTCCTCCGCACCATCCCGCATCTATATGGTTTCTTATAGTGACAGTTTGGCTGGCATTCCCAGGTTGCTTGAAGGCTGCAAGCAGGATATTGTGTTTCTTTTTCAAACAGGTGGGCTAATAAAGAGGGACACTACCTGTATGTGCAGACGTTGTTCAGTTTGGTCAACAAGAACCATAAGTGCAAGTTTTATGATGGTTTTACTTCAAATTTCATATTAGATATCATTTTCATATCACAAAAATTATATAAATTAGCTTTTTTTTAACATTATACTGAAGTATAGACTATATGAAAAGAAATCACTAAAAAAATCCATTACTACTGTTTTCAAAAGAAACAAAATGAATCACAACATAGCAATACAATTTGATAATGCATTGAAGAAACATTAAAAAACAAATTACATTGAGTATGTTAAAAAAAAATATACATGCAATAATTATCCACTGTGACTAATCTTGTTTTCATTCTTCACTGCTAATTTCAGGCACATAACTGCCCCCTCTCTGCTGTTCTCCTCCCTTGGGTTGTTTGCCTGATTGATATAAAATGCATTGCTTTTGAATCTTTAATTCTCATTAAACCAAAGTGTTCAAGGCCCGTATAATGGCCAGCAAATTCAAAATTGCCATCAATTATCTTTCTAGACCTCTCATTAGAGATTCTGCCCACACTTTTAGGTTGCAGTTGTTACTGCTGCTGCTGTCCCCAACAGGACACTGGCAGGTCTGCCTTTCCTTCCCTCCCTAATAAGGAGAAAACTGCAAAGTCACAGAGAAGAGGAGAGGGAGCACAACACAGATCCTTGCTGTTTCTGTCATCTATCTATCTATCTATCTATCTATCTATCTATCTATCTATCTATCTATCTATCTATCTATCTATCTATCTATCTATCTATCTATCTAAAAACGACACACTCTTTAAAAACTATAAAATAATAAACACACAAATAGAAATATATTTAGTTAATCAATCACACTTTAAAAATAACAATATTCTGACTGCTCAGTTAGCATCTGCCTACCAAATAATTTAACTGTAAAACTGTGACTCTGAGTGACAGCTCTGCGGAGCATCTGATCGATCTTGCCTGATTTATAACTAAATGATAGTTCTGAATAATTAATGAAGTTTTGCCACTTGCAAATCTCTAACGTGAAGTTATAATTCTAATTATGTTGGCTGACGTTATTAAAAATTAAGCTCATGATGAGTAGCTCCGCCTTTGGAAGAGTTATACTCACTTCACATGTTTGCAGATTATCTTCATAGCTTTGCAGTCTTTCAGGAGCAGGACAGAAGTAAAGGCTATTTATCTTCTTTGGATAATAACTTTAAGATAAAACCACAGAAAAAATGTTTCTCTGTACTATAGAGCATAATTTATACATAATGGTGTGAAAAAGAACGTTTTGGCTCACGCTTCACTGATGTTTGCTTGCATTTGTTAATGCGCAGCTCTTTTAGGATCCCACCAAAGCATTTCAAGCAAGTTGAGGTCTTGACTTTGACTGGGTCTTTGCAACATCTTGATTGTTTTCTTTCTCAGCCATTTTGCATGATTTGATCTGGTCTGATCTGACTCCAGAATACTTCGGTATATAGAGGAGTTCATGGTTGACTCACTGACTGCAAGCTGCCCAGATCCCGTCCTTGCAAAATAAGCCAAAATCATCATCCTCCACCGCTGTGGAGGGATGATGGGATATCAGATGCTTGTGCTGACATGCTGTGTTTGATTTTCACCACAAACGGTCTTGTTTTTTGGTCTTGTCTGTCCAAAAGATATTGTTGCAGAACTGCTGTAAGTTTTACAGATACAATTTTGCTAACCTAAGATGTGCTGCCATGTTCTTTTTAGAGAAAAGACACTTTGTCTTGGTGACACTTCCAAACAAACCATGCTTGTTCTGTCTTTTTCATTTTATACCGTCAAGAACTTTTAACATTTAACATGCTAACCGGAGCCTGCAGAGTCTGAGATCTAGCTGTTTACAATTTCTGTTCCAAAGCTGCTTCAACAAGCTAACTGCTGAGAAAACTGGTTAACACAATAAGCTAGTTACTGTTTGTTTAAGAGAAATAACCAAAAATTGGAAAAAAATAAATAAAATGTTATATTTTAGTTCTATGTTTAAAAGTAGCTGTCACATTATAATAAAGCTACTTTATCAATTGATTCATTCAGTTCATTACACTTATACGATTGATAGGATGCATATCAGCATCAGAAAAGCTGTAGTGGTATTTTAATCTGAATTTCAATCATGGATTGTTTCCAAAAAGGAGAAAAGAATTATAAATGATAGTGAGATTTGATTAAAAAATGCATATATTTCAACTAATTTTTGTTGTAGTCGATTTTGTTTTATCTTTTTTGCTCTTGGGGCTGGATGATGTCAGCTGATGAGAGAGGATATTCCAAATATGATCATCTTAGGCACATGGCTCTGGTTTTGATTACAGCAGTCCAACCCACCTGCTATTAAACACTAGGAACAGAAAGTGAAACAGCTTGTTTCAGGCAGAAACTTCACTGGCCTACTGTAAAATAAATAAGGATTATTTGATGCTTTGAATAATGCAAAGCTACTGTAGAGTCCAAGAATGAAAAAATGGAGACTTATTTGAAAAGACAGCAAACAACTGAAGTCTAAAACAATTTGGTTCTGTAAAATTTGCCTTTGGATAAAATGATTGTCATTGCACTCATCAAACTAAACCACACATATCATTTCACTTATTTACAGACAATATAACACAAGTCCTGACAAATTAAATAAGCACACTGACCCTATTTCACTTGCTTCAAGAGAATCTTAAAAACACTGTAGCAGAGAATTTCACTCAAAGGCCAGGCTTTGGATAGGTCAGTGCACAGCCAACTCGCGATCCATTGACTCACAGTAATTTCGAATAGCACTGACTTACCAGATTAATTAGATACATCAGCTGAAGGCGATTTCATCTGCTGACAGTCGTGGCTTTCGGACGGGTTTTCGACCTCATGAAAAGCAATCCGTCAAGATGGGTGGAGAGTGTTTGGCTAGATGTTGCTCTAGGGGCTAGACGTCTTCTCAGAATACAGATCAGAGTCACAACTTTGCTGCGTGTACAGTGAAGAAAACAGAAGTTTATATTTGCTGTCTTACACACACACACACACACACGGAATTTGCCAAGTCCAATCAACAGGACCCCTGGGGAGCAAGAAGGGAAGAACCAGATTCAATCAGGCTATTGATTTGGGGGTGTATTTGAAAATGGAAGGGAACTGTGTGTGCATCTTCACACTCCACACCATGTCAAGGCCCACTTTTGTCAAAAACAACCGCAATTTCTATTTAAAGGAGTTTCAGAAGCTCATGAGGCTGCAGCTGGAGAGCTCTCCTGCCTTTTGTGCTGCAGCCGCACAGTGATTGTTGTACCCTTGAGCAAAGTCCTCCAGGTTACTGCATGAGTTAAACTCAGGCTGACATGCTTAAACCCAACCTTTGCTGAACATGAGTACCACTGCAAAACACTACAGCAAAGGCCTCGTTTACAAAATCCACCCTCATGCCATAAACACTGAGGGGTCCATATGGGCAAATATAAACAGACAGCTGATTTTTCAGGATTGGTATTGTGATATGCTGCGTGTTCTTTTAGGACAGCCTGTCTGTTGCGATTTGCTTTTCTTGCTTGGGATAGCATGAGCCTCCCAAGTAAAGACCGTTTTCTGATTTACCTAACTTCTGTTTTTGCCCACAAGTCAATACAAACCTGACCTGTGCACATTATGCAAATCTGATGATAATTGTAACTGACTTTATACGATTAAACATCATTGTGACTCTTGTCTGACAAGACATCTGTACTGATGCATAAAACTGAGCAATAAATTTCCTTATGACTGCACAACAACACCATGTCAGACTACAGAACTGGCAGAAAAGAGTGTCATGATAAATGTTATCCCCCCCAGCATGGCATACCAGTTTATGTATGAAGGAAGGGCAGCAAATGATCTCTTTTTACTAGTGTGCAGGTGGTGTGATAAATCTCCACACCCGGTGGCCATTTTAAGAGCAGCTTGGCCTGATTTTACAGACCTTCCAGACTTGGCTCTCTGAGGAGATAAAGATTGGCACAGTCCTGTAGGAGATGTACTCGGTATATTCTTAGGCTTAAACTACACAGTATATTCAAACGCAATCTTTATATTGGCTCTAAAGTCTTTCTTGTTAGCAATCACATGCATTATGTAGTCTTTGCCCTAGATCGTCCATGGATAGATAGCTAGTTAGAGTTCTTATTATTTAGTATTAGTAGTATTTATTTCAAGCTGAAGGTATATTATACTTTTCATGAATTCATAGCCTTATAAGCATTACGCTGCACATCTCCTGTTCTCTTGTTTACCTCTGTACACCTCTCTGCATACTATGGGAAATCATTGTTGCTCACTGACAGGTTACTAAACAGTCTCTTCCTAGTGTTGGCGCTGAGATTCAGCGGTCCTCTATCTACCACACCCGAGTTTCTACCCAGCTGAGTCGCTCCATCACAAGGCTGACATATTCCCCTCCTACTCCTGCTGATATCACCCATTGGGCCGGCAGAGTTTTAATCGATGTGGAGCCAAACGGGTCCTGGAAAAGGCCATTTAGCCTGGGTTCTTGACACTGCTGCTGAGACAAAATGATAAAGCTTCTTGTGGGAGATAGAAAGAAGCTGGTGGGCCAGGAGAGTGGATAGTAGAGAAAAGCATACGAGACCAGATGTAATGGATGATCTAGGGCAAGGACTACATAGTGCATGTATGCTGTAAAGTGTGTGCTTGTCTGCCACCTGTGTCCCATTAAAGCCTGCCTGGTTTTTCAACTTTTCAAAGGCACCGATGAGTCTCCTTCGGATGAGGATGAGTCATTCTTCCAGAAAAAAATAATAATATGCAGGTAAAAAAATCAAAATCCTCCTTGTTGAAAATTATTTTCTCATGATAAGGCTGATATTCAAGGTTGTTGTAATCATAAATATCCTTGACCATAAGGACTTGCTTCCTATGTTCAAAAGATACGTTAATAGTTGCTTCATGGTCTTTCCACAACTTTAAAAAAGCTTCTTTATATTTTCATACTGCATACGTGACTGAGTCTTTTTTTTTCTCTGTGGTTGGTGTCAATCAAATGATCCCCACAGGAATTGAAATTTATGCTTCAAAATAAACCCTTAAAATAATCTCCAGGCATTTTTTATTTTCAAGCACATGGCTCGCTTTGGGCATTGTTGTTGTCTGAATAGCTCTGTGTTTTGTGGCATCACTTTTACCATGCATCAGTGTGTTAGCATGCTAACATCTGACAAGAGAAGGCCAGTGACAAAGTTAAAAGCAGGTCTGTTGATTTACAGGTTGATTTATGATTGATTTATGATTGATTTATGGTTGATTATGGTTGATTATGATTGATTATGGTTGATTTATGTTTCCACGCTCTATAGTCATGAGCTGTGGGTAGTGACAGAATGACACAGTGGATACAGGCAGTGTGCTTCCTCCAAAGGGTGTTTGGGCTTTCCCTTACAGATAGGCTGAGGAGCTCAGTCATTCTGGAGTGTCTCATCCAGTCAAAGACCTCAGTGCAGACCCACGACACACTGAGAGAGTGTCAAGTCTTGATTGGGAACGTGGTGGCCTTGGTGACCCAACAGAAGCAGGAGCAGGAGAGTGAGAGGTCTTAGACTGCTGCCCCCTAAACCAGGATCTGGGACAGAAGATAGATGGACTGATTTCTAGTTTTTAGTGCAATGCGCTATTATTGGGTCAGCAGCTAAAGTGAAAGCTTTGCACTGTGACGTTTTCAGGTGTACATTTATCACGTATCAGAAGCTGAAAGGTCAAGTGAGCGGTGACAGAGCAAGAGACAAAGCACAGAAAAGCCTTACTCAGAGAAAGCTAACACACTCTGTTGGGGGAGTTTTGAGTGTGAGGATGGAGCATCTGCTCCTGCCCACTGGGCCTCCCAGCTAGTGCAAGCAAACACTGACACTCGCACACACATACACACACACTCACTCTGAAACCAAACTGCTGCTGAATCTAATGAGGCTGAGGCCTGCTGGGCAGCAGAACGGCTGCTGCAGCTTGTCTCTTGCTCTCTGATTCTCATCTCAAAGCTCCTCACGCGTCATCCACTGTTTCACACTATCCACACTGTTTTATTCTTGACAGCTTTCTACCAATGACTCTGCAGAGTATTCTCGCATCGAAAGGCTAGAATTACAGAAATACTCAACAAACTGTAATGCATTACACATTATGCGCAGAAGTTACCAAATGTACCACAAAAATGAAAAATGTAGCATTTAAGAACACAAATTAAGGCAGTTTTGAATTTGATGGCAGCAACATATTTCAAAACTTGAGACAGAGCCATGTTTACTACAGTTTAACGTCTCGTCTTTTAACAACGGTCTGGAAACCAGTTAATGGTCTTTTGGGAGAGGAGCAATCTTGTCTGATATAGAATTATTGCTGCTCAAATGTCCTGGGTCTTCATTGCTCTACTTTTTGCTTCATAATGTGCAAATTGTTTTCAGTTGATAAAAGACGGGCCATTTCAGCACCTGCAGGGTGTTCTATGAAGATTTGGTTGCCCAATTCCAACTTATGTTGCTGCAATTTAATTCAAAATCAGCTAATATTTTTCATGAAATAGGAAAATTTCACAATTTATATGTTTGATATATTTTCTGTTGTGAATAAAATTAGGGTTTATGAGCTTTACACATCATTGCACTCTGTTTCTGTTTACTTTTTTCCAATGTTTTTGGAATTGGGGTTGTAAATTTCTACAGTAAATATTATATTATCTCTGTTGTATTGTATTATATTGTAAATATATGGCTAAACTAGTAGCCATATATTCCTATGTAATAATTCTGCTCCAACATATTCGCCAGATGCAACTTTCTAGATCATAAACCCTTCTTTTTCTTTTTCCACCCTCTTTTATATTGTTCTGGAGTACTACCTGTGATTGTTATCTTGGGCTAAACCCTCTGTTCTTTATTTTTAAGAAATGCATTGATTTTGGATGGTGCATAGCTACCTTCTGTCTGATACTGCCTCTGTAAAATGCATTAAAATGTAAGAGGAGTGGAAATCTCTCTGTGTTGCAACCTACCTGGAAGGTTTTTCACCTTTATGCATAAAGAATTTGTTTCTAATTCTTCAGATGAATTAGAAACAATGTATCTTTTTAACGAAACAGCCTCACACCCCATTTAATCTTTTTGCTGTCTTTTGTGCAATTTTGTCTCCTTGAGCCCTTTTTAAAATCTGATTTATTTAAATTTGTAGGAGCTTTACTTTTGTTAGTACCATGCTGTGTCGAGGCACAGAATGTAATCAAAACAGAGGGTCAGAGGGCCCGGTGGCGCCAGTGTCCGGCAGCTTCGCCTCTGTCAGTGCGCCCCAGGGCAGCTGTGGCTACAATGTCGCTTGCCGTCACCAGTGTGTGAATGTGTGTGTGAATGGGTGGATGACTGAATGTAGTGTAAAGCACTTTGGGTCCTTAGGGACTAAGTAAAGTGCTATACAAGTACAGGCCATTTACCATTTTGGTTGCTCAAATACTACAAATCAATAAAGCCACCATAATTTCAACATGTTATTTATTTATGTAACAAGTACATTTTAAGGTAATGAGGAAATGTTTCCAACATGTGTAAGATGAAAGCATGGATATTACCACATATTACTACATAATACCATTGTGCCAAAGTGAGACTCATCTTTTCTGGGCTCTTTGTCTTGCTATTTTATATTTTAGCAACCCAGATAGTTTCAAAATATTCAAAGAAGAGTATTTACTTTTACTTAGTAAGAAGAGACAATGCTTGAACTAAGTGAACCAAAACAAAAGTATTAGATAATTCTAAAACAAAATTTCCTTTTTCAGTGATGGTTTGCAATGCACACCCACAAGTCTCCTTAACCATGATTCACTGACTCTGTCTCATTGCTTCTCCGTCTCTCCATTACCAGGAAGGATAAGCCCAAACAAATCTGCTTAAAGCCTTTGATGGGCTGATGGTCTCATAGAACGATACCTATTTCTTCTTATTTCGAATGACACTAATGGCATATTGACATGCAGGCAGATTAACAGATTATTGTATTTGTGTTTGCATGTGTGTATGCTGGGTGGTGAGTGTGCATCATCAGTCTATTTTAATCCAACTTTTTTACCCTCCTTTAGGATTTTAGGTCATTCGGTGATTCTCTTCTTGCCCTTTTGCCGTTGGTGATAAATAGGGCTGGGTATCGTCGCTGATTTCTAGAATTGATTTTAATCGAAAAATCGATAATCAAAACCCACCCCTGGGGATAAACTAGCATTCATAGACATGAAGTCAGTAAGTGACGTATATCTTGTTAAAACTTTATTAAACCTTTTTGCCAATGTGAACTGAAAGCAACAGAAAACAGCAATTCACAGACATTAGACCATAGTTTAATTATTTATTGTTTTGCTCATGTACAGGTATTTATCATGCATTATACATTTATACAAAGAGATGTGTAATCCCTTTTTGTTTATTGTACTTATGTTTGCACATACATCTTTTTTATTCGACAGTTTTCCAGCAGTCTGCTTCTGCCGATGGCTGATGGGGCTATTTTTAAAGTGATAATAAAACTAGAGGAAAAAGGGGGACTCTAAATGTCAATCTGGTAAAGAGCAGGAGGGGACAAGTCATCAAGAATATCTCCAAGGAGTCGTCTCATCCTTTATTTTCAAGCCCTGTAGCTAAACTGATATAGTGAAGTGATCTAAGACGGCCCTGTATTTCTCACCTCATATTCTGGGTGAATGCATACATGTCCTGTGTGTGCATGCATGCATACGAATATACCCTTGTGCCTGATCATTGTGAGAAGAGGAAGTGAAATGCTGTCTAATTTGTTTTCTTACCTCTAGTTTAAAAAACTCGCTTTCAGCACGAGATTAAACTTTGCTAGCCTCGTACAAAAGCAGACACTGGAAGCATTGTCAGGTACTGTACTACTACATTTCTAACAAAATGATGTGGTTAATTATTGTTATATAGTTTAGCTTTTTCAGCTTTAGAAAAAAGACAAAATAGAAATGAAGGAAGAGGCATAAAAAATAGCAAGGACAAGAGAGACGGGACTTTAATATCATCAAAAGCTTACAGCGATCAACATCTGTCAACTCTTTGAAGTTGGTGACGCTAAACCCATCCAGCTCGGCTGGCCAATGTTCTTTTTGTAAGGGGTCAAATGATAATTACATTGTGTGGATGCATGTGTGTGTGTTGGAGGGCTTATTACTGGCATCACTGCTGTGATATTGGTCTTGTATTAATTTGATCTTTGACAGAGATAGATTGAAAGTCCTAATGTTGGACATTAGAAATTCACATTTGCAAACCTGATGTGTTTTTCAACACTATCTGAGAGATAACAAGCAGCATATGATCATCCAAAAGCAGACTTCGTTCTTTCATCTGAGAATTTGTCACTGTACCAGGTGCTGTTTGTGCATCTAATACATGGCAAGCCTTCCAGCAGTGCAGTGAATTCAAATCGACTTCCTTCTATAGCCGAATCCAGCTGAGGCTGTCCTAGTTAGCTTCTTGACTTTGTGGATTTTCATCTGTGGATTTTCTTTAGTAGTTCATTTTCTGTCACATTCTAGGAACATAAATGTCCAGTGCACAGATTCTGTCTACTGTAAAAGATGGACATACACAGAAGGTTTCACACATTAATTCCTGGAGAAATTTGGTTTGCACAGGTGCAATAAACAGACACTGTAGTGGACAGCTATCATGTTAGACTGAGAAAACACTAGAATGTCACTCACCAAAACTGGATGCAGACTTCTTGAATGATCTGTACCATGCAGCGCATAATAATTCCATTAAAAATGATCCATGTGCAACACCACCTGTATGGTCTACAGTTTAGAGACTGGAATTAGCTCAGGTGAAGCTTAGCTGACAGCAATCAGTTACAGTTGCCTCATTTGACAAACTTTTCACCCCCTCATTTTAAACCGTCACAGTATCAAAATAAACGAGTTAGAAAAAAATAACACACTTCACACAGTGTCGCTATCGTAGTGCCACTCAGCATTTTATCACTCTACTGTTCACTCATCTATCTGACCATAATGTTGTGTCTGTTGTTTTTATATGAGTTTATTAAGCTGGCTTTATAGCCAGCTTGCAGCAAATTTGAAAAAAGACAACAACAAAGTTAAATAAAATAAAATCATTAACCATATAAATCAGGCTCATCAGTATCTGGAGAACAGTACCGAACGTCAGCCCAGTGTTGGTGTCACTCTCACTATACCTTGCCATTGCAATAGTGGTTCCTACCTCTAAAAACAAAGAGAAAGAGAAAATAGCACTGAAAACAGAAAAACAGCACATGGGCAAGAGGTCACAGAAATCGAGGCAGATTCATTTGGGAGCTCTGCATAAGGGTCAGTCTCAGATTCTCAACCCTGTCTCAATGAGTCAGTCACAGGTCTCCTTCTGTGTTCAACCCTGTGCTCTGCTTGCCTCTACTGCTGTCACTGCATATCAGCTTTGTGTTAATACTAAAATGTCTCTTCACCATTCTTGATTTTGCTCAACCACTATGGAGAAAAAGAGAGAGAAAGAAAGGAAAACAAAGAAAGATGGATAGGGACTTCAGCGCCAGAAACCCCAATAGTTTCCAGGTAAATATTAAGATAATACATCATAATATCCATCTTTCATAATCAAATTATATTATTATATATATGAAATATTCTATATTGAATATAATATTTTATATTAAATATTAACATGCCGTAAATAAAGAAAAAAATATCAACATTTTTAAAAAATGAAAAAATCAGGTATAGTTGTCAAGTTGTTCTAATTGGTGTGAAAAGTGAGAATAAAAATCAAACAGTAAATAGATTACAAAAAGTCATTAGATAACTTGGATCATAACAGAAGTTCTCACATAATTCTCAAAGCAGAATTGCACCTTTTCAGGTTCCTTGATTTACAGAGTGAATTTAAAAAAGGCAGCTCAGTCCACTGATTGGTTAATTATCTGCTGCCTTTAATAAATCAGATGCTAATTACACACAGATTGCTACTGCAAACAGATTGAATGCTTCCTGGTATGAGTCTTGCACATCCATCAATCAGTGCACCCACCCCTCAGTCTGCGTGAGCAAGTTACCAAGCGCCCATAACACGAGTACGTATACCACCTTATGATGTATGTCCAATGCTTTCCTATCTTTTATTCTTGTGAATGCAGGCTTTGAAGTGATAGTATTCATGTGCTGGCATTTCTGGTGTAGAGTTGATGGCGGGGGTTCCTCCAGTTTAGCCAAACACTATGAACTGATTAGACTTTGATCGTCAAAGATAACCATGACCTCGAAAAATTAAATACATTGGGCCATAAGTTGATACTTCCTATTGTAATATGACAAAATTTCACCCAGACATCAATAGAAAAGGTTAAATTTGATAAGATGCTGATTTGAGATGAGCAGTTTTGACTGGCTGGTTAAGGCACACAACCTTGAGGCATGATTACAGCTGAGTGAAGGAGTAAATTGCTTTTATTTTTCTGCCTCAGTGCTCTCAATAGAAGAAAACACTCTGTGCACTTAGTGTAGGACATCAAGGATTACAGGCTTTTTCTTTTTTGCCTGAGGGTTAGAGTTATGCAACTACAGACAATGGTCACAGAGAATTCGAAAGTGCGATTGGCTCGAAGGTTGAATAAATATTTACTAACCAGACAGTTAAAGTGAACACCTTTTACAAAATTGCACTTGCTGTACCAGTCAAAGGTGCAAAGGTTTGACTGATGCTATATAAATTAAGGTATCAGCAGGCTGCGTGTAAAAATAACAGCACTGAGGCTTAGCTAGAGCTCATGGATGATCAGGGATATTTGTGTAACTAGAAAAAACATACACATGCAATTGAAACATTATTATTTTTGAGCAAGGCCATTGCGTGTCTCAACTGTAGTCAGAATAGTTTTAAAATAAAGCAAGTTAGGTGACCCTGTGCTCTTCTTCACTGTATACTTCATTCTTCTCCTATTCTTGCTGCAGGGAAGCACTTTAGTCCATTTGTGGTTGTTTGTCAAAATGACATTATTTTAAAAAGTGTGGCTGTGTGGTTTATATGCTGTTACAGATAACGCCTAGCTCTAGTTTTTTTTACCAAGCTTTCTGCAGTCTTGCTTATAACCCCTGAAATATGACGCTTAAGCATTATTTGTTCATGTTTTCAACAGTTTCTCATGTGATGACTTTACTTTCAGTCTTGGTAGGTCACATGACCCAGCCAGCTGGTTTTTATCAGGGTCTGATTGCTTAGTTTATAAAAAGCAGACCTGACCACACTTTCTCTGGCTGTCACTCTCTCTCTCTCTAATACACATTTTCTCTACATGGCCGCATGACAGCCTCTCACCACATACACTGACAGATAGCAGTAACAGCTGCTGCATTTTGTGGACATTTAAACAAACATTTAATATTTGATTATTTCAAGATTTGCTCATTTTAGACTCTTCTAAGAAAAAAATGTCACAGATTATTGTCTTGAACTTAAAATATTTTTGCTGACTCTCAGTTTGTCAATAATTAAATTTGGTAAAAAGTGGATTTTAAACACACCTATTAGTCATTCTCGCTGTAGGACCCAGATAAATTTGGCGAGTGTCCTTACAATGAAGCTTCCAACCAAGATATATGCAGTGGTAATGACAGATCTGTTATCTATGTTGGCCATTAGCCTTTGTGTGTGAAGTCATTAGAGGACGTAATTAAGCTCCATTGTCCTAGAGATGGATCGTTAGCAAACGAGTCTAAGACGTATGTAGCATCGACTTCATTGTCTTGCTTATGATGGTGACCTACAAGGAGTGGGAAGTTAAACAAGCTTTTTCGTAAAGCTGCATTCACTGTGAAGCATTTCTCTTTTTATGATCGCCTTAAAAATGCAGACAAAGCACTTTATTTCCGCACTTAATATGCAAACACAGGCACAAATATTCAAGAAGTGTTTATGCTGACAGAACATGGTAATTTTGTGAATCACAGATATGGTGATGAAATGAAAATAACATTTGTGTACTTAATCATATCAGTGAGGATGTTTCTTTGAGTGTGCAGAGCATGCATTATTATTATTGACAGATTTTACATTTTATACTAAGGTGCTCGCTGGGACACCAACCACCTACATAAGCAAACAAGTTTCTTTCATGCAGGAGAAATTTGACAGTTTGCCGTGTTACACTAAATCATAGAAGCCATCTATTTGTTTGTTTCTGCTGTATCTAGATGATAAATCATTGATATCCTGATATTGAAATCCTTCTGCTGCAAAAATGTAATAAAACCCCAAACATCCTGGCATATGAGCTGAGGCTGAGTATTTGTACAACAAGCCACTCCTTGTCAAACAGCTCCCCAAAGTCACACTTGGTGAGATGCATGGTCCGAATGAGGGTTCGTTTGCTGTCACCTGAAGAATCTTGTCTCTCACTCTTCATCGTGTGATACTTTTTGCTTTCAATGCATTAATAGAAAAAAAAAACAGCAGAAAAGGACTTGATGTCATATATTTCAGCCAGAATCCTTTGTTGGTGTGTTTTTAATTGATAGGCAAGGGCTTATATAAACATTGTTTAGGAGGTTGTAGAAAAATACTTCAGAGAAGAAATCTGATCATTCAACCGTGGTGAGGTGAACAAGGGGCTGAGCACAAGATTTGTTTTATGTCTGATTAGTCTTCCTCAGAAAAGCAGAACTTACACTTTTCCCGTTTGCTTGCTTTATCGCTATAAACAGTTCTAGATATCAGTCACATTGAAGTGGGTTTTGGTTGTACTTGTAGGGAGGAAAAGACATATTACAGTTGCTGAAATGCAATCTCAAAAAGCATTTTTTGGCAAGCTTTTTTTTTTTAGCTACAACCTACAAATTTGCCCATCAGCATGCTAACATATTGCTAATATGTTAGCATGCTGGTTAATTTCTGTTATTGTTCTCCATTTAATTATCTTTTTTACCAGTTGACTCACAGGATACTGTCATACTGTGTTTGAGCGTCAGATAGTTATAGCCCACCCATCTCAACACATTTCTACATACCAAATTAGTTTGTTTGAGCTATCTGTGTTTCAGTGGCAACAGGTTTTATGAAGTTATGAATGAATCCAAGTTGACAAGTTTTGGTTTAGCCTGTTATCAGTATGTGGATTCATATTAACTGAAAATAAAACAAAAGGCAGCCAACATCCAAAGAAGAGCTTTGCAGTGTCCTTTAAGAAGCCTGGAGAACTTTTTCTCAACACTACTTAAAACATTACAAGGTCACCAAAGTTCTGGCTGCCTTGAAAAATAAATGTGGTCATACTAAATATTGACTTTCAAGGTTGAAATGGATAAGATTCTGTTTTTCCTTAAATACTGTATTTCCCTGTATGCTTTCACATTTCTGCAAATCGCTAAACTCATTTCACATTTACCTAGCTAAACATAAAGATGCATACTTGTAAATTAAAAATTATTAGGCCAATTTAATGAATGTTTTGAGGATAAATACCACTGGTACATATAACATTCTCAGTTCTAGTGAATTCACGCTCTTTATTTATCTGTTACCAAAATAATTTATGGTATTGAAGTTAAAGTTGGGCTAAGTTTTGTGAGTACAGGGATGATATGAAACTAAACACAACCCCAAACTGCCTTTATGTACACAAAACATTAGAATATAAACAATTAAATGGCATATAGGCTGCTATGACATTTTCCGATTAAAGTTTTTTTTTCTACTTTTTGCCCAGATGGCTTAAATAAGCATGCATGGTTGTGATATGTGTTACTATTAGTGTTAAGTCAGTAATGACAGCATAAGTCGCATGGATGGATTTCCCAAAGTTCTAAGCATGGCTGCAAAAGCTTTTTGTCTATCCTAAAACTCTTTACTGAATCCTCATCCAGACAACCTACTTCTGGCTCTCAGTAATACCAGTCTTTTAATGTAAAAGAGCTTAATGTGGAGCACGGGGGAAATTTGCCCAATACAAGACATAGTAATAAATGTACTTTTTACAGTGAATAGAAAGGTTTGTAGGGTCAAAATACAGCTATGAATCTTACTCTGCCAGATCTCTGTCAGTAACAAATGAACAATCTAATTTTTTCATTTGACTTATAAATAATAAATTCTGTACACTTCCCAGAAAATTTTAAACAGAGTTTCAACCTTATATAATCTAGTATCTAGTCATGTAGAAGTCATATTATCTCTGCAAGTAATTTTGTTAAATTCTGCCAAGTCTAAAGCAGAATACACACATACAGTAGCACTGTAGAAACCAAGCACTCCCCTGTTTAAATTCCTCTAGGCTAACACCTTCCCAGTTAAAGTGTCACTGTATCTGACTCCAGCTGCATGTGTTTGCATATAAAAATGTTTGTGTCAGTAGTTCATTTTGTGTTGATAGCTTTTCCTGGTTGATTGACTGGTCGTCTGGGTAGATTACATGTCTGATCTCTGTGTTAGTTCTTACTGGTGTCTCATTGCTCTAACAGCTGACAGATTTGGTGTGGTGTTTATAGATTTACCCTTGCAGTGGCTGGGTATGCAGATGGGGAGGATTGACCTGCTGCGACCTTGGAAGAATGCCCTGGCGGAGGACGACGGCGACCTCGGGTTGGGCAGGACGTGCTGCAATGCAGCAGAGCAGATCAGGGCGCTGCATGCTCTCACCCACACACTTACGCAAACACATAACCTGCAGCTTTATATCATGAAATAGGAACACATACACAGATGCACACAAATCAATAAAAACTCGCACACTGGACGAACAGGCATGGGTGTGTCCTAATCAACCTGCTGCTGACTGGCTGGCTGAAATGCACACACCTCATAGATGACTGTATTTGGAACAACACACACACACACACACACACATACACACTTCCCTTTATAAATTAACACAGACACACACAACATACCAAGACAGGATGTGCACACGTTGATGTATTTGTTTGTTTGCATCGTATGTTTTTCCTTTTCACTTTAACACTTACTACATAAGGCAATCACTCAGTTCCATCAGAGGTTATAGATCCTTCCATCTCCTTAGCAGGACTTCCCATATGTGCAGTGTAAAGATATGTGATTTAAAGACAGACCCTCATTAAAGAGATTTTCTGGGACATATTAGTAAACCCTAATGACTCTGAGCAATCATATCAAACCAGATCAACGTCAATTATTTTCACTATTAGTGTTGTTAATAGCTCAACCCAGTGAGAGTCTAATACAACTGTATTTATACCCGTACCTGACCTTTTTTGACCTTGACTTGGATACATAACTCCAAGACTAATATCAAATAAGAAGTCTGGTAATACTTTGTGTGTGTAGCCAGAGACGGAAGAAGTTATTCCCCTGTGCCTAAGAGCCTTCTTGTCCTTACTCTATCACGGATACATTAAAACAGTGAACGACAGTGCTGCAAATGCTGACATTTTCCTTTATTACAATGAACACAGACCATCTATTTTTTCTGTGATAATCCCAGTCATTCTGTCTTTTGCCCATACTGTCTTGTTCTCATACTGTCCCCAAATATGGAACAGTGCACTATTGAGTGTAGCACCTAACGAGCACATTGCTTTCTTCTGTTAAGCTGACGTTCGCGAAAATGCCCAGCTGTCTTTTAGACAATTTATTTGCAACTCAGTATTAAATACTTACATAATTATTTAAAACCAAGGTTTTTTTACCTGAGTGTCACGGACACCGGTGTGTCACTCGTACCCTTACTGTAAACACTGACCAGCACACAGCTATAACAGAAATTCTTAGCAGTGTAGCAGATGTTGCAGGATATGAGGAAAGGTTATAGCTGCAGAGGAAGGAAGAGCAAACTGCAACTGTGATTCAATAGGAAATTGTTTCCATTTTTACACTATTGTTTACCATCTGACTGAATGAGATGTGGCTACATTTCGGGTTATCATGTTTAACATGTGATTTCTTGCAGCTGCTCATAGTATTGCAAGCGACTGATTAATTTAAACTTATATTTATGTTGATGAATGATTTTTTCCATTTAACCCTTTAAAACCTGACCTAATTTACCCTTTAAACCAGGGGAAGGCAACTCCAGGCCTCGAGGGCCGGTGTCCTGCAGGTTTTAGATGTGTCCTTGATCCAACACAGCTGATTTAAATGGCTAAATTGCCTTCTCAACATGTCTTGAAGTTCTCCAGAGGCCTGGTAATGAACTAATCATTTGATTCAGGTGTGTTGACCCAGGGTGAGATCTAAAACCTGCAGGACACTGGCCCTCGAGGCCTGGAGTTGCCCACCCTTACTAAAAATGTTAACCGTCACCGGTGACGGGTTAGGGTTTAAAGGGTTAACTTTTGATTTACAGCAGCTGTGAAACAACTTATACTCCAACCTGACGTTTAACTGCAAAGCTCACTCACGTAATCAGCACACAAATAAAAATCGAACCAACAATCCACTTTTAGATAAAGAAGTCTATTTATTATTTGATATACTGTATCATATGCATTTTCATATAATAGTTCTAATACCAGTAAGTCAAAAATAATAGTCATATAGTATTTATATATATAGATATATAGAAAACTAATCCAATAATCTACTTTTTACTTGGACTTGTAAAAAAAAACAACATGGAGAAATGTATAATCTTCTCCCCAGCTTAAATATAGGCGCTTTGAGGGAGCAAAGAAGATAATACAAAAAGAAAAATTACACCTGAACATTGCATCTCATAGAATAAGAACATCTGTCAGCAGCTAGTAATGTTGACCATCTTGGTTTAAGACACAGGAAGAGGATGTGTTTTTTTTCTTTGCTAGAACATCTTTGACATATACAATTTTGTCTTATTTTTACCGTCAGTTGAAATGGCTGAAAGAGTTCTGAATTTTTAGTATGAATGAGAGAGGAGACGATGGCAATCATGTGATCATCTGGATTTGTAGATTGAGAGACAGAGCATTAGATTACACCAGTCTCATTACACATACTGAAGATCACTTCTAACGATGACAGCGGGGGGAGGCGGGAGCAGAAAAAAATGGGAGAGTGTAGGAAAATAAGTTTTTTAACAGCAGGATATAGAAAGGTTTATGTGCTTCTCCACCAGTGATCTGCATTTGTAAACAGAGAGTAGCAGCACATACAGTGCAAAGTCCTTTTCATCTACTCACACCAATCCACAGCCTCTCTCACTTTCTCTCTGGGTGCTCTCCAGGAGGTAGCCATGTCTCGGTTGGCCGGGAGAGATTTCCATTTAGGTGTAGCAGTCATCACAAGTTTTTACCAACTAAACTGATATCATTCAAGAAAAAAAAGAAAAAACTCCCACCCCTGTCTGCTCAAACTCTCGATATGTAGAAATGAAAACATGGAGGCAGGCTGTTTAACGGCTGTAGCAAATGGATGAGGCCGTGGACTACAGACCATCCGGAGCTGTGGAAGGTGGCATCCAGGGGCGCTTGTGTCCATCAAGGCCTGAGATGCAGGAGGGCTGTCTCACTGCAACCCGTCCTCCCTTTGAGAGGCGTGGGTCGCCAAGTTGGGGTCAAGAGGAAGCGTCAAAGCTGCACAGGAAAAGACAGACATGCCATTGCAGTTAACTAAAAACTAAAAGCAGATCTGAAAACATACATTTTATCAAACTGAGCGACATTTTAGAACAAATAAAAACGAACTGAAACAATGATGTGTGTTTGGGAAAATATCTGAAATCAGTGAGTGTGAGGTCACAGGGGTGACTGTGCTCGCTGTGACTGGGGTATGCTTAGGTTGTGAGACTCTTCATTTCAAGAGTTCTTTGTTTGTAATAGCTTAGTATTGAATATCTTAACTTTTTAAATCTTTTTAAACTTTTTAAATCTCAAACTAAATAACAGAAACACCTAAGCAAATGTCAAAAACCAACCGGATTGATTTTGGAAGGCATTTTTCATCCCAGACCGATCTGATAAACCTGAGAGCTAAGGGCTAAGTATATATACGCACTGTATACCAGTTTGTTTGGGCAGAAGTGTCTGCAGTGTTTTTGTAGCTTGTCCTAGCTGTTTTGTATCTTATATTTTGGAAGTTCTCAAAATCTTGTAGTTTATTTTGGGGGGAGTTCTTTTTTTCTCCTCGTCTTTCCTCATGTTGTGCATTTTCTGTGGTTTCAGTTCGGGTCACTGCTCATGTGGTCAACCAGCCAGTGCTACATAGCCTGACCTGTCTCCCCAATGTGATGTTTGTGTATTGTATGTATGGTCGGCAAGGTATCATCTATCTTAATTGCCCCTTGGGGATAAATAAAGTTGTTTTTTTTACATTGACTTTAATATATAAATCCACAAAAATTAAAAAAAAAAAAAAAAAAAAAAACAGCAAACATAACATCCTTCTTATTCACTGTACTGCAACACATTCATTTGCCTGAGAAGAAGGAATTTTTCAAGTGGTATGGGATAGTGTTTCACTAATCTCAAGCTTGGGCGTTACAGCATGTGTAATTCAAAATCCTATTCAGTGTGCAGGTGACGGAACAGGACATTAATTAAAAATATATATACGGCTTTAAATGATAAATAGGAGCTGTAACAGATATATTGCTATGTTAATTATTTCTATATTTGCAGTTTTCCTTGTTATGTTAGGAAAAACAGATGTTTCTAACAATGATAATGCTGGTTCAGTTCTATCTAAGAGTCCCAGTAAGCCATGACAGCATGACAGTGAGCAAGAATGAACATGACAGAGTTAAATGGAATAAAATCGTCACACATTTTACGCACACTCTTGTTTCCTGTCAATATTTGTTGTGTGGAAAAAGGCCCGATTGCCTGTATTTTGTTGCTGGACAAGTACAGGTCACCAGCTTCTTATTTCCACTGTTTAACCTTGAAGGCAGTCTTTTCTTACAATAGTTTGCAATGTCGACAGTTGTAAATGTGAGTGAGCTTTCAACAAAGAAATTTGAGCCCTGATTCTCAAAGCCATTTATTCTTTGCATGTTCTCAAAAAAAGATGCATAAATAAATAGCTATTAGCTGTTAGTCTGTTGAGGGGACCGACTGAAAGAGAGAGGGGGACAGAGAGCAAGCAAGAGAGAGAGTTTGAGCGAGTAAGATGTTCATCTCTGCAGGTTTTTGTGTTACTTATCAGTGACAGATTCCTTTGTTCCTGCCTGCGTCTGTCTCCACCTCAGTGGAGAGCCAAGGGACGACCAGAAGGCCTGACTGCAGTCTGCATTCTTAGCACATCCTTGTTGCCTTTTCTGAGCTTGCAAATCATCTTCTGACAAAAAGTACACTTTATTCTTTTCTTCACTTGAGTCACGGATGTTTTTGTAGAAGGTGATGGATTGAAAAAAACGAATGCAAAGAAAAAGGACAAACAGTCCTTAATATGCATGTTAGAGAAGTTCATGTGTGGGGGAATAAGCACGCATGTGGCTTGTAGTTACAGTTTGTGTGTGTTGGTGTACTAAACAACGACAAGGGGGGCCCCAACTGTCCTCTAGGGGGAGGTACGTCTTGTCTCGCGGTCATTAAATATTAACACAACCATCTCGGCCTCCCGCTGGGCCTGATTGAAGATGTAGGATGGCATACGGGGACAGAAGAAGGTCACCTCTAACTCTGTAGTCCCACAGCAAACCCACTGTGATTACACCTGGGCTAGATCAAGCATGCCAACACATTACTCATCTGGAGGGAGTGCACCAGACTAAGTCACGGAATGACCCTGCAATGACACAGGATCTGTTGTGATCAGGTTCAGATCCAGATTACCTACTGATTAGCAAGAGAATAAAGTCCAAATAGTTTTGTATGTATTTCAAACACTCCTGACTGAAAGAGTCCATTATTTATTCATGTAAATCCTTCTAATGTAAATCCCTCCATCCGACTAAATAGGTTTCAAGACGCAAGCTAAAGGAAGCAGCACACTGTATGGCAAAATAGAATAATAGGAGCTAATTACAGGATTATGGGCCCTTGTGGAAAGAAGAGACAATGACCTTCATTAGCTGTTCTTCTTCTTTCAGAGATTCTAATTAACGCACACAAAAAAAGTTTATGAAAAAGAAACAAGGTGGAGAGGGATTCTTACCTGTCCCATAGCTTGACATTTCTACAGTTGTTGGTGCAGCAGCCGGCTGATATCAAAGCTGTGACAAAAAAGGAAGAGGAACGAGACAGAGGAAGAGACTTGAATGTGTTGTTTTGACAAGACTAGATTGTCTCATTAGTCTAATGATTTAGAGTTGATGTCTGTCTGGTTAGACTGCAAAAGCAAGGAAACATGACTAATAAATAAAACATGTTAATGGAGTAGCAGCTTCTGTTATTAGCTAAATTATATGTCGGAAATCAAACTGGGAATGCAGCAAGTTTGTTATTAGAACAGTGGCGCCAATCAGCACATGCCCACCCTGCATAGTGACTGAGCAGAATGAGAGACTCTGGAAAATTTGGCATTTTAGAGAAAAAACACAATCACCTTTTTGCTGCAAGTTCAGAAGACAAAATGCACCTGCGTTATTAGACTTGTTTCAAGGTGAGCAGGCATGATTTGGATTAGTGAGGCAGTCAATCAATTTCCAGCTCAAGTTCACACGAAACAGGTTTGACTGGTGGATTGTACTTCACAACGGAGGCGCACAGTGCACGCTTGACGTCTCTGATTAGACCACATAAGACAAGATCCAAATGAAGTATTATTTGTTGCTGTGACCTATTTAAAGCAGAAGCAGCATGGAGACAGCGCCTTTTGAAATAATATCTTTTCTTAGGTTTTATTTCGTAAACTAAACAAATATGAATCAGACGGTCACTTACTTTTTGTATACTTTATTAATTTCCTGTACTGAAATTACGCTCTGCATTTAACCCATTCACTCAGTGAAGCAGTGGGCAGCTACCAATCCAAACCCAAGGGAGCAGTGTGTAGGGAGGGTACCTTGCTCAGGGGTACCTCAGGGTAGTTTCTCTCCTATAAGATAACATCTAGACTGAGGTGACCTGGAAGGCAAATTCCAAACAGAGGTTTAAGCCTTTTTATGGCTGATTATTTTTTCTTTGTAATGGTTAGATAGATGTGCTAGTTTAGCATATTTTTGCTTACCCCACTGTCAGATTATGCGGGTTGTAGCTCACTTCACTCTCTGCAAGTGAAACTGTTGCACCTTCAAAGGAGAACACGCCATTGCAATCAACTTTGCTCTTCCTAAACACAAGGAAAGCTCTTGACGTCATTTTGAAATCCTTTTCCTGGGTTTCCTGTCATACTTAAATGGCTCTGTGAGAAGTTCTGATCACAACTCGGTAAAGCAGTGCAATAATGTTTTTGCTATAAGCAGACCAAACTTTGCAAAAAAAAAAAATGTTATCCCTCTTTACCTCTTTTGCCCTTCAAAATTCTTTTATCCTTGCTCCCTTGCTTGATATCTCTATCTCTTTCTCTCCTAGCCAGCGGTTTCTTCCTCCCCATGAGTCCATAATCATGTTTTCAGCACATTTCCTCTCCTTGGCGCTCTAACATCTCACATTAAAGATTTATAATGCTCTTGTGACCGCCAAGTTGTGCAAAAGATTCCAGTAGCCACTTTCACTATGTTCCCTGCCCCTTCCCTTAGTGTGGTCATCAGGGAACAAGGCAGGATAACACAGAGATATGAAAACTCCTTTAAAGTGTTGGGTAGATGCAGCAGTGGGCTGGGGGGTATTTTCACTTGGAGGTCAGCATGTGGGGAATGGGACTGATTTCACGGCTAAAGCTCACAAACAGGGTTAAAAAAAAGTACATCATCACATGCACTGTTCTCTACTCACACAGCTAACACAGGTGAAGCCAATATTTACTGTATTTAGACTTTTTCTACACTTGAAAGATGTTACTCTGAACATGGTCTGTGGGCAGTTGCAGAATCCAGGTTTGTATTAATGCTAAAATTTACTTTAGCATATATCTAAGGATGAAAGTCATTAAAGGTCAGCCTTGAATTTTTGTTGTTTGTATCAGCCCAAAATTTAATATGCCCTTTATTACTACTTCTACATACAAACACATACTACATATGATTAGTTTCATGTGTTCCCTATTCAAGCCACCTCTGTTCCTGAGCTAAGAGCTTAGGATGCCTAGGATATGTGTTTCATGAGTTTCAATGTGGCATGTTCCCACTCAGAATGGCTTTGTTACTATAGAACAATTATAAAATCGAATTTTCAGGGTTTTTTTAATGTAAACAATTTGACTATTCTTTATCTAGTCAGGATCAAGAGTGGCAAGAAAAAGCATTAAAAGGCAGTATCGATACACATCTTTACATGACTCTTTCAGGCTGTCATTATAAGCTGGTTATGTTAGCAAATGATATATAGTCACTGTATAAATCTATAATGCCTTGAGGTGTTTGTGGTTGTTATTTGGGGCTAGATAAATAAAATTGAATTCAATTGCATCACACTATAAAGACAACTAGAAGTGAAGAATATTCCTGGAAAAAACACAGGAGAAACAAAAGTTTTTCGTTCAACCATTCAACCGTGTTAGCTTGAAGTAACTCGATTCAAGCTGCGTAACTCACAGAAACAATTGGCTTGAATGGATTTGCTGTCTCAAGGTCAGCTTTCACACACACAGGTCACAGGATTATAAACTGCTGCCTTGTGATGGTGCAGGTCAGTTTACACACCAGCTGTGTGCCAAAATTCAGAGAATCCCTTTAAAAGAACTTGATTAGCGTCTAATTAAACTTGCTCCTCCTGAATTCTAACCAGCACCTGTGACCTTTTCAAGGAAAGTTACGATGTGAGAAAACATGCAATAAACTTAGGCGGTGTTTGTTTCTGTTATGGGGAAGCCTGATGTTAAAACCAAAATTGGATTTAACCGCATGCAAGAGATGTGTAGAGGGAAGGGGGTTAACAGTCAAGTATATAGATAATATGATTAGTCTAGAATAATATGGGGGGGGGGGGGGGGGTAAGCTCTCATAAATTTTGCTTCTGTACACCAAAGCTCAAGTGAAAACCTCCAAATTTCCCCTCAAAGAGATCTGCAAGATTGACTTGGGAGAAGCTGCTCCCATACTGAATATAGCCCTTTTCCCTTAGCAACCAGACACCAAATTATTAACTTTATATAACTCATAATCCTGCACTTCATAAAGAAGCTGCAAAACCTTTTAACACTTTGTTAACAAAATAAAGACTCTTTTTTGATGAAAATTGCTTGAAAATTATTCAAGAAGGCTGGCTTTGAGCAATAACAATAAAGGAGCTGCAAAAACAAATCAGAATGACGGTATCTGTATAATTTATCAAAACCGGTAATCAAGTTTTTATTGACATGTGAATCAAGCCAGTAAACACATGAACCTGCTCCCAGGACTACTCATCTCGCAGTCCTCCTTGATCTGTTGCTTTCTATTCATCTCTCTCTCTCCTTCTCTCAATTTACAGAATCAATGCAAGGTAATTTCACGTGGCCATTCCCTCAGATCTTCTAAAAATCTGCCATATAAATTATTCAGGCTGGCTGGGCAGGAAAGCCCGTTGAGATGCATGGTAGATCAGTGACCTTCCGTTTAGCTGGCAGTCAGACAGACAACTAGAGTCAGTCAGTCAGTCAGTGAAGCTATCTGGCAGGAGAGCAGCTTGTTTTAATGTCCCTCAGGCAGCTGAAGTCTGTGCTGTTATGTGCGACTTTGGAGCGTGATGGCAAGCTCAGAATGCATAACATTATGCATGGCCATAATACATACACCAAATGAAAAGAGGAACATGCAGGGTATTTGTGGAGTCAAGTCTGTGCTTGGCCATGCCCAGTCTTGTGAGACCAGACTTCAAGCTCGTACCACTTCAGTTCTGCTTGGTCATCCCTGCAGCACTATATAGCAGCAACAACATGCTAATTGGTTACACTTGGTTTCACCAGGCTATCACAGCCTGTTCTTATCTTTTAAATCAGTAAAATTACACAACGAGAGAACAACACTGAATTTTGTTGTTTTGCAGGACTGTTTTGTCACGCTTAAAGACTGTGTTTTAAATAGTGGTGCAGTGGCTAGTCTCACAGTAAAGGAAAGGTTCTGGTGCCGAGCTGGGACCATTCTGTTTGGAGTTTGCATGTTCTCCCTGCGCCTGTGTGGATTCTTTCCAAGGTATTCCCACAGTTCAAAGACTTGCTTGTTAGGTGAATAGGTGATTGCAAATTTGCCACAGGTTTAGATGTGAGTGTGTGGTTCCCCGTCCTTGTGCTTACCCTGTGACAGACTAGCAGCCTGTCCAAAATGTTCCCCACCTTTGGCCCTATAACAGCTCCAGCCACTCCACAGCAACATAGTTTTGAACTTTGCTTTAAATATCTGAATATTACTGCCTGAAAATAATGAATTATGTTATTAGAATTCACACAAAAAAGATTAGCATTAGATGAGAAGATAAATTAGCTTTATTAGAAAAAAAAATCTGCTTACTAGATTTCACAAACAACAACTGAGCTCGTGGTGTGACAGTGTACACCAAAAAGCTTGATTCACCAAGAAATTGTAATTGTTTTGTTTCTTTTTGTCTTTTTCAATAAAAGGACATTTGTTTTTATCTACGACAAAGCATGTTTAATACAATAACATATACGTATCATACGTGATTTTTAATGGCATATCAACACCTTACACAGCAAATATTGCCCCTGTTTTTCAGCACACAATGTAGGCCTAATGCTAGTTAAATCATGAATTCAATCATTCTATCACAGCAATAAATTCAGCTCTTTGAGCACCTGGAGAAGCTGCCTTTGCAGGTTTGATTGCACTCCTAAAATGGAAGAAGGAGAACTTCTGAAAATCAACACAGCATCTTTGTTCTAAGCAATAAAGCCATGAGAGATATTGCTAAAAACAGTGTGCACTACACGCATCACAGAACGGTACAAACTGGCTCTAACCAGAATAGCAAGAGAATTGGGAGGACATGGTGCACAACTGAGCAAGAGGGCATAAACATCACAGTGTGCACTTTGGAAAACAGAGGCCACACAGGTTCTCAGTAATGGTACCGACAAACTCCGGTCTCAGCATGAACAGTAAAGAAGTGATTCCAGGCTTTTTAGGTAGAGTTTCACATAAAAGATAATACCTGAGACTGGCCAATGCCTGTGCCTTGATATGACTGCCTTCTTTGCAACTTGGCCTGAAATGTCACTAATCAAAGAGAACATGTAATTAGTGATATCAATAATTATTAACTGTCACTGACAACATTCCTGATCAATTTAATGCTATATTAAAAAAATACTTACTTTCAACATAAAGTATTTCTTTCAATTTTAGGTGACACTAAACCCAGTAGTAAGTCAGTAACCTACAAATCAGTCACTCACTACTTTTAAGAGAAGATTTTTCAGTCTAGTGTTATTGGTTGAGATTGTTCTTCTCTATTCTTCTTTTTTAACATATACATTTATCTACTTCTGGCTTTTAGCAATACCTCCCTAATTTAAGCTGCCTTTTTTTACCGCGTTGCTATGATAAATCTGCAATGGCCAACTGAGGCATGAGACCTGTAACAGAGTAAGTGATGGCAGCAGGGAGAAACAGCAAATAACTTGAAGCCTATGTGTCTGCTGCATGGCTCACCGTTCAGCTGAAATAGACCACAGAGACACGAGAGCATGAAACTCGCTGGAATAGAGGTGAATAATTGGCGCCCCTTTGGCTGATCGAGCCTACGAGGGATGTCTGTGTGTGTGTTTGCATTTGTGTGTGCTTTCAGAAAGAAATACATACATCAAATAGACGGTGCATACTCACGAAACAACGTGCAAACACGTGCAAAGACATCGCTTCTTGAATCACAAGCCTGTTCAGTTACGTTGACAGAGCAGTGCTTAAATTATGGCAAAATGTACTTAAATTGAAGACATTAACTTTATGAACAAAGGAGACTTCTTTCATGATGGTTTATAGATAGAAACTGTAGCCTCTAATTTTTCTTCTGCCTCTTTTGTCTTCTGTGTTGAAGCTCCACATCGTCTCCTCGAGTTCTACAAGAGCTGGTTGTTGTTCCATGCACTGCCGTAGTGTTTTGCTATGATCCTCAAAAGGCAAATTAAATATTTAAGCAGACATTCACAAGATAAACTGCTGTTGCTCTATTTTAACATGTCACCACCCATCACACCACAGTGCTGATGAATAATATAACAGACCGGGCACAGAGCAGCGTATAGAGGATTGCGATGCGTGTGCCAGATAGAGGGGTGGGGATGGGAAACAATACTGGTAATTTCATCAGCTCTGAATTAGATATTCAAATATCCCAGAATTCTTTGCGGTTTTGCGTGACACAAAGGGTCTGCATTTAAAGGGTCTTGCTTTTCATCTTCCAAAAGCCTTGGGACATCGATGACCCATGCCCTGGGGCTGAAACTTGTTTACACATTTTCAGGCTGTCCCTTCCTTTGCTATTAAAAACAACAATAATGCTTTTTTTGCATTTGTGTCATATTAAAAGCCCTTTAGATTTAGCTGAAAATAATGCAATGCACTGTAACAATTTGTGCATTTTCTTCAAAACAATATAATGCAATATAGAGCACAGGTAACCATCTGTCAATTTGAGTGTTAAGGATGAGCCAGTATTAAGTCTACTTTAACATCGACGTGTGGATGTGATTTTACATTCTGCTCTTACACCCCCCCCCCCCATATTCTCACATAGCTCTTCTCACATGAAAAAGTGAAAATAAGATTTTGTTAGCACTTATTAATAAAGGATAAAAAGATGGGCTTAGCGGAATATTAAGAGATCGAAATAAGGATGTTTCTACTGGGAAACTCATCATTGTGTTATCATTTCAGGTCACTATTGACCATCAATTGTCATTTAAAGCAACCAGAGAAATTCTGTGTACTAGATGCTTTATTTGCAGCTCAAGTTCTCACAAAGCCAGGTAATTAAATGATTAAATGTACCTTTTAGTATAACTGTAAAGGAAATGAGCCAGTCAGTCTGGAGCAGTGGGGGGTCGGGGTAATAAAATTGATTTAAATATCTCGGAGAGGAAATCTCACAGACCAAAAGACATCGCTGAAAGAGAACTAGTAAGAGATAACGGCATAAATATAATGACAGTGGTGCCAATCATTTCATGGTCTAACATAATGTAAAGTAATGGAAGCTCCACACGTGCCTTATTGTAAATCAGGAAAACCATTACCTCAAACACACAAAATGGGCATTAGATAATTTATGCCCCAGGAAGTAGATAACTGCATCCTTTCAACATGCTATATTCCTGATAAGTTATCTCATTTTTAACAGACAGCTGAGCTATAAAAGCCATCACTCCGATAGGAGCAGCAGCGTGCTATGACCAATGACAATGCACAACAACTGACATAAACCACAGACAAGCTATATGAGCCCTACACAAGACTTTGAGCCCTTATAAAGAATTAATAATACGTTGTTTCTCTTGAAGATTAAAAGTTGAATTCACAAACATAAAATTTAAGTTGTGTAATGGAACACAATCAGGGGCTTTAAAAACGGAGGCATACTTTGTCGGGCATGACCAGTGATAATGACAGATGAACCAAAACAGAGGTTTATATTTTGATTACGCAACAACCAACATAAATGTGGCTTTTTGCAATGAAGACAGGATTCCTCACTACTTACTACGTGCTGTTACAGCTTGATTCTGAGATGCTGTTAAATCATCTCAGAATATTTCTGTGTTTTAAAGGGGGGACCAAAGAATTTTAATTTGATTTAACTACTTGTAGTTTTTAAGGCAGCCAATTTTGTTTAAAGTAAAAAAATGGAACTTTTGTTTGTGGTTTTTTTGGGGGAGAAGAAGTTAAAAAATCTATTTAACTGATCGAATGAGCATTTAAAAGCAGGCTAAAACAATTGAAGACAGGTTCAAATCATTTAAAACAAATAATTAATAAGCAACATGACAGATATTTTTAATAGAAATGTGAAATTGTCACATGTTACTTTCAGAAAGAAAGTAAAAGCATTTTGTCTGACTTTGCACCCCTGACTTGCTGATTAATATTACACTGCTATACTTTTAACATTGTCCAGAAATATGTGACCACATTAGCCACAGTTTTGCAAAAACCACAGATTTGCTGCCAGCGAACATGAAGGTAAATTAACCTTAATTTAATATGTAATTTATGTGATCACTAAGCTAATGCTCACAAAATGTATGCAAATGTACCAAGCCCTCTTCTCGCAGCCTCACCTGCATACTTCCCATGCTTCACTTAGGTCTATCTGTCCAGCTTCACTTTCCTCCTTGTCTCGCACCTCATTGCCTGATACCCTCAGACTGACAGCTCTCAGAATGGCACACAGCTAGAACTGAAGTAAATGTAACAGTAGCAAAATGTGGTTACTGCTGGTGACTCTGGGACTGTGAGAAATTCCCTCAGGCCCACTCTTGCCCTCATACATGGCAGCCACTCAACTTTCAGTTAATTACCTGGCCTAGCAAGCTAATTTCCTCTCAGCTCAGTGGGCTGTTCCCCACTGGCATGGCGTAAGAGGACAAAGACTGCTCTCCATTCCACTGGGTTTGCATGTCTACCGGATGAGTGGGGCTACTGTGCAACATTTGTCACATACCTCTGGGGTTTGAGCCGGAGCAACGCTAGTATGCGCCAAGCAGCCTCCTTCATAACTCAAAGAGCCACTTACGAGCTGCTGCGGGGGAAATGTTTAGGAGAATCCTCGAATAGTTAAATGCCCGACATAATCAAAAATTCTGAGTTATCTTCTTATGGGTTTTTTCTTTATGAACCCATAATCATAACATCAGTCACGCCACAGTGTATGACAATGTGATTCTATGCATGGAAAGACGTTTGATTATGTGCTCTTCTCTTCTAAATCTGCAGCACAAAATCATCCTCCTTTCCTTTCTCTAATTTATAATTTAGTCTGCTGAAAACAATTTTTGTTTTTATGTTAGACACATTTTACACCCCATTTCCCATTGATATTACCACTGTCATGAGTATTTGTGTGGATCTGGCATTGTCTGAGAGTTGCAGAGGCAATATACGGCTTTTTGCTGCATCCAGGAGGAGGAGGCTTTAAACTGACAAAGCTTAGAGCAGCTTGATTAAAAATGACAATGATATGCACCAGTGGAAGATAAACAAAATGCCTAATCATGCACTCCTGGGTTAATAGCTGCTCTGATGGCCTATAGGCAAGGGTGTTTGGGATAATTGGTCTCAGATGTGATTACAAATTCAAAGGCCATGATAACATTTAAAAGTAACATTTTCCCCTCTGCAGATGAAGTCATCCACCTTGAGAATTGAATGTCTCTGATGGCCTTAACTCTAAAGCATCTTTGAAATTTTAACCAATTTTTTAATGATAGAAGACATCAATAAGGGAATGCCTACTCAACTTGTAAATTAAACATTCATCTCTTATTTGCAGAAAGATCCAATGCCATGGGATTTTAAAATGAGTTATAGAATGTAAAACAAAAAACTGCTAGAATAAGAATTAGTTGGTCTTCGCGGCATTTGTCGTGTAAGCAAGTTCAAGAAGTCCTGAAAGGTAACGCTGGAATGGCAGGGCAGATGAGACTGTCTGGTTATAATATTATTCCATTTGACTTACACCAGCCTAATGCTCCCCTAAATCCTTTCATACCAAGCAGCTGTGACAAACATTTGAGTTTCCCCAGGCCGCTTAGACTGCGAGACTTGACAAATTTTCAAGGGATGCTTTCCATCCATCGCCTTGGCAGACAAGCAAGGAAGAAGAGGATAGAGTGGAGCAAGAGGAACAAAAAAAGATGTATTATAGAGAGGAAGACAGAACGAGGGAGAGAAGGAGGGGAAGAAAACAGCCAGTAATCCACTCAAATACTTCCTCAACCCTCTTTCCTTAGCTCAGTCTGGCAAACACCACATCCTCCCGAAACAGGGCTTTGTAATCAGAGTTTTCTCTCTTTGCGACAGCTGGTTGTTCACACTGGCAGCCAATTAGGATGGTGAGAGAGGGAGAGTGAGAATGAGAAAGAGAGAGAGAGAGACTAGCTTTTCAACGACACTGGCGAGGGAGAACATTATCTGAGACCACAGCTTCAGTGATGATTTCCTGTTGCACTGACAGGCAGCAGCACTTCTAAGCAGCAGCCAGAGGAGCTGGACAGTCTGAACTAATGCCACAATTATAGAGATTAACAGATGGAATGAAAGAGTGGATTGGTCTTTGCTAATTCGATCACATGCTCGAGAATGGAAGACCAGAGCGTGTCAGTTCCTCTTGAGTATATAAAAAAAAAAAATAAGAGAGGTTTATAGCGAGAGATTTTATAAAATAGCCACAAGCCTGAAGTAGGATAGAAAAATGTGTTTAGTTGAGAGTATTTTGAAAACTATTTCTTTCTTAAATGTAATCACAAGGTAAAGGTTTGAGCAGCACTTGCAGAATACAAAACAACTTTAGGGTTTGACTGAATTATTTCAGTTTGTGGCATTCATCAAGTTATTTGTAAAAAAAATATTATAGACCTCATTGGTCAATTTGTATGCCATTGGATGGTCATGTGGTTCCCGGATAGTAATTCTCACTAGAAATGTGGAGTACCAACACGTTCTCACTCCCAAAGCGTAACATTTTACGCTAGGTGACAAATCGTCAATATGTTACGCTTCCGGGTACCCAACACGTCCCTAGATTACAAGATCGGACAAATGAGAAAACCGTTTGGAATGAATCTACACATGTATGTTTGTTTTACTTAAATCGCTTTGGAAAACACTATCTAACATCATTAAAGTGCTGGTTAAGGTTAGGGATGGAATACATGGCTGGAATGTGTATTACCACAGGAGCCTTCTACTGGATTTCGTCCATAACCCGGCGCGTAGCATAAGAACGCAGGCGGTCACCTTTCACGTTCCTCAGGAACACCGCGGGACTTGACAAATCATCATTATATTACGCCTCGGGAGTGTGAACGGGCTGGGAGTACCCAAGAGAAATCCTAAATGGAACATTATTTGATACCTAAATAGGAAAACATGTAAAGGTATGTAGTTGTGTGCCATAAATCTGTTCTATGTTTCTTCAATTAAAAAAAATTACAACACTAAACTATAGGTGCTGGAATAAACTGTGTATGTACTCTAACTTAGGGTAATGTTGAGCTGATGTCTTGCTAATTAGCTAAATCCAAGACTTTAAAAGATATTATCTGAGCTCTTTCCATTTTCTTTGAGAGAATGAATAAGTTGCTGTTTATTATTTTATGGTTGTTTCATGGGGTTTTATTAGAAAATGCTTTCTTCAGCATTTCTACTGTGTATTATTTTTCCCCACTGTGTGGGGGGTGGATGTTACTATATTAGAGTTTCAGCTAACTTTAGCGGCTCTTTAGTACAAATTTTATGCTCCACCAAACCCATTACCTGCCATAACATTAGATTTGTCAGACTAATGGGTTAGACTTTCTATTATATATAAACAATAAAACACCAAAATATTACACCTATATGCTGTTTCTTATTCGAGTGTAAGCAAATCATCCAAACAGGAATTATATTTTGCTGACATTCAAATTAAATGCATGCACTATAACGCTATAGCCTAGCAAAAAAAATGAAGCTTTATTGATATTTGGAAGGCTAATATGGGTTTACTAATATTCTGTCTAAACTGATATCAAATATTACATGAGAGCCTCATATATCTGTGGTTTAGCCATTATGTAGCACTAGCTTGCATTACAATGCTAGACATTATACTGTATCTTTATTTTGATCTGTCACCTGAGAAGGCAACGCGTGTATCACATCAAACTGAGCTATTTCATTAAAACAACTAAGAATAAAGTAGCAGTCACTGGCTAAAAAAAGCATGGCTTTGTCTTTATCACAAACACACACTTTTCAAGCAAACTACAAATACAGTACACAGAGTGCCACACATCTGCAGTACTGTATGTACTGTAAGAAAATAGAGCAAAGGTTTCCCCACACACTGCACCATCTTTTCTTTTCTCATGCAGCCTATTTTTCTCCTCCTGATCATCTGAGCAGCTTAAGCTAATATGCAGAACATGTGATTGCTAAAGCAGAAAACATGATTAAGTCTCTCCTCTTTTTTTGAAGAAGACCCTCTGCAGTGCAGAGATCCTGTAGGCTTAGTGAACATTCATCCCTGCTGTCTGGGTCAGGAGACTGTAGTGTTCATGGCTGATTAGTATCAGAGAGGGATTTTATCACGAGGCAGATATTTGTGCTATGAGTCAAATTGATCTTTTGCTGTTACTGATTATTTGTAAAGCTCCTCATCGCATACAAAGTCAAAACGGCCTTTAATTTTTACTGCAATTTAATATTTGCAAGCCAATAATTACTGCTGCTTTAACCTCGTGGGACCTGGCGTCCACATATGTGGACATCACATTTTGGGTTATTTAGACCAAAATACTGAATTTTGCTCTACAAAGGCCTGATATCCACTTATGAGGACATTATACTGCTACTGTTCTATCAAAATGTTAAACGAATATGCTCATATGTGGTTCTTACTTTTCTTAAAAACAAAAATAAGGTTAACAAAAATCTGGTAATTCTTTGTTTTTACATTCATCGGGCCCCAGTGTGACCAAATATCAAAGAGAAATTAAAAATGCATGCTATGGAAGAGTTCGGGTCTTAGGAGGTTAAAGCTTATAGTGCCATGCACTGATTTTATTTGTAATTTCTTGTAATGCCTTTTTATATATAAATGAGTCAATATACTTTTGGATATATGTCATCAAGATGAGAAAATAAGATAATGGTTATTTTCTTCAAGCAGAAACTCGGAGTTGAACCAAAGTAAAAGCACGAGTACTTTCATTTTGTTGGTATTCCTTCCTCCTGACTGTAACAATGAGAGAATAAGCTATGTGTGATAAACTTCCTGAAAGATGTTGCAGCAGATTGTATTAAAAGGCTACAGAGGTCAGAGTGTTGTTTTGCTTTCTTTGTGGATTTTGTCAGGAATTTAAATGGCCTGAGCTTCGCTACTGTTGAGTTTTACATCAATATGAGTCATTCATTTGTCAGAAAATAAACCCTCATCGCTACACTGACCCTGGGACACTTTAGCACATCCACCCAAATCACACAAACATACACACACACACACACACACACACACAAGCATACATGCAAGATCATAAAAAATGAAATAATGCTGTGCAAAGGGCTTAGAGGATAATCCAAGCGAGTGGAGTGTACTACATCGTAACAGGAATTAAATTTCCTCTTCATCCAAAAAAGGACATGGCAGCAAGGTTAGGTCAGTGTATGACACAAAGGGATATCACAACAAATCTGCTCTCTTTACGTTTCCTACCCCACACATCTTTTTTTCTGTATCTACTCATCTTTCTTGTCTTTTTCATTCTCCTTCAGTTGTATTAGTTTAAGTGGCATTTTAGTGTATCCTAATCCGCCAGCATCAGATGGGTGATATTTTTGTGTTAACTTCAGAAAAAGCATCATCCTGTGGCAACGTGTTGATTGCATGTCTCTATCTAAGTGTAAATATCCTATAGTGACACTTAAAGTTAGTTCCCTTGTCAGGTTAGTGGAGGCATGGAGGCCCTGTAGCGACAAGTTCATGATGGAGATAAACATCAATTGCGACAGATGACAAACTATGATATACCAATATGACTTCACACAAGGCACACACATACTCAACCGCTGTCATACACAGGCCTAATGAAGTCTTTACGGCCCTGGTTAACGGCTATTTGGTGCATGTATTTCACTCCGAGCTAAGTTCACAACAGTTATGCCACAGTTGGCAAACTACCAGGCCCTGTGCACTCACAACATTTTCCAGTTAAGGATTTGTGAGGCATTAATGTGGCGTGGCTTTTGCAGACATCATATGGGTTTCAGGTTACATCAAGATTGAAATCTCTCATAGAGCTACAGTTTGCGCTGAGCCTTAAAATAGAAACAGAATTATGATCCAAATCAAAGTTGTGTGTGTCTTTATAATAATCCAGCGCAATCCATAGAGATTGCAAAATGGCTAAAGAGAGCATGCTTGATACTGTACAGTAGTTTCTGAGGTCACCATGGCTCTACTGTGGATCTTAAAATGCATTCACTGGCCATTTAGTGCTTTAATTTCAGGTGTCTCTGGAGGCAGACATTGTTAGTATTATCAAATAATCAGTGCCACAAAAAGTTAAAAGCCACATGCAAACTGCACACAGGAATGCCTCGGCCAGATTACGTCGAACTCAGGACCTTCTTGCTGTGGGGCAACAGTGCTAACCACCGTGCCACCATGCTGCCCTCATGACACCAATAGGTCACTTGTCAGATTTTATTTTATGTATACTTTATTGATCCCCGTGGGGAAATTCCTCTCTGGATTTAACCCATTCACTCTGTGAAGCAGTGGGCAGCCACTGGGCACCAGGGGAGCAGTGTGTAGGGATGGTACCTTGCTCAGGGGTACCTCAGGGTAGTGGATTTAAACCCCCGACCTTCCAATCACCACTCTACTTACTAAGCTATCCCTGCCCACAAAACTGCTCAAAAGCAACCAAACCATCTATGTGTCAGTGGATCTCCAACTTCCTAACTGGCAGACCACAGGCAGTAAGGATGGGCGGACATGTCTCAGCCTCCACCACTCTCAGCACTGGAGCCCCCCAGGGGTGTGTTCTGAGCCCCCTGCTGTACTCTTTGTACACATATGACTGTGTGGCCACTACCAGCTCCACCACCATCATCAAGTTTGCTGACGACACCGTCGTGGTGGGCCTGATCTCTGATAACAACGAGACGGCCTACGTGAAGGAGATTAGGAATCTGGAGAACTGGTGCCAGAGGAACAACCTCCTTCTAAACGTCAGTAAGACAAAGGAGCTGATAGTGGACTTCAGCACTAAGCAGGAGAGGAACTACCAGACCCCCGTCATCAACGAGTGCCCAGTGGAGAGAGTGGACAGCTTCAAATACCTCGGAGTTAACATCACGCAGGACCTGTCATGGTCCTGTCACATCAACACCGTGGTGAAAAAGGCCCGACAGCGTCTCTACCACCTCAGACGCTTGAGAGACTTCCAACTGCCCTCCAAGGTGCTCAGGAACTTTTACTCCTGCACCATAGAGAGCATCCTGACGGGAAACATCTTAACCTGGTTCGGGAACAGCACCATGCAGGACAGACGAGCTCTACAGAGGGTTGTGCGGTCAGCTGAGCGCACCATCCGCTCCGAGCTCCCTGACCTGCACTCAATCTACAGCAGGCGGTGCTGGACCAAGGCCAGGAAGATCGTGAAGGACCTCAGCCATCCCAACAACAGACTGTTCTCTCTGTTGAGGTCAGGAAAGCGATTCCGCTCCCTGAAGACCAACACAGAGAGACTGAGGAGGAGCTTCTTCCCGCAGGCGATACGGTCTCTCAATCACACCACCACACAGTACTGACCCACACATATGGTTCTTACACACACACTGGACTTTCTGGACATTGTTTTTTTGCACAACACTGGTCACTATATTCTTCATTTCCAGTTAATACTTGTACAGCTGCTGTTATTGTGTATATATTTATTTATATTTATATTTCTTCATACATTCTTATATAGTTCTATATTGTGTATTGTGTATTTTGTTGTACAGTTATTTTATTTTCAACTTTAATTTATATATTTTATCTTATTCTTCCCAGTTAAATTTACCCTTCATTCTAATTTGTGTTGTACAGTTATTTCATTTTTAACCTTAATTTATATTTTATTCCTTCCTAGTTAAATTTACCCTTTTTAATTTTTCATATTTATTTCCTATCTTATTCATAGCCTTTCCTTTTTTGTTTTCTTTAGGTCACGAGCAGTTGTCCAAGCATTTCACTACATATCGTACAGTGTATGACTGTGTACGTGACAAATAAAATTTGAATTTGAATTTGAATTTGACTTGTAAACTGAGGTTCATATGTAAAGATCTGCGTACTACCTCTTTGAAGTTGTAAAGTTTTTAAGTGCATATTGTTAGGTAAACATATAATAATCCAATTGGCATAAATGACTCATCATTTGGTAACAAAAACAGTTAAAATCCTCGCTATAAAAGTTGAGTTTGCTCTGTGCAAATTGTTTCTGTTTCTCTTGTAATTTCAAGCTTATATTGCAAAGTCAGGTAGATATTTCACCTTGAGGAATTTGTCCTTTAGCATCTGAGAGCTCTGTGCCACTCAGCACTTTTTCCCCCGGACTCCAGAAATCATTATCAGCCACTGTGGGGTATTTAAACAGCAGCCAAGTTGGTACTTTGATTTTTCGTCCTCCTCATCATCCTTAGCTCCCCACGATCTCTCAGAGATGGATGCAAATGGAGCAAAGATTTAGAGGTAATTCATCATTTAATAGGTTTATTCATCATTGTGTGGCAACAGTTGCAATGCTACAACTCAAATTTGTGCGTGGATCATTCGAGCTGGAAAGATTCATATAACGCCTGTGTTTTTTCTCAGTTTGTCCTGAGTCAGCCCACATTTCTCTTGAAATGAAAAAAAAAAATCAATAATGCTGTAAATTTTGCAGCAGTCAGAATAAGCATGAGTATCTCAGTTTTCTCAATCAAACAAGTGCATTCCAATTCCAAACTAACCTGTAAATCTCATTTTCGAAAATGTCTGCGTTTACAGAGAAAAAAACACCTCTATGCTATAACAAACTGTAACACTAAACCCTGAAATGCTACACTTTTCATCCTTAAGTATGTCTGGGCACATGGCTGTATATTTGTATATCTATATATGTTGAGATATTTATTTGATTACAATATTTCACACTATTCAACCTTCACCATCTGTATAGGAAGCATCTCAATATGCCCCCCAAAAGTAGCACTGATAGTATATAAATTTAATGGTAATAAATCTTAAGTATAAAACAGAAGAAACTGGTAAATATTAAAACAAATTTTCTGCAATATCAACAAATAGTCTGATACAGAAAAAATTAAAAGTTTTGACTGTATTTAGCCTAAATTCCTTTTTGACTTATACGTAGCTTGGCCGAAGTTTCAAATAATTAGGTCACTCTATGTACAAGTAATCCCTGTGAGCTAAAAGCTTCAGGCTTCAGGCTGTTTTAAATGCTTGAGAGGGAATATCCTTAATATGGCCATCCTGGGCACTCAGCTGTGAAGAGATGAGTTTGTTATCCAAACTTTCTCTTTATGAGAGGCAAAAAAAAAGCTAAGTTGACCTTAAGGGAAGACAATGACAAAAAACAGCTAATTTCATATGGAGTAGAGAGAAGCATCAAGGCCCAGTATGAGGTAAATAGGTATTATTTTCAATGTTAAATCATGCAAAGCAATTAGAGAGAATAAAAGTATGGGGTTTTGGAGCTCCAGAGTCTTCAGAGTATGGACATTGATTTAGTAACTTAGTGACTAAGGTGTAGAAAACATGTAAACACTTGAATATATATTAGCCTTTATATATGCTCATAATAAGTGCAATAAGTAAGACGGTATGTTTGGCAGTTCAACTTATTTTGATATAGTGTCTCCTTCTGATGAACCTGCCACTCATTCAGGTGTATAATTCAGTTTATTTCAGCTTGCTATATGTTTTATGTTTAAAAGACAAGCAAGGGCAACATCATCCACGTGACTTTAAGGGGGTGTATGCATGGAAAAACTAGGTGTTAAATAGAAGGTCAGTATATATGATCACATCACAAGGCACAAATAAACCTACCATTCATGCCATTATAGATGCTCCGATGATGTGGTGACAGCTCGTCTCCAGCCGGCCTCCTCTGCCCTTCTCTCACTGGGCTGCCAAACTTCACATGGTCAGGGCTCATGCTGTACTGGTGCCTGTGAGTTTCCGGGCTGCCCCCCTGGATGAAACAGCCCTTTTCATGGTGCTCTCCAGTCCCCAAATGTGCCTGCCGGGGCTCTGGGCTTCCGCATCCTGTACTACTTATGCTGCTCCTGTTGTGCCGCTGATAGAGCTCCCCGGTGCCTCCCTGACCTAGGAAGTGCTGCCTCTGGCCCAGGACGAGGTCAGAGCTGTGGTGCTTGGGGTGCTGCTCCGGACTTCGGTGGCCCACGTTCCTTCCATATTTTTCGGGACTAAGGCCCCGCATGACCCGACTATGGTCAGGCACAGATATAGAGCCGCAGCGGGGCCGGCAGAGCTGAGGGAGGGTGTATGGGTACTCCAGGCTTGTACTCCGATGGCGCCCAGCTGGGTGATCAGGACTGGACACCTCCCTGTCTCCTCCAATTACACCTCCTATTCCACTGATGCTGCTACACCTGGGTTTATGTAGAAGCTCAGGGCTTCCTTTTTCCCCACCACTGCCAACCCCACCCACTCCTGCAGCCAGGTGAGGCTGTTTATGGTGAAGGTGATCAGAGCTGTCAGCACTCCCTGCACTGGAAGTGCTGCTTCCATCCCCTACGTCTCTCATTAGCAACCCCTGGCCAGGCACTAGCAGCAAGCTATTCTGGCTGTCTATGGAGTTACGGCACCCTCCCATTCCCACACTGCCTCCACCTCCACTTCCTCCAATGCCACCTCCACCACCTACTACCCCCTTTTCTTCATCCAGTAGAAGACAGAGCTCCTTCAGCTCCAGGTTCTCCCGGATTACCTCTTCTTGTCGAAGCTCTAGCTCCTTGAGTTTCTGGAGGTAGAGGGTCACCTCTTTACGCATTATGCTGGCACTGTAACGTCCGAGACGCTGCCACTCTCTGGACACACGCTTTCCTTTTTGACGATCATCATCTAAGAAGCAGCACAAGTCCCGCAGCTCACGATTGTCCTCCTGCAGCTTCTGGTTAATGTCCTGTGAAAGCAAGAAGAGAAATAATAGAAATTTAGAAATTAGAAAAGAGCGACACACAGTTTACGTGTATGAACCAGAAAGCCTGAGGAAAAAAAATGCTCCTTAAGGAACACAAATTAGTTTTTGAAATGTTGCAAAACAAAGTCATTTTTCATGGGTTACTTAACTTCGACTAAATCACTCAAGCCATTGTGCAATTTGAATACATTTCACTGCTCTTTCAGATAGCAATCAAATGGTGTATGCAATCATAATGAAATTAAATCCTAATCCTACGTCCTTTCCCATAAATGCAGTGACTCACTGTGTACCATGTGAAATACATAATGTAAATTAGAATCATCTGGAGGACAGGAAAAGGCCACACAGAAATGAGGCAAGGTCATAAACATTTCATACTAAGCAACATTTACTTAAGGATTCTTTCTTCACCTCCAAGAGACCTCCTTCTTTTCTCCTCTTCTGTAACAACTTAACTCTCCGCTATCCTCCATCTCCTACTTACTCCCCCTTTTGTACCCTCCAGCTCTTTCCTGTGTAATTAGGCTGCTTGGATGGGTGGAGAGGTGACGAGGTCTCCAAGAAAAGCAAATGATCCCGATGTGCTTCAGCTGAGACAACCCCAGGCTGATTCTCAGAATTTAACTGTAAACACTGTGGACACTGTGCAATAATTATTTTATTAGAAAATGAAGGCACTGGGTAAAGGTTACTGAAATGGAGAAAGCCTGCATACAGTTTCAGAGCATCTGCCACTCGATTCTGTGTTCCACTTGCTGTAGATTTATGTGAAGGAATTTTTTTAGGAATCTAAAGTATGCGAAGACAAGATCAGATTTGAGCACTGCATGAACAAATCCACTGATTTATTGACGGACATTACTGTTAGAAGAAAGCATTTTTAAGTGAAACCTACTCGTCATTGCTCTATCTGAGTGGAAAGGGCACAGCTTGGTATTGATTTTGCTAACAAGCACAAACATCCCTTCCCTTTTTAGTTCACTTTAAAAGCCCGTATTTCCCACCTCAAAAAAGTTAAAATGGAAACTAGAGGCTTTTATTAGCTCCTGCATGTGCAAAACTGCACATATACTTTACATCCATCTAAACCCAAATGATCGCATATGACCCATGAAATGGCACACTGAACTTCAGATATACCATCTATTCTCACACCATGTTTGCAGAGGCGCTCTCTAAACAGCAGAGCATTGCTCCTGCTATGCGCGTTCTCAGGTGTGCTCCAAGCCTATGATCTCATCCTTCACCGATGCGCGCCCCCTCACCTTCAGCCCCCTGATTTCGTTTAAGTGCAGCTGGAGGCTACGATTGACCTCCCGGATGAGATTCCCGTGGTCCAGAATCACGCTCATCTTGTCGGCCTCAGACCGCCTGAGTCGGCGCACCAGATCCTCCTTGGTCCACTTGAGCAGTTCCTCGTCAGTCAGACCGGAGATGTCCTCTGCTGGACTTTCAGTCTTCGCTATCGAGAGCTGAAGCCCAGGCTGGGGCGGTGGAGTCGCTTTCTCCATTGGCACAGCTCCTCCGGTACCGACAAAGAGCAGAAAATACTTAGAGGCTCGCTGGCAACCTCTGCTCGCATCCGCTCCCCGGTCGACTTAGGGTGGAAACGGTTACGGATTGTAAATCAGTCGCATAGTTTGGCCTTTTCTGTTGCTCCCCACTCTTCCACTCTCTTCCTAGAGCAACAGCTGACGATGCCGGCTGGGCGCGATACAGCGGAGAAGATGCTCTACTATCACTGCAACATCCTCACAGCCGAAATGGACTCTGTGCGCAGCCGATATGCATTAGAATCCAGATTCTGTCGGTCAGGTGGTCAAAGTGAGAAAAGCTTCGGTTTACACACACACCTGCCGCATCTAGGCTCAGCACACTGTGAGAAAGAGGAGATAGTCCGCTGTGCACAGCAGAAACACAGGGAGAGGAAACAGCTCTCCCCTTTCTCTCCCCCTCCCTCTCTCTCTCCAGGTCTCTCCCTCCGGGGGCTTGAGCCTCACCGAAATCATAGTTTGGTTGCAGCGCCACCTAACGTTCAAAATTATTGCAAACTGTTCTGAAATGCTTCGTTAATTACCTCTCGGATTCGCTTGAAATTACAGGGGGTACTCTGAAGTTAAGATTCTGGTACTTTCTCCAAACGACATAATTTCTGCAAGTGTGACGATTTAGGAGAAAACATAGGCTGTATAAGCGCCAAAATATAATAATAATAAATGAATTAATAATCAGGTTTACAGGTTATACTCTAAAACTTAACAACAGGCTATCCACTGATGTCCGTAACCTCACTCGACTGCCTCATGTTGCACCGTGTAGTCCTTTAAGTTTAAATTACTGTCTGTGATTTTCAAATTGTAAGCCGCTGATATTTTAGATACCGGAACTTTCCTCTGTGGGAAATAGGTAGGTATGGTGTAGCTATATTAAGTGGTTTGGACCAAAAGTCCCCATATTTGAGCACAAAAAATAAATATTAATAATAGTAATAATGCTTTTGTTGATGTTCATCTATTTGTTTTCTTCTTTTATACACCCCAACTACACCACGTTAATAGAAGTGAGTAGTAGTAGTAGAAATAGTAATGAACTCTAAAAACCAAGAATGGGTAGTAACCGTTAACCATTTGTTCATTTTTGAACATATTGACGACTGTGTGTAGGAAACAATTTTTAAAAAAATCATATATTTGAAATTAACAGTAACTTTCGAAATATATATAAGGCAAAGCATGTGGTTCATTATTTCTCTCTGAAATTTAGTAAAGTAGAAGAAAAGTGGCATACAGCTGAAATACTCATTAGTACATCAATGTACATGTGTCAGTACAGTGAGATAATACAAGTCCCGCACAACTGTCGAACAACACGTTATCACACAGTACAAAATTTTCGGTGGACATAACACTTTCTACAACTCCGAGATTATCGGAGCTTACGTTACTGCTGCAGCGGATCTAAACAACTCATTTTCCCATAGTTGTACGCTTCCGCTGCATACGCTAAGCATGACGTACGAACGTCATGGAAATACGAGCCAATAGGATACGCCTGATCTTGGAGTAACACGTCATTCTAGTGGAGTGCATACCCGGCTGATAGGGAGTGATCTCGTAAACGTCGTCTCTGTGTCCTCTCGGGCATCCGTCTCCATTTACCTCCAGATGCTGTAACTCGTTTCGAACCGAACAGTTTCTTTATTGTTGTCCATACCTAAGCTCAACTTAATATAAAAGGTAAGAGCTCGCCTTAAATTTCTTCGAAAGTAGACCGCCCGAATTCAACTTTCATTTACGAAGGGACAGGAAGTAGGTTAATGCTACATTCCATTAGCTAACCCGGTGTCGTTAGCATGCAGATGAGTGCCAGAGAAGTAAAGAGAGACGGTTTTACAGCGAAGATTAATAAAATAAGGCCAACTGTTAAACTAGTCTGTCTTCTATAAACGCCACTGCTGTTATGTTGTGTTTTGGCTATCAGCATACAAAGCGTAAATAAGCATTTGAATGAGTACGAGTTCTGATAAAGACCAACTCTCACTGGTGGCTTCGTTGCTGATAATACGTGGCCTGTGTGTTGTGTTGAAATCTATTCAGATTCATAAAATTCGAAAAGTTGCTTAAAATTTTGACTTTTCTTTTGTTTTTTCCGTATTTCCTTGTACTTTGTTTAAAAAAATATACATTTTTTTTTAAAAAGGACAAAATATTTTCCTCATTCCAAACTTGAATATGTCATTAGATTGTGCGAGGGCTTTTTAGTTTCTTTGCCTTAAGCATTGCAATCTTAAGCGGTCAGGCGTAGTAGTAATAGAGTTGAAGAGAAATTCGAGTCATTAATTTGGTGACAGCATTAATAAAAATAAAATACACAGAAAAACAGTATTTGCAGAAATTAGTTGTCATTCCCAAATATTACAGTCAGTAAGGAAAGTTTGTGTATTAAGCGCATTTTGTAAACAATGAAAGTGCATGCTTTCAATAATTTACAACAATAGATTAGTTAATCAAAGAATAACAATAGCCTGTATACCTAAACTACTGCAAAGTGGCTTAGAGCAATACAACAAATGAGTAAAAAAAACCAATAGATTTCCCTGTGAATATAAATTAGTTGTACAAGTTCATCTTAGTTGTGTGAATCTATACTACCTTTTCTGTTTGTTTTATGAGATGAGAATTTCTGGACCCTGTGCTGTCAGTCTTGGCTCTGGGGTATGTTGTAACACATAAGTTAGTTGGCTGAACTGGGAAAAAATTACAAAAGATAATGTAATGTGTGAATAATAAAAACTCTTATATAATTTAATCCACGTTAAACACGTTGCATGTTTTTGCAGTCCTTTGATGTTTATTCTTGACTATGCAGCTTCACATAGTCATGAGAAAGAATGAGAGTATACAGTTGCTACAACAGCATGCTTGGCAATGATTTGCAAAAGGCGTCACCAATGTTTCAGTGACGTCCGCTAACAAAGGTAGAGCTTTAAAATATCTGCAGGATTCCTCCGCACTCTTTGAAAACTTGCTGGTCAGGTTTTCTAATGTTAAAATTTGTGCGTCATGCTTTCGAAAATCCGTTCCTTTTTATAGCACACGAGAGAAAAGATCACAGGTATAAAGAGTAGGCGCTGACTGCAGCTAGCAGAAGAAAGCCGGTACACAGCAGAGAGGGAACATCGGAAGATTTGGAGTGGTACCGTTTGGATTACCACTTCCACGCTTATTATTTTAATTCTTCAGCGGGACTGATAACCTCACTGTGTTATTTTGGGGGATCTTTTCCTTCTGAAGATCAGTGATGACAACCTACCAGGAGTTCATTCAACAAAATGAGGACAGAGATGGGGTGAGATTCAGCTGGAACCTCTGGCCCTCGAGCCGCCTTGAAGCCACCAGGCTGGTAGTCCCTGTCTCCTGCCTCTTCACACCTCTCAAAGAGAGGCCCAACTTGCCACCGGTCCAGTATGAGCCAGTTCTTTGCAGCCGGGCCAACTGTAAGGCAGTGCTCAACCCACTATGGTGAGTTTCACAGAAAAACAGTACTCTAGCTTATAAAGTGTATCCTTTTGAATGTTTATTTTAATCATGCGTTTTGGTATATGTATGTGATATAATTTCCTTGACTTTTAGTATTTTAGTTTCATCATTTAAAGCCACAGATGTCTGTTCCTGACATTTATTTACTAAAGTGTTATATTTGCAAATGTAAATGTGAGTGAAAGGAGATGCAGGGATTTGAATTTGACTTTTTTTCCTAACACATCAGCACTTCTAAATGCTGAGGTGTTCTTAGTATTGGGTGTGGTGCATGAGAACTGCAAACACTAAATACACCTTGTGTATATTTCAGTCACAGCCACACTTATGACAATTAGATACAACCTCTATTTTCTTACTTTTATTCTTATTTTTTACAGTCAAGTTGACTTCAGAGCAAAAATATGGGCCTGCAACTTCTGCTTCCAGAGAAACCCTGTAAGTACTGTGGCTGAGAGCATAGTTTAGTCTTGCTGCTATTTGAAACGTATCGCTGCCAAAACGTGTCTCTGCATTCATAACTTAATGCTGATGAGCTACATTCCTTTTTTAGGTTGGTTAATCTTGATATCTTTCTGTGTGCGTGTGTGTGTGCGCAGTTCCCTCCCTCTTACGCAGGCATATCAGACGTGAACCAGCCAGCTGAGCTTATGCCACAGTTTTCTACAATTGAGTACATAGTACAGGTAAATACTGCATACATGTCTGCACTCTGACCTTAACAATTTGTATTAAGTCCAGAAGATGTAAGGTATAAAGGTCAACATTAACAGTTTTCAGTAGTATCACATATGTTTTTTTAGGGATGCCTTATTTTTGACAGTGACAGATGTAATAACAGAAAAGTAGACCTAAGTTAAATTATACAGGTAGCTGTAATAAACATTTTAAATGGTAATTATAAAAGCAAAACCACTTTGAGCCTGACGTCTGTTGTGGTTGGCATTTGTAACAATACTACTACTAGTTTATAATGTGTAGTGTATTCAGAAAGTATGACTATGAGCTTCTGATGTTCACATGCCATCTCTGCTAGTGCCGGTAATATAGAAATATATACGAAGCAAGCAGCAAACCACACAGCACCACATGAAAACATAAACAATAGTCTCAATTGTTTTTCACTATGTGATTATGACTGTTTGGATACAATGTGATTTCATCAGTTTTTGACTTTAGTCTCCTGCCTCTTTACAGCGTGGTCCTGCAGCTCCTCTCATCTTCCTGTATGTGGTGGACACATGTTTGGAAGAAGAAGATCTCCAGGCTCTCAAGGAGTCTCTCCAGATGTCTCTCAGTCTGCTGCCCCCCAACGCTCTTGTGGGCCTCATCACATTTGGCCGCATGGTTCAAGTTCATGAGCTGAGCTGCGAGGGGATTGCTAAGAGCTATGTGTTTCGAGGCACCAAGGATCTTACCGCCAAACAGATACAGGTAAGTCCAGCCAAAGGCCTTTGGTAGTCTGGTGTGAGTGACACACTTATTAGGGGGGAAAAAACAGGAAGTCCATTTAGATTAAAAAGTACAAAAAACAAGGTTAGCTATTGTTAAACGTGTAAAACCTTTGCTTTTCATTTCAGGAGATGCTGGGTTTAACAAAACCAGCTGTAACAGGACAACAAGGTCGTCCTTTGGCCCCTCAGGATGCTGCTGCCACTTGCAAGTACGTCGGAGCACAAACAATTCATGTTTGTCAGTTGATGGTTATTGTTTACAAAAAAAGCAAAGCACTTTTTTTTTCTAAAACGTGTGTGTGTGTCTTATATTCAGGTTTCTTCAGCCTGTGCATCGAGTCGATATGAATCTGACAGATTTGCTGGGAGAGCTTCAGAGAGACCCGTGGCCTGTCCCTCAGGGTAAACGGCCACTCCGATCCACTGGTGTTGCGCTGTCTGTCGCTGTCGGCCTGCTGGAGGTACGAAAGACAAAAAACTATCTCATACATTAAGTGCATACAAGTGATGCTGTACTGTCAATAATCTGAAATGGAACACATAAAGCCATTTATGATCACAGAAACAGTCATTTACAAGGTTTATCTACAACTAAAGCAAATACAGTAATTCACAGCAACCTGAACTTTAGCTTCTTAAAGACAATTGTGCCACATGTACCTCTTCCGAACAGCACACGCTGTCTGATAATGATCAGACAAACAGTAAATATTCTCTGTCCGTTCAAAGGCTGTTACCTTGTGCTTTTTTTTTCCCTCCACTGTCAACCACCCTTTTTGTACTGCTAATCTGTGTGGTTATATAACTGATAGTACAACAGAACATTCCCCAGCTGTACTAGAATACATTTTGCTCTTTCACTGACTTCAGATTCACTGATTTGTCTTAAGGGATATGACTAAATGAATGAGTCTTTTATTTATTTATTTTTTCCATGTAAAGGAGAACCGCAAACAGCTTTTGGCATCAAGTATCAGCTGGCTCATTTGTTTGTTCTCTTTGAATGGTAAATGGCCTGTATTTGTATAGCGCTTTTCTAGTCCCTAAGGACCCCAAAGCGCTTTACACAACCTGTCATCCACCCATTCACACACTGGTGATGGCAAGCTACAATGTAGCCACAGCCACCCTGGGGCGCACTGACAGAGGCGAGGCTGCCGGACACTGGCGCCACCGGGCCCTCTGACCACCACCAGTAGGCAACGGGTGAAGTGTCTTGCCCAAGGACACAACGACCAAGACTGTCCAAGCCGGGGCTCGAACCGGCAACCTTCCAATTACAAGGCGAACTCCCAACTCTTGAGCCACGATAACTCTTTGTCCCTTTGGTAAATGAATCAGCCTTTATATAGAATGTGTTATCAAATACAGACATCATATTTAAAGCAAATTCCTGCTGCTTGGTGGCTACTTGGTTGAGTTCCAAATATTTCACTATCTCAGACCTTCCCAGACTCTTGGACTCTGGACCTCACTGTTGGAAGAGTTGGTTATGACGTCTGCCCTTTGCTTACACGTGTTCCTTGAACCATTTATTCTAACTCGTTCCCTTAATTCAACATTTATGCTTTTATGGTTCATTTTCAAATGGACTGGTTAATGATGTTTTATTTTGTGATGTAAATTCCACTTGCACATATTGGTTGTTATAAAAGCAAAAAAGTTTTGACGATATATTTTACACGAGATCACAGAATTGCTGAATGTTAACTTGGGGTATAATGATACTTGCACTAACTGAAGTCCATTTCCTGTCTCCTCAGGGTACATTCCCCAACACAGGGGCTCGTGTGATGCTTTTTATTGGAGGACCACCCACCCAGGGCCCTGGAATGGTGGTGGGAGATGAGCTGAAAACTCCAATTCGTTCCTGGCATGACATCCAGAAAGACAATGCTCGCCATCTGAAAAAGGCCACCAAGGTAAGCATGCAGTAGTACTTGTATTTGATTGAAACCTTTCCTTGCATATTACATAAATTTAACGTGTTTGTTTGTTTTTCACAGTATTATGAAGCCTTGGCCAATCGTTCAGCAACAAATGGCCACAGTATTGATATCTATGCCTGCGCCCTAGACCAGACTGGACTGCTTGAAATGAAGTGCTTATCTAATCTCACTGGGTAAGTAAGCACTATTTATTACATTCATTGAAGGTGTGTAATTGCATTAGTATGCCCTTTTAAAAAAATAATTAAGAATCTTGACAATTTATTGTGCTGTGTTTCAGGGGGCACATTGTGATGGGAGACTCCTTCAATACCTCATTGTTCAAACAAACCTTCCAGAGAGTCTTTAGTAAGGACTACAATGGTGACTTCCGCATGGCCTTTGGAGGTGTCCTGGAAGTCAAGGTAAAGGCTTGATTTAGTCCTTTGAGTTATACGTGTGATTACTTTCTATATTGGGATTTGTAATGATAGAACAAAGGTAACATATATTAGCTGTTGAAAACGTTAACTGTATTTCTTTCTCTGTCGGGCTTTATAGACCTCGAGAGAGCTGAAGGTTTCCGGTGCAATTGGACCGTGTGTTTCACTCAACTCAAAGTCTCCCTGTGTATCAGAGAATGTGAGTGACTGAGCCAGATATGATTTGGATTCTTTACTGTCATGTTGAGTAATCTGGGATATTTATCAAATTGCACTCTCTGTTTTGTGCAGGAATTGGGCATTGGTGGCACCAGCCAATGGAAGGTGTGCGGTCTCAACCCCTCCACTACTTTGGGCATCTATTTTGAAGTTGTGAATCAGGTAAAATAAGAACTTGAACCTCAGCATTTTAGCTAGATAGAATTACAGTAAGCTGATAAGAGTGGAAATGTTAGGAGGCCAAACAATGAATAGTTGTAATGAAGAATTGTGGCTTTGTTTAGTAAAAGATTCTTCAGACAAAGGCTTTTTGTGTCTCTGTATGGGTTTTTCTTTTCTTCTTTTTTTCCCCCCTTTCCCAGTAAAATAGAAATGATTGTCGACTGCATTCTTACTGTTTCTACTGTTTTGTGTTTGCAGCACAATGCACCAGTCCCTCAGGGTGGACGTGGGGCAGTCCAGTTTGTAACCCAGTACCAGCACTCAAACACACAAAGAAGGATACGGGTCACCACCATCGCCAGGAAGTAAGACTCCTGTTTTATTGTTCATCTAAATTGATATGAAACATGATTAACTAGACTGCACCTAAAATGTACTTAAATTTGGTATGTTCTCAATAAAGTAATTGCTGGGAGTGTAAAATGTTGGTTTAATGAGGCCAAGAGAATGACAACTGCATAAATATTTTCCTCTCTAGAAAGGATGTTTGCATTCCTGCAATTTAGACCAACGCCTTTGAGACCTGTTTGCATGTGCGTCATGTACACCACACCTATTCTGACCTCTGCTTCTCTGGTTTCTTCTATTCTTCTTATCTCTATCCCTCCCATTCTCTTTCTCGCTTCTCTTTCTTTCTTAAACTACTCCAGCTGGGCAGATGCCCAATCTCAGATTCAGCACATCGAATCATCCTTCGACCAAGAAGCAGCTGCAGTGCTCATGGCCCGCTTGGGCGTCTTTAGGGCAGAGTCTGAAGAGGGTCCTGATGTGTTGCGTTGGCTTGACAGGCAGCTCATCCGCCTGGTAAGTGACACTCCTACGTAGCAGAGTTTGCAACATGTTAACAATACATAGTTGGAATACTTCCGATACCCGTGTTGTGAATAGTGTTGATATTTATCTATTGTGACTCCTGATGTGAACGTCATGCATGGTACGTATTTAAACCACGTTATCTTGTTCCTTTGTTTCAGTGTCAGAAATTTGGCCAGTTCAACAAAGATGATCCGACATCTTTTAGACTGTCAGAGTCTCTGTCCCTCTATCCACAGGTAATTTCTTTCAAATGTAGCCATTATTATGATTATCATACTCCCCCCTAATTTAATTCAGTTATGCTGGAATACTCTGCTAGGAAAAACAATGTGAACATTGTGTGAACATTTTTCTCTCCTACACCTACAGTTTATGTTCCACTTGCGACGGTCACCATTCCTGCAAGTTTTCAACAACAGCCCAGATGAGTCTTCCTACTACAGGCATCACTTTGTCAGGCAAGACCTGACCCAGTCCCTGATCATGATCCAGCCCATCCTCTACTCGTACTCCTTCCACGGACCACCAGAGGTCAGCCTCATACGCTCAACACTATCATCCTATCATCAATGTTTTGTGTTACTCACTGGCAGCTGAACAGCCAGCTCCTAGCAAAAGTGTTTATATTTTTGGTGCTAAATTGTTGTGCATTGTGTCATGGATGTGTTACAGCCTGTGCTCCTGGACAGTAGCAGTATCCTGCCAGATCGAATCCTGCTGATGGACACCTTCTTCCAGCTGGTTATCTACCATGGAGAGGTAAGGCAGCAGATTTTTCAACAAATTATCCATTAAAAATGTTATTTTATATGCTTAAACTATTTACACAAAACTCTGTATGTTGTGATGCATTTGGATTTTTTTCTCTTTTTGTTCCAGACCATTGCTCAATGGCGAAAAGCAGGCTACCAAGAAATGGCAGAGTATGAGAACTTCAAACAGCTGCTGCAGGCTCCACTGGATGACGCTCAAGAGATCCTACAGACACGCTTCCCCATGCCACGCTACATTGACACTGAGCACGGAGGCTCCCAGGCTCGCTTCCTGCTCTCCAAGGTCAACCCATCGCAGACCCACAACAACCTCTATGCCTGGGGACAGGTACAGTATTAAAATATACTGTTTTATTTGCATTTGTATTTGAAACGTTTGGACTGAAATTCTCAACTAGCCTGTTTTGTTTTTAGTTTAATGAAAGGCACCAAATTTGCAGTTTTACTATAGTTATATCTTTTGCGCTACATTCAAATATGTAAATGTAAAATTCTCAAATGTAGTGGATTTGTCTCCTGCCTCATGCATACATTTTTTTTTTATTTTCCATAAAGTTTTCATTTCATCTATTTGTACAAGTATAGACTAAAATCCCAGGATTGACTTTAAGTCTTCTGAGACATCCATCCTGATTGTTTTTCACCCACAGGACAGGCAAACTGTCAGTAAATACAGCACTAATCTCTTATTTCCCAAGTCAAGGAAGTGCTTTGTACAAATACTGCAAGAAAAGGAGAAAATCTACGGAAGTCTGAGAATAGGATTATCACCAGAGCGTGGTCTTGCATAAGCCAATCTTCAAAGCGAGCATTTTGCTCATTAAAGTGGTCAGAGTTATGTTGTGATGAGATGTGTTTGCAAAGTGAGTAAATCACCATTTTGCTCCTCCCTTGTTCCAATAGGAGACAGGAGCCCCAATCCTTACTGATGACGTGAGCCTGCAGGTCTTCATGGACCACTTGAAGAAACTGGCTGTTTCCAGCTCAGCATAGAACTCGCTATTCCACCTCAAAGAGAAAAGAATTGATACAGCATTTTTCTTCCATCGGGATCCATTAACATTTCTGCAGTTTTGTAAAGGAGCCAAACCGAGACAGTCTACTGTTTGTGCTTGTTTCAGTTTGCTGTTTGGAGGCCAATGTGATGTTTATACGACACAAAAAAGGGTGATGGCACATTGGTATATTAAAAAAAAAAAGATAGTAATAACATGTCTACTCATTTTCAATAAACAGCTTATTTATGAGAAATGTTTAGAGTTCTCCTCAACCAAACTGTCCTCATATCAATAATATCCCTACTTCTGTTTAATATTTGGTATTACCTATGAAATGCAGAATGATTAGACTAATACTTTCATCTTTTTTTTTTATAAAATATGTATCTACTGCATCAGACTGTGTATAAGGTTTAATAAGATGATTATTTGTGTCTGCTTTTGTCTATAGCTAAATTTGACATGTCTAGAAATGTTTTCATTAATAAATTATAATGGTACCACTTGTTTAAAAAATATCCGCAATGCTGTACCGTCTTGGTGCTGATTTCTTGTCCCGATCCAATCCAACTTTATTTATACAGCACTTTAAAAACAACGTGGTTGACCAAAGTGCTTTCCAGTGAAAAACTGAGTTCGCTCAAAACAGCGTTCCTCCCTGTCCAAGATGTGTACATCCTCATCCTTGAAAGAGTGTCCACTGGCCTGTAGGTGTAAATAGACTGCAGAGTCCTGGCCAGTACACATCTTGGACAGGGAGGAACGCTGGTTTGAGCGCGGAGTCAAGGAGCCCATTTACGTGAAAAGGAAAAGACCATCTCTGAATCGAGGAGGGGCCTAAGGGTACGTCTATCGCCATCTTACAATGCTGTGATTGCAGCCATTCCCCAACTCTCTGTGAATGGTACTCATGGCCATTGATCAGTCGTTGTTGATCAATGGTCATGAGAATTTGCATAATTAAGATTAAGGAACTGACCTCCCAGCCCATTGTTCCTTCAGTGGGCTGGTTTCACTCATTATGCAAATGTGCTGTTTATGCGATTTGGGGAAACCTGCAGTCAGCTGAGACTGAAGAAGTCACTTGGATGAGTGACGAAACGTTTCTCCCTCAAAACGCTACGTCCAGATGAACAGAATCAACTTTTGGAGATTTACTTACCTGGATGATTGAGCATGCATCAGGAAGATCTTAAATGTTTTCTGTGGATTTTCTCTCCCTGAATAGTTCTGAGTAATGGAAGTGGGGTGTGAATGAGACACGGCGGGTCCAGAGATCATAGTTTTGAGCCATCTTTATTGACTGCGGCTGCCAGCCGCACATGCATCACACCACAATGCAACTTGCAGCTCCAGTTACCTCCGTGCAGGTGCGTCCACACGGAACCGCAGTCCACGCCCCACCACAGGAAGTTAATCAGTTCAGCTCAGCTGTGTATGTTCTCTATGACAAACATTTAGATATTCTTTTTTAGAGTGTACTATAATCCTGTCCTATTCACTATCTCATTCTCCACAACCCAGGTGCACTGTCAGGTGTCTCCTGAACTCAAACTTTATTATATTGTACAGCTGTGTAAAACACTGTTGCTGTTTTTTGTAGAACAGGGAAACCGCATAGTCTTTCCTTGCACTTGTATATTAGGTGTAAAATCATGTTTTGTCATCAGCTCTGGATTTTCTCTTGGCAAACATGCTCAGTGCAGACACCAAGGTTCTTGAACAGAATAAAGAATACTCTTTACTGTCTAGCACTGCAAATATGAAAGGTTGCGTGCAAGTGTGAGCACTGGAATGGCATGAACCGTGCTGCTGCTACAGTCTACATCCTCTGTGCAGATTGGACGCAACACCCAATACCCAAACAATTGTCTTTTTTTTTTTTCATTCACTGCTACTGTATGAAAAGCCCACATAGAACACAATCCCAATCATAAAACCACTCACACACCATCTACTATCACTGTAAGCTGATTTCAGAGCACCCAGACCGTATGATTTCGAGGATCAGTGAACGGCAGATTATGAAGACTAATCCTTAGGGGCTATCTGTTTAGAGGCACATTGTACTCTTAGCAGCTTTAAGTGGAAGTTGCTGTGGAAATACAAATGAATGCTGTGTCTGTCAAGAGCTTAGCCCTTACTATGTGCGCTATGAGACTGCATATGCTTTAAAGGTATTCATGACCAAATCAAAACATAAGTGCAATGACTTTTAATCTCTTTTGACATGGGTAGCTGTGCATACTATCAAAATATCCTTGTAAATCTATGCATTTTGCAGTTAAAAATTGCTATGCTGCATGTATTTTGTGGTCATATAGAACACAGATATGAAATAATCTCCTGAAGGAAAATTTGTGTCTGTTAATCTGTGTGTCTATATACTTGGTCATCTTGATTCGTGCAAAAGCTGTCACCCAAAGATGTTCCAAGGGACAAAAGAACATTACAATTGCTTTTAATGCTTTAGTTTTTTTCCTTTTTTTTCTCTTCTTCCATCAATGATAATTCATGACGCTTGTGCCCTAGGCTTAGGAAAAGCTGTAAGGAAATGTGCCAACTTCTTTTCTCCTATCGAATCCTAACATTTCAGTTGTATTTTTATATTCCAGCAACTAGAGAAATCCATTCTGGCTTCTGTGCCTGAAAGCTAAGATGTCTATGCACTACCAGTCGAAAGTTTGGACACACCTTCTCATGGTTTCTCTCGTGGTTTTCTTTATTTTTACTGCTTTCTACATTGTATATACAAACTGAAGACATCAAATATATGAAGCAAGATATATGGATTTACGTAGCAAGTAATTATATTTTAGATTATATTTTTGAAATAGCCACCCTACACTTTGTTGACGGCCCTGCAAACCCTTGGCCTTCTCTCGATGAGATTCATGATGTAGTCATCTGAAATGGTTTTCACTTCACGGTGTGCCTTTTCAGGGTTCATTTGTGGAATTTTTTGCCTTCTTAATGGGGTTGGGACCAGCAGGTGTGTTGTGCAGAAGTCAGGTTGGTGCACAGTAGACAGTCCTATTTGACAACTATTAGAATTCATATTATGGCAAGAACCAATCAGCTAAGTAAAGAGAAATGACAGTCCATCATTACTTTAAGAACTGAAGGTCTAAAAGGGTAAAAAAAAAAAAATAATTCATCCGAGTCACCAGCCTCAGAAATCGCAAGTTAACAGATTAGAGCCCCACACAGAGTTGTCTGCCACACAGAGTTCCAGCAGCAGACGCATTTCTACATCAACTGTTCAGAGGAGACTTCACGAATCAAGCCTTAATGGTCAAATAGCTGCAAAGAAACCATTACTAAGGAAAAGCAACAAGCAGAAGAGATTTGTTTGGGCCAAGAAACACACGGAGTGGACATGATACCAGTGGAAATTTGTACTTTGGTCTGATGAGTCCAAATTTGAGATCTTTGGTTCCACCCGCCGTGTCTTTGTGCAACTCTGACAAGTTGAATGCATGGTCTCTACTTTCCTGTTTCCCACTGTGAAGCATGGAGGAGGTGTGATGGTGTGGGGGAGCTTTGCTTCTAACACTGTTGGGGATTTATTGAAAATTGAAGGAACACTGAACCAACATGGCTACCACAGCATCCTGCAGCAACATGCCACGCCATCCAGTGAACAGCAGTGACAATGTGTGAACTACCTCAGCTGCAAGATGATTTTTTGCATTTAGTATCTCTTACAGCATCCTGACTATGACTGTGAAGAGTATGGCGACAACTGTGGACACAAGGTCAAAGCCAAGAACCCATGGACATGAGCAAATGCTGTATTTCCTTCCCTTAAGATACTCTGCCAGGCCTTTACTGCCTTCAGGTGTTGATTGTTTGTGACTCTTCCTCAACTCAGTTTTGTCTTCAGTGATTGAAAGTATGCCATATGGCAGCGGTCCCCAACCTTTTTTGCGCCACGGAACAGTTTATGTCCGACAATATTTTCACAGACCGGCCTTTAAATACAACAAAATAAAACCAGTACCGGTACCTAAGAAGAATTATTCATAACACACAGGAAAAGACCCAGGGAAACCGAGTTAACGATAAAAACGCTTAAAAAAAATGATAAAACTCCTGAAAAGCATAAATTTCACACCCGAGCCTCAACTCTCGCGGCCTGGTACCAAACGACTCACGACCGTGGCTCGGGGACCGCTGCTGTATGGCCATGCCTCAAGAAACTCCTGGTTTGCTTTAACAGTATTCTTTAAGTCATTAGGACTGTAATCCCTTCTGAGCAGATAGTATGGACACTGCAGAATTAATCCTGCTACTTCTATCAGCAATCACATTATCAGTAAACACTAATGACCCGGTTCCATTGGCCCTTCCATAACATTGCCACCATGTTTGATAGATAATTTGGTATTCTTTGGATTATAAGCTGTTTCTCTCCTTTTATACACTTTCCTCTTCTCATCATTCTAGTTCAAGTTAATCTTGGTTTCATCTGTCCAGAGATTTTTTTCTTTGCAGTACTGCACATGCTCTTTTAGATGTTTTCTGGCTAAATATAATCTTCCTGATCTTCAGTGTAATCACTGGTCTGCAACTTATTATGAAATCTCTGCATTTCCATTCATGTATGTCTCTTGATTGTAGACTCTGAAAATAATATACCTACCTCCTTGTGACATCCTCTCACTCCTGTTTGGTCACAGACGTTTAATTTGCAGGATATTTTGAAGCGGTAACCAAAGAAAAGAGTATTGTGATCATCCTTTTTGGCTCCCATTCCTGCTTTTCCAGGCTTTTTAGTGTTGCTGAGCTGACCACTGCATTCATTCTTTTTAAGAATGTACCAGATAATTGATTTGGGCACCCCTAAATATTTTGCTATCTATCTGATTTTGACTTTTCAGGGTAATGATGTCCTCCTTCATTCTCACTGACATTCTTTTGGATTTCATCTTGAGAGTTCCAGGGAATAGCTGGATTAAACAATGCAACTACAAGTACAACACTTGGAATTAACTCCAGATCTTTTATATGTCTAATCTGTCATAAAGTAATGAGGGAACTAGTATTTTTGTCAGTCATCTGTCTAATTTCCTTTGAGCCTCTAAAAATGAGTATAAAAATGTTCATTATTCCTAAACAGTCAGTGCAATACTTTTGTTAAATCCCTTGGATTAAAGATGAAAGTCTTCAGTTTTTGCATACCAATGAGATACTTACATAGGTCTGCTAAGTGCAGTATTATACCACAGAAGTACTGCTATGAACCACTGTACATCCTGTCACTCCTGTTTGGCCACAGATAATTTGGCTAAAGTGAGAGTACACTACATCCATTCTCTGGATCTACTCTGGATCTACTCTGTGGTCTCCTCCTTGCTACACTGCCTTGCTACTTTTCTTTCTCTTCTGTGAGGGGGTTTGTTTTACAATAGTCATATTTACACTTGTGGCATAAGCAGATTTTGACTTGTAGATGGATTACTGTCCATGCAGTGCCTCCCAAGATAAAAAAAAAAATCAAATCAAATAAAAAATATATATTTTGGAGAGTAAAACTATCTGAAATAGTATCTACTTTGATCACAATTTGTAATTAGTTGAAGTGCTTGAACAATTGTGCTTAGCCATTTGCCTTAATGCCCTAAACATTTGCCAGTGCTAACAAAGAATGAGAAATGCCATTCCCAATGTGCACAAGTAAAAAAAACACTGCTTTGTTTTACATGCTTTGACAACTTCAGCTACCATCCAAAAACTGAAAGCCCTGGCTGTTCCAAAGTTATAGTTCCTAACCAAGAGTATACTTTAAAAAAAAAAGCTGGACTTTAAGTACAAGAAAACTAGAGAACATCTATTTTGCTTAGCTTTATACTACGTTGATATGAATACTGAATCAGTCTTAATTTCCGTTGGTGGATGCCGTGTGCATAGCAAAACTCTCTGACACATTTACGAACTGAATTATTGTGCTCAAAGTCTTGGTTGGATGTGTGATTGGATTTCCCACATTACAGGAAAAGACTGGTTAACTTAAAAGCGTGGATTAACTTCTTGTCACGAGCTTAAGAGACGGCCTATGACCATCACAGAGATGTCATAAGCAGTTTACCATACTGTAGACAAGTGCAGGGCCTTAAAAATTATTTGACTCCTGAGCTCTTAGTTTGTTGCACATTTTTCACATATGCAACAATATGTTTCAGATTGAAGAACTGTAGTGCAGAAAAAAAACAACCCAAATGAATACAAAATGCCATTTTTAAATGATGATTTCATCTATTAAGAGAGAAAAGTTATCCAAACCTATGTGGAAAAAGTAATTGCCCCAAAAACCTAATAATTGGTTGTGTTACCCTTGGCAACAAGAACTGCAATCAAGTATTTGTGAGTCTTTCACATCATGGTAGGGGGGATTTGGTATTCTGTTCTTTGCAGAATTATTTTAATTCAGCCACTTTGGAAGGTTTTTTTAAGCATTAACTGTCTGTTTAAGATTATGCCAAAGTGTCCGTGTAGGTTCTTAGTTATCCAGGTCATTCTAGCCTAAGTAGCTTTGAAAGAAAATAACTAGACTTCTTAAGTTTTCTTGAAGACTTTTACTTCTCATCCGAGAAGAACTGAGGGAGCTTCTTGAGTGAAACGTCTTCGAGATACTACAAGAAGACAGTCGCTGCCTTTCCAAGTTCAGATTATGCCAAAGCATCTCAATAGAATTTAAGTGTAGAGCTTGACTAGGCTACTCCAAAGCATTCATTTAGGTGGACTTGCTATGGACTCGCCATTCTAGTCCTGCTATAAAACCCAAGTGTGCTATGCTTTATAGGGAACAAACTAATGGCTGGACATTCTTCTTCAGGATTTTATGGTAGCACATTCATGGTTCATGGTTATGCCTATTTAACGGGACTCCGACTTTCCAATAAACATTAAGCTTTTGTTTCATCAGTCCACAGAATATTTTCCCCAAAGTCCTGGGGATTGTTTTGGGCAAATGTGAGACGAACCTTTGTGTTCTTCTTGGTCAGCAGTCCTGTCATAGAACCCTCCAACGCATAGTGAGAGCTGCAGAGAGGATCATTGGTGTCTCTCTCCCCTCCCTCCAGGACATTTACAGCACCCGTCTCACTAAAAAAGCCCTTTGCATAGCGGCTGATCCCACGCACCCAATGCAAAGCTTCTTCAAGCTGCTGCCGTCGGGGAGGAGACTGCGGAGTCTCCAGGCCAGGACCAGCAGGCTGAAGGACAGCTTCATCCATCAGGCTGTCAGGAAGCTTAACTCCCTCCCGATTCTGCCCCCTCTCCCCTCTCTCCTCCACGGTCTCACTGAACTCTGTCACACACACTCACACACACACACTCTCTGACTCACTCACTGGCCTGCACCAGTTACCAGTCACTTTGTGGAGCATTGGACTGCCATTACCTCATAAGACTTTGTGTTACACTATCTCATACCGTACATTACCAAATCTCCATTTGCACTATTTGCCTATTTGCACTACTCTGCCTGGTTTGCACTCAATGTCATTTACCCTTATATTGTATATTGTATAGCTTTCTTGTTATATGTAAAATTGTATTATATTATTTAATTTTTTTTTACTTTAAAATATTTTACTTGCATTTTTAATCACTCTTATATTTAAATGTTCATTTTCTATTTTATCTAGGGATTGAGAGTAACGAAGTTTCTATTCTCTGTATGTCCTGTACATGTGGCAGAATTGACAATAAAGTTGACTTTGACTTTGACTTTGACTTTTCTCTTTGGAATTCTCCCAATTCGCCATTTTTGCCCAGTCTCTTCCTTATTTTTGAATCATGAACACTGACATTAACTGTGGAAAGTCAGGCCTGCAGTTTTTTAGGTGTTTTTCTGGCTTTGTGTGTGTGTGTGTGTGTGTGTGTGTGTGTGTGTGTGTGTGTGTGTGTGTGTGTGTGTGTGTGTGTGTGTGTGTGTGGATTAATTATCAACACATTCTGAATCTTTGGTAGTCCAGCCTCTCCTGGGAAGGCTCAGTACTGTTCCAAGTTTTCTCCATTTGTGGATAATGGCTCCCACTGTGGTTCACTGGAGTCCCAGAGCCTGTAACCCTTTGAGGACTGGTAGATGTCAGTTAAAGATTAAACCAACAACAACAAATGTTTTCCTCACGTCTTAATCATCTTTGATCTTATAAGGTGTTTACTACCTTGCCCTGCTACTCTAGTATGACTAGCAGTTTGTTCATGAGTATTTGGGACACTCTGGTAAACATGCTCTGGCCTATTTTATCAGTTTTCATAGTCATGTTGAAGTGCGGATTAGCTTCCCAGGCTGAAAATGACAGCATGTTGCTGAGCTAACAGAGATGGCAGGCCTATTTGCCCTCTTTTTCCCCTGGGGTTGTAAATATTTACTGTACAGTAAATATATACTGTACCAGTTTTTTTTTTTTTTGTTTGTTTGATAAGCACGTTTCCGGCAAAATTCAGATTAGAAGTCATTCTCTGAGGACTCGGCACCTCGCCTCTAGAGTCTGCAGTTTTCTCTGCTTATATCAGTGAGCAGAGCTCAAGTCTGTTGAGCTCTGCTCACTTTTGATTTTGTCCGGAGCAGCTGCAGGCTCATCATCCTCCCCACATGACCTCCCTCTAAATGCAAGCGCGCAGGTCAGCTTCTCTGAAAACAAAACCAACTCTCAGAAATGAAGGCAAGAAGTAGAAAGTGTTGCAATGAATTTCAAATGAACTCTTATGCAACTGAATTCTATTAGATTTCATTCATTTTAAGAACTGAATGAACTGGTGAGGACATCATAGATATTCTTTATTCATCTGTAATGTTTTAAGTCTGATACTCTTTTTTCAAACAAAAATAAATTAAAAATAATTCTTTCACTGAGTCTTCTTCAATTAAGATCGACAGATACACATCTGAAAACATTTCCTGCATTACATTTTTAATAAGTTTTAACAGCTTTTGCTAAGTTAATTGACTGATTATTTACAGTTATTGTCACTGGTCACAACATAAAATTAACCGAAACTTCATGAGGTTCATTTATTGTTGAGTTTTATTTTTTTCACGTCCTCACGTCAGTAATTTTCATTGTGCTAAATAGGCTATTGTCCTCTAGGTGTAGCATTATTATCATTCATCTTAAGGCAAAATAGCCACTATTATTATATTAAAGAATACAGTTACAAAGTGGTTTCCAAATAGAGGACTATTGAGATGTCAGAAGAAAGTCTCTTTTTGCCGTATTGCTTTAAAATAGCTTGTTGAAGCTGAACTCTCCATGTGAACTGTTTTATAGGTCTGAGATTTTTTTTATTTTAATTTTCCGCTTCGTGAAAATACACTCACATATCCCTGAATAGCCTCTTACAGCTTTCACTTTTCAACTCTTGCTGCATCTTATTTCAACGTTTCCGTGGTAACTTCCTACGCATCAGTCTGATAATCGTCTTGCAGCTGATAAATTTTAGGCATGGAGGGAGGGGAGGCGTAAATGACCGCGAGAGGGAGTCCGGGAGAGAGAGCGTCATAAGAAAATCCTTGGTCAAACTTGGACAAATCCTCACGCAACGTGACATCCTATAGGGTGGACACTCGTGGGGCAGCGCGTGTGAAAATGACGGAAATGTGACATTTTGGCGCACAGCTCAGCTCTCTCGGAGATGATGTTTGCACTTTGTGCACCAGTGGAAGTTGTTGAAAACTGCCGAGTGCCGAATGTGATCATCGCCTCACCTGTTGTGCTTGGAAATTAGCTGCGGCTCGCGCGTCCCTCCTACTTCGCACCCATGAACTTTTCGGAACGCCGCGCGCTGCCTCATCCTTTACGCAGACAATGAGGATGAGCCGCCGATCCAGGACCCTTCTGTCGCTTAGCTTGAACTTCTTCGCGCTGTTTTTCTCCATAACCGCGTTTATAACTACTTACTGGTGCGTCGGGACGCAGAGAGTGCCCAAGCCAAAGTGCAGCAAGCTGCGGACGCACCAGTGTATAGACTACGGGGTGAACGAAACGGACCCCAACAAAGTGGTGTACAGCTGGGAGACAGGCGACGACAGGTTCCTGTTCCGTCAGTTCCACACTGGAATCTGGATCTCATGCGAGGAAAATATTCACGATGAAAGTAAGGTGTGTGTGTGTGTAGTGCGTGAATGTTTTTTATTAGTTAACACAGCAGCTGGAATGATTACATACTACTTTGGTTCTTTTTCCTAACTTAAGAGAAACACATAACTATTCATGTAACACAACGATAATCTCGGCAATAAAAGCTTCTGTAAGTGAAGAAAAATGGCACATGCGCCAATTCATGATTACGAAGGAATGGCTTTGAAATCAGTGTAAAGACTTTAACCATTTGGAGCTATTTTTTCTTATTATTTATAATCTTTTTTTAATCTTTAGTTTTAATTGTTTATAATTGTCATCAAACTTGACAACACCTGAGCTGATGTAAGCATTAACGAACAACCATTCAACATTTAAAATAGCCAAAGAAATAAAAACAAAAACAAAAAAAACAGCAAATAGTAATTTGTATAAACTTGTCATTTTAATCTCCTCCTTTGTCAAAATACAACACTTAGTTAAAATGGAGATTGGCTGCTCCTTCAGAGATTTTCTTTCCTTATTTTTTTAATGGCTTTCCATTTGTGTCATTATGCCTTAGAAAAGTAAGCAGCAGCACTTGAGTCTGAAATCATTTAATTCACTTTTTCATCATTATTTATTTTTTAAGGGAGACAAAATAGCACTTAGATCCCCAGCTGGCCGGCTGCCTGGGACTTGAATGGTGTGTTGCTTGAGTTACTCACTAAGTCTGACCATTATGGAGTATTGTAAATTAATAACAGAGGGCTCAAGAGGGTAGATTATGCGTGTGTCAGAGGAGTGATCATGACCATGAAAAGTTCAGGGACAAAAGGTGTGATCAGCCCAGATTAGTCCTCTCTCTGTTTAGTTTATTACAGCTGGATAAGGAATTACTGAAGCATCTGTCTGTCAGCTCTGTAATACGCCATGACAACCTGTGCTGATAATCTGTGTTTTTGTGATGTACTAGAAACAAACCACAAATTCAAAATATCCAAGAAGCAATTGCAATAACACATTTTTATCTCATCAAGTGACTGTGGGATGGTGAGGAGGAAGGGGGTGCTGAGACAGCTTGAGTTAATAAGGATTACGTAACAGAGGCCTTGATGAGTTTTTCCTCAAAACAGCTGTTGCCACCCTCCTTCTACCTGATTAAAGCATTCCACTTGCAACAAATCCAGTGGCATGCTCTGGTCAACAGATGGAAAACATCATGTCTGCAGGAATCCTTAGTGTCAATGGTTATTTTGTATCCTGTTTGTCACAGACTGTCATTATGCCACAGTTTTTGAGCCTACCTGTGTTTTTAAAGTCCATATATATATATATATATATGATCAGTAATAAATAATAAATCATGACAGCATGTCATCTTCTGCTGTGTTTCTAGGTGAGAGATGTCGAAGTTTTATTGATTTAGCCCCTGCATCAGAAAAAGGTGAGTGCTATCTGCGTTACCTTGGTTATCCCAACTCTTTAAGCCCTCTAATTCTTACCCTATTTTCATTCACTGAGCTGTACTTCCCCATGTTTGTGAATATTTCTGCATCACTGTAACATCTTGGTCCGTTCTGATCTAATCAGCAACTGTCAGTTCAAGAATGTTTTAATGTGAAATCATGAAGGAGGGCTCACACATTCAGTTTAAAGTTTCACAGATGTTTAGCTGCGATGACACTTTCACTTGAGAAATGCTTAGTTCCTGTCAATCTGTCAAGAAAAGCAAAAAATCGAGAAGCGGAGTGAAGAGGAGTTGAAATGTCTGATCATCATGTGCAGCCAGATTATATTCCACTAGATTAATTGGAAGGCTGAATAAAGCTTTCTGTAAACCGGAAAGCTTTGACATCAGTTCAAGTAGCACTTCATATGAGATCGTCATGTTACTTTCACCCCACATTAAGTCTGACTAACCAGTGAGATTGAGATGTTAGGTGACAATAAATCAAAATCTTCCCTTTGATAAAGAATCTCCATCTTAATTTATGTTATTGTGCATTTCTTGTTTGCTTTTTGGGCATTTTTCAGGGATGCTGTGGTTGTCACTTGTTTCTGAGATGTTGTACATTATTCTGCTGGTGGTTGGCTTCAGTCTCATGTGTTTGGAGCTAGTGCACTCCAGCAATGTCATTGATGGACTCAAACTCAATGCCTTTGCTGCCATCTTTACAGTACTTTCAGGTATGTGCTTGATTCTATTTTTCACTAACTTTAATGCTTTTGTGACATTTCCTGCAGTGTACTGTATTCAAGTATTTGCTTCTGGTTTCTAAGATTGTCATTTATCTTTGTAAGCCAGCTTTTGAAATACAACATAACAAACATATCCTGGTTAATCTGTTAATAAGGAGGGAGCTGTTGTTCTTGAACCAGAGAAACATCCCTCTGGTTTCCTTGTAATGATCAGAAGTAAATCTGAACTCAATTCAAAATCTAAAAAAGAAACAGAAGCCTTGAGAAGAAAGCAGAGGGTCAGCTGAATATGTTTTTCACTTCTTTTCCCAAAATAACAGTTTGTAAATGAACCTTAGTAAATTACATGGATGGGGATTTAAGGTTATCTATACCTGGATAACATCACTGTTTTTACTTAGGATATTCATATTTCCATACCCATGGAAAGGGTTGATTCTGCACTCGAAAGAAATCATCGAAGTATTTTTTTAATACTGTTCTTCTTTTCTGTTTGTACACTGAATCAATCAGAAAAGCTTACTAACAATATACTGTGCATATGATTTCAGGTCTTCTTGGCATGGTGGCTCATGTCATGTACACACAGGTTTTCCAGGTCACCGTCAGCCTTGGCCCACCAGATTGGAGGCCCTACAACTGGGACTATGGCTGGTCGTTCTGGTAAGACTCTGCAAACATCCACCTCAATACAGATAATTTTATACGCTGTGTTATTTATAGTGTTACATAGATAGAGTTAAGTCAAATCGTTCTTTAAGAAACAAGATGAAGAAGTCCACTCTGCATGTCTGTGCTGCCTCACACTGTCAGCAGAAGCGCTGATCTCACCTCTCTTCAGCATCACTGTCTGTAATGAAAAAAGCCCAAAGCTCTCGTGTTATGGTAGGATTAGGCTTTGGTGTCCAAAGCCCCAGTGCGGGTGTGATTAGAATTGCATAAGGGAATAATATTTTACTCCTTTACAATGTGCACAGTATGCTGAAAATTCATTTTGGAGGCTAAACAATTCTTGACCTTCTGTGGGAATTATCCAGTCTGCATGAAAACAACATGGGATGATGATTTGATTGTCTGACCTCACATGCAAACCAGCCTGTTTGAGGAGACCAGGGGGACTTAAAGTGATTGGCACTAATCTTACCAAATACAGTGTCACGGTATTGAGGGTAAAACGTCAGAATGCCTCACCACACTGAAGCGCACCATTAGGTTTTCACTTTTTTTGTTAGTTTTTTTTTTTCAGCTACCACATCTGTTTATTAAAATATGAATTCTCTTGCTGTTTTATATCAGCATGGCCTGGGCTTCCTTCACCTGCTGTATGGGTGCATCTGTCACCACCCTCAACTCCTATACAAAGACCGTCATTGAGTTCAGACACAAACGCAAGACCTTCGAGCAAAGCATCAGGGAGGAGGACGCACGGGAGGCATTCGGATATTTCCGGGAGCACTCTGTGCACTCAATCTCCAAATCTGTGGATTATTACTCTAGTCAGACCATAAAAAGTGGCAGGAAAACTCCTATACCAGGTGACTCGCTGGACTTCAGTGACATTGCAAATTCTTTGGGGGAAGAGCAGTGCTGAGTGAGAAAGGACAGTAGGTGGCAGCATTTCTCTTAATGTGGCATCTCATTGGACTGACGCATAGTTGTCTTTGGTAAGTTTTCACTGTGGGACAAACACCTACAAAGATAACAGGCCGCGGTGTTAGCCCTGTCTGACACATTTAAGTACTGCCTTAATGAAAACCCATCATGAAAGTTTAAGTCATAGAAGTTTAAAGTTGGAAAATTGCAGCTAAAAGTGGACATGAAGGTGTTTTTTCTTTTGTGCAGCTTACCACGATGTAGATTTAAAATGTAATGTTAAGTGTATCTATACTGTTTCAAAAGAATGAGTGTCTCTTTAATGCTTCTAGCCTTATTAGACATGTTCAGTCAGAAAATCTAACTGGGTTTTCATTCTTGTGAATCAAAGCCATAAATGTATACTGCAAATGATGTGCCTGTTTACAGTATTTATGGTACTATTTATTGTAAAATAGATGTAAAGTTTGTACACAGCATGATTGTTGGTAATAATGTATCATTTTTCTTTTGAATGTTCACCTTGGCTAAGTTTGATGGTGTCATAAAGGTCAAACGATCATTTGCAAAACACTTTTGATGGACTAGAATTTTTTTTTTTTTTTAAACTGGAAAGAAATTTACCGCAGAGAACAAAATTCCCATAAACACTATGGTAAATGGCCTGTATTTGTATAGCGCTTTTCTAGTCCCTAAGGACCCCAAAGCGCTTTACACAACCTGTCATCCACCCATTCACACACTGGTGATGGCAAGCTACATTGTAGCCACAGCCACCCTGGGGTGCACTGACAGAGGCGAGGCTGCTGGGCACTGGCGCCACCGGGCCCTCTGACCACCACCAGTAGGCAACGGGTGAAGTGTCTTGCCCAAGGACACAACGACCGAGACTGTCCAAGCCGGGGCTCGAACCAGCAACCTTTGGACTACAAGGCGAACGCCCAACTCTCCAACACTCCAATAGTGCTAAACACTAGCACTATTGGAGTAATCACAGTCAGTACACCACATTTCTAACAGTGTAAGTCATTTTCATTTGATGATTCTGCTTTAACTGGAGAAAAGTAGAAACTTCATGACGGTAAAAAGGCTCTGCGGAGTGTTTCAAGCAAGTATGATGACTATTAAAGTTCCCCATTTCAAAATTGTGTTTTGATTGACTGTTACTTTCTCACCACAAAACACATCTGGTGTTTTTAGTATGATACAAATATAGAACACACAGTTTATTAAACCTTTTCAGTTACATTTTTGAACTGTAAAAATAGTACAAAGTTGATTTCAGTATTTTTTAGTGAAGCTTTTTTTTTTTTTTGCACAAATAAAAGAAATAATATTCAACCTAGTATTTTTTTTCCTGTTTCTGGAGAGTGTTCTAAAAATGTCCAGAACAAGAGCTGTCGTTTGGGGGGGGGGGGGGGGGGGGGGAATCAAATGTAGCAATGTATGCATAGTTCCTGAAGAGGGCAGTGTTGTCTTTATCAGCCACTTGGGAAAATTACATTTCACTCCAGTAACAACTGTAACAAATTTTGCAGGGGCATTTTTTTTTTAACATTTGCCTTTATTTTGCCTTTTCTAGCTCACATTTCATTATGTGCAACAATTAACAACTTATACAACATTTACATTACAAATGGCACAAATTTATGTTTAGGATTACTCATCACACAAGGCTGATATACCATCATAGAAAGATTTCAAAATTTACTTGTATAAAAGTTGAATTAAGAGGTGGACCTGCACACTCATCTCTTTCATATATTCTTCGCAAAGTGCAAATTCAGTCTTAAAAAGCCACGTGGATGTTTTTCATACATCTGTTTTTTTCATCACTGTAAGATAAAACTCAGCATTTTGTTCAGTAACCATCATCGTATTCATTCTGGGCCGCCTGCCGGGCTAGCATGGCCTGGATAAGAGCACTAGAGCCTGAAGGCCCAGGGTTTTGTGGTGGAGCAGTCATCCACTGAATTCTGTCATCTTCCTGTGCTTGCTGCCTGGCCTGCATGACCTGCATCATGACACTTGACACTGGATGCGGCAGGTCACCCATGTCATCTTCTGTGTCCTCTGCTCTTCTTCTGGCTTGCATGGCCTGTGTGACGGCACTGGATCTGTTGAAAATGTCATATTGATTATTGTCTTCATCCTCCACCCTGTTTCTGGCTGCCATGGCCTGAGCAAGTGCACTGGAAGATGATGGGTTTTCATCATGCATCGGATACTGATCTTCATTCTCCTGGTCAGCTAGTTGACGGGCCAACATGGCTTGCATCAGAGAACTAGAGTTAGACATTTCAGAAGGAACAGGTACTCCACCAATGCTGTATCTTTTCTCCTCCTCTTCAAGTTGCTGACGTGCAAGTAAAGCTTGAACCATGGCATTTGAGTTGGACTGATCACCAGATGAGTGATCATATGAATGCTGTTTCATGCTCTAAACAGTAAATAAAATATTCAGTAAGGCTGATAACAAGCTTCTACATGCAAAGTGATGTCAGCAGGAAATAATTTTAACAACAAACCCCTTTTTGTTTCTTCTGTTTGGTGTTTTTGTTTGGGATAGATTTTTGAAGGTCCTGTAACCTTTTTAACAAGAAGGACTTGTCTTTCCCTTCCTGGTGGGAGGGAAACAGAAGCAGTCAGGCAAACAAAAACAAAAACATAAAATGTAAATGTATTCAAGACTAGATAAGTTCCACTTGTTCCTGATGTCTGGTGAAACATATATTAAGGGAAACAGTTTCTAGAACAAACTCACATTGACAATCTGTTGTCTCAGACGACGAATAAGCTCCTTTCGACCATTAGTGACTTGCCACAATATGTATATGATGACACTGAGCAGTAAAATTGCACACAGGAAAACCATTTGCTTAATGACACAAATTTTGCATCAGTACATATGTGCATTTATATGCAAAGCTCAGTTATATGCAAAACATGGCTTGGACTTTTTCGGTCAACGTTACAAAGTACATGCTGTGTACATAAGACAGCACTTGCACTATGCACTTACAGGATGATGAGTGTGATTAGAAAATAGAAGATTTCACTCCGGATGACATTATTGTAAATCTCGACGACCCACTGAGAGCCAGTGATGTTTTTTAGATCATCTATCCAGACATCAACCGCACTGAAGGAATTGTTGAGTCCACGAAAAGGGCCACAGGACTTTGAGGGAGTCAGGCTATGGAGCAAGACAGAGTGAACAAAACAAGACTGAGACTGGAACCTTTCTGTATTTTCAGTACAAAATGCATTATTAATCAAAGACAAATATATATAAATATATTATTTTATTTTAGCTTAGAAAAGAATAAAATAGAATTGATGGATATATTTTTCTCTTTTTTAACAGTTGAAGTCATGTCCTCTTACCTCCAGGCAGTGTATGCAACAATTGACAGGGCTCCCACGAAGAACGGGAAGAAGAGAAGGAAGATGAAGATGGTTTGCATCTGAGCTGCTCTGCCAGATCGCCGTGGGGGCTGACAGTTATGTGTGAGACTGACCTGAGAAGTGCAAAAACCAAACTTGTACTACCCCATAAATACACATCCATAAACAAATATATTGATTTATTTTTGTAGTAACTTTGCTAATAAACTTGTGAGCCATAACAGAAAACAGAGCTTGGAATTGACTTTTTAAAAGATCATTCAGCAGGTTCATGAAACACACAGCATCAGCAGATCCGGCCTAGATCAAATTACAAATCCTACAAAGTTCATTAAATTTCAGTGATTGATTGATCTTGTCTGGTACCATTAAACCATAATGGTTACTCCTTAAATCCGAAACCCAGGCTGTCTTTTCCATTACCCAAAATAAAGCATCCATTCAATGTGATGAAAGGATTTTAATTAATTATTGACTGAGGTGTGCAAATAGAGTAACATGACCCTTATGGAGCATGGAGCAGTCCTGGTAGCAGCATTTACCTTCTTTAGATAAAACAGGATGAAGAATTTGAAAATCTGCATGGCAGGTAGCAGAGGAGAGAAGTAGATTCCAATCCTGTGGAGAGAAAATAGACGATTGCATTTAAATAATTTAAAAAGGTCCAAGATCAAGATAGATAACATAAGATTTGACTAAAATCCACTGACACACTGCTAGAACTTATGAAATGTCGAATGTATTGTTCATATGGTTCATACCAGGCCAGCGTCTGTGAATAGATGAGTTCAAGCACATTTCTGGCTACGTCAAACTCAGGAACCCCCATGCGTGGTATTAATTTTGTCCCGATCACACTATTAGACAGAAATTGAGTATGTGATTTTAAACATAGGTTCATCTAACAATATAAAATATGAATTGAAATTCTATAACTCACTTGCTAAGAAACTCTCCAAAGAAAGATCCCAACATCAGGAAAAGGAAGTCAAAAAGGACCAGACGGTACAAAGACTGCCCTACCATGGACTCCCAACCCTGATGAATGAAACAAATTCACGAATGAATGTCTATGCCTAATGAATAAAGTAGGGACAGATAAAATAAACGTATGTTGTGTTTAAAAAACACAAATAAATAGATAAATGGATATTTATTACTTACTGAACCTTTATCAGGCACCTTATTCATCCAATAATAACACAAAACAGACAGAATGGACATCTTGAGAAAGACATTTCTGTATGTGAAAAAAGAAAGTATTTCAATTTTTATTATTGGTTAAATAAATAATTATATTTGCTTTGTGCTAGATGTCCAAATCCAAATCCAAATCCAATTTATTTATATAGCACATTTAAAAACAGAAAGTTTTCCCAAAGTGCTGTACAGAAACAAAGGAGTAAAACACAAGATGAAGCCACTGACACTCACATAAAAACACAATACTACACATAATAAACATATCAACTCACACCAGTCTGAACGCAATCGAAAAAAGGTGTGTTTTCAAAAGCGACTTAAAAACAGGAAACAAAGATGCCTGTTTAATATTTAAAGGCAGCGTAGTCCAAAGTTTTGGAGCCATAATTGAAAAGGCTCGTTCTCCTCTTTGTTTTAGCCTAGATTTTGGGACAACCAAAAGCAGCTGATCTAAGGGTCCGCGAAGGAATATAAGGCTGAAGTAACTCGGAAAGGTATGGGGGAGCAAGACCATTAAGGCATTTATGGTCTATAAATTTATAGATGTGTCGATAGCTGCACCACTTTACATATATACAGTCATGGCTTTACATAGATACCACTATACTTTATATATACTTTTGTTTAAGCCTGGTCCTAGAACTGTTCCTAGATCCTAGCACTCCCAGTCTTCTCACTATACTTCAGGAAGTCCTACATTGTTTTATAACACAGCCCACAAATTACACTGCAATTAACTCTAACAAGATTGGGAGCCTGCTACCATGCTGGTGACTCTGTGATGATGTCATAGGCACACCAAAACAAGGTTAGTTGCCTCCTTATTTCCGGTCTAATGGTAAACTAAGATATCTGTATTTTGTTATCTATCTAGACATAGACATAGACATATTTATATACATATATTGTTTTATTTCACCTGATCAACAGAGCATATATCTGTTTGCGGTGGGTGGAGTAATGCTCAAATTTGTTGAAGAGGGAGTAGAAGAGTGGAATAACCAGGTTTATTAAAGACACCACAAAGGGAACCAGGAGTGTCTTTGCCTCCTCAAGCAGAGACCAATTGTCATTTTCTGTTGGCTGCTGTAAAACATAAAACAGGTAAAGATAGTGGATAATGACAAATACTGTATGCAATGAAACAATAAAAACCCTGCACTGTTGGTAAATGACAAGACTTTCAGTAAATTTATGACACCTGGTTTAGATTTTCACGCTCTGAGAGTACAGGTGAGGTATATATTTTTACATGTTTTTTAGTTTCTACTAGTTTTACTAACAAGAAAAGTGATTTCTCTAGAGAAAAAATATGCATTCACATTGCCTGTAGTCTACATTTAACAGACACAAGTAATTCCAAAGTCTAATTATTCCATTTTAACTTATGTACCTCAATCTCATACTCGCAGAGATAGTAAATACCGGCTGCACAACCAAAAGCCAAGCTTGTGGAGAGAAGCCAGCAACTAAAATGAATCCCATAGTGCTTCAGTTTTTCAGAGACTGTAAGGCGCTCCTGCTGGGCCATTTCTGATAAAGACTCCTGAGTGAGCAGCAAGAGGACAAACAATGAAATACTGATGTGTATGTAGGTGTAAAATACAGAATTTCAATCTGTCACAGTTAATTCAGCATTTGATATTTTTTAGAAAAAGAAAAAAGCTATAAGTCACCTTGAGCTGGACACAAAGGTTGTTCCTGCGCTGTTTCACTGCTTTCTCATTGGTTACACTAAAATCCCAGGTGCAAAGAAGTTGCCATGCACTGTTTGATGTCGAGTCTGCTAGTACATAGTTGTTCTTGAAATTGACTGCCATGCTGCACGTGGACAAATCAAGATTCAGAATCATTGTTAGAATCAGAGCTATTGGAGCAGCTATGAGAGTTTTTATATCTACAACTATTAATCAATGTTATGATTGCTTGTTTTGGCATACTTATATTAGAATTTTCACATTTCCTAATAATTTATTATTATATTTATCAATTTTTTCTTTTAACTTATCTCCTCTTCTCCCACATGCATGTTGAGGAGTCATAACAAAGCAAATTCCCTGTGGACTTGAGTAAAATCTTTAGCATGATGAGGACTTAACTAACCTGAAAATAAGTGAAATTCCACATAGCACCATATAGACTGCAATGGTGAAGAAATAGGCCAGCTGCATGTTGTAACCCACCAGAGATTCATTGCTGTAGCTACCGTAGTACATGACCGTATACTTGAAGTAACCCTAGGAAATCCAAAATATATGCAACTCTTGTTCACTCAGTACAGAGAGAATTAGAAAACATCTAACATGATATTACATAATACATATCAACAGTGTTTGCTAGTTCTAATTGATTATGATCTGCCATCTAGAGCAGATTCATGTTTTAGATTTTCTTTTGTGAAAACAAATGCTGTTGCACTGTCACTCCACTTGACGAAACCCCACTTGTGGTTGGGGTTTGCATGTGCTCTTTGTGCATGAATGTTAGGTTAACTGGTGACTAAACTGGCTATAGGTGTGGATGTGAGACTGGTGATCTGTCCAGACTGTATCCATCATTGGAAAACAAATAACTGCATCCAAAATAATGCAGATTTGAGCCATGAGCATGAGCCATGACTGAGAACCTTCACAGACATGAGCATAAACCAAATAATTAGCTCTTTAAATATTACATAGTCATTTAATTAAATGGTAATTATTACATTAGCTTTAAATTTTAAAATAAGGATGGTTGTGACTTCAACAGAAGATAAATGCATGTACTACTTACAGCTCCAGTTAGTATCTCCAGTCCTCTGAAGGTCACATTTTGGGGTACGTTGTTCACAATTTGAGAAATGTTTGGGGTTTGCTTGTAAACAAGCAGAGGGATGGTGACAAAGCCAAAGTTGACCAGGAATGAGAAAATGTTAAACATGAGAAGCCACTTCAGGAACACAAAATAGGTGAGAACACTGGTCCCAAACTTCCCACCAATGCTTTTCATAGCGCCTTGCCACAGTTTCAGGGTCTGCTTGGCTGACTTTACATGGTACCCGCATTTTCGTGAAAACTGAAAAAAGATCATAACATTCTGTATGTAGCATATGAGCACAAATTATGAATGAGCTAGGCTCATAAAGAGATGCAGCTGTTGCTTTTATGACAGATAAAACACTCACCAGAGACAGCTTTTCAGAGCAATCTGCCAAACATGTGAATTGGCGAGACTTCTTGGAAGACTGTAATTCCAATTCTTTCCTGTAAGAGTAAAACCATTGGGATCCTTGTCAAGCAAATTACCTGCATCACAAGTTTCTGCAGGCTGTAGAAGCCCCTTTGGACTTTCTTGTGTAATTTGTGTTGGACAAATACTTCCTTCAGAGATCTTTATTGCAACACCTGTGGCCTCCAAGCATTTGCATACAGCCTAGTTTATGGTTCCCAGCAGGATGCAATGTTTAACTAAATGTTTCGAATGACACTGAGAAGGATTTTGTTATCATCTTTATTTGTTTGTGGCTCACCCACCTGATATGTTTCTTGTCTTTAAAGCTCATTGGAAGATCCCGAATGGCCTGGATTCTGTCTCGTGTTGACAGAGCAGCAAGTTCCTCGAGCAAGTTTTGTTGCTCTGCCAGACACAAGATGACAAGACAAGTGCTGGCTGTTAAATCTTTGCGAGTACTGCCTTTCAGAATACATATCAGGTGTCATAATTCACTATCCAAAAATCCACAGGATAATCTGACACCCCTCAGGTGTGCTTACCATTTTGCATCTCATTCCAGATGGCATCCTCTGTGAAAGCTGTTTGGGTATGATCTGCATTAGGAAACATGCTCATCCTTCTCATCGCTATTCCTCTCCACCGCATTGTCATTTTTCCTGGATTTGCACACAAGCAAAAGACAGCCAGCCTTCTGTTGTGATTATTGTGGATTTTCAAACTCAAAAGCATGAGATTGATACAAGAACAGAGTGACAGTCAGCAAATGAACTGGGTAGCATTTTTAAATGTAACACCTGCAGCCGTTTATGCAGCCTTTATCACTTACTCTTTTCTATAATAACAATAAGCTGCTACTTATTTATAAATCTAAAGATAAATATCGACTGCAAAAACACTGACAGAAAGCACTGCTGATAGTACAGGACACAGCACCATATACAAACTAATGTGGGTCCTAATATGCAACTGTTTGTTCAAAATCTTTATTTCTGATGAATTTATGATTTCATATTTATTTTCATTTCATATAATGCTATGATACTGAAGGTGTTGGTGCCATTGCCCACCAAACTGTATTACTTTGCAGTTATTGTCAGAGTATCAGTCTGTGTGTATTATTTGCATGCATTAGTTTTAGTCTTGGTATGACTCTGGAATTTCTTTTTAGTCTTTCAGAAGCATAAAGATTAAATAAAATGGGAGGAAATGGAAGACATAGTTATAATTCATCCTGAATTTCTATCTATATGGATTCCATGACAGTCCATCCAACAGTTGCTAATACAGTTTACTTGTGTATTTAATGTAATAGGTGATGAAATAGATATTAGACAAGTGAAAACAGATGTAAATCAAAGTTGTATATCTGTGTCATGTTCTATGGTAATTAAACTATACACTGAAAAAAAGGCCATGTTGGATTTACTTGATTCAATAGTGGACATTGGTTGCACACAAATGTTTTGCTTTGGCAGAAACTTAGACAAATGAGTTAAATCAACACAACTTATTCCTATTCAATAAACCTGTGCATTTTGTGTTCAGAAAACACAACTGAAACATGTTTAGATGAAGTAAGTTGAGCTCTTGGAATATTTTAATCCTTCACAATTTTGTCATTTTATTTCAACACTATTCAATAACTTTTACCCCAGTACTACTTGGTCACTTAAATACTACATGTTGTCTTCATATTACATAATGTTCAACAAAGTCTAGAGTCTGGTTACTATAAAAAGTGAACGGGTCTACAACAACTACAATCCTCCTATCTTTCAGGGGCATAAGCCTGAAGTGATAGGTCACTCGGCAGCGAACACCCTGGACAGCTCACCAGTCTACCACAGAGACAAACAACCATTCACATTAAATTGTGGATTTGAACCCAGGACCTTCGTGAGGCAACAGCACTAATGCCACCATTACATGTGGTTAAACCATGATAAAAAGCGATAGCATACATGTGGTGTGTTTGTAGTTGTCTGTGTAATTTCATGAGTCCAGCAACTAGCCACTCTTACTAGATTGTATCAGATCATCTCAACAAGAACAAATTAAGTTGTTGAATTTCATACAGATCCTACATGATTTAATTACGTTCAAGATAGAAACATGAAATTTTTGTGTTCAAATTAAAAGGTAGGCTTTTTTAATGTAACAACCACCCAATTTACTTCTTTCGGTTTACCAAAAAAGTAGAGGCGGCTGCTCGACTTGACTGAGATGGATGCCTTCGTCAAACCACGATCCAAAGCGTGCGAGACTGAAATCCTGTGTGATGTAAACATTGCTATATTATTGACTTACTTCACTCACTGTTGGTCACATGAACAATAACCGTATGACTGTTCCCACCACTAGCTCATGACCCTACGCTGTGTTCACTGCATGATTCCATGTTTTGGCACTGATCACCACCTGCACTCATGTATATATCTTTCTACGTAGCACTTTTAATTCTTATTCTCATGTATATATCTCATGTATATCTCATGCATATATCTTTCTACGTAGCACTTTTAATTCTTATTCTTACTTTTATTTTTTCATGTCTATTTAAGCGCAATTTATGACAGCATGTTTGCACTGAAGCACCGCAGCAATTTCCTAATGTTGGAAACCTGCTCAACATTTGGCAATAAAACCCTTTCTGATTCTGATTCTGATTCAAACATGAACAATTTAATCTACCCTCTCTGCATATTATGTAGTTTCTACACTATAGAGTTACTATAGAGTTACACTTAACTTTAAAGCATGAGGCACTTGTGTTAAATACACACAAGATACTTACATAAATCCAAGAGCTGGCCAATCCCTTTTTTTCAGTGTAGTTGAAAAACCGACCAACAAACACTTCTACTGTATGCTGTAACTTTTTATTTGAACTTCATGCAAAAAACATTTACTAAATAATCCCCTTTGCTCTGTTTTATTTTCTATGCCAATTTCCTTGTAGCTTTTATTGTTGACATCCATTATATCCACAATTAAGGATACAGTCTAGTGAAGACATGAGTATGAGGATGAATGGCAATGTTATTTGAACACTCAAAAAAAAAAATGAAATTGGGTGGTTGTTACATGTACAAGATTCAAACTTGTAATTTGAACTAAATAATTTCATGTTTCAATGGTGAATGTAATTAAATCATGTAGCATCTGCATGAAATTCAGCAACTTAATTTGTTCTTGTTGAGATGACATGATACAATCTAGTAAGAGTGGTTAGTTGCCTGGACTCACAAAATTCACAAGATCACATTAGATGTCAAACTGCAGGAAAATCGCTGGAGTTTTAAGAGGCAGACAACTACACCACGTGTATGCTATCGCTATTTATTGTGGTTTAACCTGTCAAGGACAAAAACATACAGAAAATTCTGCATCAAGCCTTCTAATCATAGCTTTCCTAGTTTTGGTAAGCCTGGATTGACAGCTTGGTGGCGTGATGGTTAGTGCTGTTGCCTCACAGCAAGAATTCTAAATTACCCATGAATATAAGTGCAAATGGTTGTTTGTCTCCATGAAATCATCAACCCCCATATTGGTTCATTGAGCACGACTAGCAGTAATTGCCTTGATTAACAAAGTAGTTGTTCAAACAACAAGATTTCATTGCGTTTTCCTAAAGTTTTTAACTTGTGTAGAATCAATTAAAACAAATTTCACTCTACATACTTAAATAAATCACTTCAAGTCAATGTAAGTATACTACGCTGATCCAACATAATCTGATTACATTAAGCCACCAAATGCCAAATGTGTTGGTTTGACATGGTCAAAAATCGGTTATTGTACTTGGTTAAATCACGTGGCAAAAGGCGCCATGATTAAATTGTGTTCATCCAACAACAGATTTTTTTGAGTGAAATGATTATCCTGTGATGGAAACTTTACAGATTAATGTGTGTTTAGTTATACCATAAAGGAACTGTGTAATCTTAAGTGTCATGAAGCGTATTACCTGAAGACGATGGAAGTGGAATAGATCTTGACTGATTATATTCAGGGTCCATCCCAAATATACTGTGATCTAAAATGTAGAGGAGATAGAGAGGAAGTATCAACAAAAGGTTACTTAGCAACATCCACTGGCATATACAAAAAACGAAGCTGCTGAACAAGTAACACAACTTTTTCAATCAAACAAACACAAATGTGTACAAAAACTTTATGTTGCTTTATAGTTAAATAATTTAACATGGCCACAAAGAGGTGATACACATACTGGGTCCATGGTGCCTTGGAGGACTCCTTGGGCGTATGGAGATGGCATCCATTGGGATGTTTTCTCTACCCCTCCAGCTTTGTTCCTGCCAGCCACCTTGAGGCACTCTCCCTATAGCAGCATCATTGCTAGCCCTGTCACCCCACCAGGTTGGGTCTTTGTTGTCATAGGGGTTAGTATGATGGGTTTTGCTGGAAGCCCTAGAGCCCAAACAGAATAAATTAAATTATTAATAAATTATATAAACGTATGACACCTAAGAGCACTGACGTTATCACATCAGGAAGAGAACAGAAATTTCAAGTCACCGATATAGTTATTTGAATTTAAACTGTGGAGGTTTTATTTAATTTAAAGTACATTCAGTCTTATAGAGTATTGGACTCATTTTAACAGTAAACTGCAGAGACTAGTATGCTAAAGTTTACTCTAGGGCTCTCATATAATCATCCACAATCCTCAGACCTTAAATCTTGTACCAAAAAGATTAACACTAAAATGAACCAGCCGAGGATAAAGCAAAGATATATAACAAATTCGCGCTGTTGCCTTTTTCTTGAGGCGATCCTGTTGAAGCTAGTTTTTCATTTGCTTGCTTGACATTCTGACCTTTTCTTCACAGTACTTCCTCTTACTACAAGCACACACAACACACCACTCAAACTCCTTCACAAACACATTCTTTGACAAATTGTAATTCTATACTTTTCAGGAAAAAAGATTTCTCTGATGCACATTTGAGGACAAAAACAAATTTTATGTTATAATATAAACACAAACCTTCTATCAATTTCCAGAGTCTCGGTGTCATGGTATGCATGGTTGAAAAATCCCCCGTTCCTGTAACTTGTCATGAGATCCTTCAAATCGATCCGTTTGCTTTTCTTTGGAGACAGCAGTGATTCCTCAGCTCAGTATGCCCCAGTCGCTCCCAATATGAGGATTTCGGTGTCAAGTGGCAAAATGTAAACGACTTATTCCATATAAAAGACAAATATTAAAATAAAGCAATAGAATTGTGCTTGAAGTCAAGTTATCAAGCTAAAGACTAAACCTAAACAAGTAGTATAACATGTTAATACCACATAGTTTTCTGTATAGAGGCAGCTTCATAGAAAGCATGTGCAATTTGATCTCTAGAGCGCTCGGTCCGATCATTATAAATTCATGTAGGAGGTTTGGTTTCAGCCTGTGGAAAGAGGTTTGGTTGCAGTGGTATAGCTCTGTGGTTCTCACAAAAACCATTATATTATGGCAAGAGAACACCTCGGTCTTATATAACAATGAACAGAAAACAACAGACTGATGGCTGAACTATGGAAACAGGAAACCTATAAGAAATGTGTAGTTAGAGTTAGGTTCTCATATAATAACAAACCTGTAAAGATTAAAAGAACTTGTCAAATGACATTCTGCTCTGTTATTAGCCTCTGCTTACCTGGTTACTGTCCTGTAATGGAGAGAATATATCTAAAAGGGCGTCCTGACAATACAGAGTTGCAGCTTAAAAGTCTGAGGAGTATCTCTGAATTACCGTCAGTGACATAAAAAGAAGGACTGTCCTCCTACCAGGAAGTTTAGCCTGAGCTCACAAAGGTAAAAGTCCGCTGCTTTTGGACTGGCACTTGGATATTGAAAGGTTACGCTAGATTGTGACATGAATAATTAAACCGCCAGTGCTAATAATTATTTAGCATCCTTATTAAAACTTAAGGTGATAAGGCTCAAAAGGCTGACCTATAGGGTTGAATCCTGTTACAGACAGATAAATGAAACCTAACCAATAAACAAATAGTCGGAAACCGGAAAAAATGAGCGTGCGAATTGGGTTTACTATGCTCCACACAGGGAAGGAAGAGTTGTGAGCAAGCATTTTAATGAAGTGAAAGGACAAACATAGACAAACTGGGAATATATTGTGTGACTGTGAAACTAACTAATATAATATGTAATCTGTATGTTCATAATTTTGTTTTTTTCTTTTGAGACTGTGAGTTAACTAAAACCTATTTTAAACTTAAACCTGTCATATTAGTATAATTAGCACATTCGCTTAAAAAATCCTACAAAAATGACTACATAGCATAGAATATAATATTAAACATGTAACTAGCAACACAGACTATTATAAAATGAAACCAAACACGACACCCAGATATAACATAAATAAATAATAGCTAGTGTCGCTCCCGGAGCTGTATCCACATCCAGGAAGTAGATGTTGGGAAAGACTGCTATTATCTTCCTGACAGCTGGGAGAGTTAACTCCTTGTTTTTGACGAAGTCTGATGGTTAATTGTTAGCTAATACATAAATAGCTGTATTTATTCTGTCGGAAAGGAAACAATGGAAGTCGACTCAGGTATTTTTGAAGTTCGTGCATTACTTCAGAACATTAATTAACCCAATTTATTTCTACATTAGCTAACTAGCTAATAATGCTAGCCGCTAAAAAGTAGCTAAAAGTTTGTTGTGCTGGTGAATGATTTGACAGAGGGTCATATAACGATTACAGGAAGACCTTCAAATGAGAGCAGGAAGAGATTTTGTTTGTCTGGTTTGGCTCGAGTGTGTTTACGGTGTCGAAACTCAATTGTCGGCTCATAAAACAGTCTGCTCCCTTGGTTAGCCATTGTCTTTTCTCCTGGGAGGCAAACGTAAAAAGGAGTGTCGAATTTTAACAATGTTTTTGTTAGCTGTAGATACATATACTTGAGTTGTGACGTGATGTTATTGTTTGTATGTGTAAACTTATTATAAGGCGCAGGGTGTTAGGGACATTAGGGTAGCCAGTAGTGACCTGTTCGTATACAGTACTTATTAAAAATCTATTAAAAGCTCATAAGTGTGCACAGTTTGAAATATCAGTATCCTGTGATCTACAATTTATCATTAATTACTTTTGTGGAATGTCGAGTTTAAGGGTGCATCATTTTCTTCATTTGTATTGATTTTTATTATTATTCCCATAATATAAAACAGCTTCTTCTCAGTTTTCTGTCACTTAGAAAAGTGTTAGAAAACTCTGTCCTCCTCTCGTTCTTCTCACCACTCTCAGTCAGTGCAACCTCAATTCCCCCTTTCTCTTCCTTTCCACCATCCTCTATCACATGTTCTTGCTCACCCTGCTACACAAACTCTTACTTGAAGTATAATTTTTCAGTTTTCATCCTTTTGGGGCTCATGTCAGAGGTCAACTCTGATCATTGAGGCACAGTTTAACTCTTGCGAATAATGTAGCTATCTTTATATTTGTGAAATTTTAAATGAATCCCAACACTATAACAACAGTACCTTGAGAAGACCTGATATCAGTATGTTAAAGTATGTTAAAAATACATTAGATTAAATTAGATTTATGATATGTTCAATGTTTTGAACTTGTGACAGCCATTTTCTGTTTGTTTTACTTTGATGTTATCAAACAGAAGTCATATGGCAGTTTAAAGGTCTTGCAGATATAAACCAGGTGATTCAGTAATACGTAAAAATGGTTTCCACAGACATGCTACCAGAGGGTTTTCTAGATGTAGAAAAAGCTACATCTAACGAAACTATTGGCATGTGAATTTTTTTTCCTTTTCATTCTTTTTTATTTAGATTAAGAAGAAGTGTCAGTTCGGTATTTTAAGCCTTAAGATATACCAGCTTCCTCAAAATGCCTTGCTTGCCTAACAGCTGGCTCCACATACAGAAGCAGAATTCTACTTGATGTTAGTCTTAGTAAAGTTTCAGTTCAAGCTGCTATCGAAACAAATGATTACTTGAAATAACTTTTTGTTCTCAAGATACGAGCTCATCATGTGTCAAATAATTTGGAGGAGACCTGCTTCTGGTTATCTGGCTGTTTCTGAAATTCATGGCCACATGTTATAATGGTGTTAAGTTTAGCTTGGTAAATTTGAGAGACATCCTATATTGATTTAACGTTTTCAACAGCCTCTTAACCATTCTTAACCTGTTAGCTGTTATCTTTGCTGACCTTCCTTTTGAACGAAATGTGTTAATGGCTGACAAGTGAACTCAGTTTACCTCCTTTGCCTCTCAATTCTTTTGTTTTAATGCCATTTCTCAATTTTGCTTTCTTGGAGAAAGACATGAGTAATGAGACTCATTAGCAGTCACCTGGAGAGAATAAAGTAACTGTGCTATAAGGTTGAGCCTCAATGTGTGTTGGACTAAACCATTTCTAAATTTGTAAGTCTGGCAGAGAGCTTCTATTATTTTTGTAATCATCCAACAGATTTATTCAGGCAGTTTAATTATGACATAATTTACATAGGGATTAAAAAAATGTAAACAAAAGCATTTTTTTCATTCCTGGCTTGGAAGGGCCCCTCCTGCTGGAGCTCTAGGTAGTACTTTTCTCTCCACTGCTACAACCTATTTTTTAAATGGTGTTGATGAGCATTTTTTTAGCCTTTCTGGAGTTTTTTTTTTTTTTTTTTCATGGTTTAAATTTTATCTTTAGTCACTATGTTAATATCAGTTTGTTCTCATTTCTTTTGTCATGGTGTGTGGTGGTCCTTTGATAAAACTGAATATATGGAGGGAAAAAAATAGGAAAAAAATAAAAAGCAAACTTGTCTAAGAGAATTCAGACTGTGCTGAAGAATAAAGGTGGTCAAATGAAATGTTGACTTTCAAGCTGCATTGTATTTGTACAGTACAGCTGTACAAATATAGCATTTTTACGCTATTTCTATGCATGATTGCACTTGTCAGTAGATCTCTGCACTTATTTCTCAATTTCATAGCAAAACATGAAGAAATGAGGGATGGTTTGTGTCTTTTGCATGGTGATGTAGTTATTATCTCAACTTGAATCCAACTTGAGTCTGCAAATAAAAAAAAGTTTAATTTATGCAAATCTCAGACAACATATACATCCTTAGAAATATATCTGTGCTAGCCCAATATCAAGTGAATCGTGTAGCTGTCCATATTTTTATGTGGACGTGAATGGATTGGATGGATGGATGGATGGATGGGTTGATCCTGATTTGAAGTGACTGTTGTGAAAATGCAGGGGTAATTAGCTCAGTGTTAAACACAGTCATATTACTTTGTATTATGTATATTTCATCGAGTTTTGTTTTCTGTACAGATGCAATATTAGCATCTGTTCCAGAAGAGCAAAAATAAATGTCATGTAAGAAACATTACTTTGTTTGTCTTTTCAAGTGTTTGTCACTGATCACAGTGGGCGAATCAGCAGTAACCCTCTGCTGGACCAGCTCCCCAGTTACCAGTCCCTGCTGTACCGCAGGAAGTCGTCAACTGTTGGCTCCAAACAAAGAGGCAGCTCTAGAGCAAGGGTTGGCTCATCTGGCAGTTGGAAATGGGGTATAAACACCTTTGTAAGACAAACCGTGAAACAGAAGAGTCAGACTGAGAAGCGACACATCAGAGAACTAGCCAAGCCCATGGCTGAGAAACGCAAACAGTAGGAAACTGTAGTCTGTTATGACTTCTTTCACTAATAGCTAAATAACGTTTTTGTGTGTCAGGAGTTTATTTGACTGTTTGATGTTTTAGGAAACGGTGTGCAGAAGATGCTCAAGAGTTGAGCAGCTGGCAACAGTGGCGACAAAGCACCCGCAAGTATCTGAGGAGGATGAGAGATGAAAGCGAAGAATGGCTGAGCTCCTTGAAGCTCTGGAGGGGAGACATCCACCTAATAGAAGGTAAAAGAAAGACAAACAGATTGTCTGACAGAAATTGTTTCTTTGGTCTCAAAGACTTGTTTGGATTTCTGTTCAGATGGTGCTAATCGGTAATTATAATTTTGCTAAGACAAAGTGTACCTTTGTGTTATGTCAGACTTAAGTTCTCCCTTTTTGCCTCTTTCACTTGTCACTAGGGATGTTTGGAACAGGGATCCTGTCTTACTTCTCCTTTCTGCGCTTCCTGGTCACACTCAACTTTATCATCTTTCTGCTCATGTTCGGTTTTGTCATGTTGCCCATCATCATTGCACCCCATGTTTCAGGAAATATCACCTTCAGCCAGAATGATAGTGAGAGGATTATTTGTTTGTTTGTTTCAATTAGAAGCATATACTAAGCAAGAAAGATGAAAAAGCTTAGCTTATCTGTTATATTACAGGTTACTGCAGCGTGTATGAAAGTGGCAGTCGTCGAGGTCTTGTTAACTATCATAAGTATATTACTGATCTGCTTTCTGGTGAAGTAAGTGTTGTCACATTATTAGTCTCCTGAGAAAGAGTCCACTCTGTAGTTTCTGTACTCACCTGCTGTGCTTCATCTGCAGGGCTTTCTGGAACAGACCTATCTTTTCTACGGCTTCTACAATGTGGAAAAAATCCATTTCTCCCACATAACTTATAATTTGGCACTGGCATACCTGCTGGTCACTATAGGGTACCTCTTCCTCAGTCTTATCTGGATTGTTAAAAGGTATGAAAAAGGCAAACTCATAAGAAATAACATTTATGTGATGAGATGTGGTCTTGAGTGTTTTCTTCTTTCGAAGGTCTGCCACCGGGTTCAAACATAATCTGATTCAGGATGAGGATTGCTTTCAGAGTTTTTGCAACAAGATCTTTGCTGGCTGGGATTTCTGCATCACCAGTGAGAATGCTGCAAAGCTGAAGAAAAAGACTTTGCTCTATGAGCTGAAGGTTAGTTTATACATCAGAAGCATGATTGTAAAACTGGCTAGTCAAAACAATGGCCAGTTTACAAATTTGTTTTAAACTAATTTGAAAAAATGGGTGCTTACATGGCACCCCAGCAGCTACATACAGTTACTCTAAAGTAAAAATAAGATGTGCATTTTAATATAATCTACTTTTATGGCTTTAGTGACATTCAAGGCCCCAGTTCCCACGTGCATTACTACCGGGGTCACATGCTAATCAGCGGTATTCTGTGCTATCATTGGTAGTCGCTTCAAATCCTCACCAGGAAGTTAAAGGCAAGGCAAGTTTATTTGTATAGCACAATTCAACAACAAGGTGGTTCAAAGTGCTTTACAGAGACATTAGAAACAAAAACAAATAAAAAGCATGATTTAAAATTGATTAAAACAAGCAAACAAACTAACTAAATAACAAACAAACAAACAAACAAACAAAACAGTATGTAAAATCAAAACAGATAAAATCAGAACAATAGATAAAATCAGTAGTTAAAATGAGCTTAAAAGCTTAAAATAAATTTATCACAGGTCCCGCCTGCTTCACAGTGCCAGCAGTTATTTAGCCTCTAACCACGTGAAGTCACTGAATGTCATTCACTCTCTATTGCCCCTGGTTGCCACATAGCTGCCAATTGTTTTCAGTGTTGATGCAGCTCTACCCTGTACCTGTGTCCTGGAGGTAGTAGTTCATATGCATGTTAGAGAGGGTGCAATACATCACTGAGAATTGCTTACACTTGTCCCTTGATGTTCCTTAAAGTAAAGTAAAAGAAAAATTTTATTTATATTGCACCTTTCAAGATAAAAATCACAAAGTGCTTCACAGAAGCTAAAACATAAAAATAAAAATCAACCAAAAGCGAGTTTAAAAAAACAACAACAACAAAAAAAACTTCATTAGTCTTACTGATGAGTCTAAAGTAAAGAAAATTAATAATCAAACACCATCATTTTGTTGTCTTGCCTTATTTTAAAATTCATATTTTTATATCTTTAGACTGATTTGGAGGATGAGAAGATCAAGCAAAAAATAGCAGAGCGCACCCACAAAGAAAAATGTCGGCTTTACTTCATCCGTCTCATCCTGAATCTTTTCGTCATTGGTGTACTGGCTGCTTGCTTCTACTGCATTTATTTAGCCACTATCTTCTCCCAGAAAGCCCAAATGAATGACCAAAAGGTAAGACAATTTTTTTTAATATTCTTTCTCTCCACCCACTTTGATTCAACCTTTATGTAGAAATTTCTGGTAAATGTTGGCAACACAGGATAAAAGGTATTTGTTGTTTCTCCTCTTTTGCAGGTGAATTTCATAGTAGATCTCATTTTTGAGTATCTACCTTCAATTGTTATCACCTTTGCCAACTTCATTACCCCAGTACTTTTCTCTTTTATCATCAACTTTGAGGACTATTCTCCTGCTTTTGAGATCCGCTTCACTCTTATGAGGTAAAATGGAGTCTTGTGTTTTGACCTGCTTACTCATAGATGCAGATTTGAACTTGAAAGTATTTCTGATTTGCCTTCTTTCTTCCTATCCTCACAGGTGTGTCTTCATGCGGTTAACCAGTATTGTGGTTTTGCTCTTTTCTGTCTGGTCTCGGATCACTAAATGTAAAGATGATCCCTGTATTTGTGGCTACAACCACGATCTTTACCCTGTAAGTAATCCTCTTTTGCCATAATGTAATATACAGTGGTTTGCAGGGGTAGTGCCACAGGTACCAGTGTCAAACTCATTTGTATCTTTGCATTAGCTGTTATACATATGTGTTAGAATGTGAATATTACATATGTTAAGTGTAACTGCACGAATATGTGCCCATATTTTGGTCTCTTAGACTTTTAATTTAAAAAAGTATTTAAAAAAAATAGTATATTCCTAATCACCCTATAAAATACATTTCTTAAATCGTGACATGTATGTATGGTAAAATCCAGTCTCTATATCCTTGTTGCTGTCGACAGTGCTGGGAAACGCATGTGGGCCAAGAGATGTACAAACTCACCATCTTTGACTTCATTGTCATCGTTTCCGTCACCATCTTTGTGGAGTTTCCTCGAAAGTAAGACCTCATTTATCCACAGTAGAAAAAAAGTACAGTTCATCTAGTTTTGTGATCATCTCATGACATTTGAAGAGGTGTAAACATGTCACCTTCATAAAAGATTAAGAATCTCTAATGTAACAGTTACAGGAGCTGACTTGGACTACCGTATTTTTCGATAGTGCGCCTTATAATCCGGTGCGCCTTATGTGTGAATTCTGGTTGTGCTTGCTGACCTCGAACTGATTTTATGTGGTACACTGCGCTAAAAAATCTGTCAAAAATGTTTTAGTTCGACTAAGCTACAGAGCCGCACCGCTTGGATGGATTGTCGGAGAATTACGGCTACTGTAGTCAGGAGCCTCGCGGAGTAATCTGGGTCTAAAACTTCGTCCGCTTCAGGTCCCAAAGTTAGATGAATACTGCGACATCACTGAGAGTTAGAAACTGTCTAAATTCCTTCATCTTTAATAAAATGATCAGCGTTGCTGCTTTACCAGGTGGAACAATTAAGTTTAACATCCAGGCATCCATCAAAACAGAATTTATTAAATTTAACAGAGTTAGAAGTTAGCATGAAGTTAGCTCGCTAGTTTACACCGAAACATGATATAGCATGTTCTGACTGAGATTTCTGAAAAAATTAAAATGTACAGCTCTGCTATCACTTCCAGCATAAATAAGGACAGAAAACTAAACAGCAGTGATGTTTGTAGAGTTACTGAAGTTGGATTAACTGGTATATAATGATGTGCTACGTGATCGCTAATGACACAGCTATGTTAGCATAACATAAACACAGTGAAACTGGAGGATGAACGCTAACTTTTTTCCACTCGATAAAAGTTAACATTAGGGACAAATGCAATCGCATGGCAGGATGCTGTAAATGCACCAAACTTCAGTCAGGAGAACAACTGAGACAATCCATCCACAATACAAGGTTAGTCATTAATATACTGCAACAACATGGGAATAGAGCAGCTGTGAGAGAATTCAGCATTAATGAATCAATGGTACGGAAGTGGAGGAAGAAAGAGGAATGAGTTGAGTCAAGTTTGACTTGTTTTGTTTTGCTTAATGCGCCCTATAATCCGGTGCGCCTTATGTATGAAAACAGATCCATTCATCGACAGTGCGCCTTATAATCCGGTGCACTTTATGGTCTGAAAAATATGGTAGTTTTAGTGTTAGCTTAGTTAGTCTAAATAAATGTAGCTAAAATTATTCTGTCACTGAAGGCTTTGTTTTCTCTGATTATTTCTGCTTTAGTCATTTTTGTCCTTCTTGTTCTATCCTACCCAGACTGCTTCTGAGGTACAGTAATTCTGCCCTGGCTAAATGGATGAGCCAACAGGAGTTTTCTATTCCTCAGAATGTACTGGAGATCGTCTATGGTCAGACCATCTGCTGGATCGGCACTTTCTACTGCCCACTGCTGCCTGCTATCTGCACCCTCAAATATTTCTTTATCTTTTACATCAAGAAGGTGACATTTTGGTTTGAATGCATGTAGTTTTTTTCCTTGCAAGAGTGAAGGAAAAAAGCATGAAATATTCTAGTAAGCCTCATTTGCAAATTTTTGTTTGCTAGGTATCATTAATCAAAAACTGTCGTCCAGCCACACGTCCTTTCCGAGCATCCAGCTCCAACTTCTTTTTCCTCGGCGTGCTGTTGATCGGCCTGACTCTTGCCTGTGTGCCTGTCATAGCTAGTATAGCACAGTGAGTAATGTTCATACTGTGTTCTAATTATATTTGTATAGTTTGTATGGAGCTTTAAAAGAACCTCTAGCAGAAATATTCATGCCAAAGGTCAAAATCTGGCCACTGCCATATAATTATTTTTTTCTTAATATGGATAAATATAGGAACTCTTACTTGTATGCACTCACTTATACTTCCTTTTTGTTCAGGATAAACTGTTCTCGGGCCTGTGGACCTTTTGTTAATTACGAAACCTCCTGGTACGTGGTGCCAGATACAGTTTCTCAGCTACCCAAAGGAGTCGAAAAGCTTCTTCGTGCTCTCTCTTCAGAGGCCTTTGCTGTCTCTTTCTTTGTTATCACATGGTTGGTCCTCTTATTATATATTTTCACCTTTTTAACATTGTTTTTCCTCTGCTGTAATTTTATACTTTGTTTCCATGTTTTTTCCAGTTTGGCCATGTTTTATGTGATTGCACTTGCTGGAGCACACAAGAGGGTCATTAATGAACTAAGACACCAGCTAGAAATGGTAGGTATTCCCCCCCCCCCCCCCCCCAAGGGAGGGAGTATGTAATTGGTTCCGTTTGTTAGAAGTCTAGTGCCCACACTTTTAAAGATATCGTTTTCAAATTTTGTGTGATTGTAGGTACAGATAACGGCTTAATTTATTGTTGGTGAAAATCTAGTCGAAGTTACACACCTTATTTTTTCAATATGTTCTGTACGATATCAGTAATAAAAACATCATAAAAAGTCAAAGTTTTATTATAGCTCTTGTCCTTCAGGGGGAGTTGCGTACTCTGAGTGTTCTTGTTATCAATTCAGTTATTGCCAAATAGAGTGTGAACTGAAATCTGTTTGTGTTAATTTGTCAATCAGGAGGGCCGCGACCGGCGTTTCCTGATCCAGAAGCTGTGCCAGGCCCAGAAGCGCTCAGGTGTGAGATCCCCACAATCCAAATTCCAACCCCGCCGCAGCAGCAGCAGAAGCAGTCCTAGCTACCACACTAGCTTCGCCACCAATTTCAGTGATGCGGTGTTCCTGGCCCATGCAGCTCCAAGCTCCTCCACTCAAGTTTAAGGCAAAGGCCTTATTTTACTGAACAAAGCAGAGGTGCATGCTTAGACAATTCTTCAATTGTCTAAGCAGACAATTGAACTTTTCAGACTAATATCTTAAATGTGTTTAATTAACTGTGAAAACACTGCATTGTAAACAAATATCCTGTTCACAGTGCTTCTGACCTTTTCAGTGGGGTTTTTTTGGTGTTTGTTTGTTTGTCCAACAAAACAGTCTGAATATTTGTGAATATATGAATTGAAAATCTCAAAAATATTTTTTTTCCCTTAATCAAAACTTTATTTTTGTTGAGCTGTAGAGTATTTACTTGCATGTAATCTTTTCCTTCTGAGAAGGACTTCGATTCTTTTAAACTACTGGACTTGTTTTTAAAACTTTTCTCAATCTCATGCACTTTAAATGTATTAACGCAGGGTTTTGGGGGTTTGTTTTTTTTTTTTTTTACTACAGCTTCCTTGTTGACTTGTTTATTTGTGGGTGTTGTTGCATATGCAAATGAATATTTATGACTGTGCCTAATACATTTTGAATGAAATTACTTTTAACACTACTTTTTACTTAGTTTTAGTACCTTTTTAAAATATCTTCTGGACTGTGGGCATGTTATTAACAATGTCCCTGCTCTGGGGTTGTTTGTTTTGGGGTTTTTTTTGTCAGATTTGGGTGAAAATACTCTTGTACTTTCATGATGCCTTAATGTGACTGTGGGTACTGTACATATAAAATAAATGTTTTCTTAAGTATATTTTCTCCTTTTTTTTTTTTTTTTTTTTTTAAATCTCACTCTGTTAGTCTCATGTTCTTACATGAAGGGTATGCAGATATTTTATGGAACAAACTGATATAAGTGAATGTGCAATACTCAGTTTTGAATAGTCAGATGGTGGTAAAATCTCTGTCATGGTGCTATGACAAAAGGCAGTTGGATGATATATAAAAAGTGATAAAGGGTAATCAAGGAGAGGGTAATAATAAGATTACGAATTGGCTATTGAAAAAGTAAATGGAATAATTACAAGGCCAACACAATACGCTAACACTATAGATGAGTTAATTGGTATTTTTCTCCTCCTACTTTAAGTATAGTATTTTGCAGGGTATGATACTTCCAGAATATGAAAAAGCAATGTCCTCTCCAGCAACCGAGATGTTAGAAAATGGATCAGGGATGTTAGGGTTCGGTAAAAACGTAGACGTTTGTAACTTTAACCAGAAGAGGGCAGTGATACAACTTAAAACGTTACAAGCGGCCGTGAGCGAATGAGAAAATGGCACCTCCTACCCGCCAGAGGTCGCTGCAGACGCCGCCTGTGACAGTTCATTGACAGTCCCTCAGCTGGTACGGAACCGGAGGCAGCGTGCGGTTGCTTGGCTCAACCAGTCAAAATGCTCAGAATTACGATCCGGGCAGAAATGGGATCCCTTTGGATTTTGTTCGGTGTCATCTACTCCCAGTTCTTGGCCGTATCCTCTGATGACATAGTTGTGGCATGCGGTGGATTCGTGAAATCCGACGTTGAAATCAATTACTCTCTGATCGAGGTGAGAGTGCAAATGTCCCGACTAGCGTGCTAGCAGCTAACCAGCAGCTAGCTGGTTTGTGGTAGAAAGCTAAAGGTTGGGCGGAGTTTTTCGTTTCAATGACAGTTTGAATGAAATGAATACAAAAGCAGTGTGTTTGTGTTTAATCTGTTTCTGATTGCTCGCAAACATTTGTGAGTTTGGTCTTGTTTGACATTGATTTAGCTACTTACTTGATAGCTGATGGTAACTCCGCATTAATATCCATATATCACACAAGGCATTCACTGCTAATCCTAAAACCTGCAGGCGTTGATGAGTAAGTGCTCCCGTCCTAATCCCTTCTTTTTCACGGGCTACATGGGATTAGCAATTTGGTTAATTAAGATATTGAAATGAACTAAATCCGACAGACTAGATTGTTTCTTTGTTGCTAGTTGACATAAATCGCTCAGTTTAGTTATTATAGTATGAACACTATAATAACTTTCATTATGATTAATGATCACTGTGTGTTCTTCATTCTCAGATTAAACTATATACCAAACAAGGATCACTGAAATATCAAACGGATTGTGCTCCAATCAATGGTTACTTCATGATCCCTCTCTATGACAAGGTATGCCAGCAACTGATTTGATTAGCTCTAACTAATTCTTTCACTGATGGTGAATTTAATCAAGCTGTCACTTTAACGCAGGGAGATTTCGTTTTGAAGATCGAGCCTCCGCTTGGGTGGAGCTTTGGTAAGACTCTCACAGAAACATCCCCATAATTCACAAATTATCATATAAAAGCCATTGTGCATTGTCCCATATTCTCTGGTCTCTTTTCCTTTTGGACTTTTAACTGTCATCAGAGCCTACCAGTGTCGACCTGCATGTGGATGGAGTCAGTGACATTTGTACGAAAGAAGAAGACATCAATTTTGTTTTTACGGGATTCTCAGTGTCAGGAACGGTGAGAATGGTCTTCTTGAAAAGAAATTTAGATTGTTATAGTATGTGGACAGAAAGTTTAAGAGTCAAGACTGTCTACTTTGCAAAATGTGTGATTTAAAAAAAACTGCTTTGACACATTTGATGGGGTTTATCTAAATGCAAGAAAACTTTGGAGCGCTTTAAAGCTTCTTTAACCAATGCAACACAGGTTATTGATAAAATAAATAGTAGTATCAAGTGGTGATTAGTGTCTAGTTTCCTCAAATATATTGTGTTTTGCTCAGGTTCTGAGTAAGGGCCATCTCATGGGCCCAGCTGGCGTGGAAGTCAAACTCAGCCGAGCCGGAACAGGGGAGAAGCTCCAGAGTGTCACCACACAGCCTGGAGGAAAGTAAGTTACTCACACCTTATGTTTGTTTCTGCATTATACAGATGTTTGAAATGAACTTGCCCCTTTCTTTCTTTTTTTTGTGGTTTTTTGCTTACACAGGTATACCTTCTTTAAAGTACTACCAGGAAAGTATGACATCACAGCTTCTCATCCTTCCTGGACTCTCGAACAGGTTTGTTCACGTTAGCAATCGATATTAAACTGCACGTTGCGTTAAAAACGTGTTGTCCATGTTCTATTATGAGTGCCTCATGTCAGTTTTTTACATCTTACATCCGCCAAACCCCATTTAGAATTGATGATCAACTTATCATGCATGTCTTTGGACTGTTGAAGAAAGCTGGACTTTGCAAGATGTAAAATAAATGACACAAAGTGTAACTTGGTTCATATCTGATGTTAAAATGAGATGAAAAAAGAGTGTGGTAAACTTTTAGTGAAAGATTTAAAATCTCTGTGTACAAAAATACACTGTCAGATTTGTAACTGATGATGCGAATAAGCTCTCCCACATTATTTCCCCCCCCCATACCCACCTGCCATCATGCTCAGTACCACAGCATCCCAGTTTCCAATTAAAGTACTGTCATTAATACTGTAGAGAATGCATGATCTCAGAGGTCTGTTTGATTCTGTATCGCTTGAGGGTAGAAAACTTCATTATTCACCTACTTGCTTAGCTGATACGGTTCCTTGTCAGGTGAGCAAGGTTATAACTAATGAGCTCCAGCAGTAATCACAGTGAACCTGACAGGGCCATTATTCCATCTCTTAATGCAACTTATGGGTGACCTCTGCCATCTTCATATAGAGTACTACCTCAGTGCACGTCTCCAATGCAAATGCCCCGGCCGCTGACCATCTGGTGGTTGGAGGCTACGATGTCTCGGGGGAGGTCCGCAGTGATGGAGAGCCCATGAAAGAGGTCACCTTCCTGCTTTACTCAGCCACAGTCAAGAGAGAGGTAAACCTCCATAATTTCCATTTTTGCACAGAAATATGTCGACTTTTCATATCCGTCTTACATTATATGTAAATGATCACACTTTAACACTTTACTTTAACTTAACACATTTTCCACGTCCTTTAATTTCTGGAATATGCTGAATTTCGCATTGCTCCATTGGTTCAATTTGAATGTTTGTCATTTCCAGGACATAAGTGGTTGTAATACTTCCCCAGTGGAGGGTGCAGATTCTGGAGACAGCACGCTGGTATACCTGTGCAGCGCTCTGTCCAGAGATGATGGTGTCTTTGTCTTTCCTTCGTTAGCCAGCGGCGAGTACACTGTGGTGAGTTATTGTCGCAAAAGCCAACAGAAGACTGCTGTCAATTTGAGCTATTGTGTCAGAAATACAACAGAAGACCAAATGATGTATAAGTACACAGTGCAGCTACTTTGATTTAATAAGGAAGTCTTTTCCTTTGTGCCATAAGATTAGCTACATCATCTTCTGCTTTGTGAATTCCTATGTTGAAGCCTCTATTTGGCTGCTTCCATGTTTCCTATTTCTGGATGAGAGGGTGGAGTGTTTAATTATCAGATAGCGCCAGCAAGTTACATCCATTAACTCTAACAGGGCATTAGACAGTCATAGATACACTCTAATTAGCGCTGCATAACATACAAATAGAGTACTACAATTTGATCCGAAAACCGGACCACAAATGCAGCCTTATTAATCTCTGAAAAGCACCAAGAGCACAAAAATGATTGAGTTCATGTTCAGTGACTTGGCTTGGCTGAGGTCAAGCTTAGCAGACAGCTGCCAGAATAGCCACCTGCATAGGTGTCCACCTATCAGTCAAAGCTGCTTCACTCCTAATTGAATACATTGGAGCCTGAATAGAAAGTAAACAGGAGAGTTGGAGCGAGACACGGTAAAGTCAGTTGTTATCTTGCTGAGGAGTTAGAGGTGATGAAACTCACAGCTCCTTATCCAACCACTCACAGCAGGTACTCGTTATTCCATTACTCCTCTCAGTATTTCAAAAACAGCGCAAATTTAAATCTTGCTTTTTTTAAACTTGATGACACACACACACAAATTTTACTTCAACAGTACTATTTGAACTATTTAAACAGCTCTAACGCCATTTAAAGAGGTTTGGGTGATTTACTTAAATTAACCAAACAAAGACTTTCATAGGATTGTATTACAATATATTGTAATGACAACTACAACATGTTTTATGTTTCCTGTTTTCTAATCCACCCCACATTTAGCTAGGTAATCCGAATCCAGTGCAGGAATTACATGTGTATGAACTTTTTTTTTTTTTACCGATATAACTACAAGAGACAAGGTGGTATGAATGATGGGTTTTATGAAAGCATCATTTTTATTTGCGAACAATGAAATTCTATCTTAGAGATGTAATCGTTTTTCCATCTAAATGTGCTTCTGTGAAATCCTTCACTTCAGATACCTTTCTACAGAGGAGAAAGGATCACTTTTGATGTTGCTCCTTCTAGGATGAATTTCAAGGTGGAACACAACAGCTTGAAACTAGAGGTAAAGAGAACTGTTATATCTTAATTTTTTTAAAATAGTTATTATTAATGTGTATCAGCAAGTTTCAAAAGGAAACAAGTTTTGTGCAAAATATTCAAGTTTGACATTCTGTCTCTTTATGTGTAGCCCATCTTCCGTGTGATGGGCTTCTCTGTGACTGGCCGGGTTCTCAACAGTCCTGATGGGGAAGGTGTGCCCGATGCTACAGTCTACCTAAACAACCAGATCAAGGGTAATCGCAAAAGAAGACTCATGTTTTCAGTAGAATATCTAACTATAGTTTTTGAAGTGGTTCTCTGTCACACTTTAAACTGTAGCTTGCTTTACCACTCTGTCCTCACAGTTGTCAGCAAAGAAGATGGCTCTTTCCGGTTGGAGAACATGACAGCTGGTACCTACACCATCCGTGTCAACAAAGAGCTCATGTTCTTCGAGCCAGTCACAGTGAAGATCGCTCCTAATACGCCTCAACTTCCTGATATCGTCACAGCAGGGTACGTTATAAGAATTAGTAGCTTATTACATAAATTTAGCTGCAGTGTAGTTCTTCATATTGTCATGACTTCCTCATTTTGGTCCAACACAGGTTCAGTGTTTGTGGCCAGATCTCCATCAGCCGCCTGCCTGAAGGCATGAAGCAGCAAGGTCGCTACAAGGTCACTCTGACGCACAAGAGCACAGACAAGGCTTTCATTCGGACTGTTGAATCTGACCATCAGGGGGCCTTCTGCTTTCAGGCCAAACCCGGAGACTACAGTGTCCATGTAAGACTCGAGCAGCATTTTATTTTATATGACATATCCATATCTTAATTTTTATAACCTCTTATTTAATCAGTTTGAAAGCTAATTCAAATGGTATTAAATATATACAAGAAACCGACATATGTCACGCATACTAAATTTTAATTGGTGAGCCTCCTAAAAGATGAACAGATGTCATGTTGCCTAAAGCGCAGATGGTGCTTTTTACCCATATTCTATGATATTTGCACATTTACGGCTTAACAGTTGCAACAGATCATCATCTGAAAAACTCATTTGTCATTGGAAAGCAAAAAACCCAAATCTTTAACTTTTTTTTTATTCAGAAATACAGATTCATCTGTGTCATCAAACCAAAGCAGTTAAGCTTAGTGTTCATGTAGCTGTTTGATTAAAAAAATATGGTTTTAAGCAAAAGGATATTTGTTTGTGTGTTCAGGTATCTCTGCCTGAAGCAGAGGTGAAAGCAGGCCTGGCTCTGCAGCCTCAGGCCCTGGACATCTCCCTTGTGGATCAACCACTCACAGACCTAGTTTTCACCCAGTTCATGGCTTCTGTTTCTGGAAAGGTGTACTGTCTAGGTAAAAGTCTTAGTAATTTACACTTTACAGTCTTTTTGAGAAGACAAAGTTTACCAAAGATGCAGCTTTAATCCATAAAGAAATATATTTTCACACGAGCCAACCTTGTGTTCTCTGGTTGTCCTTTAGCTTCCTGTGACGACCTCTCTGTAACCCTGCAGCCAGCGAGTAGGCAGGGGGAGAGGAGGGCAGTGGCTCTGTCTGGGAGCAGCGACATCCTCAGCTTCTCCTTTGACAACGTTTTGCCCGGGAAATACAAAGGTTTTAAGTATACTTCTAGTTTTTTTAAATTATATGTAAACTCTGCATGCAGTCAGGTTTTCACTGGAACAACTGAGTCAAGCATTCTGTACAATATAAACCCCTCAATCTATGCACACTTCTATTTGAAAGTTATAGTAGTTATTCTTAAATAGAGAAATGAGCGGGTAATCATCAGCCTTTCAATCACTGGTTTATAGCAGCAGCTTTCAGCAGGCATGCCATTACTCAACTAGTGTTTCCCCACCTTCTGGTAATGTGGATCCATCTGTTCATTCCACACAAACTCTTTCACTGCCTGCAAATGATCTGCACACATGCATGTTTATTCAGTTTATAGTGTTGCTGGGACAGTTTTTATATATAATATGTGTGCAATCATTTTTTAAATTCTTTTTTATTCAAAGATCCTGAACGGAACTTGTGATATTTTTCCACCTATAATAGTGTGACATATTTAATTCACATATTTCTTTTTTCCCCCTGTCATTTAAAATGTATTTCTCACTTTTTATTCTCTCTAATCTTTACCACTTGTAGTAAGTATTTCTCACGAGGAGTGGTGCTGGAAACATAAGTCAGTGGAGGTGGAGGTTCTGGAATCGGACGTCTTGGGGGTGGAGTTCAGACAGATTGGCTACATCCTGCGCTGCTCCCTTTCCCATGCCATCACTTTGGTTAGTAATCAGTAGCTCACTCCACTTGCACTACATGCTGCCTGTTAGATCAGATGCTTACACTTCCATATGTATTATTGAATGTGTGGTGCTGCACAGGAGTTCTTCCAAGATGGCAGCAAACCTGAAAACGTTGGCGTGTACAACCTCTCTAAGGGAGTCAACCGCTTCTGCCTCTCCAAGCCTGGTGAGTTTCTTTATTCTGACCTCTCATTAGCTCAACATAGGAGAAATTAGCATAATCAAAAAATATCAGACTGTACCAACTGTACCATGTCCGACTTATCTAAATATACCACTGGAACGTAATAATTAATCAGCCAAAAATGGCTTGTCCAGGTGTTTACAAAGTCACCCCTCGCTCCTGCCACCAATTTGAGCAGGACTTCTACACCTACGATACGTAAGTAATGCAACGTCGTGTGTTTTTATTTCTGGGTTAATGCAGTGCAACCATGCAGCCAAAGCATTCTAATGACTGCTGTTGACCTGTGTGTAACAGTTCAGCCCCCAGCATTCTGACCCTGACTGCAGTGCGGCATCACATGACAGGACTCATCACCACCGACAAGACTCTAGACGTCACAGTCACGATCAAGTAATTATGACTCTGCATGAGTAGTCTCGTATGCTCAAATGCTGCCGTGCATTCGCGTGTTTGGTAATGACCAGCTTTAGCGTTTTTATTTATTTTTAAAACCTCATCCCCCTGGTCAGGTCGTCCATCGAGAGCGAGCCGGCGCTCGTGCTGGGTCCGCTGCGGAGCCTGGAGGAGCAGAGGCAGGAGCAGCAACTGCAGGAGATCGAGCTGCGACGTCAGGAGCGAGAACGCCGTGCAGCTGAAGAGGAAGGAGGTGCCAGAGACGATAGTCCTCCTATCCAAGAAAAGGCTGATGAACTGACAGGCCCTTTCCACTATGAGTTCTCCTACTGGGCTAGGTCAGTTTTTGCTCTTTAAAATACCATGTAGGGCTGACGGCAAAACTTCTGTTCACTTTAGTGTTAACTTGGAAATTCCAGCTTTATATCTCTATAGAAAATTAACAGGACTTGAGAGAAATTAAGAGTGGAATTCTGACATCTGCTAATAATAACCATCAGAGGCTCACTTGAGTCTAGAACTGTTGTTCATTGCTGTTAGTGATTTTTTTCTTTCTGTGTAAATATGCAGGGCTGGTGAGAAGATCACAGTGACTCCCTCCTCGAAGGAGCTGTTGTTCTACCCTCCTGAAGTAGAGGCAACTATCACCGGAGGTAAATTCACACAAGAAGAAAGTCTATTGGAAACCTTAAAACGGACTCTGATACAACCCACGCAGGTTATTCTAAATAAACCGCATCTTTGCTGTTGACAGAGTCGTGTCCAGGTCGGCTGGTGGACATCACCGGTCGTGCAGGTCTTTTCTTAGAAGGCAAGGTGTCACCAGAGCTACAAGGTGTGGAAATATCTATCACTGAGAGAGGCGCTGCTACACCACTCATTACTGTGGCCACTAATGAGATGGGAGCATACAGGTATGAGAACACAGTGATAAAAATAGGGTGTGTGAAAATGAGAGCGAGGATATTCAAGCATTTTTCATTCGGGTAATGCTGCCTTCGGGTTCTGCTATAAATGTTATTGCCTTAGCAAGTCATTATACTAACAGGGTAGTTCATAAATGCATTTTTTTTTTTAAAGAATAAGGTTTTTGGCCTGGAGTGAGGTGTGAAGTCTTTTCTATTTAGGACCAAAAAGTTAAAGTTAAAAAAGAAAAAAAGTTGAGATTCATGGCTGTGGGCGCAGCCATCATCATTTTGTTACTGACTGAAATAACCCAACAACTGTTGGATTCATTACCTCGGAGCCCCAGATGTTCATGGTGCCCAGAGGATGAATTTCAATGACTTTTGTGTTCACCTGTTTATTCCTCTTTTCTTTATTTGAAGAAAAAAAAAAAAAACCCTGGAAACTTACGAAGCATCAGCCAGGCTAGCATTTTTACAGCAGATATTTTTGGCTTGTCATAAGAGCGAAAGCACAGGTGGCATTAGAGACATTGGCGCTGAATCAGTATGCAGAAAAGCAGGGCTTGCAATACATTATCAAGCCTGTGATCTGCGATCTTGATGCTGTTGTAAGCATCTTAGTCTGTAAAATTAGGGTCACGGGGACAGCCTCACAGGGCTGCAAGTAGACTTTGAGTCCTTAGAGCAAAGAAACATGCCTCTTTTCTTTCACATGAGTAAAGCTTGTGTTGTATGTAGTGCTGTCAGCGTTAATCTCGTTAAAATGACGTTAACGCCATAACCGCATTAACGCGGCAAATCTCCATTAGCGAGTTAACGCGGATCGCCCCGTGCGTTAGGCTGCACGGCGTTAACGAGGCGCGTTGACGCCGTGCAGCTGGCGGTTATGGCGTCATTTTAATGAGATTAACGCTGACATTGTTCCATTGTTTTAGTATTGACGTTATAATAGGCTTTATAGATTGGCTTGTGTTCAAATCACGTTGCATTTAGTAATAAACAAGTATCTTGAAGAAATTCCGACCTTCACTTAACTTTTCCCCCGCTTTTCTTCAGTGTGGGTCCGCTCCACAGTGACCGGCAGTACGACATCAGTGCAAGTAAAGAAGGTTTCGTGCTGAGTCCCGTGGAGGGCACCCAGGGAGATTTTAAGGCATTTGCTTTGGCTGGCGTCACCTTCAAGGTATATGCAGCCATCCTCACGTGCATGTTTTACCTCCCAGTAATCATCAGACGTTTAGGTACTTTTTATATTTGTCCAGCTGTTTGTTCACAACTACTAACCCTCAGTGATTATGGTGGTTGGACATGAGATAAAGAAGTGACATAATGAAAAGTACTTGTTACTGTATGTTTTGGAAAAATGTTTTTTTTGTGTTTTGCCGCGTGCTGTCAGTACACTGCCTTTGTGCTGCCCTTTGTTAAAAGGATCTGCAATTACCTACTGCGACCGTGAGATCCTGACACAAATGATCAGTATTAGTTTCCTTTTCACACTGTGTGATAAATTGCTTTGAAATCTTCTGCTCAGCATTGACAGAGCTTTGTGCCCATGTTTATTTTTCACTTGTACATCTTCTCTGAAATTAAGCCCACCTGTCAGCCTGATTACACCCACAATTTGGCGCTCACTCGAGCCATGGGCTTTCATTATATTTTCTCCGTGTGATCTTTTATTGTGAAAAGATTAAAGGGGTTTAATTGATTTGGTCCCTGTCTAGCAGTAAAATCAACAAGTATTCTGTCTGTGCTGTAGATCAAATCGGAGGACGGTCAGCCTCTCGCCGGCGTGCTTCTTTCTCTGAGTGGGGGTCAGTTTCGCTCCAACCTTTTGACTCAAGACACTGGCATCCTCACTTTCAATAACTTGGTAAGAAACCTCTTTTAGTAGTATGTCAGACTGCCAAACATTGTTGGTGGTTGACGGTAATTCTAGGGATGCTTTGCCCTGTGTCTTGGTTCACTTGTCCATCCTGTATTTTCTGCTTCCCACCTTTTTTTCCTCAGAGTCCTGGTCAGTACTACTTCAAGCCCATGATGAAGGAGTTCCGCTTTGAGCCGGCATCTCAAATGATTACAGTGGAGGAGGGTGAAAACCTCAGTATTGATATAACTGGAATCAAAACTGCGTACAGGTAAATGAGTGTACATTGTCCACTGTTAGCTTGCAAGCATAGGAATATCTTTCAGTGTGCAAATTACTGAGCCTATACTCATCTGCTGGTGGGTACTGCAGCTTGCACATGTGCTCATTGCAGTCTTGTACACTTGTCCTCAGCTGCTACGGAATGGTGCAGTCTCTCAACGGGGATGCAGAGTGGGACGTGGCTGTGGAGGCCGTGGGTCAGGGAGACTGTAGCCTCTACAGCGAGGACACGGTCACTGATGAGGAGGGCCGATTCAGACTCAGAGGTCTGCTGGTGAGGACGGGATGAGCTGTTAAAATAAGACCAGACTTGAGAATTGAAACAGATCATGGCCTCTAGGTGTTGTCTTGGATTACTAGGGAAACTGGTGATTTTGCAAAGTGTGATTTGTAAGCTGTATATGATTTGCTCAGTTGTAATGGAGTGTATGTGATTATACCTCTAACTCATTTAATGTTTTTCTTGCAGCCGGGTTGCAAATATCTCATTCAACTGCGAGCTGAAGGCAACGACCACATAGAGAGGGCCTTGCCACAACACAGAGCTATAGAGGTAGGCAGCAGCTTGCTTCAAGTTTGTCTGGTGCAGATGTTCAGCATCTTTGGCTTTTAATGGGGTGGAGAAATTACAATTATACCAAGTTTCTTAGAGCTTTAAATATGAGAGGGGTCACTTGAGTGTCATGAAGGCACACATGATTAAGCATAACTGGTTAGTTTTACATGTTTGGCTACATATTTAGACTTTTTGTCAGTAGCTAATGGTGCAGTTATCTATGTTTAGGAAGTATGTTGTTTTGACTTAAAAGCTGTGGGTCAGAGTTGACTTGGATTACTCTTGAAGGCAAAGCTGCTACTAAATGAAGCTCACTGAGTGCTTTAAGTTCAGGAATTTTGCACACATTTTCAAGTCGTACTCGCACTGCTTTAACACTTCTGAAAACTATTAAGGGGGCTATGGAAAACTTTAGTAATTGAATTGTTAAAATAACTGTGGGAACCCTGGAATTATGACTTATCGGCACCCTCATCACATGGGTCCTTTCAATATTCAGAACAAAAGCAGCGATAATCCCATTGCCAAAGTTTAAACCTCTCACTTCATAATTTTAGCTTGTCTGAAAAGTGCAGCGCTCCTAATCTCCCTCGCAAGGCTGGAAATGCCTTAATTCCCTTTAATTCTCTGTTATTATCACACCGTGTGACTTGAACAAAAAACTTGATCCGTGGTTCACATTGGATATTTTCTTCACAAGTTTCATTGTTACATCTATATAATGAGCTCTATATTCCCTTTCAGGTTGGCAGTAGTGACATTGAAGGGGTCAACATTATCGCCTTCAGGCAGATCAATCAATTTGACCTCAGTGGAAACATCATCACGTCTCCTGAACACCTTCCAACACTATCAGTAGGACGTTTAAAACCCGGCATTTTTGTCTTTCTTTTGAAACTTTTAAGTCTCTACAAGGCTTTTGCATTAGCTGTAGATAAGTTAGACCTGTAATCATTTTGCTTTACCTTTACACTTTCCCCCCCCAGGTGAAATTGTACAAGAGTGACAATCTGGACAATCCAATCAACAGCGTCTCTCTGGGACAGTCCCTTTTCTTTCACTTCCCTCCTTTGGACAGAGATGGCGAGGTAATTCAGTCTTAAAGAGCTCCTGTTATGCTTTTACTGGTTTGAGTAATGAGGTCAGTGTACGTTTAGTAATCCCAGTAAGCCAAAAGGTTCGTGTTTCAGACCACTAAGACAATTCTTTCCTACTATTAGACATGTATAATGTCAGTGTGAGAGGACATCCCTAACATGGTTATGTCAGGGACAGCGCTCTTCATATGTGCAAATTTACCACCCACATGCTGTTCAAACCTTCTGTTTAGCAGTAGTAGCCAATCAGAAGAAACCTGGCTTAAAGGGAGAGCGGTTTTAAAGAGAGAGGAGGTAAAACACCTTTCTGAAGGTGGTGCAGGCCCTCAGTTTAGTGAGGCCGAGTATAAGATAAAAGTAGGATTATTTTTCGACTGTGAAACATGCAAAGCAACTTGATGGTTTTTGGTTTTTAAGCCAGTATTATTAAAATATAGTGCTGTCAGTGTTAACGCAACATTAACGTGCTTAAGCTGCATTAACGCCGAGTGACCCCTCACACTAATCTGCGTTAACTCGTTAACAGGGATTTGCCAATTTTGACGCGTTAACGTGGGTCAGTTCACGTTAATGCTGACAGCACTACTGAAATATCATTTACTTAGTCCTTAATTGCGTATTTTACGTAATTCATAGTAAAACGTGACCCAGAATACACTGCTGTTTATCCATAGTCACCTTTCTCTTCTCTTTTCTAGAGCTACGTACTGATGCTGTACTCCACACTGTCCCGTTCCCAATATGATTTCACACTGCCTCAAGTCTCCTTCACTTCCACTGGCTACTACAAACATGTCACTCTTACCTTCCACCCTACTGTAAGATACAGATGTTTTTAAGTATATATTTTTCCTACAAAGAATATTTGTTTTGTCTTATTTGTTACAGAACAGTATGTTTCTATATAAATGTGTGTGCACTTTCCCACAGCGTAAAGTGCCCGACCAGGATGTTGCTCAGGGGTCTTACGTAGCCTTGCCGCTCACTCTACTTCTCCTCTTAGCGGCCTACAATTATGAGAAGGTACAGAACAAGTTGCATCTAATCAAGGCAGACTATTCAACCAAGCTTTTGTTTGATTTGTCAATTTCTAAATGTGAGGAATAAATGTCACTAGAAGTGAGCCTTGTCCAGGCCAAGCCTATAATGTATTAATACCCTGTAATTCTAATAGTTGTCGCATGGTTGGTTTTTATAGTTAAAGTTTTTGATCCAGTAAGCTTCATTTAATGCCTTTTCCTGACCTGTTTGCAGGTGATTCCCCTTTTGTTACAGTTGGGGAGCCGCATCCAGGGAGTGAGGAGCATGGCTCAAGCCAGCAGCGAAAGTGCTGCTATGGATGAAGCCAAACGTCAGGCCAAGAGACAGAAAGCCAGGCGAACATGAGGTGCACATTAAGCCACATCTTCGTACACTAAACTGCCCGCTAGCATCCGTGACCCCAGCATCGGAAAGCAATGGGTTACCAGGGTTACACTTCTTCATTGTTACCAACCAAGTGCTGTGTGTGCTAGTGAACTTTTTAGTTTGCTAAGGTGTGTTTGAAACAGGGCCCAGGTGAAGCCCAACATGAACCACTCAACACCCTTTACCACCACCACCACCTCCACCTCATCTGCCACTTTGATTCACTGGACCGATAGCTGACATTTTACAGACTGTTTTTTGTCCACAATTAATCTTAGTCTAAGAAAATTGTTGATATTTGTAATAGAATATGAGCCATTTTTTATATTTGTAATTTATCCAGGTCAACAACAGCGTTTTGTGGGTTTTTTGTTGTTGTTTTTTTTTTAATGAGTACACTGCTTATTTTAATAGTCCTAACAATGTTTGGGTCCGTGAGACATTGTATGCCTATCAACACTGGGGCCAAGTCATTGAAACGTGGCTTTAATTTGATAAAGTGTTAGCTTAAAGCAGCAGTTCTCAAACTTTTTTCCCTGGCATGCCTCCATTTAGATGCCACACACACACACACACACACTTTCTCAGCATCAGCAAAGTTGATTATTTTACATACCGTACATAAATTATAGCCATAAAGCTTAATTTAACTTTGTATTTTTCCCTGGGTCGTCCGCAACCCTCCTGCAGTGGATTTATGTCCCACCAGGGGGCCCCGCCCCATAGTTTGAGAACCGCTGGCTTAAGGATATTTAAGGTTTCCAAACTATGTGCTGGTTTTTTCACAAGCTTAAAATGTTTTTAACTTGATGTGTCCCCATGGACTTGATCTAAGACTGAACTGAGCCTTATAATCCCATCACAAACAAGGGACTCTGTAACTTCCAGTTACAAATGAAAGACAACCAAAGATGTTAACGAGCTAATATGGTTAGTCAAATGACATCACACAATGTCAATCAGCAATGAAATACTGTAATGCATTCACTCCTGATGGCATTTTATTAGGCGTTAAGTGTGATGTTAGACTTTTTGACTCCTCCGTTTGCTCAGGTACAGGATGCGGGAAATTTTGGTTTGAATACTGTGTTTTTGTTTTCTTTGAAGGATGGGCTGCGGTGGCGGGGTAGGGAGTGATAGGGCTAACTAAGAGTTGATTAATTTATTAACATGTTTAATCGGATGTGAACGATAACCTAGTCTGAATGCTATGACGTGTTTTTTCAGAAGTGTGGTTGATTTCATTTTTTTCTCATTTATATTCCATAAGATTAAATATGTGTGACAAGCTAAATTAAATTTCAGAAGACCCATGTACTGAATCGAAAATGAATATCTACAAAGGGTCGTTCATGACCTTTAGATAAACTTGATGAGGCAGGATTGTGATTTCATAAGCTCATTGTCTTACTGCAGAGCAGTTTAATGCACTGTGAAATCTATGTACCCCAGCTCTTTTTTTCTGTATTGAATTCATCTGAACTCAGCGGTGGCTGCCTTTTACAGAAAGATGAAAAGGCCACTGACTATTTACTGAGTTGAAAGATATTCCAATTAGCCTACATTCAGAAGTTGATTACTTTGGTTGGGGTGGGAGACGGAAGATGAGGGAGGTGGGGTGTAATTGTCATTTGTTCAGAATCTGTTAATTTTTCAGATAATCAATAAAGTTTGACTGGAATAAGATTACCTTTTTTATGCCTTTACCTGTAGGGGGCAGTGTAATGCTATAGGATAATATAACAGACAAGAACTGTAACTCCTCATCCTTTAAGTGTTACAGTACAAAACTCCTATTATATCAGTTCTGGATCACAAGAAGTCGACTCAGAAAATCAATAAGTCTGAGTCTGACTTCTCTCATTACTCCCCTTCACCCGAGCAGTACGTGTTATAAAGTGCCTTAGGGCACATTAGAGAACAGCCTGCACAAGTTGATGTTTTGGGAAGCGAGGTTAAACGGCTTAAATCACAGCAGAGCTGCCTAAAAGGAATATGTTTCAACTGAAATCCTATTGTTTTAGTGTGAAAAGGAAGCTTACACATGAATAACAAATGTGCTCTGCGCTGTCTTGAGAACTTCGCCCCACCCTGTCTTTGTACACAGCATCAGACAAAGCCGGAGCACTGGACAGTTTTTAAGCATTAACTGATGGAAAAACAAGCTAAATTGATCACAGTTCGTATTTTTTGACTAGCCTTTGCCAACTAATAATAAACAAACCACATTATTGATCAGGTTTATGACCTCACATCTGGCATTTTGACCTGCAGTAGAGGAAACATCAGGGGGAACAGATCGCATTAACCATGCCTCTTCAACCTCTAAGGTGCAGCACTTGCAAGGCTTGGGTTAATTGCCTGTTGGTGTGCTGGCATGGCTTACAGGAACACTAAAATTAACTGAATGCACTATTTTTATGAGTTATTCATGTAGCTTTCTACATCACCCATTTGTTTAGTATTCTGGCATGTGTTTGGTTTTTCTCAGAAAATTCTCAGACACAATTTACCATATTTGCACAAAACTCTGGACTAAGTTATCAGCTAACACCAACAAGATTGCTTAGCAAGCTGCTAACCATGAAAATTAGTGCAATTAGCAGATGACTAAAATACAAAAATGGAGCATAAACGCCTTGGACCGCACAGCGAGATATATTACGGTGCTGCGCAAAATTCTTCAGCCAACACAAAGCCAAAAAACTCCCAAAACCTTGAAAATCAGTATTTGGTATGAAAACGTTCTCAGTAAAGACCCTGCACTGCCTCAGTTATGCTGAGTTCTGCACTTTGGGAAGGCCAATCCATGACTGATAGTGTTCTCAGTGTGTTTGTCTGTCCAGGTATGCTTTTACTATATTGACAGTGATGTTACATCAGTTTTGAGATCACCACCACTGGCTGAAAACGCCGGCCCCAAACCATGGTTTTTTTTGTGTAATTGGCATTCCTCAGCCTCATGTCCCTGGTTTCCGTCCTGAAGAATAGCTGCTTGACAGACACCCTTCCACTGAGACCATTTCTGATGAGGCTTCAGCAAACACATACATCAACTGAAAGTTTTTTGTTGTTTTTTTTAGGGTTGTGACTTTTTCTCTTGTCCTTCCCCTTTTGTTGAGTTTCCTCAGATTTTTTAAGAACACATTGCACACAAAATATGCCAAGTTTTTGCTAATAGCTCTTTGAGTCAAAAATACTATTTTAGACCTGTCGAACTGTCGTCTCTGGCTATGACTAAAGACGTGGAACCAAATTATGTTGTTTGTTTGTTTTTGCTTAAAATCTCAAAATGCCTTAAGATATGATTAAAAATGAGTTCTTTACTAAGTCATCTGTTATGTGTAGGCAACATGCTGGTTCATCCCTTGAGTTAGGTGCCTTTTAAGTGTTAAATGGCTTGCCAAACACAAACACCACTGAAAATGGTCATGTACAAGGACTGGACTGAAAGATTGAGAAAACAGTCAATTTCCAAAGAAAACCTTCAAACGACCACAAGTCTAGCTCCTTGGAAGCAAAATATAAGGAAATGAGAGGTAATGGAAGACTTTTGCACAATACTGTATGTCTTCATTTAAAAAAAGCTCCTAATAGTACAAACATTGTCAAGACCAGTTCATTGACTCCAATTAGCAAAGGTAAAACCTGATGGACAGTATTCAGCTATAGCTGCCACTGCTGAGATGCCTGTCAATCAAAGCAAACATGCTATATAGATGAACTATAAAAAAAATAAAGTTCATTATGCAGTTCACTATCCAGAGACCAAAACCTGTTTTTGTCCCAGGCTATTAACATGCTTTTTAATAACATAATTTTGGGCATTTTAACACAGGAGTCTGTAGGGATGTACTCGCCTTTGGGCCAGCCTCTAGTGGCTACTGAACACTTCTGATTGGCTTTGCTGTTTAGCCCTGGAGGATGCTAACAGAGTCAAATTAATGAGGTTTTATGAAGCTTAATTAATCACATAAATGGCAGTAACAATGGCTACAGCATGCAGTATATAACATGGTGTATATGGGTAAGCTGGAAGGCATTTATTCAAAAGTTAGCCTAAAAGAACCTTTATACAGGTAGAATGCATAGTTGATGACAAGCAAAATTACTTTTCTGCCCTTTTCCTCTTCATCAGTTTGTGCTTTAAATAGAGAGCTTTTTGACCATCATTATTATTATTATTATTTTTTATATCTGTGACAGTTGTTAGGCTGTCTCCTCTCCCACCTACACACTGTACATGTGACAACAACGCCTATGTGAATCCTGGATGGACTACCTCCTTTTGCTCCATCCATTTCATTGAAAAGGAGTGCCGGTGTCTTGTCACTCAATGCACAACGTTCTGACAGCAGCTGAGACGCCATACTGGGGCTCCTCTGCTGGCATTTTGAATTGATGAGATTGAGATGCAGCCAATTAGTGTGAGCCACTCAGCTCAGCGTCTGTCTGCAACAACCTGGGGAATAAAAGCTGCAACAACAACACACACCGGTGTCATCAGTTTAATCACATAACATTGTCACTCAACTTCAATACACATGGCAGTCTTCTATAGACATGAGTTACTATTACTTCTATATATTTCTTGAGAAAATTGTTTTTCCCTCAGGTACCTCTGCAAGCAGGGATCCTTATCTTACAGTCTGCTGACATTCTAGTGTGATTTTATGGGTCGTTCCATTGCATATATCACACGCTGTCATTGCTTATGCTTAGAAAACACTGCCTGTGCATCTTAAACAGTGTTATTGCAGCTCCCGGTTGTATTTCAGTGACCCATGAGGTCTTATACTAATGACAACAGCAGACTGTGGAGTAGTGTGAACTTTATAAACCAGATGATCTGTAAATTCCCACAGTTAAACAGCTCCATTCTTATTATAGAAAACCTTTTTTCCAATGAGGTTTTCGTTCTTACAGCAAGTGAATTTATACAAATTTCCTGGGCCTTCGCCTGCATATTTGCATCACGCTGTCACTTAACATAACTCTCTCCATTCATGTCGTCCCACACTGCAGTGGCTCACTGCCCAGCCTGAGTCACCTATACCAGTCATAGTGCATTGGCCAGGACACAAGTCATCGTAGAGCAGTGGAGGGAGAGCGGCGCAGCACACCGTCTGTGGCACATTAATACCAGACGTTTGATGAGAAGGCCAGAGAGAGGGGGCACGGGGGTGGGGGGAAATTAAATATTCATTAGGAATGATGACAAGACGGGCAGCGGTGGGGATGATGTGTAATAGTATCTACTGGCTGCTTTTTGTGGGAGCTGAAGCCTGTATGTGTGTGTGTGTGAGCCTAGATGCAAACCAGGCCGACTCTAAGTGCCAGTCTCTATCTGTACAAAGAGGTGTGTCATGTCACCCTTTTATGAAACCTAATGCCTACTTACTGCATGCCAGATGCAATGACAGCTGAGGTGGCTGTGTCCCCACTAATGTAATCAGAGAGAGCAAGAGTGCACAGAAAGCCTTAAAAATCTCCCGTCATTCATACATATTATGATCGAAAACAGGATTTTTATCCCCAAGGCTGCGTCTCGCTACAGTTGTGTTTAAGTGCAAGTTAAATCTGCAGCCTTTATAGCATGCTCTTTTTATTAAGTTTTCTGGACCGCAACTTTAATGTTTTGAGTCACTTTGAGCACTATCATCATTGTTGTTTGGAGCCATAGCAGAAATCTTTTATTTAGCAAAACCCATCGAAAACCAGCTGTACTCTTATACTTTCTGCCCAGCTCAAAATAACAAAGTGAGAAATGAGCTGTAAAGACAGTGAAACACAAGAGCCAAACAGTTCCAGCAGAAGATGTTGGAGACTTACATTTATCACATGATTGTAAATGAACTAACTGTTCAGTTTAGTAAATGCAGACCAACAGTAGAACAACTGTGAAACCCAGAATGTGAACTGCAGGTGTGTCATCATGCATGTGGTTCCACATGCTTAAGCATTCCAGTGCTCAGGCATTTTTTAATTGAGTTAGGTTCTATTAATCAATATTAATATCAATAATTCAATATGCCTTACACTGGCTTGTCTGGAAGTATTTAGCAATTCTTCAGTGAGTTGTGATGCTCTTAGCTGTGTATCTTAAATATGGGAGGATAATGGAGGCCAGGTCCATGCAAGAAAGTCTCCTGACTTGAAATAGAGAAGCTTATGAATCGCTCATTACATTGAATGGCCACCAAAGATATGTAATTATATCTATGCAAATACATTTGAATTCCAATAATTTGGTTTTATTCCGTTATGTTAAGTTATGTAGATTAAAATGAATTAAAGCTCGCATGATCTCTGTTTGATTCTTATCTCTTTCTGCCTTCCTTTCTTTTTAGTCCAAGGGGACAATTGTTTTACTACGACACAGCATTAGTCTGTGTCTGCTGCACAGCTCTTCACAGTGTAAGGTGAGCCATGTACCAGCGGTGTCTTCTAATCTTCTGCCTGTCCACAAATCTCTCCTTGAACAAATGAGTCTCACTGACCACTGCCGCTGCCTGTCCTCTACACATTTTCCAGTGCCCTTCCCTACATCCCACACAAGTGAAGCTCAAATGCCTAACGGATCAATGGACTGTTCAGGCCCGCTCGCATTCAACAAGGTCTCAGCATAGCTGCCGGCCCATTGGCTTTAAGAGATTTTTGTTGGCGGGTACGGTGATAAAAGCACAGACATCATGGTAATAAAAAGGCTGACAGGTTCTGGGAAGGACTGACTCTTTTTCTCTCCTCCTCTCTATCCATCCCGTTTTGTCACATGTCTCCTCCCCTTCCCCTCATCGCTCTGCTCAGCCTTTGGTTCCAACAGACTGGTGCTGTAGTCTATACTGTCATGTGTATGGGCTTTGGAGCTTGACGAAAGGGGAGGACGACTGACACAAAGGGTGTGGAGAGACGGAGGGATGTCTGGTGTATGCATTGGAGAAGTTGATCAGTCTGGAGTTGTAGAAGTCTTTGAGCAAAGTCACATTATAGAGAAGGACAAAAGCAGCAGGCATGGCTGCCGACACCCCTTGAGGAAGCCTTGACCAAAAAGCTTCCGTATACTAAGACCTTTCTTTTGTACATCAGCAGAATGAGCTTTGAATGTTAAATCTAAAACATTGGCTTGCAGTGCTACTAGTATTGATTAGCACCCAACTAGTCATTAAAGTTGCCCTTCCAGGACAGGGCAGCATAGTGATGAGCAAATTTATTTATTTTTAAATCAAAGATTTGCTCAATATATATGCAAAATTATTCATGATATTCAGCTGTGTTACTTGTAAGTTGTATGGATTTGCTAAAATGTCAGGAGAAATGTATCTGTGTTTTACACATCCAGCGAATACGAATGCACGACTTAATAAGGTGTTTATTAATTATGTTTACAGCTACGGCGAAACAATCAAACTTTCATTTCTGGACTTGGTCTGTCAATAATGTCTGGTCCAAACATACTGAGGAATCTGTGGCTCTAGTGTCAGCCTTTGGAAAATGTCATGTTTCACAATAACTGAGGATAATGAAACAAGGAGGGAAACCAGAATTAAAGTTTCATCGTCTTGTCTCACCCTTCACACGTTGCTGAGCTCTGGTGTCAGGATAATGATGGTGCTGGCAGATACAAAACATGGGTTTTGATTACACAGACATACCTTTTCTGATGAATTAGATTAATTAGGTACATGAACAGTCAGGCGAGGGGCAGCACGAGAGGGTTTTCTATGCAAATTTTATTTGACTGGTGTTTGGTGCATATGATTAGCAGAGCCGTGCGAATGCAAAACAAAAGAAAAAAGAGGCATGTAAGGTATGTGTGTGAGACAGTGTGAAATCCTCACTGACCTCTACTGTTGGTTAGCCTGAGGAGGAATGGGTAAGCTAGTGTGGGCGGTCTTTGGTGCAAGACGGAAGACACATGGATGGAACGCTGTCAGAATCTAAATGCGCTGTGCACAGCTTTTACCATCAAAAAAATCATTACCACATAAGTTTAAAGACATAAATGTATTTATTGTGAAAGCAAGCACACACACACATATTTTAAGTAATTCTCTACTGTGCAGGCATTAAAAGAAAATCTGTTGTTTTATAAACAGAAAGTGATTTCCTTTCTCTTAATGCCTGGACAGTAGAGAAATAAAATACTGGCAGGTTACTCCGTACCTGCTGATTTCAATAATCTGTGTCTTAACTGTTCAGTGTAATAACTGCAGACCAGTCATGGAATAAGGGTGAAGCCCAGAATGTGAATTGCAGGTGTGTCACTGTTTATTTAGATCCACATGTTACAGAAATTATTCCCTAACATAATTACTTTAGTAGTAACTTTAGGGGACTTTTAAACCAAACTGTCACATGATCCTCACTGTGTGGAGTCTGCATGTTCTCCCCACGCCTGCGTGGGTTTTCTCTCATCGCTCCAGCTTCAACGACATGAAGTAAGTGGGGCTTAGGTTAATTCGTGATTCTAAATTGCTCATAGGCATGAATATGAATGTGAATAGTTGTCTGTCTCTGTGTTAGCCCTGCCCAGGGTGTACCCTGCCTCTTGTCCCATGCAAATTGGGATAGTATGCCCTGTTGAAGAATTTCTCGCTTCTTAAAATGCACCAAGAGGAGAGCGGAGCGAGGAATCAGGAGACTTGCTGGAGCATCTATAGCTGAGGATGCATAGGTTTGTTTGTTTTTTTACCCATGATGCATTAAATAGGTCCTATTTTCAGAATTGAATTCAAAGTGGTCTGAAATCTCAACGTTTACATGAACACTGTTATTCATTATGAATGAACTGACAAATGAAGGCACTTTAAACCAAGTCTCTTTCTCTTTTTTTTAGCTTACATCGCTTTAAAATTACAGCTCCAAATTTTATGATATGCCTGTTGCCACCACTTCTCCCCCCGATGTTTCTTTCTTGTCTCTCTGATCTTGAATCTGTGTTATGAGGGACTAAAACATGAGGTCAGGATGTGAGTAGAGGAATCAAGGATGTATATGCTGAGATATGGGATTTTTTTTTCTTTCATATAAGCAGTCAAAAGATGGATTGTCAGTGAAAAAATATAGATTTTTTTTTGCAGTCTAAGGCTGCTTCCGAAAAGTTCCCACAATCAAAAGAGCGTTTCCTGTCTAGCTCCTCAGGCTCCAACCCTGTGCCACTGAAATCATGTTTATGCACGATTTTGTTTAAGCCACACACAACAGCAGGTGATTTCACTGATTAGTTCCTCCCCTCTGACTGAAGGAGTGCTAATCAGTGATATCAAATGCTCAAGTGTTTGCTGCTGTAGATGCACAGCTTTTTATACTAGCAAGCAATCTTCATCTCATTTTTGATCTCCTGACTAAATTTATATCATCACTTTGCATCAGTTTATCTCTTTCTCACAAGTTCTCATCCCCCAACTGCTGCCATCATCACATCTCTGGCTGCTACTGTCCCTCCCTTCATCATTTTTCCTCTTTCTTCTTGCCAAGCCTCAAGCTGAGGTACATCCTTTGTCTTCCTCTGTGAATAATACATGGCCTCTGAGGGTAAGGATGCGACGAGAGTATAAGATCCCTGGCCTGGGCTGTTTTTCTGTCTCCTCACCTCCCAGGACCCTTTGGCTCACTTCATCTGGCCAGCTGCTGAGAGGAATACTGAGTGACCCACCATAGTACACACGCCATTATCGGTGGGTCACCACGTATAAACAGAAATCCACAGCAAACCTGAATATGTGGTCTCTGTGTGCATGAGGATGAGCTCAGAAAGCAAATATAATGTTTGATGGCACAGTTTTATCTTTCTCTAGATAATGGGACATCATCACTTGTAGCCTTGTCTGGGTAATTTATCGTGCAAATCCTCAAACCTTCCCTGCAGTGGAAAACATCTGCTCACAATAAAACATCCCATAATAGGAAACAAGCTTCTGGGTCTTTAAATGAAGTGAAAATTACAAATTCACACCTAGATTCCCTTTTCCCAGAAGCCCTTTTGACAACACGGCATCATAACAGGGACAAATGCAAGCAAGCCTCCCTCTAATTGATAACCTCATTACTTATGTGCACCAAGCTATTTACAACCCCGCCTGCTCTGCTGTGGGCAGGTCACAGGGTCACCACTGGGACTCACATATGAGACCATGCAGCATTAAATTGGTACAAACTGGCTGAGCGTACGTGTGCCTCACTAGCTGTCTGCTGTCAAATGGCTCCACCAGATGGATACACATCTCAATGGGACACCGTCTGCCACCAGCTGCTCTTTGATGATACTAACAGAGAAAGGGACACACAGGAATGTTGGATGGAGGGATCGAGCACTGGAGGTGTCAGGTGTCTGATACTGTTATCTCCAAAGCTGACAATATCTGTGTACTTACACTTTGTGAGGTGTGGATGTGCTTCAGGAGATGTGTTTGAAGAAATACATTCAGTTAATCATACAATTCAATGTCCTGTGTCTCTAGGTAGTTAACGGTTGTCTGATATTAACGTCCGGCCCGGGATCTTTGTGTATTCAGCTTCAGCATGGTTAAAAGGTGTTTGCATAACTACTTAAAGAGCTCTGTGTAAGGCTGACAGTCAACAAATCTCAGTATCAGATTTGCTGGGCTCACAGACTTCAGGCACCAGCAGGTATACGCCATAGATTGTTTGAAGTTGGGCAACATGACAGCCACCCCTGAAGTGAAACCAAAATATTGTAAGGGAGACGTGGAATTGAGATGCCACCTCCTACTCAATCTGTAATACCAACTGAAAAGCAACTATTATATGTGTGTGTGTGTGTGTGTGTGTGTGTGTGTGTGTGTGTGTGCGGGGGGGGCACCATTTTTGTCCTGGAAAATGACAAGTATATAGAAGATATGTATTCTTTTACTGTCAACATGCCAGCTACTGCAGATACTAAATTGTCTATATGGCTAAATCTCACACATTTATGTGACATTTGTATATACCCAGTTCATCCATTGTATCCCAGCCATCAGAAGGTAAAAGGCAGCTTACACCTGGACAAGCCACCTATCTATTGGAGGGCTGATAGAGTTACAGACGACCATTCCTGCTCACATTCACAGCTATTGCCAATTTAGAAATGCTAAATGGTCTAACCCATGCATGTCTTTCAAATGTGGAAGAAAGCAGGATTAGCTAAGGAAAATGCACAGAAGAGAACATGCAAACTCTGCACACAAATGCACCAACTGGCCGGCTGACCTAGGTGGACCTCTGTGCTCATGATGCGAAATCTGCAATGGTGAAAGTGGATCTCAGAAATAGTCATTAACTACATAAAAGAACAGTTTACCGTAACTGTGATTTTTTGGCACACAGGCTCAACATTGATGAATGCGGCATCTGGTCCTGTGTCATAGCACTGACACTGGTGCGGTGTATCTCTTTTCAGGGGGCACCTAAATTACGCAAGCTATACATCCTTGTGCACGGCAATCTGACTTTATTATTCCTTTCTAGTGAAGTCACAAGTTAATTCATTGAAATTGATCTAAGCTAAAGTACAAAGTCACACCTAATGAAGCATGACTTTAATCAATAGGTCTTAGTTTTCTTTGCAGGCAGCCAGCAAGATCCTTAAAACAAGAGAACATTCATCGAACCATGTATTTTTCGAGATTTTGTGACAGACCTGAGATCTGTAGCCGATCACATGAAGAATTTGAAAGATAGTATGGATGATCCTTTATGACATTTAGTTCTACAAAACCCACATCAAAAACGCCATATAAACCCTAATAGCACTGAAACCAGTGAACTATATCTACCATCAATACAGCACCACATCTGTATGCAGCTCTCACTGCCACCCATTTGCTGACAGCTGTCCAGTCAGGCTTGATCATCACTTGTACTGACAGTCTATTGGTTCTCCTCAAAGACTTTAAAATACCAAACCTCACGAGGGAATTCATCAAAGTCAGAGTCGTCATTAGCAGTTGAATGTTTCTCTAGTCTGCAGCAAAATTCACTCATTTCAGGATTTTAATGCTACTTTAACGCTTATGCTGAAAGACAGTTTGACATCACAGATTAAAGTAATCACCCTTTAAGGAAATCCAAATCCTGAAATGCTTCTGACAGAAACTGTGGATTCTTATGTATTTATTTTATTTCACAGAGCAGAAGCTACAAAACTTTCTGAAGATATTTCACTCTCAAATAACCTATGAGCTGTGCTTATAAACTCTGCACCCCGTGTACCTGTCCAGTACCAGGTGTATTCTACCAGGTGAATTCAATAGAGATCTGGCAGTTTAGGAGACAAACAAGGGTAAATAAGATTATTCCAAACAAATGCTACTACACCTGTTTGGAGCAAGTGTAACTAGCAACTGGAATTATCTGGAAAATAATTTGTTCTGCTGTGATGTTCAGAACACTGAAGAAATCTGATTTTTGGTGAGAAATTCAGTTTGTCTGTTATTTGCCACTTATTTCAGGCAATGCTGGTATACAGCACAGTTTAAAGTTTTCCATTCATGCAAATACTTTGGTGCACGTGCTGACAGTGGGGACAGGGGAAGAACTTTCTAAAAGAGCTAATCTTGATCTTCTCCTGGACATGCAGTCAGACTTGAGAGTGAAAGGTGGTGGTGGATATACAAATAAGCTGATCAACAGGATGCTTTGCGAGTGTTTCCTGATGGACGGCCACAGGAAGGTGGACTTGAGTGGCAGCTTGGCAGCCAGTGGTGGAGAGATCCATCATGTCATGACAGGAAGGAGAGGGCTCTGACGTCTTGGCCTGCCCTGACAGGCCAGCGCCTGTCAGCTTAATGAGGCTCCCAGTGACAGGTGATGTGGTTGTTAGAACGTGTGCGGGTGTGGATTTTCACAGAGTTTGAACAAGTGCCTCGTTAGCATGACTCCCACAGCTGAAATGCCTGTTATGTCTGTTATGTTTCTGTTTCATATGTTTGTTTTTTCAGAAAAAACTCCACATGCTGTTGTCTCCATTTATATCTCTTAGACTTAGGAGAGGTTTTGTTTTCTGCTGCAGTTCAAACCAGTTCACGAGTGATATTTGCACAGCCACTGTCCCACTTGCATCTAAATCTAGAAAACTTCCCCAAAGCTGCAAGTCGCTCGTACCTGTGTGAGTGCACCAAAAAACTTTGTGTATAAACAATTCTGTGACCTCTCCATCTCAAATGTCCTTTTCCCCTCCAGTGTGTTTCCCTGTTTCTCAAACTCTTTCACCTCTTCCCCTCAAACCACCCACTCATCTTCCTTTCCCAATGTGAGGGTATTAGGTTCACACAGTAGAATATAGATGAATCCAGCATGGACACCTCTATTGATTTCTCCCACACCGCAGACACAGGAGATAATGAAAGGGTTTTCCTTGTTTCCTCCCAAGTAGACTCGCGTCATATTTCTTCAGGAGGTCTTCAAGTGAAAGACAAATCGAAAGAACTGGACTCTATGTCACTGGTGGTGGAGACTGTACTGGTCTGATATGTTCAAGGTAATCAGTGAGGTGTTTGACTTGTACTACAAACATCACTGATAGAAAATATGAATTAAGTTCCTGCCAGAGATCAGAGGAGAAAGCCCAGACTCCATCAAACAGATAGAAAAAAACATGCGTTACAACAAATGAATGCAGGAGAGCAAGTCTCATACAGGAATGGCCAGTTAAGAACAGAAAACCCAAACTGCAGATGGACACCAGAAGACCAGAAAACGTCGTCTGGTCTGATGAGTCTTGATTTCTTTTGTGACACTCAGGATGAGATTAGGCGTAAACAACATGTAGGCATTGATCTTGCTTTATTCTCATTCCAATAGTGCACCTTTGGGGTGATCAGAGAATGAGTGGATTAGCGTTGTGCATGTGCAGCCGACAAATCTGCAAGACTGTTATGTGAAAATGAACCAAAATCTCTAAGGAATGTTTCCAGCGCTTTGCTGAATCAATGCTACAAAGTAGCGTCACCTATTCAAGCAAAAGTCATAAACTGTATCTGAGAGATATACTGTACATTCTCACTGTAATATCTACAAGTATGGGGGCTGATATCGGCTGGCACTGAGCTGAGCTGCTGGGTCTGTGGCTCAGCTTGACTTTGTGGCCTGCCTAAATTATGCTTGTTTTTCTACTGAGGGTAGAAAGCTTATCAGGTAGCTTGAAACAGAGAAGAAAAAACACAATTTTATCTATTTCCAGCCATTACACCTTTGTATTTTGTTTGGAAAATGATTTTGAACAGACCACAGAAGCTAAACGTGGAATATCGCTTTCATTAGAGCACTGTTTGTTTTTCAATTTTGTGTGATGATGTTTCTCATGGGTATTAGAGGTAACATTATCTGAACTTGCAGCATCTGTTCCTCTGCTAGATGTTGCCAAGAAAGTGATGGTGCCTAAAAGAAAGTTAGTGTTGTCATGCTTTTACAAGCCATTTATCATCCCACAAAATATACCCAAAAGACCAGTACACATTTGTCCTGAAAAGCTTTGAGACAATATTTTGGGGGAGCAGCTTGGTGTAAATACAGTTATATGACTGTTGTTAAGCAGCCAGCTGGGAACTTTATGTCACTTTAATACCGACGGAGCGTGATTCAAGTCGTACATTGTAGACTGATGGACTGCTCGAAGCGATGGCGGACATTTGGGAGCAGCGAGGGGCTGATTTCTCTTCTTTTAATCTGGTCACACTGGGCTGGGTGTGTCCTCATTTGGTTGCTCAGAGTCTAATGGCTGCAGCACTCTGGAGGACTTAATTACTACCCAAGCAGCACTCAGAGATATGCTCGGAATTTGTTAAAGCCACTTTTCTTTTAATTGTTGCCATTTCCCCTCTAAGAAAAGAAGCGTCTCTTTAAGTTTGGAAAAAGAGAGCTCACAAAAAACTGCTAAGTGAAAGATAAAAAAAAATAAACAATCTCACAATGAAGCAAAGATCCACAGGCACATTTTAATTTAGATTATGTCCTAGATTTTGTGTAACAGTCTATTAGAGTGTGCTATTGAATGGGAGCCATCACTTGGAATTTTTCTTGTACTGTGTTGAAAAGCGTTTGTGCTCCAATATGTTCTGACTTTATTGATTTCTTTATGAGACAAGGCTCAGATAGAATATTGAGCTATTCAGCTTGAGTCTGTGCTCCCTCTGACTCTCTCTTTCTCTGCACACAGAGGGACGCCTGGTTTCCACAGCACTGAGGGAAAAGACACTTGTCATGGGAACATGACTAGCAGGTGCCTTGTCCTCATGAGTGATTGGTGTCGGTGCCTGCGGGGCTTAAACTCTTGGCCTTTCCTCCCACGTCTCTGGATGAATATTCAGAAACGAGCTGATCAAACGTGACAAGCAAACTCGGGTTCACACTAATGAGCTCAGATTAAATGCAAAATCAGAATCAGAATCAGAATCAGAATACTTTATTGATCCCTGGGGGAAATTATTTTTTGTTACAGTGCTCCATTTTAAACCAACATTAAGACAAGACAGACAATACACTAACTAAGAATAGTACAATATATACATATATATACATACATACATACATAAGTCACTCATAAATAAATATTTGGAAAAGAAACATGTGTAGTTGTAGCAGCAAACAGTGTGTTAAGTGGATGCGTTGTACAGGGAGATGGCCACAGGCAGGAATGATTTCCTGTGTCGTTCAGTGGTGCTTTTCGGTAATCTCAGTCTCTCACTGAACGAGCTCCTGTGACTGACCAGCATGTCATGGAGTGGGTGGGAGGTGTTATCCAACATTGTCTTTATCTTGGACAGCATCCGCCTCTCCGACACCACCTTGAGGGAGTCCAGCTCCATCCCCACAACATTGCTGGCCTTACGGATTAGTTTATTAAGTCTGTTGGCATCTGCGACCCTCAGCCTGCTCCCCCAGCATGCAACAGCATAGAGGATCGCACTGGCCACAACAGACTCATAGAAAATCCTCAGCATTTTCTGGCAGATGTTGAAGGACCTCAGTCGCCTCAAAAAATAGAGACGACTCTGGCCCTTCCTGTAAAGTGCTGTGGTGTTTTTAGCCCAGTCCAGTTTATTGTCAATGTGTACTCCAAGGTATTTATAGTCCTCCACAATGTCAACACTGACCCCCTGAATTGAAACAGGGGTCAAGTGTTTCCTGGTCTTCCTGAAGTCCACGATCAGTTCCTTGGTCTTTGCCACGTTGAGCTGCAGATGATTCTGCTCACACCACGTGACAAAGGAGTCGACCACAGCCCGGTACTCTGTCTCATCATCCCTGCTGATGCATCCAACCACCGCAGAGTCATCAGAAAACTTCTGAAGATGGCAGGTCTCTGTGCAGTGGCTGAAGTCTGTGGTGTAGAGGGTGAAGAGGAAGGGGGAGAGGACGGTCCCCTGTGGTGCCCCTGTGTTGCTGATCACCTTGTCAGACACACACTGTGGGAGACGTACATATTGTGGTCTTCCTGTCAGGTAATCAACAATCCAGGACACCAGAGAAGCATCCACCTGCATCGCTGCTAACTTATCACCCAGGAGGGTCGGCCTGATGGTGTTGAAAGCACTGGAAAAGTCAAAAAACATGACCCTCACAGTGCTCGCCGGCTGGTCCAGATGGGTGTAGACACGATTGAGCAGGTAGATGATGGCGTCCTCAGTTCCGAGACGAGGCTGATAAGCGAACTGAAGGGGATCCAGATGTGGTCTTACTATGGGTCGCAGCTGGTCCAGGATGAGCCTTTCCAGGGTCTTCATGATGTGGGAGGTCAATGCCACGGGCCTGTAATCCTGGGGGCCACTGGGACGTGGCGTCTTTGGTACAGGGACGAGGCATGATGTCTTCCACATCACCGGGACCCTCTGCAGACTCAGACTCAGCATAAACAGTTTATGAAAGACTCCACACAGCTGGGGGGCACAGGTCTTGAGGACAAGGGGACTCACTCCGTCTGGTCCAGCAGACTTGCCTGAGTGAAGTCTCCTCATTTGCATCTCAACCTGGTATTGAGTGAAGGTGATGGGTGGGGGAGGGGTGTCAGGAATCTCACAGGAGGCAACATGTGAAGAGAGAGGCTGGCACAGTGGTGTGGCTCTGGATTCCAGGCTGACTACAGGTGAGGTTGTGGGGGTGGGAGCAGACACTGTGGTGTCGAATCTATTGAAAAACAGATTCAACTCGTCGGCTCTATTCTCACCTCCCTCAGCTCCCCTGCTGTTGGTTGGCCTGAATCCAGTGATGGTCTTCATGCCCCTCCACACCTCTCTCATGCTGTTCTGCTGGAGTTTCCACTCCAGCTTCCTCCTGTAATTGTCCTTAGCCTCTCTGATCTTGTCCTTTAGTAACACCTGGATCTTCCTCACCTCCTCTTTGTTGCCCCCTCTGAAAGCCCTCTTCTTGTTGTTGAGGAGGGCTTTGATGTCCTTAGTCACCCACGGCTTGTTAAAATGCGTGTTAAATCACTTAATCGTGTGGTTAAAAGGCATGGGTTTTGAAATCCCCAAGGTCAAGATCATAAACATCATGTGTCACAGGTCAGACAAGGGGAAAACTGTCACTCCCGCGTCCTACTGCTTCCCACCTGACTACTCTGCAGTTTGAGGATACATGAAACTCATCCTCCACATTTAAAAATAGCACAAACTATTCGTGTAACTTAATTTAAGCTCTCCTCTTCTATCAAGTGATCAGAGTTGACACATCAGTTTCTCTCGGCTCAAATTTTGCTGTATATGCTTTTGATCGTTACATTATCCTCCTATGAACGCTGTCACGGATGTAACATTTGACAGCTTAACTACAGTTATGTTGTCACTTTTAATCAAACTAGCACATTTATCAGTTTAGAGCTTAGGATACAAAAATCCATCACTATCTATTATTGAATACTCTAAATAATTTTCTTATGTAAATGAATACTTAGTGGAGCACAATGAATCTGTCATTGAGTCAAGCCTTCATTTTAAGTATATTAATATTCAGACTGCTGCTAATGCAAAAGCTAATTTTCTATTATCCGCACCAACTGCTGACATATATGTAACTTAGCATGGACTTTTTTTTTTTCCCACTACTTTCACAATCACTGTGTTATATTAGAAAACAGTGGATCATAGCTTCCTATAAACCTTTGTAGCCCTTCTCAGTTCCATATAAATGAGGTTTGGAGCGTGAGGATGTTTGTAATTTGTCAGAACCGCTGTTCCAGGAATGTGGGATTTTGCTTGAAGGTTTTCTTGGCATTTTCTCAAAAGGTCAGCTTAGCTGTTCACTGTTCAGTTATACTGTACAACTTTCAGAGCATGCTTTTTCACAGATATGTTTGGTGATACTGGCACAATATCAGCAGACAAGCCCATAACTATTATAGTTATTGATTGCAGAATATATGCTAGGTGGTGTGTGCTGAGCCAAAATTCCAAAGCCAAAGAAACAGAAGTGAAGAAAGAGAAGAAAAACTAGTCTCACAGTAATGTGCAGTATTGTTATATCTATCTTTCTTCCTACATGTCAAACATGGTTTTGGAAGATATACAACACCATGGAAACAGTTACAGGTCAGCTTCTCACCCTGTGGCAGTTCAACTAGTCTCCAGCTGACCCCACATAGCCCCCTACCTCACCCCCTGCAACCCTCAATTAAATAAGCGGAAGAGGACTGGACGTTTAGTCGAGACGTCGAGCATGATGTTCCCGCCATCAGATTCCGAGACAAGCATTTGAATGTTTTAATGCTTGAATGCACAAGGCTGTAAGAAAAATGAATTATACATTAACAGAGGAGACAGATGTGCAGTTCCTATTTCAAACTTACAGTCAATGTTGTTTTATGCATGACCATAAATACGTTTAGTATTGCATCCACAACCCAAACCACAATGTTTTTTTCCCACATCAGCTAAGTGCTTATTGGAATCCAAGCCATGATTCTTCCCTAAACCCAGCCAGGTGGTTTTTGTGCCTAATTCTAACCATTGTTTGTACACCAAAAAATTGATTCTCAGACAGTAATTTGTGATAGTTTTGGAAGGTATTGATGGATGAGAGAATACACACTGTGCCTTAGTATATAAAGGTGTGGAGATAGATGTTTTTTTGACTGTTCCTCTAGTTAGTCGGAGAAGTTGAGAAGAGGGATAGAGCTAGTAAGATGTGCCTATTCATGAGATGTTGCTGAAACAAAGGTACAGTAAGAAAAGGTTTTCAAAATCATTATTTTGCCACGTGAGCATAAAAACCAAAAAGGCGCAGTAGGTTTGCAAGGATTTGTTTTCCACAATAGCTCAGTCATGGAGCTGTCTGAACTGCACCTTAACAGAAAGTCAGCAAGGTGTTATTTCAATAGTAAGATCTTTAGATAGAGGCGCTCTCTCAATTTCACAGCTTTTTAAAATAATAGGAACTTTACCCTCGCTAAGACTTTTTGTAATTGACGCACAAAGAGCTCAAAGAGCACAAAGGGCTTCAAAATGACTGCCTATATACCAGTGTGCTTTATTTTTCTCTCTTCAAACTGCATTGTGAACATGTATGACTGGTAACACAAATGTGAACGTGTGTGCGAATGAATAGATGCTCTCAGGAGTAATTGGTTTGGTCTGCAGAATTACCAGTGGAACAGCAGAGGACAGGAGGAAAGGAGAGAGAAGGAAAAGAGAGGATGCTTTGCTTCAGCTCATTAACCAACGCCTGTTAGCTTGGAAATAAATTGGGTGAGATTCCACCACTGGAGAGGCTGATTAGTTCATTTTTCTCCTCCTCCCGACTGATCCGTCGGAGGTGTAGTGAGGCACGGCCGCTTCTCTCACTCTTTCTCTCTCACTCTGTCTCACTCACATGAGTCCAAGCACACACATACTAAAAATCAGCAGCCCATGGGTCCTGAAGCAGATGTGAATGAGACAGGTGTCAGATGACTTGCTGCCTGCCACAGCTCAAAGGTCACCTAGACTTACAGTACCGCTGTCTGACTGGGCTCACAGCCGGTGGACAAGGCTCCATCCAGGGGGACTGATGGCTGACAGAGTACTTCATTTCATTTCATTTCATTTATTTATTCATTTTCAGGCACAACAAATACCTATATTGAACATAAAATACACAAAACAAAAAACAAAACTTGCCTGAAAAAGGAGTGGGACGAAGAAAACTTATTAAATCCCACCCCTATACTCACTCATCAACAAAAAAAAACAATAAACTTCAAGAAGCGGGTAGAGTGATGGGAATTGCCTTCAGCCTTAGATGGAAATAAATAAATAAAAAACGTTCCTCTGTGATACAAGTGTGTGTGCAAAAACACGAGGTGCGGTAGTGACGATTTTGGACTACTAATCACTCCTAACATATGATTCGGAGAAATCATCTCCCTTGTCATTACAGAAGTGGGGGAAAATGCCTCTTCTGCAATGTCATAGACTCATTGTAAAACAGAGCATAAACGCGGAAATTTGGAATATAGCTTGTCATTTGCAAAAACCTCGGCATTTGGTTGCTATTATTAGCAAGCTGTTCAAAATGTAGGCTGAACACTTAACCAGGTTGAAAGGGCCATTGTCGTTCTTAATGAAAGCACTTCCATTTGGCCAAAAGTGCAATCCAGAGTGGAGACGATATTCACAAATAAGTATTTGATGCAATAATCTGCTAGAATGTGTGTTTTTATCCGAGAAATTACCCCACACTGGTACAACAGCACGAAAACACTTCACTGCCAGAATACATTACGCTGTTTTTGATGAGTTTGTTAATACATACTGTACATCCATGCATGTTTACTTTAATATCCACAAAGCTCATTAAAGTCAGTGATGGAGACCTACAAACAGCATGAATAAACACGAAAGAATGATGAGGGCCACATTAAAATGTACATTTTTATGCTGACACACATGGCAGAATGGGCATGTTTTAAACTTAATGCACAAATGCACAAGCACACGCTTTCATGCTCAGTGTTTTTGAGCAGTCTCAAAATGGCTTGTCATGTCCTAGCCCCCATTGCTCCTCCCTCCCTAATAACATCATTAATCAGAGAGTGTCAGTGCTGAGATATGGGTCGATAAACAATTTGGTGGAACATGCCTAATGGAAACCGGAGTCATTTTATATATTCACCTGCTTATCAATCCTACAGATTAAACCGTGTTTTCTGGACACTCCCACTAAAGCTATTATGTAATTCTCCTATACACAAACAGAGGTGTTAAAGACCAGTCATGCATTAGGTAGTCTATACAACTCTGTATACTTAACCTAAACCTCATTACAGAGCTGAAAATTATAAAAGAACGACGTCCGTCTGTTTCAAGTATGAAACTCCTTGAGTAAAAACCAAAAATAGTAGATTTAATAATGACTTCAGGTTTGCTCAAACACCCACAGGTACCATAAGATCCCACCAGCTCATGAGATTAGACAGCCATACAGTGTAAATGATTTACATTGGCAAGTAGAAGTCAAAAAGTTTGGTATATTTCTAGAACATGATTCAGTCTCAATATTTTAAGAATTAAATCAATTCAAAATCCAGTAAACCTTGTACCTAAAGACCTGAGTAGCTTTCCAAAACTTTGCAAAGACTTGAATTTTATGCACTGTTCTTAGGAATCAATTCGTTCGGCTGCCACACACAAATCTATAAAACTAAGTCAGCTTTCTATCCTTGAATAATAGATGTACTGATGAAGTATTGCTGAGTTGTAATGTGCATGGTCAGTCAAAGTAATTAATCAGGAACTATTGCTGCCTGCTTTTAGCAGGACTAGTCAACTCAATCTGTCCACTGATCAAGTTTGTTAGCATCTGAAATAAAATGCGTTGGTATGCCACACTGCAGCACTAATCAAAACAGTATCGAAGTGTCATCTGTGGAAGAGGGGTTTGCATGCCGTAACCCTAACCCTAACTCAGTTTTATTTATACATTGTCAAATCAGAAAAGCAGTCATGTCAGGGTGCTTAATCACCATCAAGAAACTGTGTATGTTAGTTGGCTAAAACAGGCGCACAAGGGAGTCCCATTAGCGTGCTAGCACCTTGAACTTGCAAATCAAGACTCACGATTATGACTACTAATGTGAGGAGAAACACCAGAAACCAAGAAGACAAAGATCTGTTCTCCCATTCAAGACCCCATTCAGGGAGTTTCAACAAGCAACCATATAGGGATCTAAGAGCAGATCACAGCAAACTCTTCAAACAAGAAACGGTCAAATAAGTTCAAAATGAGAAAGTTGCATTTTGAATGGACACCAAAAACAGACATAAATCACTCTTACTGTCTGAAGCAACTAACAACACTCCATAATTACCTGGTAGCATAATTAGTGAACTGCTAACAGCAGGCACTCACACAGACATATGAGTACACCACCTTTGACCTACAAGCCCATAAACTGCCTCTTTACATCAATGAAGCACACATCAAGCATCGTAACTGCTAGTAAGCACAATCAGCATAATCAACCAAGACTCTACGACTAAGCAACTAGTACTAGAGGTTAAATGGTCCCTGATAACTTCCATCAATAATTTAATGTGGCTGGCTCCCAGGCCATTGCATATGCACAGAGCATAGATATGGGTTCAGATTTAGCAATGAAATGACCATCAGCTGCCTCCTGTGTTTGGATAACATTTAGCTTTGCAAGAGGTGTAAACAACATTGACTAACTCATCTACCTTACCAGGGTAGAGGGAGAGGATACAAGAATATAATTTGCCATATAAGGGAAGGTGACTGAGACTGGAAAAGCAAGACTGGGCATAAAAACATACAACCTGTGTATCCTATAGTCCAGAAAGAACTACAAGGATGCAAGAAAGTCAGCCAACATTTCCATGGGATGGGGGCAGAGAAGTCAGCTCAGTGGTTGGATGATTATCCAAGCGATCACAGGGAGGAGATGGATACTACCAAACACTCTTCAAATTGCATGGAGGGTCCCAACCAAAACCCAGTGCCCTGAGACTCTTATAGCCATATAATGATGGGTTAAAGGAGTGGGCAGGATTGGCAGGTGTCAGAGCTACTATTCAGGAGGGAGCAGGGACCCTTCATACATACATCAAAAACTTGCTGAAAGTGGTTAAGCAAAGCTGTACTTGTGATACACTGATAAATGTGACAAAACTTTGGCAATGATATGAGAAGATCTAGAGGTATCTAGAGGTTTGGCTTTAAAAAGTAAAGTCCAAAGTCAAGCCAGTCAAAAAACGGTCATCAAGGGGCAGTCATCACTAAATACCCCCATCCTCTAGTCCACAACCACCCCTCTTTAGTGAAGAATAACACTCTTATTTGCTATAAAGACTAGAAACAGATTTCAGAAGTTATCAGCTATTTCAGCAGCATTTGTGGTTGATGATTAATCATTAATTTGATGCACAGGCAGAATCCCATATGGGAGTACCACACATCATACATACGAGCCCACGCCACAACACTGATAAATCAAAAATTATAAACGCTGTCTCCTTTGTAGATAACTAGGATCCCACATGCAAAAATACAACAGCCAACTTTACTGATTACAACATTACAGACTGTTGTCATAATACTGTGGGAGAGGAGACTTCTGGATTAATTAATGTGTTGGCTTAATCCCACATACATTTTATGATAAAAGCTGTAAAATATTTACCTCATCAAATGCTTGCTATATTATGTTGTTACCTTGTCTTTAGCTATGACTCCCCATCTCTCTATTTCTTGTCACTTTTTACAGTATTTGTGCATTTTGCAGAATCTGCTATAAAGAGGATGAATACAGTCATGAGCATATAGCACACCTTACACCAGAAAGCAGGGCTGTATTCCTGACTGAGCAGATCTTGAACTGGCTGCTTGTCTACTCTTTCTGTGTCAGCTCCCCTGAGTGGCATGCAGCCTGAGTAGACATGGCACTGTCATCTGACTGTGACCAAATGAGCCATGAGTAACAACAGAGGACACTCAGCCCATTGGCTAATTGTCCTGAATAATGAACCTCATTCTCCTTTCTGATTGGTCCGGGAGGTGAGAGGTTGGCAGTTGGCAGATCCATCCATCGTGTACAACACAGTGTTACTAGAATGAATTTGACAGATGACTGCTGGGGTGGCTGGAGTCAACCTTGTATTTTCTTCCACCTACATCCAGTTTATGTGAGGAATAGATGCTTGTCTGCTTAGTTACTCTGCACTGCTTTCCCCCCAACTTTAGCTTTTTTTTGTTGCTGAAATCTTAACTGTTTCATACAATATTGTGTATATTATTATTTATTTGATATACAGCTACTCTTGACTGTTGTGAGTAGTGGGTAGTTTGCATTGCCTACATAAGGAATTTCATGCACATGTACTTGAAGCATTTGTAGCTAAATTTGTAACTTTTCGTTTTAATATGTGCAAGCTAACACTATACCAGAGCCCAAAAACACGTGAGTGATTTCACTAGTACAGAAATCATGCTATTTGCTCTTTGTTACTCTGACCATGATTGCAGGTGTATTGCTAACTGGACTGTAATCTCATTTTGAGTGTGACTAGGTCCTACTGGTTTCCCGCTGGTGCTCTTGATTGGGTTGTCAGAATGCAGCCAGCTGCTAGGTGACATGCAGAACACAAACCTGATTGCACTGGAAACCAGCGCTGACAAAAGCCGATGGAACGGGTTGGGTGTTAGAGAGATGTGACAAATGTTAAAGCTTCATGACGTCAGAGTTCTGACCCTGGTTTGATTTGAGTTTCACATGTTTTTATGAAATAAAAATCAGAGACTTCTGAGAAGGGATATATTGAGAAACAATGTAACAAACAGACCAGTGAAACAGAATGTTGAAGTTTCAACACTTTTTGACTTTTCAAACAGAGGAATGGAGACTTCCACAACAGCGTGTTGTTTTAAAGTGCTCAACTTTGCAAGTCCTCGACAGCACTACGATCATAACCATACATGATGATACGCAGACCACTAAATAAAAAAAAAATCAAAATTGCATAAAGGACTGCAGATATATTCATCCAGTTGCATACTCACTCACTGCTACTCACCCTGGATCGATAACTATGTGAGCCATCAGTGCAGCCAAATTACCAGCCAAGACAGCAAGAATATTGCAAAATATTACACTTTAAAACATACCACTCCAGCATTGTTCACTTGATTTGTAAATACAAAAATCAAAAAGTTTGCTGAAACACTGACCCCAACTTTACTGTGATAACACATTAGGTTTTGTTAACTTTTTTTTATTGTCCCAGGTGGTTAAAAACAAACAAACAAACAAAAACAAAAAAAAAAAGAATAACCTTTGCACATGAATGCACTCAATGGTAATCTTTAGGCCAATTGAATTTTGTTTGTAAAAACAAGCATCCAAATGACATTGAACATGCATAACTCTGTAAAACAATAGCTGTGTTTAATCACTATTTCATTTTGACATTCAGTTCCAATATTTATTGACTCGTATTTATCAACTGTTATGGTCCTGTGACATTGGTTTGGCACATAAACCAGTGTGAGGGACAATAGCTAAAACAAGAGCAAATGTTTATTGAAAATCTTTGGCACAAAGCCTGGTATCCTGCATCCAAGTCATGTTGCAACTCCATCTACCACCCTGAACTTCACTCCCTTGGATATTTCACAGTCGTAAATAAATGGCACACAACTTCACTTGAAAAAATAAAAACACTACTCTGGGCTATAAACTGATAGTCCAAGAAGAAATTATAATTTTCAATAGATCTCTGATGTTACACTATTTAAACTGACTGGTGTCAAGCTCAAGCTGAGTTCCCAACAGCAGACTTTTGACAGATTCTTGTAAATAGAGTCAGAAATAGAAACAACTATCTGTCTTATGCATTCCTCCCCATTAAGAAATTACCAAGTCATTTCATATGACAAATATTTTAGTGCGACACTCTGATACTAAAGCACCCCAACCTTTCCTGGCACTTCACACAGCCCACTCACAGTCTGCTCATCAAGTCCACTACATACAGATATAAACAGTCACACACATACTGCATCTATGCACCTTGACTTTCTGGCACCTTGCTGCACAGCAGGACGCCATCGCCTGTCTGTCAGTGCCTCCCCCATTAACATACCCAGTGCAGCAGTAGTATGACTCTATCAGCAGCTGGGCTGAGTCTGGCGAGCTTTGATCTCTCCCCCACTGAGTCGATCCACTGGAGCGTGACTACACCAGGTGGGAGACAGCCATGAAGTGCCAGCTCTGAATGGAAGTGGTCTGACTCATTTGTAAGTCTACATTTATGGATTATTGTTCTAAAATATCCAAAGACTGTTACAAGTTGAACTGATTTTCATTTTGTCTTTCACTTGACAAGATAGTTTCTTCCTTTCCTTTAAGTATGAATCGGGCTTATTAAATATGAGTGGGTACTGTAATTGTACTGCACTGTAACATTGTGATTATCCAGAGTTACCTCTTATCTTGCATTTCGACAGGTGTAAATATCATTCTAGGTGTTTGTAGGTTTCTTCCAGAAATACCAACCACAGATACTTAACCACTGGGTTAATGTATAAATGTATGAGTCATGTATACTTTAAATATTTCCACCAGTATATTACAGTGTCTATAACACCCCACCTTTCCAGCCTCATTCATTGCACCTCTCATAGCTAATCATTTTTCAAATTGTGCTCTTTGGCTTTTAAAGTATTTTCACAGGTCATGGGAATCTTAAGAGCTTTTAAGAGCTCTTAAGCCAACAGGCTTCTTTAGGTTTGTGGAGACATTTCACCTCTGATCCAAGAAGCTTCTTCAATAGAAAACAAATGGTGGAGAGTCTGAGATATCTGATGCACTATTGATAAAGTGAGCCTTTATTATTGGAGGTGAGCTTCCCTCCCTCCAAGACATCTACAGGAAGCGGTGCCTGAGGAAAGCGGGGAGGATCATCAAGGACTCCAGTCACCCCAGCCATAAACTGTTCAGACTGCTTCCATCAGGAAGGAGGTTCTGCAGCATCCGGTCCCGTACCAGCAGACTGAGAGACAGCTTCTTCCACCAGGCCATCAGACTGCTGAACACGTCATAGACACCTCACCTCCACTACTGGAGCTTCAACATTATGCACTCCATACTGTACAGTAATGCCACTGTTTTGCACATGTCTCAACTCAGTATATTTTTATATATTTTATTTATTGTTTACTCTATTTAATTTGTAAAATATGTGTACACACACACACACACACACGTAGAAAAATATTTAGTATACACATCCAGAAATGCATATACTATTATATATTGTACATATATTTATTAGTTTCAGATGTAGCCATTCTTGTATTTTGCTTGTTTACATTATTGTATTTTTGCACACCTCTGTTGCTTGTGAAGCTCGCACACAAGAATTTCACTCACATGTGCTGTACCAATGTACCTGCACATGTGATGTGACAATAAAAGTGATTTGATTTGATTTGATTTGATTTGGATGAGAGGTGAAATGTCTCCACAAACCTAAAGAAGTTAATTTGCTTTTTTTTTTCAAGCTGTCAAGATTTCAGTTCTTTATTATAATAATAATTATTACTATTATTGAATGAGTAAAAGATTTTGGCTGTGGCATCTAGAGTCTAGAAACTAAAACATGCAGTGGTTGTATAGCATTTTATATTTTGCACTTTAAAAAAACCTCACATATCACAGTGGCCTTTCGGCAGTGAGATCCTGCAATGAGGAGAAACCTGTCCAGGCTCTTTTCCATCCAGTGTAAGCCAAATGCTTACCCTAAGTGACCCTAATTAGCAACAAGTGGGTAAAGCCAATTGATTACTTAATTCTCGGTCATGAAGTGAGATTAGGGTGTCCACCTCTCATGCGGAGGACCCGCGACGTTTTGCCACCAGCTTGCATATGCATATCTGGGTTTCCCCATCTGTCCGTCTGGGTCACCTCCATGCCCAGCTCTTCGTGTCTGGATAATTAGCTGCCCAGCCCTCGCTGCCAGACTGTGCGTCCCATGGATTTATGATGGTGATGGCTGGCCAGGTCTCACAGGGGATTGTGTGTGTTTGTGTGTGGTATGTGCCAACGAGGCCAAAGGGAGACATGGCTGTCCTACTAATGAGAGGACACAAGGTTATTTACGGCAGGCTGAACCAGTGTCATGGATATGGAGATAAGGCAACACCTGGGTAATAAATCATTAAGAATACATGTGAGTTTGGAGGTTGTTTAGTATTTAGTCCAAAAGCTGAAGTCATCACAGATGAGTGTGCTTTTCAGTATCACCCTCCTTCCTATACTTCAGTTACAAGGGTGAGAGAGGCTTCATCTTTATGATTCACTCATGCCTCTCTGGTTATTAAACAGAAAACATCATCTGTCATAAACAAACATCACAGCCATTTCTCCACATTATGTTCTACACTTTGTGCTTGCTTTTCTTTGAACAAGACTAAAACGCTGCCTCCACTCCTTCGCTGAAGTGACTCATCTTTTCTCTATTTTAAGTGCAGTATAGTGCAATTCGAAGATTAAAAAACCTGTCCATTGGCTGCAGATGGGTGTGGTAATAAATACATCTTGCTTTTTCAAACAGTTGTTTCAGTAACATTTATGTAAACACTTTTACTGCTTACATCAGAGGATCTACTGGTGCCCTTCTTGGTTATTTTTGCTGCTTTTTTGCTACAAATGGGAAATGGATAAATTCCAAGGACATTAGTGCTGTCTGCATGCAAGGGAAGCGTGAATGGTTAAAAGTGTAAACCAGTAGAAAAGACCACTTTACTCTTATCTGTGGGTTATGAAATGTACTCTGAAGGTTTTAAACCGTGCCCCCATAGACAACAATTTAATCGACCATCTACAAAAAGCCTGCTGTCTTCCAAAGAGCACTTAACCCTCTCCAGGCAGGCGTTGCAGATTTGCAACAGTTAAACACTAACAACCTGATTACCCCACATACATATTTTATGAGTTTTTTTTTTTTTACTCAGAAGTACCACTGCAGGACTTGGTTGTGCATTAGCAACAAAGTTTAATTTGAGCCTGAGAGGGTTAAACTGTAGAAATGAAAAGATCTCTGTTAGAGATCACTCCTCCTCGAGTGTCTCCGTCCAGACAAGTCTGACCCGTCTGACCCTTTCAAGACTTGTTAAAAAATTTCCATCTTATGTGACATTGGAAAATGTCTGCGTCTTGTGCTGTTGTGTGTGGTTTCTTTTTTTTTTTTTTTTTTTTTTTTTTTTCATAATATAAAAAATCATTTTAAATGAAGCTCTGACAAATTTTGTTGCCAGTGATTTGACCTTTGGATGGGCGCCTTCTATTAAAGTGGAGCACATGTCTGGCTGTGGATTGGCTGCACTTTTGACTCTGCCTTCTGATGACCTTAGTAACCGAAGCGCAGACCTTCATCTCAACTTCAGCTGTTTTCCTGCTAAGCCATAATTGTCCTCCAGTTCAAAAACAGACCTTTGACTCTTTGTGCTCTTGTCTTTTTTTTAAATCCAGATGTTATGCAGTGGCTTTTTGTTTCATCGTTTTGTTCTCAAAGTATATGAGTCTTGTACCAGCAATAAAAATCACCTTGTCAGAGCTAAATAAATAACCAATGTACCTTATTGGCCATCTCTTCCTTTGGCTTAATAGTCATAGTTAATAGTTAATAGCTATAAGAGAATTAACTAACACTGCTGAGAGGACTAGTCACTGGGTATGGCTAAAAAGGGTTGACATCACTTGGGCAGCTAAAGCAGTCAGCTAACCGTGAGGAAAAAATAAATACCCTGCTCATCTCCCCTTTTCTGGGAGGCAGTGGGGAGGCAGAGTGTACAGCCTGATCCGGCGGGGAGGTGTGGGAAGCCATATCCCCACTTCCGGCTCTCCACTCTGCTCTCTCCCATCTTGTCCCCTTTTGTCTTACTTCTCTCCATCACCTTTTCTATCCCTTTGAAGAAGTGAGGCTCCATAAATGCTAAAGAGGTAAGTATTATTTCTCAGTTGCAGTGAATAGATAGAAAATAAACTGTAGAAAACTAAATAGGAGAAAGAAGAAGAGAATTTTACATAAACCAGTGACACACTCCAGGGCCTGATCAACCCTGGCAGGGCCTCCTTGGATGAGGGTGTCTAGTGATAATGGCCGAAACACCCGATGAATCCAGGGTCCACTACTGACGACTTTAAAATGATAATCTAGATCAGATCTCTAATCCCTAAACCTAACCAAGGAAGAAAAAATGGCAGATTAGCCTGGGTAAAAGACCGAAAGTTGAGGCACACAACGATGTGTGCTGCTGGTAAAGCTTCTGGGCTGCCTTTCCTCATATCAGCCATCCCTCAAGAGTCTCTCCATCTAAAGCAATGCATTATCAGGGACTCTAACATCTAGTCCTTTTTACTGAGTCATACTGTCATTAAGTCTACTTTACAGCATTCTTGGAACTATATCACCCTAATGCTTATCAAATCCTAATTCTCCATTTTTTGTTTTGTAACCCCTATAGACATGGTTACTAGTATTTTCTTGTTTTTTACCTTGTATTATTATTTCCGACACCCCTTGAACACACTTTGATTTTCCGTAGTTCAGTGAATGCAACAAAAGCACGTTGCTGCATTAAGCTAGGCAAAAGAGAGCAATTAACAAGCTACACAGTGAGTCTTTCGGTATAAAATAAGTGTTATAAAGTATTTTCAACAGTCTCTAACTTAAAGTTATGTACTTTTCAGAGGCCTTTATGTGTTTTACTCTCGACCAAAACCAGGCAGAGCGTGTATTTGTTTCTTGGGAATTCCGGTGAGTTACTAGAGATGATAAGTTAGCAGGAAAACTTATGCTAATTTTACATGTGGTAAACACTGCAACAGTGCGAATTCTGTATTGTCTAAAAAATAGCTAAAACCAGTCGGAGTACTTGAATTGTGTGTGAAATGGAATGTCGTATTTAATTTTATTGTCTATTTGATTGGGCATCTTCACAAATGCGCAAAACTAATGCAGGATGCACTTTTCTTTTAGCCATAAATGTTGTCCAGTGCCTTTTCTGCACTTTGTCATTTCAGTTATAGGTTAATTCGTGTAAATAAGTTATTTAAAACTACTTACGTTACAAACATTTCATGATGTGATTACATATGCCTTAAAAAGGGGTATATAAATACAATTGATTGTAATGCTGTAAAGCAATACAAATGGAATTCATAGAGACAGAACAATGTTAAAACAACAGTGTACTTGATTTTGAAAACTTTATGAGATCTCATTTTATTTAGAAAAACTGTTAAGAACTATTTTGTTTATTGCTCTGTACTGTATGTGCAGACTGTTTTTTTGTGATCCTGGATCTGAAGTGGTTCTGGATATGGATGGCGAGCCAGACCCTGTGAAAACTCTTGGCGAATCCAAAAGCAGTGTGGCCAGCTGTTCTGGATGCAGGAGTAGAGCTACAGTCTGAATTACTTCAAATCGCAGGATTTCAGATAAGCAAGAGCAAAAACTGCTTACTTCATATGGATTGTTTCTCTGGGAAACCATTGAACTCCCAATATCCTGCTCATCAGGAGTCAGGTCTAAAGAGACTACTTATTTTATTTTATTTTGTTGTTATTTTCAAAAGAGCGCTCTTCTCTGTTGATCTTCTGTTAATTTTCTATGCTGTTTACATTGGGTTATTGCACCACTGTAACATTGTAATAAATCTGCCGGCTGTTCAACACTCAATTCTCTCAAATTTATTTTACTCCTCTCGAATCTAGTCTATAAGTTTAACCCTACTATACTAAGCAGGTGTTACAGTTTATTTCTTTGTTTTTATTTGTTTAGATTGCAGAAGAAGTGCTGTATGTGTTTGCATTAACAAGCAACAATGGAGTGGACTGGATTGATTTTGAGCTGTTGTACCAATCCTGAAGGTCATCCAGACTCTTTCAATGAATTCTAGCTACGCCCATGAATTCAAATGAATACATTAGATAGATTTAAATTAGCTGCTATATCAGCCTTCCAAAGCATTGTGGGCAATAGCTAGGTTTCATTTGACGTAGACGTGACGTCGACGTAAAGCGCGAAATTTGACTGGCGGTCGGAAGTGAAAAAGATAAGCGCAAAATCACAGACAGACAGTACGCAAAATGCCTATGTCCTGTTGTGTTTACGGATGCTCCAGTAGGTCGACCAGAGAAACTGATAAACGGTATTTTAGGGTACCAAAAATAGCCCAACGAAGAGGAGAAAAATGGAAAATTCTAACCGAAAAACGTAGGAAAAAATGGATTTTAAATTTACGTTTACAGTCGGGAGGAGCAGAGTCTGCCAATGCCCGTGTCTGCAGCGACCACTTCGTCAGAGGTAATGTTATGTTTGCAAACGAACTTATTAGCATTAGGTTGTCGTTAAATTCTGGTTTACTTAGTGCTTTTAAGTTAGTAGTCTAATATTGACTTGATTGGGACTATAGGCTGCCCAAGTGCTTTGGATGACGAAGAGTCGGAGGACTGGGCTCCGACGGTCAATCTCGGCTACGAACGAAAACCCAGATCGGAATCAGTTCTCAAACGAGAGAAAAGAATGAAGCTTAAGGCAGAACAGCATCGATGTGCAGAGGCGATTTTGGATATGCAACAGACGGCTGAGAATGGTTTACCTTGAAACAAACAACTGTCACTCTAACGAAGTCCTAAGGATGTGGCATGTTTGTTGACGTTAAAGCCGCTACCGCTAACTGTTAGCGTGTTTAAGATAAAGCAATATAAGAACAAACACTCACCCTTGCAAACACCAAACTGTATCCATCACGGAGACGTTTTGTTCCAAGGTTGTGGACCCACCCGCTGACAAAAAAATTGTACGCCTCCAGACTCTTGAAAGCTTTCATTTGCTGCCTAGTGTAGTAAGAAGTCTGGAGGACCAAGTAGTTGGTGATATCCACAGCCTCGATAGTAGGCAAATCCTTTACTTCTGTGGTGTATTCGGACATTTTCAAAGAATACGGATCACGTCCGATATATTTTTTAACTATCTGTTTATATCTCTCCCGAGAAACGGGGTCTAAAGTTGCACAATAGCTGCTCTCCTGACTCTCCACAGTGTCCTCCATGTTTACTTCCGCCCTCCACTCAAAAATCGCGCTGCCTCCGCACGTCATCAGAACCACGTGACCGCAACCCAACTATTAAAAAAGGGGGCATGACTTTTTTCACTACAATAGCCTCTGTTTCACCTCTGCAAGTCAAACACTGCTTGTAATTGACTTGTTGCTCAGATGTTTTAACACATTTTCTGAAAAGCACAATGCCGACTTGCTTTATGCTTTTGATTTGCCTGTGGGCATGGACGTATAGTGTTTTTTATGTGAAAAAATGACATTGACCTTGATGACATTCAGCTTATTTAGAAAGTAGGATCCAGTAATTTTGTTCTTGGCCTATATTACGAATCAAAACTCCAACTATCTGAGATTCTGCTGCTTTTCAAACTATCTATCTTTGTACACACAGTGCTAAACTGGCAAAATGCCTGTATAAATGAAATGCTGTGTGTGGAAACACATGATCTTGCAGAACTTCGTTCAAGCATCAATCATTTTGTTATTTAGCCTTGTCTGTGCGTGGAGACATAAGCTTGGCATATCATTCCAATTTAGAACTATCTGGCCTTTCAATTCACCCTCGTGTTTCTCATGCGAATATAAAAACTCTATCAGAATGTTGATTACTGTCCTAAGAGTAAACAAGTAGGAACTGTGCAAGGTTGACAGTAAAATACATTTTGAATGAATAAATGAACAATAAACCAGACTGTTTAAATTCGGAATAATTATAATTATGGGGGCGACTGTGGCTCAAGAGTTGGCAGTTCGTCTTGTAATCAGAAGGTTGCTGGTTTGAGCCCCGGCTCCAACAGTCTCGGTCGTTGTGTCCTTGGGCAAGACACGTTGCCTACTGGTGGTGGCACCAGTGTCCGGCAGCCTCGCCTCTGTCAGTGCGCCCCAGGCCAGCTGTGGCTACAATGTAGCTTGCCATCACCAGTTTGTGAATGTGTGTGTGAATGGGTGGATGACTGAATGTGTAAAGCGCTTTGGGGTCCTTAGGGACTGGTAAAGCACTATACAAATACAAGCCATTTGCCATTTATGACCCTCTCAGTGCTGTATGTCAACCCAGCCACAGTGGGTTACACAAGGTTAGGGACCTAAACAGGTTTCCCTGTTTAGTTCTTGTCTATTATGTTCGCCTTGTGTCCTTGTCCTCTGCGTCCCTCTCGGTTTTCATGTGTGTGTCCTTGTGTCTTGTTTCCCTCTCTGTTCCCATGTTCCTCTCCTTGTGTTTCATTCCATGTTCACACCGTCTATCATGTTTATCCATGTTCCCCAGCTAGGGCTGTGCGATATGACCAAAATCTCATATCCCGATATAAGAATTCTATCGTCCGATAACGATATAAATCACAAAAATGTAACATTTTCTGTAAATTCTGTGAATCTCGGGCAGCTCGTCTTGCGGGAAGTGTTTCCAGCTGCGCGTCATGTGGCTGGAGTCGAGTGTTTTAACCGATGCATGAAACGATACATTTTTAGACATTAGTTGTAAAGGCCGCCGTTTTCTTTGAGTATTTATTACACGGCGTGCTGCGGGGAAAAGCCTGTTCTTTTTTTCTTTTCTTTTTTGGCCTGTCCCGTTTGGTTCTTTTGCCATCAGAATTATTGTCTAAAGGCGAGGAAAGATGCCCAACGGATTTACTTTACCAAACTGACCATCCCAGCCTTGCCGTAATGGTCTATTTGATTCACCTTTTATTGTTTATTTTATTTATTTATTTTTTTATTTTCACTTGCTAGATACGGCACTGGAAAAATCTGTTCTAATGTTTGAGTCTAAGGTTTATTTTTTAACACCTGGCGGCTCTTTTTTACTTCTCATCTGTAAATAATCTGCTCTTTCACGTGATTCAGTTTATTTTGAAAAGTCTCAACAGGATCTTGAGCTTTATTGTGAAAGGTTTATGTGGAACATAAACAAGCGGACACACGATGCTGTTACCGTCGTTGTTGCTAACCACAACGCATAAAAACAGGCGCTTGTCCATCCCTAGTGTGGTTATATTAAATATAAAAGAAAGAGAGAACTTTAAGAAATTAATATAGCCACTACAGTGACCATCAAAACGATGAAAAAATATTGCCGTAAACAGTTTATTTTGCGACACCACGAAACAAACGATAGCGTAAAATGAAACGATAGACATTTTTATATCTCATCCGATATATATCGTTATATCGAACAGCCCTACCCCCAGCCCATCATGTCTCTCTTGTCCTCCCTCTCTCCCTCTCTCGTCTGCCTTTCCTCCACTCCTGTGTGTCTGTCTTGTGTTCCATCATTTCCTGTTTTATTGTGACAGTCTCACCTTCCATGTTCAGCGTGTTCAGTTTTGCTTCTTCTCTCTCATTGTGCCTAATTGGTCTCAGCTGTGTTCTCCATGTGTTTCCTGTTCCCTCGTCATTCTTGGTGTATTTAAGCCCTCTGTTTCCCTCTGTCCAGTGTTGTGATCTCCCTCATGGCTGTGTGTTTCTCTGTGTGTCTCTGTGTGTGTTTAGTTTCCTGTAATTCCCCAGTTTAGTTTTGTAGTACTTTCCGTTCAGCCTATGAGTTACAGTGGGGCTTCTATCCTGCTTGCTTTACACAGCTGTTTCATGACAGGGGGTGGATTACACCAGAGATCAACTAGAAGCACCTTCTTACTTGAAATAGTGAAGAACCGGTTAATAGATGATGTCAGGCATTAGTATGAATATGGTGTTCACAGATGAGTTTGTGATCTGTAGTGAGAGTGGGGTGGAGGTATGTTCTAGAGAGAAGAAGAATGATATTCAGTAAATGCAAGAAGTAACACATGTGTGTGAATTAAAGAAGTAGAGGCTATGAAAGATGACAGGTTTAAATATCTGGGTTCAACCATCCAAAGCACAGGCAATGGACAAGAGTGGCTGGTTTGGCTTGTAAAGCGAAGGAATAGTGAATATATTGGATGGAGCTGCCAGAGAAGAGGAAAAGAAGACTACAAAGAAGATGGATATAGTGAAGGAGGACATGCAGAAGGTTGGTGGGCCAGAATAGTGACAGAATGGTGGGAAGCAAATGATCCATTGATGTGGCCTATAATGACACAATGGACGCTTTTAAAAGTCCTATTGGAGTTACAATTAAAAGCACTAAGTAAACATCAATGTCAGCATGTTCAGTTAAAATTGTGACTTATCCCACTGAACTCCAAGTTCCTCTAACGTGGGTTTTGTAGTTCCTTAAAAGATAACTGTTATTTCTTGGTGTCCAGTAGTACTACAGTGTGGCGGGGAACCAACGCCACAGCATGTTTGGCATATTTCTCTGTTCTGACAGAACAAAAGTTGTTGTTTTTTTTGTTCTGGGATAAAAATAGCAGTTCATGACATTAATCAAATAGTTTCATACAAAGAAAAACATCTAAAGCTTCTAATCAAAGCCACAAGTATTTGTGCTGTAGTATCACGTCTTTCAAAAGTGCCCTTTCAAGCACAAAATCATGTCAAACACTACACGAAGAAAAAGCTGCATACCATCACTGAAATAACATAAGAGCCTAACATGTAACCCCTTTAGGTTGCACGAGGTTATTCCCTCAACATGCTCTGTCACATTTTTTTCAAAGCTCTTCAAGTTAAAGTAGGTGAGAGCAAAAAATGGATGTGATGCAGTGTTGGCAGGAATCAAGACACACTGCCTGAGGTCTCAGTTGAAACAGCCGTAGCCCTGTTTTCTATTCTCTTTGATACAATGGAGACCTGTGTTTAAAGAGAAAAGGGGAGAAAAAGTTAAGCTGGAATACAAACATCAGTATGAATATGACAAAGAGCCTCATTTCTGTAGCGCTTAATAATCCTGTCTGCCATTTGTTAGCTCAGTTTTATATAGATAGCTTTTGAATGGCTCAGTAGGAAAATGCACTGTCAATGAATTACATCACATTATCTTAGCCACCTAGCTTTGTCATTCAGTTGATGGGGCTGTCGCCTGTGTTTGCCTGAGTAGCCCTGGCTGGTTGCCATGATGTCTTGTTGATGTGGCCAACTTCATCCCTTTTGCCAGTGAGCTGTGACTAATATGAAAACACATCTGACATCTGGCTTACTCAATCTGCTGGTTTTAAATAGATGCTGGCGTCAGTAAAGGATTCATTCGCTCTTTTCTTTCAGTGTGACGACATCTTCTCTGATCGGTGTCTGGGAGCTACGGAGTGAACGCTTTGCAGAGGGTGAGATGCCTACTTAAAGTAAACACATATGATGCTGTTCTGAGTGTTACTATGCCAATAACATGTACAGATATCATTTTTGTGACATTTCCATATTACTTTTAAGCCCAGAGGTTTTCCAGTTGTGGCATATAAAAGCAGAGACAAATTAATATAGTCTATAGTTATTTAAAATTTTACACTGTGGTGAGAATTTTTATTCTTCTTATTTTCTAAAAATAAAGCACAGCAGCATCCTGTAAGGTCAAGCTCAGCTTCAATCCAGGCAGATCAGCTGATTTCCACTGCCAGCCCACATCAGGCTGTGGCTGAGCTGTTACCCTTTCACACATCCTACTTGCAAATCTCATATAGGTGGGCGTAGTATTTAAGTATCTTTAGCCTTCTGATACTTCCCATCTTCAAGCTGCTTTACAACCCAGCTTCTCCTTAGTTGCTGCCTTATTCTGCAATCTTGCTGCTGCTTGTCCTAACCTATGCTTCCCACATACACAGTAGAGTAGGAAAGATCCACATGATGCCAAATATGTTCTTCTGTTCAGCTGGGTCATGGCAATAGCTTGTATCAAAGCTATGTCCACTATGTGCTGTAAACTATTCCTTGCTCTTAGTGTCTAATTACGGCTCCAGTTGTACATCTTCTCTCTGCCTCTTTCCTGCTCTGGTTTCTCTCCATGACCCCAGGAGAAACAATGAATCAACTGTTCTGTATCCTTTTGTTCCACTTGCCTTTTCCCTTTTTTTCTTCTTTTTTTGCATAATTCGTTAGAGCAAATTCATCAGATGCTTCACATTTAACCTCGTCCTCAGGCTTTGTGACATTAGGGAAACCTTTTGTTTTCATTCCCCTAGTTATTTACACCAAGTCTACACTCTGTCTAGAAGTGCTATTGCTCAAAATAATGTTTAAATATAAGGGTTTAAGGGACAAGCTGAGGGGGAAAATGTGTACTTCCTGCTGTGACTGGGAAAAGAACTGGATATTATTTCATATTAATAGTCTATGTCTGGGCACATTATGGTGTTAACATTAACATTTACAGACCCACCCTGCTTATACAATCGCTTGAGGTTAAACTCAGGCACCACTCATGCAAGTCTGGTGTCATGTCCCTATAATCCACACAGATGAATATTTAATTGACCATTACCTGAAGCAACTGATAATTAGAGCACAGTCGCTGTATATTCCTGGCCTCAGGTTACTGCTCTGAGGTCGTCCTGCAGCGCCAGCTAAGGACAAAGCACCGGTTGGTGAGTGGGACAAATTGTTCTGTGGCTTCATTTAACAAATTCATGCTTCAGTCTGGAGAGCCAGCTGTGGTGCATTTAAGGACCCTTTTTCTCTAGACTGTGTAAAAGCTAAATGTGATGTGAGTACATTTGGCTTTATAACTTATGCATTCCAAAAATTGCCTCATATTTTACTTCGTGCTAAAAGAATATACACTATAGAAACTTTAGTGAGGGAACTCATAATCAAGGCCTTTCAACTACAGAGAACCGGTTTGCTTTTCATTTATACAGTCATGTTCTTTCAATATATTCTTACAAAAAAGAGTTTTTCATTGGATAACTGTGTTCATTATAGCAAAAGAGAATGAATACACTAACAGGTACCATGCACTTCTGTTGATGCAGCAGGCCCAATTGGCTGAGGATCTAAATCTCTTTTATGCCCGTTTTGACAGGGAGAACACCGACCCTGTCCTGTCCCCTCTCCCCTCAACCGACCCTGCTCCGGTCCTGAGCACTCATGAGCTGAGGCGTGTGTTCCGGAGCATTAACACCAGGAAGGCGGCCGGGCCGGATGGAGTGCTGGGCCGGGTGCTAAAAGACTGTGCTGCGGACCTGGCGGACGTCTTCACCTCTATATATAACACCTCGTTGTCCTGTTCACTGGTACCATCCTGTTTCAAAGCAGCAACCATCGTTCCCATCCCAAAACAGTCAAATGTCACATGTCTGAACGATTTCAGACCTGTGGCACTCACCCCCATTCCCGCCAAATGCCTGGAGAGACTGGTCATTAAACACATCAGAGCTGCTTTTCCACCATCCCTGGACTCGCACCAGTTTGCATACAGGGAGAACCGGTCAACTGAGGATGCGATCGCCACAGTGCTGCACACATTACTGAAGCACTTGGAACACAGGAACACCTATGCACGGCTCCTCTTTGTAGACTACAGCTCGGCTTTTAATACCATCCGGCCATACAAACTCCGTCCCAAACTCCACCAACTGGGACTTAACTCTTCTCTGTGCAACTGGATTGTGGACTTCCTCACTAACCGTAGACAGAGTGTCAGAGTGGGTAAGAACACCTCTTCCACCCTTGTGGTCAACACCGGTGCCCCTCAGGGGTGTGTTCTGAGCCCTCTGCTATACACTCTCTTCACCCATGACTGTATTTCCTCCTGCGCGTCCAATCTCATTGTTAAGTTTGCAGATGACACTACAGTGCTCGGACTTATATCCAACAATGATGAGACAAACTATAGGACAGAGGTGCAACAACTAGAGTCATGGTGCCACGACAATAACTTGGTCTTAAACACCAAAAAGACCAAGGAGATCATTGTAGATTTCCGGAAGAGGGGTCATAACAACCATCTGCCTCTCTTCATTGGCAGTGAGGCGGTGGAGAGGGTGAGCAGTTTTAAATTCTTGGGGGTAACTGTGACCGAGGACCTGTCCTGGGGCAACCATATCACCTCAGTTGTACGGAAGGCCCAACAGCGCCTCTACTACCTGAGGAGACTGCGGAGCGCACACATTCCCAGATCTCTGATGTTGAACTTCTACAACTGTGCCATCAGCAGCGTTCTGACGTATGGATTTCTAGTGTGGTTCCCCAGCTGCACCAAGGCCGATCAGCAAGCACTCCAGCGGGTGGTGAAAGAAGCTGGCAGAATTATTGGAACAAGTCTGCCAGAGATCAGTAATATCTTCCCCACTCGCTGTCTGAGGAGGGTGCACAGTATCCTGCGGGACCAACATCACCCTGCGCGCCACCTTTTCCATCTGCTGCCCTCAGGGAGAAGGTACAGGTCTATACAGGCCAGAACATCCAGACTGGCCAACAGCCTGTATCCACAGGCTGTGAGGCTCCTGAACTCTCTGCCCCCCTCTCACGGACAATAACCATATCCAACTTCTTAATAGCAATGAACTGGTCTGCATTGGTGCATCATATCTTTATTCTCTTCCCCCTCCTGCCCCCCCCTCTTTCTTAAATAGATAACTATCATATCTGATATCATATCTCACAGTACAATAATATTGAATGGGTTGCATTGTTGTATTTTGTCATGTTTCTCAGGTCTTTGTCTGAATTTCTACGAAAATTATTGCTAAGGATTGTCTTATTGCATTGGAGTCACACTGGGTTAAATATGTACACTTGGGTTTTAAGGGGTATTTATTATTTTCTTCTTTTTTTTGGGTTGTATGGAAGCCCCAAACGCAATTTCATTGTTCTTGACAATGACAATAAATAAATAAATACTAAATACTAATTAAATTGCCACATTTGGTAACCAAGGTGGAAATGTTCTCTCACATAATATGAGATGGCAAGCACTGGGGCATCGCTCAGGTTCATCAAAGCACTCTGTTTTAAATAGCTTTAAAAGTACAGAGAGACCTCAGTCACAACACAAGAAGAGCTCTAATTTAAGTTTAGATTGTGTAATAAATATGTAATACCCAGAACATTTACGTATTTATTATTTACTTTGAAGAAACTGATGTTATATTAATTCCTTTTCATATTCAGATGCTGTTTTTCTTCTTCAGTTTCACTTTACTGTGCTTGCTTCTGCATGGCAGAATGCTTTTATTTTTCATCTATGCTTAAACTCACTGATCATTACTAGGACACAATGTTCTTCCTTTTACTATGCTTATGTTTAAGCGGAAGTGGCACATTCCTCTATTCAAGGCACAGACTGTATGGGCAGAACATACAGTATATTTTTCAGTCTCTGGTGTCATAGTACAATAACATCTTCAAATGTCTCCACAGCCCCTCCAATCTGTCTTCTTGCCTGGAGTTACTGCTTGTCATTGTCTCCAAAATCAGCAAAAAACTTTTTGGTATTTGTTTGTTGCAAAAAAAAAGTGCCATCTACTTCTACAGAAATAACTCAAACTTAGATCATAATTTCTTCCACTCTGGAGGATCTACCTTTTATAGAAACTCAGCCGGCATCATTTTTCAAAGCATCGCTCAGTGAATGAAAAGGCTGAGTAGTACTCTGATTAAAATGAATGTGGAATGCTGCTGCACCATAGTATATAGAGTTACAGTTCAGATGTTTTTTTAGAACAACTTCACTAATATCAGTATTTTCTGATATATTGTTACATCTGTTGCTGACTCCTCGGGTTAAATTGTAGTTGAGCAGGATGACATGCTTCTGATTCCTCTTTCTAAACAAAGAGGAAAGATCAATCCAAAGTCCCCAAACCCAAGAAACAAATGAAATAATGGCTTTATTTTACCTGTACAACTGGTGATGTACATCGGCTATTATAAACTGCAAGGTCAGCCCTAAAGAGCAAAAGGGAAAAAGGGTTCAAGACACATACATCTGAGAAATGGGAGGTTTTGCATGTAAAGCCATGTGCACATCGCTCACGAGCTGTCCCCCATATTATATTGGATGTGATAACAGACAGGTAGTTATGTCCTGAATGAAACCAGAGCTCTAATATAAGAAAACCTACATGGGTATGCTAATTTATTCTTGGTGTTGTCACAATTAGTTATTGCCAGCAGATTAGACATGTGACCCTCCCATCCCTGGAAAGCTGACAAGAGCTGGATGGAACAACAACATAATGCTATAAGCTAACATTATGACAGCAAATGTTAGACTCGAATGTCCTAAAACTGCTAATACTCTGCTGCTAACTGCTAATAGTCAGATAATAGTTTGATTAGATTTTAATATCATATGAGAGTTTGTTTACTAAGTACGAGTCTACCCATGTAAGATCTATTTCAACAAAACTTTCAGTAAGAGCAGCGAACAGAAGCTAACCGCAGCTGATGGAGACAAAAACAGCAACGCATTCTTACAGAAAATTACAGATATCCTCAACAACTCACCTCATTATCACTGTCATCAATCAGAAATGAGCTATGTTTACTCCTTGGATAAATCTCTTGGAGTGCTCAGGTGGAGTAGAAAAGTCAATTTACCATTTTATCATCATCAACAATGTCACTGATAATACGCAGAGACGAGTCAATGTCAAAATGTAATAATAAAAAATGTAATAAAAATTCGTAAACAGTGACCGTGGGTCACTTATTCCAGTTCTTGTTCTAGCTGCTAGAACAAGAACAAATAATTCAAAATCCTTCAGTGTGAAAAAAGATATGAAGTCAACAATACTCTTGGCAACTGTGTTGCTAGAATCTAGCAACACAGATTCATACACATAAAATGGTAATGATAATGTTATCGCTTAAAAATACAGCAGATCTCTGTCGTACGACCTTTACCACCACTAAGCATTAAGACTAAAACTAGGAGGGAACAGCTTGGCTGGTTATGTAGATAAGCATCTGAGTAATCAACACTGTATATCTTTGAAATCTGCACAACAAACATAATGAATTAAAAAAAAATACTAGACTGTATTTCTAAATGAATGACATTCACCAATGAAAAAATATGCTGTTTTTAAATCAAGATCTACAGTGTGTCTATTTGGTTCCTGTTTTCTCTCTATCAAACATACAAACACACATACAGACACACGCACACACATACAAACATGTGCAGACACATTTATACACCAGTTCGTTTTGGGGTTTTAGTCTGGCTTCTCAGTCATGTAAGTCATATTCCACCATATTTTGCTAATATTCCTTATTTCTTTTTATTTTTGAATACCATGCAAACAAACGAGACTGGACTCTGAATATACTTTAATCTCCTCCTGGAGGAAAAATTGAATGCATGTGCTTGATTTTTTAAGGATTAAAAGATGAAAACAAAAGTGTTAGAATAACTTAATGCATGGTAAGATGTAACACCAAAACCAACAATGGGGACAAAACTAGTATTAGGCAGGATTGTTTGATTCATATATGTATTCACTCATACATGCATATAGCCCAAGCAATGGCTGCTATGTGCCTCAAATGAAAGAAAAGCTGAAGAAAGCACAAAAAGGAAGAGGGGGTGGTGGAGGAGTGAGAGAAGAATTGATGCGGATAGAAGAGAAAGAAGTCAGTGTAGGGATCTTTCATCATAATCCTGTTACTGTTGAATAATTTAAGTATCTCCTTGCAGACATTAATTTCCTATCATCTACTTTGCTTCTAATTCACTGGGAGAATTAATGAGGATTGACATGGCTGCTCTTTCTTGTGCAGTGAAAGCCAACATGGAGCAGTTGATAAGCGGGATGTGCTGCTGGAACAATGGGCAGCTGGTTATAGCCTAATCATTTATTTTACACTTCAACCGAGCTTTCATTAGCTTCCAAAAAAAGCAGGGCATGAAAATATAAGGAGTACTGTTAATTATGTACATTAGTATTGATTATCAAAATTCTGAAAGTAGTAAAATACAATGGTGTCCTATTTTTTTTTTTAAGTTAATTTACTTTAAGTTGAATCAAGCATATACCATCATCTTTAGTGTGAATTATCTTCTAAAGGTCACCTCTAAGCAGTGTAGACATGTCGAGGACAAAGCCATGCGACTGATAGGCCATCTATTTCGAAGATTGATAGCTCTCTGCTGCTATCAATGATACGCCTATGTGCCTCTTAGCATTCTGTACATCTCCATTGTTTTTCGTCAAGGACATTGGGGGTATACAACACCATATAAAATGCCATTTCTGAATAATAGAAAGAGAGATGCAATAGAAGGAATGGAAGAAATAAAGGTAGGGCACGCTGAAGAAATACACCACTGTCAACAATGTTACCACAATGGGTTTTGAAATACAGCACAGCACAGATCTCATTGTTTTAGGCAGTAAGGAGAGGAACATCGCCGGTGAGAGTGGGGGGGTGCAGCTTCAAAGATCTGTCATGTTCTAGGCTGACTTTAATGGGTGAACAGGAGAACTGGGCTGCAGTGACATTCACAGAAACCTGGGGGATGTTTAAAGAAAAGATTAAAAAAAAACTAGAGATGTCAGTTTCTACGTGTGGAACGGTGAAGAGAAATTACCTTAATTTTTAGGTGAATTTTGATTTTTGTGAACAAACACGCTCCCTGGCTGTTCCCTACCTTTGTTTGTTTCGACTGCTCTTTTCTACAAGTAGACATCTCATTATTGTCAAATGCAGTGAAACCTGAGACAGTTTCTGGCACGTCTATCCTTTCCTGCTTTAGCTGGGCACATTTCTTGCACTTTTTCAAATAATTCAAATCCTTCAGTGTGAAAAAAGATATGAAGTCAACAATACTCTTGGCAACTGTGATACCAATTTAATTGAAATGTCAGCTGAGAGACAGGGACTCCAAATCTGAAGAATCTCTCTGTTTTGTCTCTTTTGTGTCCTCATCCCTTCTCCTTCTCTTATTTCTCATCTATCTTTCTCTTCGTACCGCTCTGAGTTACAACATCATCTTTCTGCCATATCAGAGGACAGGAGGGTCAGCCATGCATCAGGTGATGTTCTCAATGCTGCACTCGTTTGACCCATCACCCCAACAATAGAGGCTGACCCTGAGCCGCTCTTCCAATTAATCACCTAACCTTGGCTTCACGCAAGTGGCTGCCCTTCCTTTGCCTTCCTCCCCCATCTTTCAGTCCCATCCTCCAATTCGAGTTGACCCAAGGCGGCAGAGAAAACCTCTGCTGCTTCTCCTGCCTACGAGGGTCGAAGACAGTCGTCCACCATTCCGCATGACTGCCAGTATAAATCTGACGGAAGTAATTACCCATCACCCTCTGGGGGCCATGAGCAGGCTTCCCACCCCCTCTTCATCTTCAACATAGTTCAACCTTATTATATTCAGCTGGGAGAAGAATTGTGGTGCACGAGCGGAGACAGTCGTATTTAGAGTTAATTGCCTCTGGCAGGTGAGGACATCAGTTCCACCATGTGCCCAGGCAGATGGCTCACTGGAGGCAGGTTCAATCAACTAATTGTAAAGTACTGATAGGGCTTTGGGGGGGATGTTGACCTAGAGCTGTGGTTGAGGGACACAAGAGATACTGAAAGACTAAAGGCCTGCACAGAGTCGAATTTGTTTCGTATAACTCCAAATTTTCTGTAAGCACCAAATCCTCCTTTTAGACATCTGAGGAACTCTAAACATCACCTATAATGTGTCTGAAAACTTTTTGGAATTCAAAACACAAGCACACAGATATGCATAGACACATACACGTACAAAGCAAGGCCCCATTCAAGCGCATGTCCTTGCAGCTGCTTTGAGCTGTGGCCTTTATTGCTGAGGGAATTGGAGGAGATGTAAATAAAGTTGTAGGCTGAGGTGAAATTACTTTGCTGGCAATAACAAAACAGAAGAAATCCAATACAGAGTGGGGCCAAAGAAAGAGAGGAGTCAGAAGTGTTGGTCAAAAGGCACCAATCATTGTCTACAACTTTTAGACGCCTTACTTACCCTTACTCTTTTCATATCTTTCTTTCTTCTTCTTTCAGCTGTCTCCTTTGGGAGTAATCACAGCAGATCGCCTGCCTTCATCTCACCCTTTCCCGAGCATCCTTTTCTGTCAACTTATTGTACTTTTCGTATATTAACTGAAACACTAATGTTTCTATCTTGTGATGTTTTATTTATTTGTCCTTATCCACCGTCTCTGTTTCAAATGGTGAAGCCGCTAGAAGTGATGATAGAAAATAGGTCACGGCCAGACATTTAGAAAAGATACAAAACAAGATGGAGTGCAGGAAGAGGAGTAGGAAGAGAGGGGTGAGGTGAGATGGATGGAGTGTGCAGAGAGCAGAAGAAGAGGGATGGCAGGTCAGGTATGCCCATGGGGCTTGTGTCAGTGAAAAATCGTCACATTAGCATTGATTCATTTAAATAATATGGATCACTTGGCAGATATAATGTTGCTACAGGAATATTAAATCCTCAGCTGCATTTAAATAAAGTTGCCTTTGCAAATAACATCACACTTGGGATAATGTTAAGAAGGCTTAATTAACTATGCGCTGTTGCATGCTTAACCTGCCATGCCAGCAGACCCAGTCAATATTTCATAACTAGTAAATTATTTAGGAGTTTATAAAATAATACTTTTTAGTCTTAAACCGTGCTTTACCTTTTATGTTCCGTGATGCATTAACATTTGACCTTGAAGTATGAATTTTGAATTACAGCTTATAATAGCAAATCATAGACTTCTGCATGCTAGGGCAGCAATTTTCACAAGGATTACAGTATTGTGCAGAGGTCTTCAGATACCACACATTTTTTTTTATATTTTGCCATGAAAATGGCAACTAAGAGCAGTACATAAGAAAACGTAAAGGCTTGGTGTATCAGAAATTGAAGAGCTTGTCTCCCAAGGTGGATAATAATTTTTGCAGGGAAATACTTTGGATTTAGCACAATTGATTTAACCAAGAAGAAATTATATGCACCGACTGCTGTAGAGTTGTGTCTGTGGTGCATAGCAACACAACTAACTTGTTCAGCCACCTGAAAACACAACACACACTGCGATATAATTAATGCATGAAGGCCAAGAAAAACAATGCAATGGTTGCTAACGTGAGTCATCCAACATCAGCTCAGATGCCCATAAAACCAAGGCTGTACAGCACATCAGTGTATCCATCCAGCTCACAAAGATGCACTGAAATCATCAACCAATCCAAATCCATCTGGCCAAAGACACATTTCCATTAAACACGTGTGTGTAACAAATGCTTCAGGAAAATACAAAGGAGCATACTGGACAAAAGATATGTTATTTTGTGAGTAAAAACCCTCCCCACGAAAATCTGCACTTATGCAAAACATTGGAAGGGAAAAGAGTATTTGTTCTATTCAGATCAATCATCATGTATGTTATGAAGTAGTATAAAAGATTTTATATTATTTGGCTACAAATATTAATCCACAAAGATTAACTACCATAATGTATGTATGTATGAATGTAATTCTCTTTCTCTTCACACACACACACACACACACACACACACACACACACACACACACACACACACACACACATACATACATACATACATACATACATACATACATATATATATATACATATACATATATATACATATACATATATACATATACATATATATACATATACATATATATATATATATATATATATATATATAAAAAAACACCCAGCACGCCCCTGCGGGCGGTTTATCCTTCAAGCTCGGGTCCTCTACCAGAGGCCTGGGAGCTTGAGGGTCCTGCGCAGTATCTTAGCTGTTCCCAGGACTGCGCTCTTCTGGACAGAGATCTCCGATGTTGTTCCTGGGATCTGCTGGAGCCACTCGCCTAGCTTGGGAGTCACCGCACCTAGTGCTCCGATTACCACGGGGACCACCGTTACCTTCACCCTCCACATCCTCTCGAGCTCTTCTCTGAGCCCTTGGTATTTCTCCAGCTTCTCGTGTTCCTTCTTCCTGATATTGCTGTCATTCGGAACCGCTACATCGATCACTACGGCCATCTTCTTCTGTTTGTCTACCACCACTATGTCCGGTTGGTTAGCCACCACCATTTTGTCCGTCTGTATCTGGAAGTCCCACAGGATCTTAGCTCGGTCATTCTCCACCACCCTTGGGGGCATCTCCCATTTTGACCTCGGGACTTCCAGGTTATACTCGGCACAGATGTTCCTGTACACTATGCCGGCCACTTGGTTATGGCGTTCCATGTATGCCTTGCCTGCTAGCATCTTGCACCCTGCTGTTATGTGCTGGATTGTCTCTGGGGCATCTTTACACAGCCTGCACCTGGGGTCTTGCCTGGTGTGATAGACCCCAGCCTCTATGAATCTTGTGCTCAGAGCTTGTTCTTGTGCTGCCATGATTAGTGCCTCTGTGCTGTCTTTCAGTCCAGCTTTGTCCAGCCACTGGTAGGATTTCTGGATATCAGCCACCTCCTCTATCTGCCGGTGGTACATACCGTGCAGGGGCCTGTCCTTCCATGATGGTTCCTCGTCTCCCTCCTCTTTCTTGGGTTTCTGCTGCCTGAGGTATTCACTGAGCACTCGGTCAGTTGGGGCCATCTTCCTAATGTATTCTTGGATGTTCGTTGTCTCATCCTGGACTGTGGTGCTGACACTCACCAGTCCCCGGCCCCCTTCTTTCCGCTTAGCGTACAGCCTCAGGGTGCTGGATTTGGGGTGAAACCCTCCATGCATGGTAAGGAGCTTTCTTGTCTTTATGTCAGTGGCTTCTATCTCCTCCTTTGGCCAGCCTATTACCCCAGCAGGGTACCTGATCACGGGCAGGGCGTATGTGTTGATGGCCCGGATCTTGTTCTTACCATTCAGCTGACTCCTCAGGACTTGCCTGACCCTCTGCAGGTACTTGGTGGTTGCAGCTTTTCTAGCGGCCTCTTCATGGTTCCCATTCGCCTGTGGGATCCCCAAGTACTTGTAACTGTCCTCTATGTCTGCAATGTTGCCTTCTGGTAGTTCAATCCCCTCAGTTCTGACTACCTTCCCTCTCTTTGTTACCATCCGACTACACTTCTCCAGTCCGAACGACATTCCAATGTCATTGCTGTATAGCCTGGTAGTGTGGATCAGTGAATCGATGTCTCGTTCACTCTTGGCATACAGCTTGATGTCATCCATGTACAGGAGGTGGCTGACAACTGCTCCGTTCTGTAGTCGGTATCCGTAGCCAGTCTTGTTAATGATCTCACTGAGGGGGTTCAGGCCTATGCAGAACAGCAGTGGGGACAGAGCATCTCCTTGGTAGATCCCGCACTTGATGGTGACTTGTGCTATGGGCTTGGAGTTGGCCTCTAGTGTTGTACGCCACATCCCCATTGAGTTCCTGATGAAGGCTCTTAGGGTCCCATTGATCTTGTACAATTCTAGGCATTCCAGTATCCAGCTGTGGGGCATTGAGTCATAGGCCTTCTTGTAATCAATCCAGGCAGTGCACAGGTTGGTCAGTCTGGTCTTGCAGTCTCGGCTGATTGTTCTGTCTACCAGTAGCTGGTGTTTTGCGCCTCTGGTATTCTTGCCAATTCCTTTCTGTGTCCCGCTCATGTATTGACCCATGTGCCTGTTCATCTTAGCCGATATGATGCCTGACAGGAGCTTCCATGTAGTACTGAGGCAGGTTATTGGTCGGTAGTTGGAGGGGACCGGTCCCTTCTTGGGGTCCTTGGGGATCAGGACCGTCCGGCCTTCAGTTAGCCATTCCGGGTGTCTCTCGTTAACTAGCAGCTGGTTCATTTGTGCTGCCAGACGCTCGTGGAGTGCAGTCAGCTTCTTCAGCCAGTAGGCGTGAACCATGTCGGGCCCTGGTGCTGTCCAACTCTTCATACTGGAGACCCTTTCTTGGATATCTGCCACTGTGATGGTTACTGGACCCTGTTCAGGGAGGTCGCTGTGGTCAGCCCTCAGATCCTCTAGCCACTGAGCATTGCCGTTATGGGTTGCATCCTTCTCCCATATGCTCTTCCAGTATTGCTCCGTCTCCAGCCTTGGTGGTGCTGTTCTCTTATTGTTCCCTTGCCACTGAGAGTACACCTTTGCTGGTTCTGTGGAGAACAGCTGGTTTATTCTCCTGCCTTCTATCTCTCTGGTGTACCTCCTCAAGCGGCTGGCCAAGGCTGTGAGTCTTTGCTTGGCAGTTTCCAAGGCCTCAGGTATGGACAGCTTGCTGTATTTCTTAGGCACCTTATTTGTCAACATATATATATATATATATATATATATATATAAACTAATTAGATGAATCTAATAATTATTCACAGTAGCTTCTTACGTTTATTACATGGCACAGCTTAGTCAGGTGTCCAACCACATTTGACACATCCTTATTTACATAATGCAAACCTGATTCTGAAAAATAAGGTATCTGAGTAAAAATGAATGCAAAGTTTTGCCAGTGTCATAAACATATATATTTTACTAGAACATGGAAAAAATGCTTGATGTTTAAATACAATAAAATACAATACAACTTTATTTATATCACACATTTAAAAACCAGAGGTATGTCAAAGTGCTTCACAGAACCAATTAAGAGCAATAACAGATACAAATACAAATATACTGACAGGTGGGAGACATAACTAAGCAATAATACACCAGGCACAGTAGGCACAAGCCAAAAGGCTGAAGGTTAAATCATTATAAACATTAATCAGAGCAAAAAGATAAATTACAGTACACTTGCGTGCTCGAAGAAGCCGGGAAGGCTAGGCTAAATAAATAAGTTTTTAATCGAGATTTATAAGATTGGATTGAATCAGACACGCGAATAGCTTGAGGGAGATTATTGCTGAGGTAGGGTGCAACAGAGGCAAATGCTCTGGAGTAATAGACTCAAACCTACCAGTCCCAGTTAAAAGACGCGCAGCAGCATTTTGAACAAGCTGCAGTTTGTGAATAAGTGAGACAAAGTGAGACAATGTAGCATTTAAAGAAAAATATGAGCTTATCTTGACTTTGATGGCAGCAACAATCTTCAGGTTGGGAGACAGCGTAAACCTTTTGGAACTTCTTGGGTTTACACAAAGACATTAATGAAAAGACATTGTGTTTAAAGATAGGGTTGTACATGGGCACTCAATTACACGAGAAACTATTTTGTAAGATGTAACTCTTTTGGTGCCAGATAGTAATAAATAACTCATCATTGCTGTTCTACTAATTGGTTTGTTAAAACAAACGTCCAGCCAATAATAAACATAATCAGTCTTTAAGTGAAAAAGTCAGTATGGTTATCAGCCTATCCCTTACCTTTTTCCTCTTCTTGGCCGTCTGTTTTCGTCTGTCAGGGAACTCTTTTGTATAATTATCACATACTTATTATATTACACGGCATGAAAATCAATTTAACATTTGTTTTCTATCATGTCTCATTACTTTCAGCAACATGACTCACTTGTCAAACATCAACACAATTACAAATCCCTGCATCACTCCATAAAATTAGAAAAGCCGCATGGTCTTTTGAGCATGAAGCTGACCAGTATAGTTTAAGGCAGGTGGTCACGGATGGCATCATGCTTAAGTGGTAAAAGACACAATAAACTGCAGTGTTGTTTGAAATGCAATCCTTGGTTGCAACTTCCAATGTGAAGCGATACACTGACTTTGCTGATGGTTTGGTAACGTTTTGATAAATGTGTTGAAAGAAGGGTTTTTTTTCAGCGTCAGTGTTTTCAAATCAAAATATTTTCAAAGACGTTGCCAAAAAAAAGAAAAGATTTTTGACACATGATGGCAGCAACTTTTTCTTGGGGAATGTCCTTTTGTTTACAACGGGTAATGTTCAGGCATCAGTTTAGATGGAACATGTACTGTAATGCCTCTATGCTGCTTGCAGCCCTGCCTTCTCACTGACAGGATATCCATCATAAAATGTGATAGTCTTTCATTACTCCGCTCCCCAACACCACCACGCTTCTCACAGATTACACATTCGATCCACTTGGATCTCTCTATTTGTCATGTGTGAAGTGTTGTGCTGTGGATTGCCCCCCCTTTTTTTTGTCATGATGCAGTTGATGAACGCCACAGGGGGGGCTGCTAAACCTTACCTTGGCAAAGACATAAGAGCTGAAAACAGGAAGACATGACTGAAACCTTGCCTTGACTTTGATGGGTCACTACAGGAGCAAAACAGCAATGAGTGGCTGTGGTTCAGCTACAGAAACAGCAAGTGAGAGTTTGAGGGATGAGCTTAGGTGGCATTATACTCATCTGCACAACGACAGCTCTAGTGGATTGGATTTGTCTCTTTTTTCCAGCCATAACTCATTCTGCCCATGCAGGCACCGAGTCACAGTAGATGGAGAAAACGAGTGTCGTTTCAGTGGGTTATTGAAATGTTTTTGTTCTCTTATTTTCGTGCAAATGAATTCAGTTTATATTTGAGTGCGATGCTTTTAGCTCAAGCTGCACGATGAATGTGTCAAATGAAGTGTGTTACACAAGCTCCTTGGCCTTGGGAGAACTGTGCCGCTTTCACTGAGCAATCTTTTGTGTGGGTGTGTTTGTGTTTGTGTGCATTCGTGAATGAGTATGGTCTCTGAGTGTTTCCACATCCAGTATATAATGTGCACAAGCATTAGTGGGCAAGGAATAGGGATTCAAACTGCTTCCACAGAGGTGAGAGTATTGAAAGTTGGGTTGCCACAACAACCGTGATTGCAACTATAAATCATGTTAATGGTGCCTCTCATTGTGTCTACATCTTGATCAAATTCATGTACTGAAAAGATGATGGGGCGATGCCCAGAGTGCTGCCTAAACTGTCGGCAAAGAAGGAATGATGACAGAAGGTTCCAGTGCCAGCCGTATTTTCTTCACTGCTGTAATGGCTTTATCTTTAAAAGCTGCCCGTCACTGCTGAGGTGTTCAGAGGCAAGATGAAATGCAAATGAAATGGTTTATAGGTACTTTCTTTGTTGCCAGTAACTGTAACAGAAGAAACAGAGTCTGTGCTTGAGATTCAAAGTGTCCTGAGACTAAGGAGAAGTGTGCAAACAAAGTGGATATAGATATGTACATACATGCTTTATATTTACAGAGAGCAAAAATACTGCAGTCTATTGTCACATGTGGACAATAGTATGTGTGAGGCGACTTTTGCAGGGTGAAAACACAAGCAAAGGCAATAATGAGTTTTGAAACACAAGCCAAGATCTTGATCTTAAAAAGTACATTTGAAATTTAAAAAAGACAAAAAAATTCCAACTGAATTAAAAGCTGTGAGCACCATGTGACATGGTTAATAGTCAATATCTACAAGGGGATTTAATATCTTGATGAAAAATTAAGTTGGTCTATTGGCAAAATATGTGGCTATACTTTATACATTCAGTCAACCAACTGATTTCTCATTCATGACAATCTCAAAGCACTAATGCAGCTTGCAGCTTTTGTACCGTTGCAAACATCTTCAAGGCATTCTTGCTATGTGCAAAAGGAGACTTCTATTAGTTTGTGTTATTTGTAGAGCCAGTTGCTGCTACCGGCAATATTGCAATATTAAAGGCATTTCAACATTTAATACAGAACGCAGAAGTGTCCTTTATGCAGACGATGTGTTATTATTCCTTCAGGATCTTTATTCTCCTCTGCCACAGTCATTTAGGGTTATTGATTCATTTTCCAAAGTTTCCAGCTACTCAATAAACTAGTTAAAGTCTACCATTTTACCACTTTGACTGAATGAGGGGGTTGTGGCTGACAGTGTTATCTTCGGATAGGAAACATTAAATATATACCCATTAACTGTTGAACTTTACTCCGCTGCTTAAATAAATACAAGATGATTTGAAACCATTCCTAATCCTTCCTAAAATCAATTATCTATTTTCAGTGATCCCTACTTTTCCTAACACTTCCTGGTTTAAATCCATTAATTCATCTTTGTCAAAAAATTTATTGGAAAAATACAGAAAACTGATGGTCGACCAAGCTGCTTTCACTGCTCTGAGTTCAGTTATCTTCACTTTGTGTAGAAGCAGAGATGAGCAGTGATTATTCCACAGTGCACGTGCGCAAACAGCCAGGAAAAGCTGTTGGCCTCTCAGCTTGACAAGCTCAAGCCATTATTAATGGAAAATAGACTCGCCCGTGTAAGTGAGACATGCTAAAAACGTCAGAAGAATTGGAGTTAAGTGGAGGCAAGTCTGCTTCCAGAGATAACAGCCAAGTATGACCACAAGATGGCAGCAATTTAAACCATGGATCCAAATATGCAAGAAGCCTCATTACAGATTGCTGTTGGAGAGAGGAATCACTTTCATTTCAGGTCCTTTTTAATGTCTATTTGTAGATTCCAGTGGCAGAACACCACTGACATAAATGTATACATTCAGAATCATATCTGCTTCAAAATCTGAAAAGCATAAGTGACATATGCTACATAAATGCAAGATATTATATCTATAAACAGTTACCATAGCTGGGAGTTCAAAAGCTTTAAAAAGCAACATATCATATATATTGTTTTTTATGCAATACAACAGCATCCCTTAACCCTCACGCCACAAGGCTGCAGTACAAAGCATTCCACTAACAGAGACTCCCTTTGAGCTAATTAGAAATAATTAGAATTATTATGTCATCTTAAGATTCAGTGTATCCAATTGTTATTGTTTTCTGACAAACCATAAAGCAATTTCTTTTCTTTCTTTCTTTTTTTTTTGCGCTTTTGCTGATCAGTAATTAAGCTTTGACAGGTCAGCCATGTTGTGTGTGTCCCTCTACTTGTTTGGCCCAAATAATGAAATATTAACTCAAGCACTGTTTTTGTGTTCAGTACGTTCATGTAGCCTTTATAAAAGCAATTATTCATCTATCAGAATGATGCATCATCAGTCTGTTACGGAGATAAAAAGTAATTATCTTTAAATTTCCATTTTAAAAAATTAACCCAATGTCATGGTCCTGGGTCGGTGACCCAGCGCTTTAAGTTTATTATTATCATTTTCCAATTTATTATCATGATGATTTTCGTTTGAGTTCTACGTGTTATATTCGGTCTGCCTCTGAGTCTGCATCTGTATCTCTGTCTGTCTATGGTGTCACCCCGTCTGTTTCTGAATCTGTCTGTTTAGTTCAATGTCTTGCCACAACTTCTGAAAAACCACATGCCATTTCTCCTCTTTAGTAGCTGGATTTGGAAGATAACTATGCATAGGCACATGAAAAGGACAGAAACAGAGACAGGTTGTATGCTGGGGGGGATTATTTTCTGATTTTGTGAATGAATACCTCAATAGCATCAGCCATTATGTGTCGTAGCTAAGACAATACTTGCAAGCACAGGAAGAACATGCAAACTCTACAAATGAACTTCTCTGGCAGCTGGCAGATTTACAGTTTTCTTGCTGGAGGTCCTGAAATACTTTAAAGTGCCTTTATAAACTATCATTGAGGACAGTGATCATTGAGAGAAGGGAAAAGTTTGAACATATCCTCGTAAAGGTTAGCCCCCTGATTTCAACACAATACATTCCACTTGTAGAGCAGATTGAAGCCAGAGACACTGCACAACCAACAAAGCCTAAGGGTGTTTGCAGTGAAGGTCTGGGACAGCAGACCACAGTAAGATACAAAGCATCTAGTATCTTCCTATTTGGGGGTCATCCACAGCATAATTTTTAACAAATTACTAAATAGGATAATTTTGTGTGACTGCATGCATCTCTGTAGCTATACACATAAGAAAGCTTTAAAATGAAATGTTAGCAGGAGTTTGTTGCACACAAGTCTCTTTGTATTCATGTGAAGCTAGCTAAAATAAAACTCCCACTTAGCAATTGAATGTAGTATCAGTTTTATTTCACACTGAATGTGATGAAGCTCAGAGCCTTAAAAATGTGAAACTGTGAAACTGTTCAAATGCTCTGGCTCTGGACTACAAGTACTCCACTAAATGAGATTTTAGAAAAGAAAAGAATGGTGAGATAGATGGAAAGAAAAAGTACGTATTAGGTTTAAAGAGGTAAGTGCTCACATTCTGAAGTAACTTTTTCCACAAGCTAAGGACCACAGAGGAGAATACTTCAGGGCTAGTTGTCATTTATTTACTGAGCACAGTGAAGGAGGAGGCCCATAAATCAGAACGAGGCAGTTAACATGGGTTGGTGCTCCGATAGTGGCCGTCTAAAGGGCAACACTGATGATTTAAACTTGGATTCGCTCTTATTCCTGATGATATTTTTTCAAGTGTCTTCTTATTCCTATTGAATTTTAAATTTCTTTTAAATGTATGTCAGTTTGGATAAGTGCCCTACTTATATTATGTGATGTGATTTGTTGGAGCCCCCCAAGTAAGTCAAGGTCTCAAACAATCCATTTTAGCTCCTTTCCCAACCTCCGAGCCAACTTTTTCTGATTGTCTGCCCCTCACAAACAAAAGATTTGCACAGCATGTAAGTGGGGATTTTGGGTTCACAGAGCTCTGTGTCTGAGATGGCCATATTATAGATAACTGTTCTCGTTACATCATACAAAGCCAAGAGCATCAAGAGTAAAGCTATCTGGCTGCGTTTTATCACCATAGAAACTGTGTTTAGCTGCTAGGCCATGTAAGTCTTTTGTTTTTACAACATCAGCTAATTGTTTTCACAAGGATAACACCATAAGTGATATGATGTTTCCAATTTACTGTCTGCTTGTATGATAAAATTATATGTCTGGAGCCTCAATCTGCTATCACACGTCTTCCTCTGCAATTATCCTAGAGGTGTGTTGTATCAAATGACTTTACTTCCATTTGGCCATTATGGATATTTTCAGACATGCAGCTCAACCAAAGCTCTTGGTAATCAAATACTGGAGCCTGAGGTGATAGGAAGGAGAAGTGAATCAAAACAGCTCAAATTCTAAATAATTTCTGCCCTCATTGAGAGCATATATTGATAGGCAATGATGTGTGTGTTAATTTGACCAGAGCTGTTTCCCCATGGCCAGACCAAGAGGCACCCGCAGTGAGAGTAGGGAAGAAGAAAGGGAGAGAGCTATGAACAAGGCGTGAAAAACAGTGGGTGGGGGTAGAGATAGCTCAGGATACAGAGAGAAATTCAGCAGCCGGGAAATGGATGAGAACGCAGATAAGGGGAAAATGAAACTGTGCAAGACATCAAGGGAGTGAGTGAAGGAACGGGTGGAAAAAGGTGTTTGAATAACAGAATGGGTGAAGTGTGGAGAGACGGGGTAGGAGTAGCTGGGATGAGATGAGATGAGTCTGTCTGGACTCGAGAGATGGATTAGTGTGTCTCCTGCTACCTGTGCGGGGGTCAGTGTTAAACTGCAAGGGCCAGATAAGGGCTTGGCAATAGCTTGAGTGTGGGCAAGAATTGACTGGTTACCTCATTGATTTAACTGGGAGAGACCACAGAGCGATGAGCAGAGTTCATACTAATACAGCTGTTTATCAATGTGTCAGGGCCTATGCGGAGCCCACCGAGGCCCGTGTGTGTGACCATATCAGCTGAGCTAATGGTGCTCGCTTCAACAGAAACTGACAAGTACTAGAGTCATCAGACACTACAGTGAGAGCTCAACTTTGTTTTCTATTTTTTATCCCGGATCTTGGAATGACATCTTTGAATGACATTCCAAAACCCAGATATTTATTTGTTTCTTGATAACATATTTTGAAGTGCGCAGATGTGTTATATAATAGTTATTCAAATACACATGTAGTCGGCACATAACATGCATGTTTTTTTGACATGTATTACAAATGCATCAGGGAAATTTGGTAAATATCCAAATATCCAAACATCAGAAGGTGATTGGCTGCAGACTCCCATCTCTGCAGGACCTGTACACCTCCAGGACACTGCGGCGTGCAGCCCGGATCTCAGCTGACCCTTCTCACCCTGGACACAGTCTGTTTGACCTGCTCCCCTCAGGCAGGAGGCTCCGGTCCATTCGCACCAGAACCTCTCGCCATAAGAACAGTTTCTTCCCCTCTGCTGTTGGACACATGAACAATAACCACATGATTGTCCCCGCCACTAACACATGACCCTACGCTGTGTCACTGCATCATTTCATGTTTGGCACTGATCACCACCTGCACTCATGTATATATCTTTCTACGTAGCACTCATAATTCTTATTCTCATGTATATATCTCATGTATATCTCATGCACATATCTTTCTTTCTACATAGCACTTTAATTCTTATTGTCTGCACTGAAGCACCGCAGCAATTTCCTAATGTTGTAAACCTCAACATCTGGCAATAAACCCATTCTGATTCTGATTCTGATTCTGATCTTAAAGACAGCAGTTATTCTGGTATAAAATTACTTTGAAGTTCAGATTTTTGATTTTTCTTTTCTTTTCTTTTTTGCTTGTCCTGTTTGGATCTTTAGCCATCAGAATTGTTGTCTGAAGGCCAAGAAAGATGACAAGTGGATTTACTTTACCAAGTGGATCATCATGGCCTTGCTATATTGGTCCATTTGATTGACCTTTATTATAATTATGTATTTATTTTATTTTCGTTTTTTAAAGACGGGACAGACATGACTGGGGAATAGGACAGGGAGAAAGAATGAAAGAAAGAGAGGGAGAGAAAGAAAGAAAGAAAGAAAAATAGAGGGGAGAAGAGATGGTGAGAAAGGGGGAAAAAAAAAGAAAGAAAAACAAACAAAACACCTGGATCACCTGTATGGAGATAAAAAACCAGAAGAGAAAACAAACAACAAAGAGCAACATAATAAAAACAACACCATCACAATAAACTAGCTAACAATAGATAACAGTAGATACTTTTTTAATTTCACCTGTTGAGAAAGAAAAAAGAAAACAAGCAGAAGAAAACGAGAGCAATAGAATAAACAACATCACAATGATATATGGGAATATAACTGTAAATACTAAATATTAAACTTTATTGTGCAGCACGTAAGATCGACAGCACACAGTGTGCTTTGAGGTAGGAGCCAAAAAAGGGCGTCGTTTGTGTGTGTGAGCACCCGTGTGTACACCTGTGAGCATGAACGCGCTTGTTTTTTTTTTGTTTTTTTTAAAAGGTTCCTTCATGTAATAATCTGCTAGAGGGTGTGGGGGGGCCACAGCCCCGTCCTCCAGGGCATGAAGCAGGTATGGAGGAGATCAAAACTCCAGACATCCAGAGGCCCCCAGAACACAAGAGACCAATGAAGACCAACAGAGGGGCAGCGGCGCCACTGTCCCAGAAAGAGCTGACGAGAGTCCCAGATGAGGGCTCACTCAGCAGCCGCGGAGCAGAAGCCAGGGGGAGTTGCAGTGAGGCCAGGCTCCAGGCCCCGATAAGCAGCCACCAAGGAGTGAGCCAGTGTGTACCTGGACGCCCATCCCCAGACACAAAGAACCACCAACGCACCGATGTCTGAGGGCGTCTGCCACTGGCAGAGGAAGTGGTGGTAGGGGGAGATAGGCCTCCATGCCTTGGAGTACCTGAGATGTCCCCAGAGAGGTGGCGTCTGGTACCCAACCTGACATATGGACACAGACAAACAGGCACACACAGATACAAACATCCATTCCCACCCTCATGCTCTCATATGCAATTACTCAACACTCACCTAACGTGGAGACAGACATAGAGAGACACTGTACACACGATCACACTCCCCAAGTGTACTCTAAGCCCCGGTTCTAGGTACCCTTGCCCCGGGAGGGGGAAACTGCACCCAGACCCAGGTGGTGTTACCCTTTTTCCTGGGATGGGGAGAAGCAGACCGCCCCGACTCCGCAGCAGCAGGGAGGCCCCACATTCCAGACCCCAGTCAGACGGCCAACTTCTCCTTCTAGCCCCCCCGCTCCAGCAGGCCGCAGAGAATGGGGGTGTGTGAAGACTCCAAACCTCCCTCCGCCCGCTCATATGTAGTGTTGATGCATGTGTGTTCTAAGGTGCCTTTAAAACCCAGGAGGGCATGGAGCTACCTGCCAGAGAGCAGCAGGTAAGCGCATAGCCCCTCCTGCTAGCCCTCAATGTCTACGTGTATTTAAAATTGAGAGGTGGGCAACGACGCCAGGGGTGAGGTGTACACCCTGATGGTAATTTGGATTCCGTGTAGCGTGCCCACCCCCAAGATCCTATATGTATGTGTTATGAGAGTGTGAGTAATGTGAATGTCTAAGTTGTGAGATAAAATTGAGGCACAGGAAGCCAGAAGGGGACAGGGGGGATGCCTCCCCTGCACCCCGGTGACACATTTTTACCCCAAGGCCCTGCATGTGTGGGTGATTGTGGTGGAGCTGGAAGAGGGAGGCAGCTGGAGATGGGGAGGGAAGGAAGGGAGGGGCAGACCCCAGATTTTTGATTGTAAATTATCCTGTGGAGCTACTCTGCAGAGGGGATGAAGCCTATCACATGGGTCATGGAGCAAGATGCAGGCTATGCCCTGGACAGGCGGCAGGGACAACCATTTGTTTTCCACCAACGACCAATTTAGAGTCACTAGTTCATCTAATAGGCATGTCTTTGAACTTTGGGAGGAAACTGGAGTAAACGGAAGGAACTCATGCAGCTATGGGGAGAACATGCAAACTCAACACCAAAGGCCCCAGCTGGCCAGTGGATTTAAACCCAGGAACCTCTTACTGTGAGATGGCAGGGCTAAGCACTACACCACGTGCTGACTCAAAATCAAAATAGTCAAAATATGTTGCATTCTGTAAGTCTGGAAAATATTCTGATGTCCGTGGTTTTATAAATATTTGGAATTAAACAGCTGTGTGCTGGAGTCTAGCTTGCATCCTGGCTTAATGTTTGCTATTCGTGTAGCATAAACAATGTAACTATACAGCAGTATCTCAATATATCAAACAAGCAAAAGAGCTGCATGACATATTGGCAACAGATTGGCTTCCAGTTGATGTAAAAACCTACTAGTAAGTTTTCTACTATTAGAAACATTCTTTAGTTATTAGAAACATTCTTTAGTTAGCTAGTTGGATTACTTTTACTGCTCAACCGCACTGTTGCTTCACAGCAAGAAGGTCCAGGATTCAAATTCAGCACGTGGTCGTTTGCATGCTCTCTCTGTGTCTGCATGGGTTCTCTCTGGCCCACTGTCCAGACACCCAGTTACCAGAGTTAGGTTAATTGGTGATTGTAAATAGGGCTGCCACAAACGATTATTTTTGCGATTAGTCGACTAATCAGATCATCATCCATTGGACGCAAAACTACAGCTTATTGCACCAGCAGCATCTGCTCTTATATAACTATCATTAGCTTACAGCTTTAAGTGTTTAAGGTCTGTGCTAACTAAAAATAAAGACAAGATGATAGTTTATTAAATTTTAATGAAATTTGCGGATTGTTTCGGTGAAGTTTAATAAACTCCTTGCTATCTAAAATATAACAGGACACTGGAGTATATTCTGGAGCATCTCACACTTCTGATAATCAGTTGTCTGCTTGATGTTTATTCAGCTGTGTAAAAACTATAACTTTAATCTCAGACAAACTGATTTACTCAGGAACAAATAAAATACTAAAAAAAAAGCCAAACAATAACATTTTAAGTTATCTAAGTGACTCATATATATTTAACCTGAGTAGCGAAAGACGGCGGTGGGTTTGAAAATGATTTGCGGGGAGTCCGGTGTTCTCACGGCGCTAGTGAGCCTAGCCCCCGGCTCGCTAACGAGCTAGTGGGTAACAGATGTCTCCGAAAACGTCGGAGCGCTTTTGAAAAATATGTGGTGTCCTGATAAACTGAGCAGATATTTGAGGTTTACACAGCTACATTCTCGCCTGAAAATATGTTAAACGTTTATTTTGTGACCCAGAAAGAATAATAAGAGTAACATTAAAACTAACCAGCTGCCGCCATTGTTGGAAACTGCGCTGGGCCGCGCTATGAATTCTGGGACACAGCTGCTTCTTCTTCTTCTTCGGGGTTTAACGGTAGCTGACATCCTTGTACATGCAATGCTGCCATCTTCTGTTTCAGTCCGTTATTACACTCTTAAATCCTGCCACTTATTCCTGCGTCTTTTGTGATCTTACAAAGCTTCAAACGACGCGTCGACTATTAAATCAGTCGTCGACGATTTTGATAGTCGACGTAATCGTGACTAGTCGACTAATCGTGGCAGCCCTAATTGTAAATTGCTTGTAGGTTTGAATGTGTGTGTGGATAGTTGTGTGTCTCTGTTAGCCTTGCTAAAGTCCAGGATTTACTGTTTGTCTTGTCCTATGGCAGCTGAAGTGGAAGAAGATGGATGGATGGATGGATGGATGGATGGATGAAACTCTACGTCTATTTCGCTTTGTGGGAATACCTCCATTTGCTTGTCAAAATCGAGATAAGACACACTGCCTAACACTCTAATATCGGTACACTACATAAGAAGCTGTAGCCGAGATATGGTTAGGTTCTTTTACCATTAGAAAAAGGAAGGAGAGATAAATGTAAGCCTGGAAATGAACTGAATTCCATTTCCTACTTTATCGCCTTCTGTATATACAAACGTATAACAATCTGAATTATCTATAAAGTTAAAATCGAATCCAGAGGAAGAAGCCATAATGAAAAATGGCTCTAAGACATGTGTGCAAGACTTTGCATGCACAGACAGTAAACACACTAAAACAGAGGGCTATTCTCAGCAGGGCGAAGCCTTTTATTTCTTGTTCCGGGACTTGTCCCATTCTGACATTTGTTTTGAGGGCAGTGGTGTCGGTGCAGGGCAGGTGGTGGGTGGTTGATGCTTGGAGAGGAACAGCCCAGGGTAGGATGTCTATAATTACATATTGATTTCTTGGGGGCTGCTGTTCTGCTAGTGTTGTGAAAGTGCAGAATAAATCACTCGGCCTCTATGATAGCTGAGTATTTATTCTCTTTAATTCTGTTTATGGTGATCTTGATTCATGCCCTCCAACCCTAGACACGCCTCAGTGCGGCTGCCCACTTCATGTCAGAGACAGATGATGGTACATGGCTGTGAGTTTGTGTCTGTCCTTATGTGTTTTTATGTGCAAGTGTATGGAAGTCTTACAGACTAGTGGCTGGTTTATGCATTAACAAGTGAGCATGCTGATGGCCTTAAAAAATGAAGACCCTTAGGGTTAAATGATGATGAAAGTCAGTGATCCTTATCTCAGCCTGAGAGAAACTTGGATGCTTACTCTTTTTAGTAAAACAGTGTCTGAATCATAATACTGTGTTTATCCCTCATCCTACATATTGGGGTGCATTTAGACCACAGCATTATATTTTTGTCATATCTCAGATTTTTTTCTATCATTCCAGTTCTGGCTTTTTGTTTGTTTGTATGACTTTGTCAGTCATTTTGTTCCTAATGGAACAAAACACCGTTGTTTTTTTTATTTCTGCTTTTATTGGTGCTTTTTAAAACTGCAAATGTTTTGGGTCCCAGTGGACTTCAGGGAAAAGCACCAAATTAAACCTATGCAGTTTAAATAAATGGAAGTGTTTATTCAGTTAATGTTTGCCGTGAGACATAATTAATGTCACGCAGTATCAAGAGGGATAGGGCTACTCTGTCAGTCATTTTAAAAATGAAACGTTTCCACCCTTCTGGAAGGGAAAATTCCCTTTCGGCTGACTCAGGATCTCGTCTCTGCTTTTTGCAGATGATGTTCTTTTGCCCTCATCAGGTGATGACTTCCAATTTACACTGGCAAGGTTTGCAGCTGAGTGTGAAGCAGCTGGAATTAGCATCTCTCAAGCCATCCTCTGAGGTCCTCTGAAAGTATGGAGTACCCACTCCAGGTCAGGTATGAGTTGCTGCCCCAGGTGGATGTGTATAAGTACCTTAAGGTCTTGTTCATGGGTGAGGGGAGAGTAGAGCTGGACACTGACAGACAGATGTTGTACTGCTGTGGTGACGAGAGAGCTGAGCTCGAAAGCAAAGCTGTTGAGTTACAGGTCAGTCTGCTCTCACCTGTGGTTGTGAGTTGTAGGTAGTGACTGAAATAATAAGAATGAGAACACAAGCAGCAGAAATAAGTTTCCTCCGAAGGATGTCTTAGTAGAGCAGCTACTCCTCTTCATCAAAAGGTGTCAGCTGCAGCTGACCAGAATTCCTCCTGGACACCTCGTAGGTGTTTCTGGTATGAACACGCTGGAGAGATCTCTAGGTTACCTGATGTTGTGTATGGAGCAGGGCGATATGACCAAAAATATTTATCAAAATTTGCGATAACGATATAACTGACGATATAATTGACACTAGACAAAATACTTTACAACTCCACAATTTTATTAGTGCAAAAAAAACATCAATGTATTTCCACTTAAACAAGCAGCTGTTTATAAAGTTATATAAAAATGTAACAGTACAAATGCATATTCCTTGCTGGCAGTTTAACCAAAAGGCATTTCCAGTGGAAACTGGCTGACATATCCTCAGCATAACCATGTATAATATCCGCAAAACTTAAAAATAGTATATATACACACACAATACGGTAATATTATGTTGAAGCACAGTACGTATCACTCCGCGAGGTGCCTGCCTACGATAGCCGTAATGCTCCGACAATCCATCAAGCGGTGCGGGTTCCTAGCTTAGCAAAGTCGTACTGAAACATTTGAAAGATTTTCGAGCGCCGTGTACATAAACTCGTTTCGAGGTCAGTAAACACAACCAGAATTCATACATAAGGCACACGGGATTATAAGGGGCACTGTCGATTTTCAGAAAAATCAAAGGATTGATTTTAAGTGTGCTGTATTTTACAAAACACACAGTAATAACGACGGCCCGCTAGCATGCGCTACCAAAAATAGTGCTTTGTTGTGTATCTGACGGACGAAAGCTAAACCAGTGCCACACCACTGAAGTTGCAGCATTTTTACAAACCAGTTCTGGTTCATCTGTTTCATTCAATGATCCGCTTTCGCCCTTCTCACTCTCTGTCGCCGCCATGCTTTTTCCGCCATGTGCGTATGAAAACAAAGGCTCTGCCCATATTCTATCGCAGTATGATATGGCCCAGTCCTAGCTGTGTATACATTTAATATTGCTTTGTTTCTGATTTGTTTCATTACATAAATACGACATAAATAATGTTTAAATGAAATTACTGAAAAAATAGTTGATACCTGAATTAAAGGCTAGCAAACAGGCTTTTAAGTAACAATGGATAAAAGCTACAAGTTATAATCAAGTAAAATTTACAAAATGTGCAAATAATTTTGTAACCAAGCAATAATTATAATAATATTTTTCTCTATTGGTTGACATTAATTGCACAAACAATAATAATAATCTGAGAAAACATATGTTTTGATATCATAGTTGGTTCTCGCAGTAAATTATTTTTTGCGTCCCCGGGGACTCATTAGTAGTTTGTGTATGTCAAATATGTCGATAGGATGAGAGTTACACAATGATATGAGAAGAGCAGTAAAATTTATAGTAGTAAAATAATTTGGCATGGTGCAATGGCAAGCTGTGGTATTCATTGTCACTGTTAGGTTAGCTCGAGGGCAGCAATCATCAAACTGAAATTAAGCTGATGATGCTTTCACTGGCACTGGCCAAATTCCACTTTTATACAGCTAGGGGTTTGGAAAGCAAGCATGACAATGTAATAGCTAATATAGTGTACAGACAGTTAATCACATGCTAGTCTACTACAGCAGCAAAAGATATATATGAATATATATTTGTGTAAAATGCATTTCTTCGCCCTTTGTCTCTCTTTTCTATGGAAAAGTTTGAAACACATCTATCTTGAAAGTGTAGATGGAGGCAAATATTTCAGGGGACCAATGCAAAAAGAAGTTATTTAACGGTGGTATCTTTAAATTGTGCACATAGAAGTCTGGAAAAAATATTCAATTGAAACTATCAACAAGTAAAGTGAAAGTGTGGAGAAAAGAGTTTGAGAGAGAGAAAAGAACTGGTTAACTGCCTTCGGAGCTCTTCAGCTTTCTGTCATACAGGATGTCTGACTATGGGCCTATGATACGCTGAATTGAACAAGAATTAAAGGGAGAGATAGAACCAGAGAGCTGGGAGAAGCCTGACAGGGGTATGAACACGAGTGAACACAGAAATGGTAAGGCAGGAAGGAAGGAAGGAAGAGTGAAGGAGTGAACGCTATATTGCCAGTAGGCATTGGCATTTAAGATTCATTATGGGCAACCGTGCCTGTTTCAACACGGAGAAACTCAGCTGTCACCCTGATATACGACAGCAATATTTCCCTCTAAATTCTGATGGCCTACAGTAATTTGGTATTTAGTAAGTGATGTTTAACAATCCTTTTTCTTTTTCTCCCTCCTGCTCTTTGTAATCTACACAATGACATGCAACTTTTAGCAGGTACTGTAAATAAGCAAGATAAAGACTATCTGGGTTTATTTGTATTGGGGGAGATATCGTTGTTGGCTCCACAAACTCTGTTATTTAATATGAAACGACATCAGGTTGCAAAGGCAGGTGCATTAGAAACTGGCTTTCAGGGATTTAAAAGAACATCTACAATGAGACTTGACAGTCATGCTGCTTGTTCAGATAGGTGGCATGATTTAAACAATCTATGAAACCTGAGCTGCTGTTCACAGAAACGTGTGTAGTGTCTAACAAGGGGATTTCATGCATCTGTTAGACGCTACGTCAGATTCTGTGCACAGTAGCTCTAGATTGTGCACAAAAACATACAGTCCAATGAGGGGATTTCGTATATTTCACACATCTATTAGATTTAACCCTTTAAACCCTAACCTAATTTACCCTTTAAACCAGGGGTGGACAACTCCAGGCCTTAAGGGCCGGTGTCCTGCAGGTTTTAGATGTATCCTTGATCCAACACAGCTGAATTAAATGGATAAATTACCTCCTCCACATGTCTTGCGGTCAGTGTTGGGGAGTAACGGAATACATGTACCGCCGTTATGTATTTAAAATACAAAATATGAGTAACTGTATTCCGTTACAGTTACCGTTTAAAAAGGTGGTATTTAGAATACAGGTACTTTGTTGAAACAAAGGGATTACACGGCGGTATTTTCCTGTTTCATATTGTCGCGGGTCAGGACTGTTTGGGTTTTGTTTGACAGCTATGCTCTGTTGTTCCAGGCGGCAGTGTTATGGTTGCCATGGTTACAGGGTGACACGCCCTCTCTCTCTCTCTCTGCGACTGTGTTTCCTGGGTGAGAGAGTTCCTTTTTGTTGTTGTTGTGCTAAGCTAATAGGCAGAATGCTACAGGCATAGCCCTAAAGAATGTAGCCTCATGGGCAGTGTAGTCCGTGCTGCAGGGAGAATGGACTGCCATACCTGTTATGTGTCTGTCAGCGCGAGGAGGAAGAAAAAGGAGAGTGGAAAAGTACGAGTTGTCATTGAGCAGAAACGGGAGCTGGAAGCATGAAAATATAATAATAACCACTGCAGCCAATCTGTAGTGGAATACATTTTAAAAGTAACCTTCCCAACACTGCTTGTGGTTCTCCAGAGGCCTGGTAATGAACTAATGATTTGATTCAGGTGTGTTGACCCAGGCTGAGATCTAAAACCTGTAGGACACTGGCTCTTGAGGCCTGGAGTTGTCCACCCCTGCTTTAAACGTTAACCCTTTAGACCCTCACCCGCGACGGGTGAGGGTCTAAAGGGTTAAGGAAAAAATACTTTACCTTAAGATGTTTTAAGTAGTAGTGGGTCTTTTTTCTTTTTGAGCCTCAATGTTGTTTTGTTGGTTGGTCCCCCACTTGTCTAGTAGTTTTTAGTAGTATTTATTTATTGTCATTGTCAAGAACAATGAAATTGCGTTTGGGGCTTCCATACAACCCAAAAAAGAAGAAAATAATAAATACCCCTTAAAACCCAAGTGTACATATTTAACCCAGTGTGACTCCAATGCAATAAGACAATCCTTAGCAATAATGTTCGTAGAAATTCAGACAAAGACCTGAGAAACATGACAAAATACAACAATGCAACCCATTCAATATTATTGTACTGTGAGATATGATATCAGATATGATAGTTATCTATTTAAGAAAGAGGGGGGGGGGGGGGGGCAGGAGGGGGAAGAGAATAAAGATATGATGCACCAATGCAGACCAGTTCATTGCTATTAAGAAGTTGGATATGGTTATTGTCCGTGAGAGGGGGGCAGTGAGTTCAGGAGCCTCACAGCCTGTGGATACAGGCTGTTGGCCAGTCTGGATGTTCTGGCCTGTATAGACCTGTACCTTCTCCCTGAGGGCAGCAGATGGAAAAGGTGGCGCGCAGGGTGATGTTGGTCCCGCAGGATACTGTGCACCCTCCTCAGACAGCGAGTGGGGAAGATATTACTGATCTCTGGCAGACTTGTTCCAATAATTCTGCCAGCTTCTTTCACCACCCGCTGGAGTGCTTGCTGATCGGCCTTGGTGCAGCTGGGGAACCACACTAGAAATCCATACGTCAGAACGCTGCTGATGGCACAGTTGTAGAAGTTCAACATCAGAGATCTGGGAATGTGTGCGCTCCGCAGATACAGGCCATTTTTTAATACATTTCGACTTGCCCTCATATTTCACCCAGTGGTCCACAGACTTTTATATTTGGTTACAGTTAGACATCACCTTGACCTAACATCACACTAAGTTAATGTTAGGTCATGGTGAGAATTATGGTTTTGAATGAACTGTCTGATTAGTAGTAGTTTTTACTGTATCTATCTATCTAATGCTACCTGTAAACATCATGCCTTTTGCATTTGTCTCAACTATGAGCATTCACTGTAATCACAAAAAGCAAAGTGTGTTTTGGGATTTTTAAATTATTATTATTTTTATGTATAGGACTGCATGGCACTGTTGGTTTTTTTGTGTGTGTTTTATGTGGTTCTCAAATCATAAAATGTTAGATGATACGATAAAATTTGAGATGATAAGATCTGCACCATGCACTTTATGAATTTTTTTAAAAGTTGGTGTAAAATGGAAAGACACTAACTAAGTGCTAAGTGCATTTAGGTACAGTATTATCCCCATATATGTCACACATTTTAGCATAAATTTGGAGCGCTGTACAGAGACACTTTAGACATGGGACAATAGACTTGAAAGTTACACTTTATGTCATGTTTACATTTTGTATGTCCTGCATGTACAGGACATTAAATTGAGATATTAAACTTTTAGGCAGAAACCTAAAAGACTCAGATGAAATGTTTTACATATATTATTTTATGTATAGCCTTTCAAAGCCAATCTGTATCTATGGCTTTGCAGTTGTGGTTTGCATTCACTTGACATGTGAGTGTGTAACACACAGAGTTTCTGCTTTTGTTTGCGAAGTCAAATTAGCATCTTCAGCTGTGTCTCTTGAGCATTCAGTAGATTTATCTGGTGCTGTCCGCTAGAGGCATTTTCCCAGAAGATCTTCATACCAGTGAAGCACAGGCCTTAAATCTCAAATCAGTGTAGCTGCAGTCTTTGCTTTGGGCTACGTGGCATTGATATGAAGGCAATTCCAGCCTTCTTTCATGGAGGCTGCTGTCATTCAGCCCCAAGCAAAGTTCCACACAGCCCAGCATGGCAAACCTCTGCTGGATATCTCGCATTTTCTCATCATCATTCCTCACCTGGGGAGCTGCATCCAGCCATGGATGCATACACGACAAGAAAGAGAACGAGGGGCGAGAGACAGAAAGAGAAAGAGAGATGAAACTTTCATGACACGCAGGGTTGGTGTGGGCAACCACAATGAAAATTCAAAGGTGAACTTTTCTCCAGGACTCTCAGTGATGAGAGTAAAGACAGCCTGGAGAGGTGCGAGGGAGGGGAAGAGGGGCTGGGGGAGTCAGTGAGTGAAGATAGCCCCTGGATGTGATGAAGGAAGAAGACAGAGTTTATCGCTGGGCTTTTAATCCCACTAATCCTTTTTAGTATACCCCCCTTATCTTCTCTTTATTCCCTATCGCCTTAATTTTTCATTTATTTCATCCACTTTTTCGTTTTGAACTTTCTGTGTTATATTTGTTCTCCACCAATGCTGCACATCCTCCCCCGGATGTGGTAGGTGTGAGAGAAAGTCTGACCACAGACCGAGGGAAGCATCAGGAGACTGGGTTGGGAGGTGGCAGATGTCTCAGTGGAGATCTCTGAGGACATCGCAGTCTCCATGCAGTCTCCACACACACACACACACACACACACACACACACACACACACACACACACACACACACACACACACACACACACACAAGGAAGTATATCGGCTCCACTGTTCTCTCTCTCCGCATCAGCTTGTCTGTCTCCCTCTTCCAGGAAATGTGCGGTGCTGTGTTATGATCGATGGGTTGCGTTCGGAGACAGAGCAGCCCCCACTGTTTGTTTGTCTCTGTTACGCATGGCTGCAGAATGACAGCTGGGACCAGTGCATGGCTTTGAGTCTGTCTGGCAAGAAAAGTTGGGCTCCTTTGGTTTAACTCATGTTTTGTTCCAAAAATGGAAAGAGATGAGAGTTTCTGAGTGTTATGTGGCTTGGCTATGAATGCCCTTTGGTAAACCATATTCACAAAAGGCACTTGGGGAATTTTGAATATAACACGTTGCTCCTAAAATTTATGTTTGCCAAGCTCGATTTTGCAGCAAAAGAAATCAATAGAACCTACTGCGTATGTGTGTGTGTGCGTGCGTGCATGTGTGTGTGTGTGTGCTCCAAAAATAACAGTCTATTGTGTTAAGTAAAAGTAGAAAAGGACAAAAGGGAGGGCAAGAGATGTGTGAGGATACTAGTGTCTGGAATCATAACTCATCTGTGTACATGCATTCATGGTGTGTGTACCCACACGCATTGCCAAAGCAAGAAAAGTGAGCAATCAGCAAAACACAATCACTCACAGAGACATGTTTTCGATCTCAAAGTCTACCTCAGGAAATGAGAAGGATCTTATCTGAGTTCATCTGTTAATAAAATCTGCCTTTAAAGCCAAAAAATTAAATTTAAGCATTTACCGATAATGACTGAGGATGATTCACCGATTCACTAATTACCATTATCTTGGCATGGTGCACTGGAAATGAACAGAAACTGCTCTAATAAACCCCACGCTGCCAAATCTGCATTATATCTGCTCCTAAAATAACCTTTCCTGTGTATTTGACTTCCAGAGGCAGCACAAAGTTTGCTTTGATATTTATCATACTTGTGACAAACAAGAACAGCAAGGTATGATAAGCGGTAGATTATCGAGTTGACATCCGAGACGTCTGCTATGGTGGTGTTTGAATATTCTGGCACATTCTTACCACAGTTTTTTTTATACTCTTTTTTTATACTCTTTTTTTTATACTCTTTCCACATATTGTTAAGATGCAGATAATAATCCTGGTGCAGAAAAGCAGACAAGCATTGGATCAGATGTGCAGCGGGACAGCTGTGGGCACTTTCTAGGGAATTCTCCTTACATGAGTGATACATCTCCATAATCTGTGAATACCACATGGTTGCAGGATATACAGAAATCTGCAGCACGGGCCTACCGACTAAAATGAATAAATTACATGCAGCAGTCACATATTGTATGAGGTGTAGTTACAGTTACAAACAAGAAAAATATCCGCAATTAATTTTTTTCTGCTGTGTCAAAAAAAATTGGATAATGTTTTCACTTGAGCAAAAGAGGAAGTGAGTAAAAACAAAAGTATCATGATCAGCTTCTTTACAAGACAGATACGCACACAAATATGCACATGCATATATGCACAGTTGGGGCAGATATTAGCTAGAGAGAAGACTTAAACCTAAAAAATGCTTAGCACGGCCGCAGTGGAATACGTATCAGGATCATTTGAATATCTTATCTTTTTTCACCTGCAACCAGGACCAAATCTAATGCTCTGAAGCCCCACTAGGATTATTGTGCACAATTTTTATTGAATTATTTACAACATTGTAGAAGAAGAATAGGATTTTGCATAAAAACTTTTGCACCTCGGAATATATTAAAAAACAAAAGGCAGAAGAACTGAGCGTAGCGAAGCTTTGCATGGTTACGCCGCGCTGCCTGTTCCTATGGAGACATCAAAGAACTTCTCATCACAGGAGGGAAAGTTTTGAAGCTTGTTAAAATTAAACGGTTGAACGGCAGTTGTTGTATCATCATATCATCATCCTCATGAAACATACACAGAGAAATGCTGTCTATGTAAGCAGGCTTCACACTGTTTACATGTATCCTTCTGACAGATGATGGAGAAGAGTGCAGTGCTCTGACTCTACATCCTCATAATATAAAACATTCTCATAATCGAGGGTTCATAGTTATATATTTCTTTTATGTTCGTTTATGATCAGTATGTTAGTTATAAATGACGTGGAAATAACATGGAAATGTGCTATATACACTTGTCGGCCACTTCATTAGGTAAAACTGTTCAAATGCTCTTTAATGCACATTTCTAATCAGCTGAACACATGTTAACAACTCAACAACCATTTCCAGGTTTCAAAGAGAAAGGTCCAAAAAAGAGAAAACATCCAGTAAGCGGCTGGTTTTGGGGTGAAAATGCCTGTTGATGCCACAGATGTCAGAAGAGAATGGACAGACTGCTTTGAGCTCATAGGAAGGCAACAGTAACCCAACTAACTGCTCCTTACAACCAAGATATGCAAGAGAGGATCTCTGACAAGTTTGAAGTAGATGGGCAACAGCAGCACACCATACCATGTGCCAGGTGGATCACATCCCACGTCACAAAGGTTAAATCATCTCTAAACTTTTTTTTAAGCATGGCATTAAGGTCACTGTACTCAAATGGGCTCCACAGTCACCAGATCTCAATCAAATAGAGCACCTTTGGTCTGTGGTAGAAAGGGAGAGTCACGTTATGGATTTGCAGCTCGCCTGTGTGATGCTATCATACCAGTATGCCCAAAATCTGAGGAATGCTGCCAGCATCTTGTCGAATCTGTGCTGCTAATAAGTATTAAGGTAGTACTGAAGGTAAAAAGGGTTGAATCTGGTAATAACAAGGTGTACCTAATGAAGTGTCTAGTGACTGTATAGTTACACGTCCTCAGAGGAACACAATACAAATGCATTATTAATAATATACTATAAAAATAAAATATTACATACTCTGTGCACCAATATGTACAGTTTAGACATATGTACAAGCATGCTATAAGAAAAAGATACACATGACCACCAGCCACCATACAAACAATACAGTAGATATAAGCAAATACAATGTGATAGCACATTAAGCATGAATAGAAATACCCACCATTTTCGCTGACACACGCACCTGTATATGCAAATAAATCCCTCCTCCCTTGAGACTCTCCACATAAATACTTACTAGGTAGCAGATTTGCCTGGGGTTTTCGGTGCACCTTTCCTCTTAACCTTGATGTTCTCTCCAATTCCCACACATCTGCTTAACACATGTAGCCCTGAGCATTCACTTCCACCTGACAAGAGAAAAAGGAGCGATGAGAAGAGAAGGAGAGAGAAGGATTGGGGGATCAGGCGTCTCCAGAGATTGTGATTGGCATTCAGAAGCACAGCTTCCAGTCCGCGTGCCCAGCATCCCTTAGAGCTCCACCTGGCCTTCACAAGGTGTGGAGAGTGAGCTGAGAGTCCTTAGATGTACTTTATATACATCTTTAGTTTATTCCTGTCAGAACAACCTTTCGTGGATGGTATTCAGTAAGAAGTGATTTTTGTATTTTATTTTTGGTAACCTGGCCTTCAGTTACGCTGACTTTTAGTCAAGCTTACTTGTCTGGATCTTGATACATCTTGATGCTTCAATCATAGGATCAGCTAACATTTGCTATTAAGTTATAGCTTGTAAGGAAAACCACAAGTGTTGCTTAGAGGGTTTAATTGTAGCCAGGAAGAATAAGAAAACTGATATTTGAGCTAAGCCAGTTATTATTTATCGTCTGACTGTAATGTAGATAAATGTTAATAAAATATTTGTTAAATAGAAGCTATTTATGTTGAAGCTTGTATTTTGGCCAGGGCCGTCTTCTTCCTGCATGGATCCAAAGCCTGCTAAACGTGACTCTCCAATATTGTTCAGACTGCAAATGAAAATCAGAAAAACTTCTGGTGTCTTCTCTGTATATCATTTTAAGATTTTAAGAGTTTTTCTCCCCACATATCTGTCTGCTATAGATAGAAAACAGTAGTGTAAGCTCACAACTGCTAAAAAGCAAAACATGGCTAGACTTCTTTCTGGTCAGCTGTAGGTAGAGCTGGGCGATAGAACGATAACGATATGTATCGCGATATAACTTTTACTCGATAGAGAAATTAAGCTATCGCGATAGACCTCGCAGCTCTTGTCCTCTTAAAAAAAATAAATAAATAAAAAAAAAAAAAAGGTCAGCCGATCCAAATTCCGTAGCGCAGAGCCGAACCAATCACAGCCGCAGCGTCACGTCGCGTGACTTGTTACGTACAGCACAAGTGCCAAGCCGCACGTGTGTTTGTTTGGGAAGCAGCCAGCGGGTAATGGAGCCAGCGCATAATGGAGGAAATGAGTGTGCCGACTAGAAAAATCAACCGAGCGTGACCGAAGAGAAAACAGATGACGGTTCCAACGCCGGAGAGATTGTCGAACGGAAGAGCCATAGAAGTTCCGTAGTGTGAAGGTATTTCGGCTATTTCAAGTCTGACAAAAAACAGAGTAGCGTGCACTGTAAATTGTGCCGAAAGCAAGTCTGGAAATACAATAAACTGGTGCATGCGTCACACTGTGCGCCACGTTATTGTTTCGGTGAAATGAATTTCTACAATAGTGTTACTGTTAATTCTACTCTCTGCAGTGTTTAAATGCTTACATATACACACAGTTACTGTCCCTCCACACATACGACTCGGGTCTGCTTCTATGCCCCAGCTTTGTTTACTTTTTCCCACCGAGGCTTCTAGACTTCTGATTGGCCAACATTTCTGCACGGTTAGGAATCTAGCGCCACCTGCTGCTTTGGCATGTTCATAGCAGCGTTTTCCTTCATTTCTGCCTTTATGTGTGGACGGGATTATTTTTTAAAACGGAAAATCTCCGTTTTCAAAAACACCCGTGTACGTGTGGACGTAGCCTCAGTCTCTGACTGGAAGCGCTAATTCATCATTCGGCTTTTGTCAGACTAAAGTAACTGTTACAACTGTTTGAAAAGCTCAGCTATACAACAAGGAGAGATTGAGAATTTCCTTTTAGTTCTCAGTTTATTTGATATTGACAAAAGTTAGTCAGTTTTGTCTGTTCTTCTGTAAAACAAACTAAGATTTATTTTTAGAATTAATACTTTATTTCTAAGTGGAATTGACAATTTAGTCTGTTTCATTTGTTCTATTTTGAAACTTAAACGCTTTAGCGGCTGCCTTTTGTGTAGTTTGCAATATTTGCCTTTATTTAGCTGAAAAAGTCTCATGTTCCTTAAGTACATCTACCCTGTTGAACTTATTATGGGAAATAAATATTTAAAAACAAGCTGCTGATTATTTCACATTTTACTTGTGAGCAACGGCACATTTAAATCTTACAAATATAGTTATTTGGCTTATATCGTGATAGATATCGTTATCGCCTGAAATGAAAAAAACATATCGTGATATGAAAAAATCTCATATCGCCCAGCTCTAGCTGTAGGTAATGAAATATGTGCCTGAACCTTAGATTCCCATTGGATGAGGAAAAAACGGCATCATATTTTAGTATGAGTAACCAAATTATTGTCATTTATTTATTTTTTCACAACGTAGACAGTTTTGTTTTGCCTCATTACTGATACCACATACTTGCTGAGGGTCTCAATTACTAACTGCAAAGAGGTATTTATTTCTGGAAGACATTAGAGACCTTAAAAGGCAAACAAGGTCATTTTTCTGATTACAGAAAAACTGATTCAGATGGAAATAGCTCAAGTTTCAGGTGGAACAATGCTGGAGTACTTCTGCCACTGTATATGTGAACAAGCTCATATGTGTGTGTGGTTGTATGTGTATGCAGGAGGATGTTATTGCTGAGGGCAGAAAATCAAAGGGAAGAGAAAACAATACAGGCTATTCTTTCCATTCTGTCCCGTGGTGGTTCTCCGAGGCCCACTTCTCCAAAAGCCTTAATATTGTCTTCTTTATTTCTCCTTTTTTTCCATCCTCTGTAATTTCTTCTCTTTTTCTCCGTATTGCGTGTACATCCACATTTTTCTCCTCTCTGTAACTTGCTTTATGTAGAAAATGACTGTTCAGTCAGGGATATACTGCATGTAAGACAATACTGCTTCAGCCTGTAAGTTAAGACAGTGTCTAAAGTGAAAGAAATTAATAGTGACATGCCCCCAACACACACACACACACACACACACACACACACACACACACACACACACACACACACACACACCTTGTACAACTCATTTAGAACATCTAGCTAGGATAACACATCCTAGGATAAATGTTCCCACTCTCAAACCACTTCACCCCAAAGTATCCTCAGTTTCTCTGTGTTTCTTATCTGACTTTGATTGAGTCCTCAGTGCATCCTTTTGCCACACTCCGGTGTAATATTACTTTTAAAAGAGCAGAACGAGGAGAGAGCCCTCACAAACAGACTAGTTCCCATCCAACCGTTTGTAGCTTCCATTAACCCGGACTATGCAGCCTCACTGGTTTCACACTACATTCCCCTTCATTCACATTAACACGCCATTGAGTCTCAAAAAGAAAAGGGTAGGATGTAATTGCCTTTTGAGCGATGTTTGTGTCATTATCTTGCTTCAAGGTCAACTACTAACAACAACCATTTAGCACCACACACTCAGAAAGCTTCAAAAGTCTCAGCTGGTAATTTGGAGCATAGATAGTGACAATCAAAGGACAGACTTTGGGTTTTAAAGAGTCAATTTCAACAGTGTTTAATGCTGATCACAGGTTCCCTGTAGAGTAAATAAATATTGGAAGGAAACTTTGGAATGCAGGATTTTTCAACAGCCTGCATAGCTTTTTAGGAATTTAATATGTCTGTTCTTTTACCATTCTGAAGTTGCTCTTAAGTTAGTTTTCCAGTCCATATAATTCTCAATTATGCATGATTTTATTTTGGGCATGTACTAGAATAGCTTTATAACATTAGATTGTGAAAACCACCGTATTCTTCCCACAATGTACCACATTTCACCCTCTGTCTGAAAGGTTCTACTGGCTTTTTTACAGCACTAATTTTAACATGGTGTTACTAATAACATAAATGAAGGTTCTGCTGGATCTAGTTATTAGTAACAGCTGTGTTTACTTGCTATTCAAGATTCAAGCCTTATCTACTCTGTATGTTCAGTGAAAATGAGGCAAAGGAATACCAATTATGTCTATTCCTATCCTTAATGCCATTGTACTGGAATAAATGAATAGAAGTAAATAAAAGCATTCACACCTGATTTTAGACAAAATAAAACATCACAGAAGACATAGCTTTCATTATAGATGTGATTAAATCAGTTTAGCTAGGGAAAGCCCTGTAGCCAAGAAAGCCCTAGCACTCTGCTCTGTATGCTGTTAGGTCTGCTAAGAATTTACAGCTAAATGTGACAGAACATCCTCAATCCATGACAATTACAGAATTAGGGAACAAAAGATAGAACAAACAGGAAGTTCAGAACCTAGAAACTCTCTGGTCCTAGAAACATAGTTGCTGTAAGTATAAGTACAGTTTTCTGAGAGCAGAACTCAGCTGTGCAGATGTCGATCAGCATCAGACCCAAATTAAGGAGAAACACTTGCAGAAGTTGCTGTGTTACACAATGCATTCACGTAATGTTGTTGCTGTTTTTTTGGAAAGTACTTGCATAATCATGACTTAATTTTCTCATGTGCTAGTAGGGAATTATTTTCAAAATATCAAAAGCTGACTTTTGAGGCAGCACTTTGAAACACAAGGTGACACAAAACACATTAAACTCCACTTGTTAACTGGTTTCTAATAGGGATCTTTAAGTATCTACAATCTTCCATTGCTTTGACCTGTGGTCATATATTCAAATCTGACGTGGTTTTAAGTCGTATATTTTTAAGAAATTAACTTAATTAGTTTAAGTTCTGAATTGTTATATTGACAGTGGTAATAAAAACCCTTAAAGGCAAGAGTATATAGGAACACTGTGGTTCCTGAAACATTATATAAATATAATTAAAAAAAAAACACCTTTTGCAGTTTATATAATTATCATTCGTGTTACAAGCATGATATACTGTACATATATCTGAGCTTATTCAGCTACAGATGTATCTGATATGAAAATGGGATTTCCATTCATCATAATGTGATACACAACACTGTAATAGCTATGTCTAAGCTAGGTTTCATTATAAGCCAAGCTGACTCCAACAGTTGCATAAACACAGCTGTTGTTTGTTTATGTTTAGAAAGGCTTGCAAGCACCAGTTGTTCTTCAATTCCAGATTCAAAGGATAATGGAATTACGTGCTCAATTTCTACTCCAAAAATCTGCCGAAGCACTGACCAGAAATAGACTGCTGTTTGTCAAATTAATGAGGGAGTCGTTTGCCAACAACAGACATGCTCAGCTGGACTCCCTTATCAAATAACCATAGTTCAACCCAAAACACAGCTTTGGTTCTACCTGGAATAAACAAAGGAATAAATCATATTCATATTCGATCGGTGTTCTGCAACAGCGTGGCGACCTGAAACTTGTCGTCCTTGTAGCCTGAGTCACGTGCTCCTATAGCATTGGCACATATGTTGCAGCATGCATATTTTAATGTATGTGTGCTAGACTGTACAGTTTGAGTGTGGTTTTGCTGTGCTTTGAATGCTAATCTGCTCAGACAACAGGACCAGCCGGGTCCAGGGGCTATGGGCTAAGGACAGAAGGACCTTGACAGCGCTGAATCTGTGTGAGTGTAAAGATGCCTCCACCCACACTGACTGGTCGGCCTCTTTCACCACATGACTGTCAAGACAATTATGATTGCTCCCATAGCGTAGAATTGGATAAATAAGGCTTGGGGGAGACAACTGGCTGAAATGTAGACAACCATCTAAAACGCAGGCTCAGAAGCAAGTTGGCCATTTTTCAAATACAAGAGGAGGGTCTTTTTTTTTCTTTTCCTTTTCCTTTTTACATTAAAGTGAAAAGACTAAGATAGAATAAAAAGACAGGAAAGCCTAATTGAGTGATGGGACAGAGAAAAAGATAGGACCTTGACAGGAGAGTCTGAGATTAAAGAGAGAGAGAGACAGATGGAGAGAGTGTAGAACAGCACACTAGTGTTATACAGTATATTGCTATTAAGGCACTGTTGAGTTAAATGCCTCCAGCCCCAGTCTTAATATACACACACAAGCAAATCTATACACCAACCTCTGCACTTATGCACCTGCACTCCTTTTGCTAAAAAGCCGGCTCCAGTTATTACACGATAGATCTTTGGCCCCTTGCTAGAACTCTTGCTAGAACTGAGCCACCTGGATATCAGATGAACTAAAAAACGTATCCTCCTACCGTTGTGCAACACAGTGAAAGAAATGACTCAGTCAGGGAGTTAGAACTAAGATAAAAAGAATGCACATATTTGCCAGGTCAATGTAATAGTAGCAGTCACCATCACAAAATCACATGCATCATCTCTAATAGTGCTCATTTATCACAATGCTCACTAAGGAAAGCCAACCTTATGCATGCAGTTCTCCCTGCATTGACATATTGCTTGTTGTCAGTGTGAGAGGCAATTCGCAGACAAGATTCGTCACTGACCTCATCAAGTGCACAAAGAAAAACAAATTGTCTGAAAATGTAGCAGGTTTATCATTAGTTGACATGTGGCCTATTTTCCACCACCTCTTGTCACTCTGTAATTTGAAGCATCGACGCCGCAGTCTGCCGCACAATGCACAGAAATGTAACAGCGCTGCTCCACGGAGAGCGGGCGTTGACTTGTATCTAGACAAACAAATCGATAAGCAGTCCACTCTATTCCATTATCGGGCAGAAAAGTTAACCACCAACGCCAACAGTGGGAGCACAGCATCAGTGGAGACTAGCAAGGGGGAGGAGGAACAAAACAAAATGAATTCCCAATTTATTTCAGAGCAAACACTTACAATGGCATCTTATTGATTGAGGACAAGTTGGGTGGAAACTATTCTGTCAGTGTTTTAATGCTGAATTCAGCAGAGCTTTCCCTGCAGTGCCGCCACTACTGCTGCCAAAAATATCACATATGGCATTTAAGCTCGACCTTAGTTCCGGCTAAAGTTTAGTCCACACTTTAGATGAAACTTTGAAGGCATGTTATGTGCAAGGCTGTACTTACTGTAAATATCGGGAATTAGACTTCTCTTTCAGGACATCTGTTGTCAGTTTAATGGGGAGCATGTTATTTTTTATGTCTTTCAGATTAATTTAATTTAATCGTTCATGAATGCATTACTTATGCTAGAAGGACTCTATAAGAACAGATGTTGATGGATAATTTATCCACAATGGAAATGCTACTTCCTGGAACAACCAGAAATAAATGCTATTATTTAAATGAGTAATTCTCTAAAAATCTCTTGGAAATGCACACTGTGTGCTTGTTGTCTAAGGGAGCCTAAGGCAGTGAGGTTGTAGCCTCTGTAGGAGAGGTCATTGCTAATCACCCAAACCAGTCGGGGCATTTAATCTCTCTCACCTAAGCAGCAGAAAGTCTGGCCACTCTAAGGGCTTTTGTAGCCTGTGCGTATATTTTCCAGACTGTCTCCCTCATTATTTTCCTGCTTTCCCTCTTGCCTTTCTTTTGTTTTTTAAAAAAACAGAGTCTTGCTTCTTCAGAATCATTGCCGGTGTTACTATTTTTACCAATCTAACAAGGTTGCTTGGTCGCAGAGGACTGTGGGGAGTGGTGAAGAAAAAAATGCTCACTGTGATCGAAGGCGAATACATGGAACTTCTCTTATGCCTGCCCTTAGAGCAAATGGCCCTGGGGCTGAAAGTAGAGCCCCTGAGATGGAGAGAGACGGGAGGAAAAGAACACAGAGCAGGAGCGCTAGCTCCTGCTACTGTCTAGACGATGGTTAGTCAAACTCTTAACCTTGAAGACAGATGAAAAGAATCAGCCTGGAGCTGAGTGAATATGAAGGAAAATCACAGTTTAAATCAGACTTGTGTCCTTTCATTTGGCGAGGAAAAGTTGGAACCTTTGAACAGTTAAAAAACTAAAAGGACTAAAGACTTTGATGTAGCTACTAAGTGAAGTGGAACTTGTGTGAATTGTTCCTACCCTCTGACCATGTTAATGCCATCCAGAAGCATCAGGTGATTTAATGATTGAATTTGTAATATTTTTGTTTACACAGAGTTGTGTTATATGTTTTCTGCTTGCTTTTAACTTTTGAAATTACCCATTCCTATATAGTTCTCTGTATTTAACAAATGATATGAGCCTGAGATTAGTTTTAATTTAACTATGAGAGTTAAAAACCTCTGTGTTATACAGATACATGTAAACAGATAAACGAAGTCTAATCATGGCACTTGCCTAAAATGAGTGGAACCTCACTCTGAGAGCTCAAATATTCCCTGTGGTATGCAAGATATTTGAAGTGTATTCTTTAATCAGTCATAGGAAGAAAAAATAAGCAATTAGTGCCCTTGTATTTACTGTGCTTTCTAATTCTTAAAATTAAATTTAGGGCTTCTACATTAGTACGAATGATTAGAATATAGGTGGATGATGTTCTGTTTAGAACTTCTACATCTAAATTCAGGTGTTTTCATGACAAGGTCTACGCCTTCAGAAAGCAAAAGCTATAAATGCCTATGTGGCTAAACTGCCCCAGGATGGTGGCTTGCAAGGACTGAAAAGAGGAACAAATAAAAACACCTGAGAGTATCCTGCATCTGGGGAATTTTTCATGGAAGAATGGTTTACATGGGCAGAAATCTGTGCCATCAGAAACTGAATTTGAATAAGTTAAATTTGAATTTGAATTGCTCAGATTGAATCTGAATTGTAACTTGAAAAACTGCTTTTAAAAACTGAATGTGAATTAGCATGAATTAGACTAACTATTTACTTTAGCTAAAGTTATTAAGTTAGCTAAAGAGTTGGGATGCTGTGTAAGACATAAATAAAGCTAAAATACAAAGGTTTGGACATTGTTTTGCATGTTTCCCTACTGTATGGGTCTCTGCAAGTATACAGGGCTCTGAGAGGGAACAATAGGACAACTTTGGAATTCTACTAGAAACAGTCGATCATATTTGTTTGTCAAAGCTGAATCCAGGGCAACCTACGCTAAATTAGCGTTTTTAGCTAACAGCTACAATAAGCATAAAAGTTACCTTACAGCTATCATTTGTTAACATGACGCTTGTTCTTATACATGTAATACATTTATTACCAACCTGAGAGTTTATCCGCTGGTCATTCGACATGACGAATGACTTCTGAAGTCTTAATTCAGCTCAAGACGCTGTAGATTGCCATCAGTAACACTTTCTAGTAAAACTTAGTTCTATTAATCATTACTCTTGAACCGGAACCGGATGTAAGTCCCAAAAAATGAATTGTAGAACTGAAACTGAATGGTGGGAAGTGAATCTGAAATTATTCGAGAACTAAATTTTTAAAGGATAAAATACAGTTTCAAAGCAAATGAATTCATTTTCAAAATATAAAATTCAATTTCAATTTAGTGATAATCATTTTCAAACCAATAAATTGAATTTCAAATTAGGCTAATTCAAATTCAGTTTTTAAAAGCATTTATTCAAGTTACAATTCAGATTCAATCTGAGCAATTCAAATTCAAATTTAACTTGTTCAAATTCAGTTTCTGATGGCACAGATTTCTGCCCATAGGTTTAGCTCCTCTGGGCTGCACCTTGGCACAGTCCAATGTTTAGTGCTTTAGAGCAAGAAGGTCCAGGGTTTGAATGTGATGGCCATTATCTTGCTCAATGTAAGAGTTCTCTTACTTTGGTTTATTCCCACAATCTAAAGATTATTACCATGTGAATGGCTGTCTCTTTATATTAAATGGTAAATGGCCTGTATTGTAGCACGTTATTAGTCCCTAAGGACCCCAAAGCACTTTACACATCCAGTCATCCACACACACACACACACTCACGATGGCAAGCTACATTGTAGCCACCGCCACCCTGGGGTACACTGACAGAGACGAGGCTGCCGGACACTGGCGCCACCGGGCCCTCTGACCACCACCAGTAGGCAACGGGTGAAGTGTCTTGCCCAAGGACACAACGACCGAGACTGTCAAAGCCAGGGCTTGAACCGGCAACCTTCCGATTACAAGGCGAACTCCCAACTCTTGAGCCACGATCGCCCATATTAGCCCTGCGTTACACTGGTGACCTCTATATGCTCTCTTGACCAACATCAAGAGAGCTTCAGCCCTGCTAAAACCCTGAAATGGGAAAGACTATAGAAATGGACGAAGAGGAAAAAATCAGCAGGCTTATATTAGAAAATATTGGACAATTATGGAAGGGGGAAGTTGGCTGAATTTTTTGTGCACAGAAAAAATTAAAAAACAAAGAACTTATTTCTGTTGAATATATGACTAAAATGGCTCTTTTCAAAGGGAGGGATCCAAGTGAGTGAATATCTGTAGAAAGTAGGGGTGCAACGATACTCGTATCGATATTGAACTGTTCAATACAGTGCTTTCGGTTTGGTACGCATATGTATCGAACAATACAAAATTTGTAATTTATTTTATCAACTTTCCTTCCGACGATGCTGTCTGTGTTGAGCGCTCAGTGAATCTGAGTTCGACTACTCCGCCTAGGCTGCACTGTCGAGCGCAGATCCACTGAGCGCTCAACACAGACAGCATCGTCAGAAGGAAGAGCGCAGGGCAAGCTAGCGAGACAGAAGTTAAGCTCTCCTTGCAACATGGCAAATTGAACCTCCCCCACCCTCATTCAGATCTGGTGTTTGGAATTATTTTGGTTTTCATGTGACGTATGACCCTGAAGGTAAGCGCGTCATGGACTAAAGTACAACAGTATGTTGGATGTGCCACGCAATGCTCAATTACATGGGTGGGAACTAGTGTGTTAGCGCAGTTAGCTCGTTAACGTGTTGGCCGTCTAGCCCCATGCACGGGGCGATCAGGGGTAGCTCGTTAACGGAGATTTGCCGTGTTGTGGCGTTAACGTCATTTCGACGAGATTAACGCTGACAGCACTAGTGGGAACACAACTAATATGACTGCACATTTACACCGACATCATCCTAGTGCAAAGACAAGTGGAAGCAGACAAAACAACAAGCATGCATGCTACAAACTTTACCCGAGTCATTTAGGCTACGTTCACACTGCAGGTCTTAATGCTCAATTCCGATTTTTTGATCAAATCCGATTTTTTTGTCTGCTCGTTCACACTACAAATAAAATGTGACAGCAAACGCTCTCTAGTGTGAACGCTCAAAGCGGCCCGCATGCGCAAAAGAAGATGTCACACACAACGCGCTCTGTTTAGACCCAGAGCAACAGTATTGTTTGACTGATGGCCCTTAATATAAAGACTTCGGTCTTCACGTTTCCCAATTTTTGCTTTAAGTTATTTTGTTATTTACATAATAATGTAAATAACCTAATAATGATCCTTATTGCCGTTTAAGAGAGGAGCGGTGCTTCAAAGGATAGCTGTAGATTTCTGTCAGAATCTGCAGATTATACAGTACAAATAAAATGTTCACGTTGTCTTCCCAACAGTTTCACTGACATCTACACTGGATGGCCAGGAAGCGTTCGCGATGTCTTCTCGGGCGCTTCTCTGGCGCTGATAATTGGCTTCAGTCTTGTGTCGGTGACGTAAAAGGCGGATTTAATGCGACTTGACCGTTCAAACAGCAGTCGCTTTCTAAAACATCGGATATGTATCGGATTCAGTACCACATACGAAAGTGACCCAGATCGGATTTGAAAATATCGGATTTGCGCCGTTCACACTGTCATAGCATGATCGGATATGGGTCGCATAGGGTCAAAAAATCGGATTTGATGCGCTTTCGCCTGCAGTGTGAACGTAGCCTTAGACAGCCGTTTGCACATGATTCTCCTTATGGGGACCTGATATGTTTAATATTGTGGTGAGCTCAGACAAGGTGGAGACGGAGGTGTCGTTTGGTCTTGCTTCACGTGAGGTGAGCTAGCCAGGGAGCACAGCCGTTTATTGACATCTGCAGAAGAACACTGCCGCTAGCTAACTGCTCAGCGCGGCAACCGCACAGCAACAACAACAACACACAGGGCGCCCTCTGATCCCGGAAGGACACACCGTCGCAGCGAGAGGGCGTCACCCGTCACTATGGCAACATAAACAAAACATAACTGTACAAACAGAACCCCGAACAGCCCTGACCCGCTACATAGCCCCCACCTAAGGGGTCAGTCGTCCCCGACGACCCCATTACCCCACACAAAGTCCTGCAAATGTCCAGGTGCCTTCTTTTGGCGCACCGGCCGGTCACGACCGGCGGGGGAAAAGTCACTCGGGTCAGAACATAGGGTGCCACCATCATCCCACTTCTGACACCAATGTGGCGAGCTCAGACAAGGAGGGGGCGGAGGTGTCGTTTGGTCTTGCTTCCCGTGAGCTAGCCAGGGAGCACAGCCGTTTATTGACATCTGCAGAAGAACACTGCCGCTAGCTAACTGCTCAGCGCGGCAACCACACAGCAACAACAACAAAAACACACAGGGCGCCCTCTGACCCCGGAATGACACACCGTCGCAGCGAGAGGGCGTCACCCGTCACTATGGCAACATAAACAAAACATAACTGTACAAACAGAACCCCGAACAGCCCTGACCCGCTACAGAAGAAGCGTATAGTATAGCTTTTATTTTGGAAAGAGCCATTTCTCTGTAATAAACTCTCTTTTCCTTTTTTTTTTCTTTTTTTTTTTTTTTTTCTTAAATGACATCAGAAACAGCAGTATGCGACATTACGTGATGGCAGAGCTTCAGTTCATCCTTTGTCATTTTTTTTTTTTTTTTTTTTTTTTTAAATAAATAGGACAGGGGGAATGAATGAGAGAGAGAGGGGGAGAGAAAGAAAGAAAACCAAAGGGGAGAAGAGACGGTGAGAAGGGGGGGGAAGAGAGACAAAAAAAAAAAAAAAAAAAAAACTCCTGGGTCACCTGTATGGAGAAAAAAACAAACAAACAAACAAACAAAAACAAACAGAGGAGACAGCAAACAACAAAGAGCAACATAATAATAGAGAAAACAAAGCACCATCACAATAAACTAGCTAGTCATAGATATCAGTATTTACTAAGTAATAAACGATATTGTGCAGCACGCAAGATAGACAGCGCACAGTGTGCTTTGAGGCAGCAGCCAAGAAAGCTTTAGTCCGCGTCTGTGAATACCCATGTGTGCATACCTGTGTGGATCAGCATGCTTGCATTCCAAAGGTTTCTCCATGTAATGATCTGCTAGGGAGTGTGGGGGGGCCACAGCCCCGTCCTCCAGGGTGTGAAGCGGGTATGGAGGAGATCAAAACTCCAGACATCCAGAGGCCCCCAGAACACAAGAGACCATGGAAGACCAACAGAGGGGCAGCCGCGCCACTGTCCCAGTAAGAGCTGAGGAGAGTCCCAGATGAGGGCTCGCCCAGCAGCCGCGGAGCAGAAGTCAGGGGGAGTTGCAGTGACGCGCCCGTGAGCTCCGCCGGCTCTCTTTTCCAAAGATGAGTGATTCCTCAATCAGGCTTGCAAAATCGCTAGCCCGACGTCCCGGGGCTAGAACACCAGGAAAAGTATTGTAGACCTGCACCAGACTGGGAAGAGTGAATCTACAATAGGCAAGCAGCTTGGTGTGAAAAAATCAACTGTGGGAGCAATCATCAGAAAATGGAAGACATACAAGACCACTGATAATCTCCCTCGATCTGGGACTCCACGCAAGATCTCATCCCGTGGGGTCAAAATGATCATGAGAACGGTGAGCAAAGATCCCAGAACCACACGGGGGGACCTGGTGAATGACCTGCAGAGAGCTGGGACCAAAGTAACAAAGGTCACCATCAGTAACACACTACAACGGCAGGGAATCAAATCCCGCAGTGCCAGACGTGTTCCGCTGCTGAAGCCAGTGCATGTCCAGGCCCGTCTGAAGTTTGCCAGAGAGCACATGGATGATACAGCAGAGGATTGGGAGAATGTCATGTGGTCAGATGAAACCAAAGTAGAACTTTTTGGTATAAACTCAACTCGTCGTGTTTGGAGGAAGACGAATACTGAGTTGCATCCCAAGAACACCATACCTACTGTGAAGCATGGGGGGTGGAAACATCATGCTATGGGGCTGTTTTTCTGCCAAGGGGACAGGACGACTGGTCCGTGTTAAGGACAGAATGAATGGGGCCATGTATCGTGAGATTTTGAGCCAAAACCTCCTTCCATCAGTGAGAACTTTGAAGATGAAACGAGGCTGGGTCTTCCAACATGACAATGATCCAAAACACACCGCCCGGGCAACAAAGGAGTGGCTCCGTAAGAAGCATTTGAAAGTCCTGGAGTGGCCTAGCCAGTCTCCAGACCTCAACCTCATAGAAAATCTGTGGCGGGAGTTGAAAGTCGCTGCTCGGCGACAGCCCCAAAACATCACTGCTCTCGAGAAGATCTGCATGGAGGAATGGGCCAAAATACCAGCTACTGTGTGTGCAAACCTGGTAAAGACCTATAGTAAACGTTTGACCTCTGTTATTGCCAACAAAGGTTATGTTACAAAGTATTGAGTTGTATTTTTGTTATTGACCAAATACTTATTTTCCACCCCAATTTACGAATAAATTCTTTACAAATCCTACCATGTGGATTCATGGATTTTTTTTTCACATTCTGTCTCTCACAGTTGAAGTGTACCTCTGGTGCAAATTACTGACCTCTGTCATCATTTTAGGTGGGGGAACTTGCACAATCGGTGGCTGACTAAATACTTTTTTGCCCCACTGTATCTCACAGCAGAACATGCAATCAGTACTGTTCACTTGAAACAATTCTAATCTTATCTTTAGAAGACTTAGTGTCCTTCTGCTAATGGCTTTGGTGACAAATACAATGAAGAACATTTAGATACTTGATGGTTTCCCTTTTATAGACATACTCTGTCCAAAAGTCTTTGCAAGTATCTGTCATGTGAAGGCTGTGTGCAGGCAGGAAAAGGACTCAAAGGGCAGACACTCGGAGACAAAAGGTGATCTTAAATACAGCTTTAACCCTCTCAAGGCAGGCGTTGCCGATTTGCAACAGTTAAAAACTAACAACCTGATTACCCCACATACATATGTGGTACCACTGCAGGACTTGGTTGTGCATTAGCAACAAAAAGTTTAATTTGAGCCTGAGACGGTTAATGGTGAACTAACAAAACTAAGACTCCAAGGTAAACTTACACAAAAAGAACACACAGCAAGATAAGGGTAGATCACAACACGGACACAGAAACACAGGGCTTAAATACACAGAGGGAGCAATCAGGGAATGGGTAACAGGAGGGAAACACAGCTGGGGCAAATCAGGCCTAACGAGACAAAGGAAGCAAAACCAGACGCATTTACATGAAACACGGACTTTCAAAGTAAAACAGGAAACATAACACAGAGACGCGAACTTGACAAGGGGATACAGCTGACAGGGGAGACAGAGCAACTAGAGAACACGGCGACATAAACCATAAGACAGCACTCTAAGAAACCAAAGACTAGAAATGATAAATAATATAATAAACTCAAAGCCCTGGGTCACCGGCTCAGGCATCCTAACACGATCAGGTTATATGAAATCCAATATCCTCCTGTTTACATAGAGGTCACACATGGTCCAGCTGATAATCACTTCTGGCTTCCATGTCATATGAATAATCATTCTCAAAAAACAGAGAAGCGGATTCCAGTGCAGAAAAAAAAATCATTTTTTGCCTGTCAGACATGGAGATCCAGTCATATCAATTTAAATGTGGTCTGTATTATGTCAAACTAGCAAAAAAGATGAGAGAGGCTGGATTTGGGAAAGACAATTTATTTGGTGCTTTAATGAAGATGCATAGAAGCAGATTTTTCTGTAAAATGGAAAGCAAATTCACTGAGTGACTCGGGACAAACAGAATACCTTTAAGGTCATAGAATATCAATATTAATAGATGTAAAACTACAGAGAGCTGTGCTATTCCCCAAAGGTTAATGCTACTGACAGGATACATGACATAACATCCATACAGTCTGGCTAAAGATGAAAACTGTAGTTAAAGGTGCCCTTTTTCTGGTGCCTTATGGTGACAATTTGTGGCACAACTAATTACAGGATGGCATGACGGAAAGATACTGCCATGTGTTCAAATGGTATTCACATTGTGTTCCAAATGCTCAACATTGGATTTGGCTTTGCAAAACTACTTCCAGGGTACTAGTGAGCATTTTTACTGATGTGAAAACAGCTGACACAAATTATCTACTGTCATGTGCTGCTTGTGAGAATGAAAACAATGGACTACAGCCAGATCCAACTCTACCAATATTTTCTGGCGTTAATCTTGTGAGAGTAATTTACATTTTTTCAGTAGCTATTAATATTAATAGAAATGTATGATTGCTCGTGGTCTGGTAAATAATTCCGAGTGACCCTGCTCATCCTCTGACTCTTAACCATCACAACATCCTTTGAGCTGTTTAAAAAATGAAAACATTTAAATAAAAGTTTGCTTTCCAGTGTAAAAAGCCTTAGCCTCTTTTCATTTCTTGTCAAAATTGGACTCTTCCCTTCCTTCTGGGGGACTTTGTCATGTAGAGCCTGATTGTGCAATAATACTGCAGAGTGGAACTGCGCACCATTACTCTTATGACAGCTAAGCCTTCTTGAACCGCCTTTGCAGTCATATGAGGGTTTAACTTTCCATTTCTGCCCTGCAGTTTTATTGGAAAGTTTTCTTGCTCTTTCAGGTCTCTACTGCCGCAGTTCCCCTTAACTGCCATTTCTTAATGACATTTTGGACAGTGGAAATTACAAGCTAGAAGTGTTTTCATATCTTTTTATAGCTGTTCTGCTCTGTAGGCATCAATTAGCTTCATTTTCAGATCAGCAGCAAGAGGAGTTCATGGTTGTTGAGCGTTACCGCAAAGTTTGAAGAGTCAGATAAATTTTCATGCTCTGTAAATGTCATTCACTGTCAATTTTTAATGACAAGTCACCTAACCAGTGAATTAATTGTTTTACAAATAGAATACATGTCGCGCAATTTTTCAGTTCATGAAGTAAAAGTGTATTTTTATTAATCACAGATAGACTGTGCTGCTAGTACAGCAGTACTTTTCTTTTTTTAAAATGTTTATTTATAAGATTTTAAGTTCAAAGTTACACAACGTCACACCAGACAAAGGACATAAGATTCAAAAACAATAACATTTAAGCACAGAAAAAAAAAAGAAAAACCAGAAACCAAACACACAACAACAACAACAAAAAAAAAAAAACAAACAGGAAAGAAAAGGAAAAAATAAATAAATTAAAATACACCAGTTAGCCAGTACAAATCAAAAGTTCAAAAGAAACACCATTGTCCAAAGAAGATGATCTTCTGTGTGAGTTTAGACAGGGCAACAGAGAGTTCACCAAGACCAAAAGATGTGGGAAACAAGTCCAGGAAGGAATCAGGGTCCGGCAGAAGTGCAGTTTCACACAAACACAAAGTGCAGTCAAATGGGTTAAAGTTTATGTTGAATTCCCATTAATATGATTGAGAAAAGGGCCCCAGATTTTGACAAACTTAAAATGGGTGTCAGCCAAACGATAACGAACCTCTTCAATATACAAACAAGCAATCATCTCACGTAGCCAAACCCTGAACAATGGAGGAGATGGTGATTTCCAGGCTCTAAGAATAAGTCTTCTAGCTACAATCATGCCAAACATTAAGGCTTTCTGAAGAGGACGTCTGAGTGCCAATGAGGTTAGGGAGCAGCCTAGCACTGCAAGTACACCATCCGGCTCTAATTTTAAGTCATAAATCCAGTTATATATATTAAATATCTCTGCCCAGAAACTCCTGAGTGTGGCGCAAGACCAGAAAAGGTGACCAAGGGTTCCATCCATTGCTTTGCATCTATCACACAAAGACGAAATAGACGGAAAAATGCTGCATAGCTTTGTTTTAGAAAAATGCCAACGATGAAGGACCTTGAACTGTATAAGTTGTAGTCTGGCATTAACAGAGCATTCTTTAATCTTCTTCAACCCATTGGCCCACAAAGCATCCGATACGTCTACTTCCAAGTCCTTAACCCAAGCATCCTTGATGTGGTTAGTAGGTGGTATAAGTGTAAAAAGTGTAAGTAAAGTAAAGTAAATTGGCTGATTAGGTGTTTGGAAGTGGGATTTTTATTCAAATAATCATAAAAGTCACTATGAGCAGGGGGCTTATTCAGATGGGTAAAAGAGTGTTTAACAAAATTCCTAATTTGTAAGTATCTAAATAAATGAGCAGAGGGGAGCATACATTTTGATTGCAGCTGAGCAAATGAAGCAAAACAATTGTCGATGTAGAGGTCCTTAATAGTGTGAAGACCTAATTCTGACCAAAGCTTAAACACAGGGTCCATCAAGCCAGGTGAAAAAGAAAGGTTTTCAGTTATGGGAGCAAAAACGGATAGGTCTGGAAGGCACAGAGCACCCCTAACTTGCTTTAAGATCCTAAGAGAACGACCTAGGACAAAATCAGCAGTACTTTTTAAGCTTTTTTTCTTCTTTTTCTTCTCTTTAATGCACAAAGTAGTAAGGACTAAATATAACAGGAAACAATTATTTATTGTTAACATGGTGGGAGACTGCAATGCGATTTCACCCAAACCACGTTACCACCATGAGCTGCTTTATTCTCTATCTGCTGTTCTAACAGGCAAGAAACCAAAACAGAATTTTTCTTCTTTATCTCTAAATGGTTTACACCTATGAGTGAGAACAAATCAATTATCATGACCGAGAAAACTGTAAAATGCTTTAACTGCCCTGAAAACACAATACTTAGTAATATGTACAATGTGTAATTAGTACCGACGTGGAAATGATATACGCCCCCTAGGATGGTTGAGAATGGCCAAGCTAAGAAGTCCTGTGGGACTTCCGAATACAGATGCACAAATTGGTGATGGCTAACCAACCGGACATAGTAGTGGTGGACAAGCAGAGGAAGATGGCCGTAGTGATAGATGCAGCCATACTGAGTGATAGCAACATCAGGAAGAAGGAACATGAGAAGCTGGAGAAAGGCTAAGACCTGAGAGAAGAACTCGAGAGGATGTGTTATGTTTATCAGACGTACAGTCAGTGTTGGGAAGGTTACTTTTAAAATGTATTCCACTACAGATGACAGAATACATGCCCCAAAATGTATTTTGTAACGTATTCTGTTAAATTACTCAATACTAAATTTTGCTCTACAAGGTGATATCTACTTACAAGGAATTTTGTAGGTTATTATTTACAAAATGGGCATATTATAAAATATGAAATAATAAAATATTAAAACTTTTTTAAATTATGTTTTTTCACTTACATAGACACAAACTGGCGTTTTCCAGTTTCTATGAAAACTCAGAGCATCTATCTACACTCACACCTTAAGCCAATTTAGAATCAGTAGTTAATCCGCAAAGGGGCTTTAGTAGAAAAAGATCATCCCTGTCAGACCAATGTTTCTTTTTTAATCTAACTTGAAAGATCATTTAAACTTTACATCTAACAGTAGAATTTATTATTTGTCTAATGTCTGTTTGCATTTAGACAAACACAGAAGGTCTCATGATATTCCAGACTTTAATCTAGAAAAAATACTTTCAAGCAGTTATCATTAAAAAACACAAACATGTGCCTTGTACTGCTTGATAACATATACGCCCTTTCAGCCTTCAGAAAGGTAGTCATAATTACCTTGAGGTCCAATAATTGGCTGAAACGTATGCATTCTTGCAGGCTGTAGACAACACTATCCATATTTCTCACAGTTCACTGTCTGTTCCACATTCAAGTCCCATTATGCTTATATAATAACTAAGTAGTCGGTTAATTTAATAAGGTCTATATTAACTTATTGAAAATCATTTTAAATGTAGTTTTTATTTCTGCAGGGACTAGACATGATCTGTGCTAATTCACTTTTTTTTCAATGTCATTGGAAACACTGTGAAAAAGTAAAACAAAAAAGTGGGAAGGATAAAAATGCACCCCAACTCCACACTGATATATAGAAACACGAAGGACAAGCTGTGCTAACCTTTTCCAGCTCTCCCAAAGCAGTGGCAGCAATGAATTCGTTTTATGGATCCTTAAAAATGGTGTGTTATGTTTGTCATTTGTCATCAACTAATGTGGTCTTACAGATCACTAAAGATATATAAATTCCTGTTATATAAAGAAACAGGAATACCATAAGATTTTGCATTTTAATACAAGTTTGTATAGTTACAGTGAACTTAAAGGGGAATAGAGTCTATTCTTAATAGCAAAACAACCAAAGTAGGTGGGTCTTTTCTTTAACTATATATATAGCATGCTAAATATAAACCCTGTTGCCCAAGCAAGTCAACATTTCTCTTGGATCAAAAAATGTCTTAATGTTGGCTAGCATACACAGCATCTACCTTTGTTGCTTAGCAACAAAAAGATTTTATGGAACTGCAAAAATGATGGGCTGAACTTTTGATTTTCTTTGAAGAGGACATCGGAAACCAGAATGGTTGCTATGGTATTTACTTCACGTCTCCAAAGGCGCACAAAAATCTTGATATAACAAACACGAAAATTTGCCCAATTCCAGCAACACATGAAATCACCACTCTGATGTGCAAATATGTTTCCACATCTTTTGATGGTCTCCCACTTTAGAAGCTATGTGGCATTAATGCACTGTCTTGTAGAAATTTTCTTGTGCCCGACTTCACTTTTTCTTATCCATTTGCCCTTTTGAAGCTGTGGATTCACATTGTACTGGATGGTCTTTTTCCCTGGAGGTGATTTCAGCTTTGTACCTGATAAGAAGTGCTGTGTTCCTCCAGGGTAAGCTGTCTGATGTGAGAGAAGCTTAGTACCCTGGAATACATCCATTTCCTCAGGAAATACACTCACGTTCATACACATGAGCACACACGCCAAAGGAAACCTACAGCTCTTCACTGTAAGGAATACAACAACTTGAAATTATGGTCCAAATAAGCCAATCTCAACAGCAATCTGTACTTATTTACCACAAGCACTTCACACAAAGTAGGTTTCTACAAAGGCAATATTTTGATTCTGCCTTCAACTATATTTTCTTTTATTGTTGTTATATATGCTTTAGGATAATTCAATTCAATACAATTTTATTTTTTAAAACGCCAAATTACAACAACAGTCGCCTCAAGGCGCTCTATATTGTAAGATAGAAACTACAATAACACATACAGAGAAAAACCCAACAATCATATGACCCCCTATGAGCAAGCACTTTGGCGACAGTGGGAAGGAAAAACTCCCTTTTAACCTCCGACAGAACCAGGGTCAGGGAGGGGCGGGCGTGTGCCACAACCACTTGGGGTTAGAGATGGATGACAAGATAAAAGACAGATAAAAGTGGTAAGAACTAGTCTTGTGTTGAACAGGCAGGCACAGTGTTAAGAGACTCTGATTGGACTTATAAAATGGGTGCACAGGAAGATACTAATGGCAATGTTGCAGCCAGAAATAAATCAGCAATGAGAGATGAAATAACTGTTAGCAACACAGACTGCACAAGTCCAGAGCTAAACTGGTCTTAACTCTGGTGAAGTCTGAAATGTTTTAGATGGTTACTTATACAACCACAGTCTGGAATGGTCACTAGAGTGGCCTTTTGTCAAGTGCAAAGCAATATGAAATGTGACAGTTTTAGAGGTAAATCAGCCTTTCGGCTAAGTAGGTATGCCATTTTCTTAAAGCAGACCATCTAAAAATCTAAAAAACACTAACTAAAAATCCAACTCACATATTTTCTACACTGTAGTGTTTTGTTTTGTTTTTTTAAAGGCACAAGTTAACTGTCTTTTTGAGAAGGATTGCCTCATCCTTTTCACAGATATTAATAATTTAAGTCCTAACTTATATGACGATATGAAAAAAAGTCCTCATCTTGTTTGGGGTAGGCTTAACATATTAGTATTTGCCTTTTCCACAAAGAAGCAACTTTCCTTAGCATTTAGATAAGAGGTCATTTCACAGTTAGGAGGTTTCCTGTAGAAGAACGAGGGACTCTTTGACCTTGTCCTGTGTCCGATTCTGTAAATCCTCTCAGTGACCGTTTGCTAAGCTCACCCACTTAGTGTTGCAACACACATGTAATTTACAGTGAATGTGGTGCTATATTTAAACTTGGAATGTACAGTAATTAAAGAGTACACAGAGATCTAGAGAAGAAAAAAAACAACAAGACTGCATGCAGCATTGTTCATGAATTTGCAAAGTGGAGCTGTTAGTCTTTTTTAGAAAAAGAAATGCAACTGTCTTTTAACCCCTGGTTGGTTTTAATGTTTGAATGCATATATAGACAACACAGAGCTAATATTTGCAATTTAGCATTTGTGTTTCTAAGCTGTGTCTATTCACCAAAAGGATTTTATGGTGTAGTGCCTCTCTGTAACCCCTATTGCCCTTGCATTGGCAATGCAAGAGTCACGTCTGGACTAATTGTCTGCATCAAGGCATGCCTGGGTTAGCTTGGGAGATGGTTTTCACCAGACCTTATAGCCTCTTTGTCTTAATAACATTTAAAACAAAATCTGTGTTTTTAAGAGCTTTCAGGACAGTGTCCACTGTAATATTTGGAATGTGAGTTGGGTCAAGAGGAATCAGTTAATCAAATAAAGAGCAGAAAAGAGCAGCTAACATTGTTCATATCTCTGATAGGGAGCGTCTTGGATTCTATTATGCAGATACTCCCTTCCTTCCCTTTCTTTTTTGATAATATTACCAATAGCTTTATTGAATCAAATAATAAGCATAATGCTAAGCTTTTTGTTTGTAGAGGGCCATTTAGTCGGTGGGATAGCTAAAACCAAAATGAACAAAAAGCGTATCGCTTAATACTGAGCTCAAGACTGACATCACCTGAAATGTGTACCATAGACCATATGGCCATGTACCATATAGCATTTTATTACATGTTAAACAAGTAAAGTAAATTAAAATAAACCTTTATTGATTGTGAAAATTTTTTTGCAAATATAAAACTGGATTAGAAGCAAGGTGTTCTCAACTTTTTGATGATGCCATTTTCAGGCTTTGACACAGCAGTGATTACATGCGATGACACGTCTTATTCTTTTAAGCATCTTAAACATTACACGGAGAGTCTAGCAGCTTCTTCTCTCCTGTGCATACCGTGGCCTCAGCTATGTATGAACAATGTCTGCTGCTTTAGTCTCTTGTCATATCACGGTGAGAGAAAAAAGACTCCCACTGGTCCCCTGGGGCAGCTCTGTCAAGGACACCTGTCTGCTACTGTGTTTCGCTGTGTTCGACTGCACTCCAGTCAGCACGCTGGCTGATTACATAAAACACTGAGTGCAATAAAGTGTCCTACAGCAGGACGCCTAAGGCTTCACCAGTCCTGTTGTGCAGGGCCCATCCAAGTTCCTCTCCCTCCTGTCCCAGACTCACTCCACCAGCTGTCTGCTCATCTGTCCTCCTCTCTGCCTCGCTGTTATTTATTCCTCAAAAGACACAGGCGGGCTGTTTGAGAGGACAACTGCATGCTTGCTTCAATATCCCAGCAAGTTCTTCTGGTCAGTCGATGTGTGTGTGCCTGTCTGGTAGAGTGACAAAGAGGTCGGCTCTAATTAAAATCAGCATTTGTTGCCGCCGGGAATGGTAACCATCGTTGTGGCGATAGTCAGCCCACTTGGTCCCCTAAGCAACAGAGCTAATGAGACGGGAAGACATGGCTCTGCTGCCAGAGGAGCAGTGCCGCTCTCCATTTCATATTATTTTTTTCTTTTCTCTGGCTTTAATCTCTTCATATTGAGTTCATAAATGGTTTTGTTTTTCCTGCTCGCTGTCTTCCAGTGATTATAACATCATCTACCTCTCTCTTTTACTCTTTACTAATTTAGTAGACCTATAGGCACACTTGCCATGCTTTGATTATGTTTTCTATTCTCCCTTCCATTTTCTGACTTCACCCCTACTTTCCAATTACATCTATTTTCGTCCTTTAACTATTCTTCATCTGGCTCTTCTTTCATTTTGCTCTCATTTGTTGCAGTATGTGCATCTCCTCCCTCACTGCCTTTCCTTCCTCCTTCCTTGTTCTCATCTCTGTCGTAATTAACACCTTTACTTCTCTGCAGTTTGCAGCCTCTCTTCCCTCCTCCTGTCTCTCACTCCTCAACAAAGTAAGAATTAACATTTATAAGATGCTCAAATATTTTTGGAGTGCCTGCGTGCATATAAAGAGATTTTGAAATTCAGTGCAACAGTCTGCGGTCTGGACCCTTATCTCTGAAATGTTTGCATTGTTTGCCTGCAGAAATGTCACCAAGTTAATCACTTGCATGGCAATTCAAATGCTTCAAGAAATCTGTATGATCAGAACGCAGATTAGGTGTTTCAAAATGCAGAAACCTACCGAACTTTACTTTTTGACAAGGACTTCACTCAAGCTCCATTGACATTACTTTTCTTCCCATCTAACTGCATGATAGAAGCAAAACAAATTCATTTTCCTCACATTTTCCTTGAAATGGCCCGCTTCTTTTTAAAAGTCTTTCCTAAGCGAAAAGTCTTGTACAAGACAAACTTGGAGTTAAGCTGAAAATAAAGATGGAAGCCTGAGGATGGTAAGAATGTCTTATTGCCTTGTCACAGCGTTAACAGCTCACATTCTTTGTCTTGTATCAAGCTGTGGTTTGGGACTGCGTGTGCTTTGTGTCTGTGTCAGTCAAGGCATTCCTGAAGATGAAAAACTGCAGTGTGAACCTCAAAAAGATAATTTCAAACCCACTACAGCATATACTTTACTTTCCAATTCTGTGCAGGATATATTCACACAATGACTAGTGTCAGAATTTTTATCAAGAATATTTTGTCCATTCTACTTCAATTATGTTGTTTTGACTTTCATTTAGCTACCAAGTTGCCAGAAAGCTATAGCCACTGTCTGTGTCCCACGTGTCTTCTTATTTATTCACCTTGGTGTTGTGTTACTCCAAAACAAAGAAGAATGAATAGCTCTCACGAAAGACTCGATTATGAAATAAAGTCGCTAGTGATGTCTCATATATCCAAAAGCTTTCTGATCCTTAGTGCACAACCAGCACTTAGGATTTAGCCAGGGTCAAAGAAAAAATCAAAGCACTATAGAAGTACATTATTGTTTAACGACATGTTTAACTGACATGAATAACTAACCCAATTTCAATCCCAGGTCCTCAAATAAATTGATTATAATGGATGATGAATATAATTGGATACAGTTTTGTGTCATTTTTCTTTAGTGCAGAGGATAGTCTGATAATTAGTGTATTCCCTCAATATTGGGCACATTGAGTGTTGTAGGACACAGCCATGGAAATGCTGGAAAATCTTGTTCCAGCTGGGAACAGTTATTCTTTCAATATGCATTCAACATAGTATTGAAAATCAACACTAAAGCCTTGAAAAGAGCATTTAAATATCTCTTTTCAAGGCTTCCTGACCACTCAAAGCTATTTTACATGCATACACACCAATAACAGCATAGGGGGGCAATCTGGAGTTCAGTATCTTGCCCAAGGATACCTTAAAACATCAAAAAGAGGAGGTGGGGATCAAACGACTGACCTTCAAATAATTTGGCAAACCACTCTACCTCGAGAGCCCTCGTGCAACCGAGGAAGTGGATCTCATGTGCAACTTCTTGGATGTGGACAAATGGGAAGGTGTAAAGGTCTAAGTAAGTTTGACATGAGCCACAAGATTGGGTTGGAGCCAAACTGCAAGGCCTGCGGGGTGCTCCCAGGCAGCAGGGATAAGAGCCTACTAACAGTGGTTCAAGTAGGTAGGCACAAACAAGTGATGGGGTGTTGGGGGATGCTGGAGTCCACGGTAGCTCATACTCCCAGCTTACAGGACATAATGGAACTGCTGTTAAAGTAGATCCTTAATAATACAGGACACATTTAGAGGTCTCAAACAGCCCATGCCTAAGTGGGCCTGGACTGTTTTGATATATAGCACAGTAGGTTTTGGTAGACATAATGTTTTGACACAATTTTTTTAAACTCTCCGGACAGTAAACCATTTTAAATTTGCCTTTTGAAATGTTTTTAATAGTCATCCTCATTTTTCTTTAGTCGCCTAAAGCTCAATCACTTATTCAACACCACAGAGTAAACATGATAAATGCTTCAAGTAGGCAGCAGGCTATTTTTTCATTTACCAATTCTCAGGGTCTGATGTAACTGTCCCTGGTGTGTTATGTCTTGAAAAATACTCCCCGCATAGCCCAGCAGCTTGCATTAAAAGCTTCAGTTTATGCTTGAATGTAAGACAGATGAAACTGGAACCGTTACATCAAATAGAGCTGTTCATTTTGAGTGATTAGACAAACTAATGGTATGGCTGCTTGAGCTTTAACATCAACAGGCTCGGTATGTTGGATCAATAGTAATTGTTGATCACGATGTCGCAGTTGTAAGCCACAACACTGTGAGGGTTTTACTTTCATCATCACTCATTCTTGTGATGTGTCTAATCAAATTTAAGTTTAATAATCAGTGTGTGAGTGGATCAAACAGCTGTATGCTATGTAAAAGGTGTTGCTTTTAGACCAAAAAACAAGACAAAGTTAGTGACTTGCTAATAAACACTGTCAAGTATTTGACCCCACCATGGCTAAAATAAGCTGAAATTAGAGGGATGCCTCCCATGGTGTAGTTGTTAGGGCATTTAAGGTTGTTGGTTCAATTCCAGCCAGAGACAAAAATCTGCCCTTAGGAATATTTTGGAAGAGGATCTAGTAGAAGTCTGCCAATTCAAACATGCAGAGCTACCTTCTGTGGTCAGCCCTTGTGGCAAGTACCTGAAAGTAGGCCCCAAATATGCTAGATTTTCTTTTTATTAGAGTTGGAAAAAAAGTATAGAAATAAGTCTGTGTAAATGTTTGCTAATGTTAGATATAACTTTTAGGCTTAACGGTGTTCTCTAGTTTTTTTCACTCTCCCTTAATGCTCAAAATTAGTGAGTTAAGGCAAGAACAGGTAGGAATATGAAGGCTAATCATGATCATAATTATGTAAGATAGCCAGGCACCTTTATCATAAAACATCTGACTGGGAAATGTGAATTTTTCAGAACTCTTCTCTTAAAGAGATGTATATCACAGCCACAGGGAAACTCAAGGCTAAACATCTAGTGGGAAATTGAAGGGATTGTCCTCTTCTTCTCTCTATAGTAAACTAACCAACAGAGATAGCCTTGTTTTCTGAGTCACCACTGGTGGATGGACTGCAGCTTCATCTCATGATCAGTTTGCAATACTGGGGCCAGTATACAGTCACCCACGTAAATTACAGTCTTCAGTGGACTTAATGAAATAATCTGAGAGTACATTCTGCATATAATTTAAAAATGTTACTTAATATCTTTACATATATAACATGTTAAAACTATTCTCATCCCCTATATGATTTAGGGCACAGCAAGGAATTTATTGTAATGCAGGCAGGAAGTGCACATAAATGTTCTAATATAAAATAAATATGCAAAACAAAGAAATATGCATATATTATATATAGAGACCATATGTCTAATAACTTCTAAAGGAGAATGATCATTTTTAATGAAAGGTCTGTTCGTGTAAACAAAGGAAATTCAATGGCTGTGTGTCAATTAAACTAGGACGTATCAGAATTTGCATTTCCTGGGTTTGACCCAAAAGAACCAACAGAAAATGTAAAATCTAAAACAGTTTGGATGTTTTATAGTGAGTGGCCGCCCATAGGTGTGCTGTAATCCATGTTGGATGGTGTAATGAAGCCCTGATACATTCATCTCCCTGTGATTGGCTGATTGACTGAGCACATTTACTGAGTGTGGTAGCACTTCCTACGGAGCCCACTGAGCCCAGTGGGTAGGCCACTGCTGAAATTCAACACTCAATGAACTTGATTTCAAGATTAGTTTGGATTCAGCTTTAAGTTTTTGCACCCTGTTACACAGTACTCAGCCCTACTTTTGTTATTTTTTTATTTTATTGACTCATAGGTGAAGGTTTGTGACTGCTTTTAGTGATATATTGCATTTATTCTATAACAGGACCAGGTCTTAACCGTGGTAGCGTGAATGTAATCCTACTGTAGAAACGGAGCATAACCAAACTGCAGGTGTAGGTGTAGGTGAAGTATGGGGCTGTGTATCTAAGCTTTCTATCTCTGTTACTCAGAGATAGAAGAGCCAGTAGAGCTCAGGAAGCGTATTTAACACCCATCTCTGAATCACTCCGAAGAGTTCAACTGAAAGTTTGATTGGTATAAAAATATTCGCTCCTCAGAGTGGGACATGAGAGTTATTTGTGAAGCTTCCTACACAAACTCTCAGCGAGCGAATCTCCTTTTAAGTGTGAATGACATCATCAGTGCCAGATTCTTTTTCTTTTTTCTTAGTCTGAATGTAAATGGTAATTAGTAACAGTAGGTGCAGAGTTTGGTGCGGGCTTCTGGTTACTCGTCAGCATTACAGAGCTTTGGATTTTTTCATGGATTCATTTCTAAGGTGTACGTACGCCTTAAGAAATGGTTTTATGTAAGTGATTAAGTGACCTATCCAAGATGAGTCACCAGTCTGAGGAGAACTTTTTGAAATTAGGCTATGAAATTACTGAATAAGTGTGTCACTGGAGTGAAATAAACACAAACACAGTTGCTAGAGAATCAGTGACACTGTGGCGTTGTCACTGGAACTCAAATGGCAAGATTTCCTTTCTTCATATTAACCCATCATAATACCTTACCTAACTAGCTGTATCACATGTTAATTCAATTCAATTCAGTTTTATTTAACCAGCGCCAAATCACAACAACAGTAGCCTCAAGGCGCTTTATATTGTAAGGTAGGCCCTACAATGATACATACAGAGAAAAACACAATAATCATATGACCCCCTATGAGCAAGCACTTTGGCGACAGTGGGAAGGAAAAACTTCCTTTTAACAGGAAGAAACCTCCGGCAGAACCAGGCTCAGGGAGGGGCGGGGCCATCTGCTGCAACCGGTTGGGGAGAGAGATGGAAAACAGGATAAAAGACATGCTGTGGAAGAGAGCCAGAGGGGTAAAGCTAAACTATAAAGCCATTAAAGATATGTCCTTCTTTATGAAAATGCTAATCATTTGAGCATTTCAATGTCACTTCTAGTTGTTTTGAAATGTATTTAAATTCTCCTAATTTTGAAGCCATTCTGGAACAATAACAGAAACTTTTTGTGTAGTTATGTAGCAGCATTGTCTAAAAATTGACTTATAATTTAATGGTTATGTGGACATTAAAAAAAAAAACAATATGTAAAAAAATAATAATCAGTCAAATCTGATCCGATAACAAAAAAACAAAAAAAAAGTTTAAAATGTTTGCTAATTTTGCTGTTTTAAAAGCTTTGAGTGCTTTCACTTTCAGTTTGGTTGTCTCTAGTGGTTTCTGTTTTTTTCTCATGAGTGAGATGTTAAACGCAATAAGCTGCATGTAAATTTAAGATAATAATAATAATAATAACAAACTGGTGCCATTTGCATGAATATTCGCCACCTGCTGATTGTTAGGACAGCTCCACTCTCCAAACACAGGCATTTTTCACATAAGTCATTTTGGCATGTCACAGCAGGGAAAGCACAGCTGTAAAAGAATAAAATTATTGATGACTGAATTCTATTCAGCTTCCTCAGTTCCAGGCTCCTGGTATTCTTCATGCTGGGTCACTGTTGTGACTTACTGGAACACTTGAGCCATTTTTAATGTTTTTAGCAACACCTACGCTTTTTCTACAATGGCAAGTCAAAATGCCTGCTGTGTATAAAAAGGCCTGTTGGAGGAGATATTATTACTTTCTTTCTGTCATTTATAAAAAACCTGGGAACCATGGAGCGTTTTAGAAGAGAGAAAGAAAGTGTAAGACAGAGAGAGTGGCCAAAGAGAGGTTTCCTCAGAAATACTGTACAAGTCAAAATAAAATAAACTACCAACGAACTGAAGGATGGGAAAATAGTTTCATCTTGAATCTATCAAAGGGTTTAGAAAAGCCTTGGTAAGATGGTGAATCCTGCTCTCAGTCTATTCTGAAATCGTAATTATGTTGCTGGTATGAAGGAAGAACGTTAGAGAGAGCGAGAGACTCATTAAATCCATGGCAGAAGGTGTGCTACAGTAACCAGCAGAGATGGGCAGTAACGCGTTACTTGTAACGCGTTATTGTAATCTGATTACTTTTTTCAAGTAACGAGTAAAGTAAGGGATTACTATTGCAAAATCAGTAATTAGATTACCGTTACTTTCCCGTAGGAACGCTGCGTTACTGCGTTACTAAAACCGTGATTTTTTTTGCGAGAATGTCTCATGACAGTGACGTAAGCAAGTGCGACGTTGGTGACAGCAGCTGTGTGCAGATCAACAATGGATAATATATCGAGTGCGGGAGAGAGTATGAGCGTGCAGCGTTTAAAGTGTGGAAGTACTGACCTTACTTTGAGTTTGATTCCATAAAAAGTGACAAAAACATTAGCGTCCATCGTGCGTGGGAAGAAAACTTCTTTTTACAGCGAAAAAAACCCCTAAACTTCCGAGCAAGCACCGAGTAGCTACGACGTGATGGGAAACTCACAGAGACACTCGCGCGGATTCTTCAACTGACCGCAGCACACCTGCACCAGGGTAACCCTCCGCCTACCCTGCTCCTGCTTTACAGGTGAAAATAGAGCAAAAGGACCGCTGAGTCTTTGACTTTATTTATTTTCTGCTGTGTTTTACTTGCATCTGTTTGAAAGAGTGAGTGAAAACACAAAAAATATTTTATTTTATGTGCTGGAATGTGTAGAAAATAGGTTTAAATGTTAAACTAATTTATTCAAGTCAGAGAATGTTGCATATAATTAAATGTTTTGCTTGATGCATAAAGTTAAAAGATTAAAACTGATAAAACAAGTTAAAAAAAGAGACTTTTCCATTTGATTACATTTTGTATGATGGATTATGTAGAAAAAGTAGAATTGGGCTGAAAGATCTATCACTTTATCACCTCTTCAGGTTGTAAATCGTGTTTTTAAAAAGTAACTAAGTAACTAAGTAACTAAGTAATTAATTACTTTTGAAAATAAGTAATCAGTAAAGTAATGGGATTACTTTTTTGGGGGAGTAATCAGTAATTAGTTACTGATTACTTTTTTCAAGTAACTTGACCAACACTGGTAACCAGTCAATGAGCACTTCTCTTCCACACAGTAACAATAAAAAAACAAAAAGTGGCTGTGTGGACATAATCACACAGCCAGTACTAAAAGCATAAATCTGTGCTAGACTTTATGAATTTCTAATATCGTCATAAAGTCCAAACTGTACATTTTCTTCTCGGGGCAGCCACCATCTCCAGCACTCTTCCAGATCTTACTGGGTGAAAGATTAGTGTGAACAGCAGGTGGGTCTATTGGTTAAAAGGACAGTTGACCAGATGACCAGCCCCCATAATGAAAATTATATTTCATTTTGGACTGGGGGCAAATCACCAGCTTCATTATTCAGCTGTAGCACATGGGGGAGGACAAATGTAATTTTCCTATTGGATCCCAGCTGGGCTGCAGCAAATGTAGTGCAAAGGAGATAATCTTTCTAAAACCCAGAAAGGCCCTAAAAAATTCCACTGGGGTGCATTAGATAAAAGCTGCCAGTGTCTGACAAGAACCCATTTAAGCCTTACTAATACGGCTGTTTTCTGCCCTCTAATGATAGTGACATCGGCCATTTCAAACATTTGCAGGTAGCTATTTGGTCATTACCTGAATTCCTTTAAAAGATGAAAAATGAGACTTCAGTTCCTCTCACGGACAGTGAACAGCAGAGACAGCCGTACAGATGCCGGGAGCATCCTCTGCTGCTGGAAAGCTCACCGAGTTTCACCACACGGTGGCCCTGTGTCTCCTTCTCGACGCTTCTCCTCGCCTCAGCCGCCGTAAAACCGAGACTCCCTCCCTCCTTCTCCACCACGACCTCCTCCTCCTCCTCGTCCTCCCTCTACTTCCACTCTTTCCTCCCGTCGCGCTGCGCAGAGCCACAGACGGTCCTCCAGCTCCGTGCAGCCCGGTGCGAAGATGGTCGGCGGCTTGTGTGCTCGCAGGCTGGCCCGACGGTCGCGGTCCGCGCTCATAGCTGCCCTCACGGTGCTGCTGGTGCAGACGCTGATTGTGTGGAACTTCAGCACCCTCGACTCCGGGGAAGAAAGAGAAAACGGAGGGTCAAACGTGCGGGAGAAGAGGGACCGGGTCGCGGGCAACAAAGCCGCTGGCAGCCACTATTTCCAGCACGGGGACAAGCAGCGGCAGCATCTCCCTCCGCCTGGGAGAGGGGGGTCTCGCCACACACAGCAGCCGGTAAGACAGAGGCGCTGCCGATGTATTCATATCGTATCCCCCGCGAAAAAAAGACTGTCTCGCCGGGGATGAATGGGGTTGGCAGGCAGGTCAAACATCTCCACGCACACGGCAGGGCCCAAATGAGTGTTTGAATTGTTGTCAGTAGAGCAAAGGCTGTCTCGCAAGGAAATGATAGGATGTCAGATGCAAAGCGAGCCCTTTTTTTTTTTTTTACTCTACCAGTGCTGGGAGACTGGCATCCTGGATGCTCGCTTTGGTCTGGAGCCACACTGCACCGTTTGAACGTCCGTTTAAATGAACGCACTCGTGTCCAGACTTGAGTTTGAAATGCCAAAGCTGAGTATGAAATCTGGAGTCAGCCCGCACACACGCTGCTCTCTCCAGTGTGGAATAATAGCACAGAGGGGTAAATCCTTCTCTAAATAAGGCTGTTTTAATAGAAGAGTCAGTGGCTGAGGTTGTAGCCTATACCTGTCATGCTCTGTTTGGTATTTCAAGTCAACTACAGTTGCTGCATGGCTCAGCAGCACTGTCTCAGGCAGCAGGCCAAATAGAAACATAACCTAATTTGCAAAGTAGTTTTGGAGTGTACAGAGAGCCTGTTTGTGAAAACAGGAACAGTTTTATTGGTTGTGGCAGCGTGAATCACGAAGCACAAGACAGACGTGGAGCCGAAACAAACTCCCAGACCAGCATAATGAACATCTTCAAAACAATATGAATAAATCAATAATACTAAATCAAGTTAAGTTATTGCCTGTGGGAGTGTACCCATTTACAGTCATTTAGAGAATCTAATTTCACGTTTGACTCTTTGAAAATCTTTAAAAAAAAAACTGGCTTCTACAAATCCAAATATTTATTTGCAGGTTCCACAAAATGACATTTTTTGCCAGAGGCTAACATACTGAACGGTTCCACAGTTCTTCCACACATCGTTTGATTAATTTTCACAACCTGATGTATCAGATTACATTCTCGAAAACCGAGCTTCTGACTGGGGTTCTTGTCAAGCAGCTAGGTTGCCCTGAAAAAGTTGGACACCGTTGTTCCTGGCAAGTGTGCAGTAGTTTCCCTTCATAAAGCTGCCAGTCATTCATGTGTAGCCCACTCCTCATCCACCATGCAACCAGTAGATAACAGGCTTTGATGTAGTTTGATACACTGTGCGACAGCCAGTCTCTCAGAGCCGTGCACTGTATCATCTGTCTCCTCCGCAGATTTTCTAGTGATTCACTCGCTTCATGTGGTGGGACACTGAGTTCCACCTGCCGGCATCTCCGCAATGCAAAGTCACGCCGAAGCAAGGTTATATTTGAGTCAGTATTCTATTTTTTGACAGAGAATCCTCTAATGAAATATCCCTGCATAACTCCTGTGTAGACAGTGGTCCTTCTTAGTGAGTTTATCTTCTAACGCTTTATGGTTTTATATCTATTTTAATGTGTTGTACATGTATGACATAAGAGTAACAGTTGGGTGTCAAGACCTTTTTTTTCCTCGCTGCTTTAAAAACAATCTGCCAGATGTATATGACTGTTAAAGCACATACAGTCAGCCTGTATCCAGTCAGTACAGCCTATGAGCGCACTTGCTCCATGCCCGTCGGATTTCTGCTTGCTCTCTCCACTTTGGTGGCCCCCCCGGATTCATAAATTCAACTGGTGCTCTCGGCCACATACACTGGTTAATCGCTGCATTTTTTTGACAATAGAAGAATTTCTATGTGATAACTTGTGTTGGATGGAAACATTATGCATAGCTTTGGATGTGTCATCCCAGCAGGCAGGAGCTACAGTTGTCATTAGTGGTTGTTTCCTGTCGTGTCTCTTCAGGGAAATTCTGCTCGAGAGTGTAGACATTTTCTTTTCTAGTCCAACAGACACCACGGCTTTCCTTCACAAATAACTGGATTTAATCACGAGTGATATTATGTCAGCTCTGAATTTGTCTTTTCACGCACGCTGTGGCTACCTGTTAAAGATTCATGACCAAAAAGTTCTGCACGTATTAATTAGTCTGTCTTGTTTTGCCTGACATCGGTTTATTACAAGAATTGGTATCATGATTATTATTAATAGGTGCTTATTAAGGCGGTGCTGGTGATAGATGTGAAAAACTGTTAATGTGCCAGAATTAAACCAATCTACCTTCAGCAGCAGACTGAGGAAAGCTCTGAAAAGAGTCTGGCTTCACATCTGGTCGTCAGCGGTTTCTTTCCATCTGCTGCACTAGTCATATACTATCATCATCCCCATGTGCCCAGCGGGTGTCCACCTCACACGTGTTGTAAAGAGTTTTCCCATTAGTCATGGTAAGACACGTAACATTACCACTGATGTACACTTTTTCCATTGTGCTGAGTTTTCCTAATGGTTTCCAATAGCAAATATGGCATTACAAACCATCTGGAGATGTCTTTTTACTGTTTTTTCAACATGTTTCCACAGTGTGGTGATGATATATGATGTGCTTAACCTCAAATTATTATAAATTTTATTGTAATATAAAGATATTCAATACAGAGACACATTTGGCTTTGGTGTATATCCAATTTCTTCAAAGAAGCAAAAAACAGCAGATATGTTAATCAAATTGTTTGTGATTGACAAGGCCTTGTTAGTTCTGAGTCGGAGCAAAACACAAGTTTTGCTCTCAAATTAGGGAAAAATTTTTGGGAGGAAGCTTCCGATTGCTGTCCTGTGAGCTGTATCTCTAGGTGTTCACATCCTTGGCCACACTTTGCTTGAATATCAATATTTTATTGTCATTAAAATGGATTTAAAGAGTGTCAGAATTAACATCAAGTTTAAAATGGAAACATTTTTTCTCTAGTCATGCTGGGACCAACGTTCATCTTGCCATCATGCACACCGCCTCACATGTACACCTTAGATTTGTCATATTTAGGAGCTTTGTTAAAATCCATTGTTGCTACCATCTATCCTCCAACTACCACCACAACCAACACTGTGTCCGTGATCACACTGCTGACTCACACTGACACACATACACACCAGCACGCTCAACAAACACCCAAAATGTTGTGTGCGTGCAGGGAAACAGTTCCCCACAAACACCCACATGCACTTAGAAATTTATAGCTACACACAGAGTGTGCGTCATTTTTTTGTTTTCAAATTTCCCTTTTTGAATGTACATATACATGTAGTGCTGTAGTTTAAAGAGCAGACAGGATAAACGATTGCATTTGTGCTAATGTTGTCTATATTTATGAGCAAATGTTCATTTTTTTTTTCCAAGAAATGTCCACTGCTTGTGCTTCTTGTGCCCCCTTTTGCTAGCAAACACTGGAAAATAATGATAAAAAGCTTTTTAAAAAGTGTAACATGAAAGAGCAGCTCAGATTTACACCACGGTGAAACAAATAATAGATTAAGATACAGCCGCTCACCTAACTGACAGTAATGTTGGCTTAAATCCCCCCAAGTGAAGCAGTAAAGAACTGGCAAGTCTGCAGAGATAGTTAAAGATTAGACTGTGTGCTGTGTTTACATTCATCCATCCATCCATTCCATCCATTCGCTTCCGCTTATCCTTTTCAGGGTCGCGGGGGGCGCTGGAGCCTATCCCAGCTGTCATAGGGCGTGAGGCAGGGTACACCTTTTACATTCATTCACATGTTAATTGTCATTCATGCAAATTTGATTTTTGACTGTGACACTTCGGGCATGCACTGTAAATCACTGTGAAGTAATACAAAAGTGTGATTGTATTATGAGTTTAGGGTCAAAATATTCATTTGTCCTTCCCTGAAAGTCTTTTGTTCACTTTGTGATAAAAGCTGCTTGTTCACCTTCTTCCATTTTTAAATTCAGTGCTTTCTCACGTTGCCTTCCTGGCGGTATCACTTGCCCCGGCGCTACTTCATGCACCAGTCACTGTCAGTGCTGGGTTTTGTATCCTGTCAAAGCCATTTTCACAGTGGTAATTGTCAGTTAAATTGGCACTCCCCTAAAGTAAATCGTTGTAGAGTGCGAGCTATTCTGTTTTAAACAGACCTTTGAACGTACATAATTACAGTCCATGAAGATGCACTGTGTGATTTAAAAATTCAAACGTCTCAATCATTACATCAATAAAGTGTTATTTTGTTAAACCTGTAATGAGGCAAAAGTAAAGCACAGCCTGCCCGTCAGTGCATCCAACTGTGGTTGTGCTTTTACACACAGGGAGTTTCTTTTTTTAAGTGCCTTTAGTCACAGAGAGAGGTGGGAACATATTCAGATCTAAGGGAGGAAGTGTGCACCTCAGACTTGAAAGAGACACATCGAAAACCCAAGACACTTTGATGTTGAAGTGTAATTTGTATACGTGACACCGGTGCTTCTTCCAGCAACGGAAAAAACATTTTATCATTATCATAATGCAATACTCTTAAAACCCTGTCATGTTATTTCACTAAGCTGAGCCTACTAAAAGGCAAAAATGTCAGTGTCAGTGTGGCATCCTAAAACTTTGATTATGTGCTCTGTAGCATGGAGACTGAAAGTTTCATAGAATCCACAGCACAGATATTTCCCTGTTTAACACTCTTCCTAGCACACATTATGCATGTATTGGAAGCTTTTTCAGTGTAATCAGTTTGCAGCATTCGCTCCCTTGTCTTCCTCTTCTCCACTGACATTGTGCAAAGGAGGAACAGCCATTTAACTATTCAACAGGTGTCACAGCATGAGAAACATACTTATCAGGAGCAGAACACAGAGAAGAATGACTCACACAGTCCTGTCAGTCATCTTGACTCTTGCTTAGGAGATGAGCATCAAGCGTGTTCCATTAATTAATTATTTAACAGTTCAAAGGGCTAACAGCATCATGAAATTAACTCACTGTCCGGTAGGTTTCTACTATAGTTTACAAAAAAAAAAAACGGAATCAGCAGCAATAATTTTGATAATTGTTTAATAGATCAACAAATTTATGCAAGTGCATTTCTTTTATTTATTTTCATTTTCTCAAATTTAAGCGTAAGAATGATGTTTCTTTTGTTCTGTTGGTTGGAGATGATGGTCGATCTCCATGCAAGATGACGACGCTGACATTTTATTCAATCAAAAATTAATGAAAAATCGAACTGATGAGGTTAACGTCCGTAATGACAAGGCAGATGCTTATCAGACAAGCTTCGCAGCTTTTTCCTTAATGACTGTTTTTCTGGACAAGAGGAATGAGAATCTAAATGTTATTCTCCCGTTTACCGAAAAACTGTCAAACGTGTCACTCCAAAATCGGGCTGAATTTTGGGGAGTCCATGAGGGTTAACACCAACTGCGGTAAACCCCTAAGAACTATATACCTGTCATTGATATTTTTTTTCATATTGCATTTGCATCTGCAACTTATTAGTTAGTTAGCTAATGGGTGGCATAGTAATAACTACAACCACAGCAATGACATGAAGTCAGTGACAAAGGGGACCTGGCTTTTGCCCTAGAAAGTCCAAAACTATGGACAACCTGCCTCTTATTTATTTATTTAATTCACTTTTTATTTTTTTATTATTTCTGTATATATTATTTCTGTGAACCTTATAATCAAGTCTTTTTTTTTTTAATAACAATTCAAGCCCATGCATTTTCTCAGCTGCATGAAAGCTAAATATAAACTGGATTTACTGTCAGTCCATTTCTACATGTGCTACCCAGCTATCTGTTGTTTACACAATTGCTTCCCAAGTGTTTTTATAGTACCTCAGCTAACTTTTACATTTTTTTAAAAGAAATATGGGAGTTGTTGATGTTGCATCAGGTCAAGCGCACTTAAATCCATATGTATTACAGTACACTCCATCAGGTTGTTCTTTTGCTGATAGTTCCTTTTTCCTGCAGTGCACACACAAAAAGTGTGAACTTCCTCCAAAAGCTATTTGAACTACAAAAGCTTTCTCCAGTCCTAAAGTGCTTTGTGAGTCTTTGTGTCCTGTGTAGATGCCGTTGTGTTGGTTATGTTTGTTCACTCGTTTATGCAGGTTTTCCCATAAATTTGAAAGGGATAAAGTTGAAAGAAAATCAGCTTCGGTGTCTCTCAGTGCACTCTCAGAGTAATGTGCCAACACATTAGACTCTGTATATGGATGTGTTTCTGTGTGTGATGTGCTCTGCTTGATGCCTTTGTTTGCCTCATCTGTAAAACTGCACAATCAAAGCTCATAACTACTGTTCATGGTGCTTCCGCCACGTCAACTCAAACAAAGCTCACTATTATCACTCATTACAGCTCTGCGTCAACCCGACATTTGCATACACAGAAATCACTACACACCACAACTTCAGACCAGCCAACTCTCCTGCCTCAGTGTGACATACCCCACCCCACCTCTCCGTCACCCACCCTGCCCTTCATCCTCCCATCATCCGTTGCCTGTCGTTACAGATGGTTTCATTCCCCAACACATTAATAACGCATCATCCAGATGAATAAAGCTATAAAATACGTAGCGTTGCCAATAATCCCACAGGTAAGAGGCTTAGCAGACAGCCTTAAGGGAGGGAGAGACAGAGAGACGAACTTTGGGGGGGGGGGGTGAAATTAGATTTATCTAAAATCGGGTATCCATGTTAATATTTAGCACAGAGTTTAAAGGCTGAATATAAATGCACACATACACGCACAAACACTGGTTTGGACTAGAACCTCGCCATATGGAGGGATTATTATACCAGTTTTTTGGGTTTTTTTTAATCTTGCTGTTTTTGAGTTTCAGGGTTATCCCTTTAAAAAGAGCGTTTATCTTTTGTGTAAACAGTAAAGAGATGAATGCCACCCACTGAAAAACTCAGATTCCATATGTAAAAATGTTTTTTAACAAACAATGAACAATCAGTCTGACAAAGCTAGATGTTTGAAGCTCAGTTAAACAAAAGTAATACATATTACCATGCACAGTAATCAGAGATTAGCAAAACTCAAGCGCAGTCCTGTTGATTTTCATTTACTAACGCTTAATAAATTACAAAGTCTCGTGAGAGTCTTACGGTGTGTTCACACCGAACGCGATGGACGCGAATAGAGCGTCAGGTTTACATGTAAAGTCAATGGAAAGGCGCGATGACGCGCGATTGCGGGTCCCGCGAAAATTCGGAAGCAGATTTGCGTCGCGAAAACGCCAAAACGCGTGAAACGCGCGTCAGTGTAGCGCGTCTGGCGCGTTTGACTCGCGAATAAAACCACGCGCGTGAGTTTTTGTGTTGCATTTTGTGCATACGCGCGTTTCGCGTCTACCGCTCGAGTTGGAAAAATCTGAACTCCAGCGTCAAATCGCGCCGCGACAACCAATCAGGAGCCTGGTGACGTGGCTGTTACCTAGGTCAAAGGGGCAGATCCAGCCAAAGCCTTTCATACTTCAATGGAGGGGAAGGCTAATCAATGCGGTAGCAAACAACTCGGAGCTGTACAACACCAGCTGCTTTCAGTACCGAGACAGGAATAAAAAGGACCGAGCTTGGAGGAAGATATGTGAAGAGATCGGGCAACCTGGTAAGTTCATTCATTTCTCTTTTGAAAGTTTTCACTGACCCGGGGAAGCCGCACAAAAGCTAGCAAGCCACCGCTATTTTCCCACTGACGTACAAATACCGTTCTGCTTTTATGCATGTTATCATTTAGGAATATATTTTATTGTTTATTAATAAACAGCACACAGTGGTCCCGCTGTTCATCCGTCACTGCTTTGCTTTTTCGCTGATTTTTTATTGCACAGTACAGCATTGCATTCTGCAGCCTGATTGACAAATCTCCTGCGCTTGCCAAATTTATCACGTTTGGTTTTGATAACCATCGCGTCCAATAGAAAAAACAGCACAAAAACACCCATAACTATGAGCCTCATTCGGAAATAGACACCTGCACCGTGAGGGAAAAAGGCGCACGAAAGTGGCGGGCAGATGAAGACAAACCGTGGCATAATAATACTTTTACGTTTTGCAATCTACAAAGGTTTGCACTTTGAGAATCAATTGTGAGAACTGTGACCAGGGGCTAGTTATTCTGAGAACCCCTGCAATAAATGAGGGACCACTGTCTACTCTACGATTATTATATCGAACCTGTTAACATTTAATACTGTATTGATAGAACCAACTGATTCTGCAGCAGAGCATCCCCAGTCCCTGAGCTCCTGCTGCTGCACCCACAGATATGTACAGCAAGCACTGATACCTTTTTAGTCGGTGGGATTCCCTTGTGATCACCTTTACTAAATATCTACAACCAATCTGATTATATCCTGTTATTGTTTTGTTTTTTTTTTCAATGTTGAAATTAAAATCTAGTAGCAGCCTTCTCATTTCTTTGTGTTTTGTGCTGTTTTACAGGCCCACAGAGGAGGACGGCTCCGAGGCAGATGAGGGACGGGTCCCAGGACGGTCCATCGGCGGTGGAGCTGGCCATCCTGGAGTCCCTGAAGAGGCCACACCAGTCTCCAATGGAGCATTTCCTCCTCAGCCTTGTTCCTGCTCTGGAGAGCAGCTGGTCCTTTTTATTCCTGTCTCTCTGTAAATTCTTATATTTTATATATTTATGTTTAATGTTTTTCTGTTTGAGACTTTTAATATTATTTCAAATAAATGTTTATAATGACTAATGTCTCAGTTCTACTACACAGCAAATGTTGGCACACGACTTGACACATGTAGAATTTATTTCATATTATACTAATGACAAAATATACTGATACAGTGGGATGCAGAAGTTTGGGCAACCTTGTTAATAGACATTATTTTCCTGTATAAATTGTTGGTTGTTACAATAAAAAATGTCAGTTAAATATCATACAGGAGACACACACAGTGATATTTGAGAAGTGAAAAGAAGTTTACTGGATTTACAGAAAGTGTGCAATAATTGTTTAAACAAAATCAAGCAGGTGCATCAATTTGGGCACCACAAAAAAGAAATGAAATGAATATTTAGTGTATATCAATGTGTGTGTCTCCTATATGATATATGGGGTGCCTTTGTCTGGATGTGCTTCCCATCCAGAGCTGCACAGCAGAGAGGAAAGTTCCAGCGCTCCTGGAATCCCTCTGTGATGGAGCGCCAGTCTCCAGGTGAAGGCACAGCCATGAAGTCGTCCACTAGACAGTCCCAGATGGACGTCGCTGCCTGGGGGGTGATCTGGCTCACCGTGGACACACCGACTCTGAAACTGAACGCGATGGTCCTGAAGGAGTCCCCAGTGACAAGGAACCTGGACAAAATTGTTCAAAATCAGTATTATGTGTACTGCAGTTACAAAATACATCATTCAAATTCCAAAATACTTTTGTGATGTCAGATTTAAATCACAAAACATGAATCTTACATAAAACCTTTTGTAATTATAAGGATAATTACAAAATGTATATTAGATAATATCTAAAACAGTTGTGTTTTGTTTTAACTTTAACATATCATAATTTGATTGGTAGCAACTTTCACAACTACAGTGAGCCAATCACTCATAATTCCTAAACATGTCAATCAGGTAGGAATGAAGTAAGACATTAATAGAAATAAAGAGTTGTATGTTGACATGTAGCCCTTTCCTTGCTTAAATCATTAATATTTTTGAAAAATTAATCTGTGATAAGACAGCTTATCAAGATAGAACCATGTAACTAGAGATGAACCAAACTGTTCAGTTTTATCTAACTCTGTTTTAATAAAGGCTGTGACCCCTGCTATAGAGTCTGACAGCTGCAGGGATTATATACAAATATTCAACTATCCCAGAATTAAACCAGGTCTAAATAAAAAGGAGTGAGTATCACTACAAAGGTCCTAATGCTACAGTTTGATATCAGCAAACACCGAGCGCATACATTGATGTGACACCACAGCCATGCTATCATTCAAACACTGATAACAGCATAAATCGAATTAAATCGGGACTTGATGAGAGCTTCTGAGTATCACTAGAAATATTATAAAGAGTCGTCTCTGTACCACAGTTTGCTTTCAGTAAACACCGACAGCATTCAGTTAGCATAGCACATCCATGTTAGCAGTGTATAACTGGATGGATTAGCATATTAGCACAGATATCAATAAAGGACTACCGTATTAAATAGTTTTACTAACCTCAGGCAGACGGACAGGCGCTCTGCAGGTGGGATTGAGCGCCTGTAGTTGGTGTCTAGGCGGGCAATGCTGGGACCGACGAGGGAAAGCAGGTCCTCAAACTGGCCGACGGTGATAGCGCTGGAATCGGCCGTCATCCAGGCGCAGCTCCTGGAGCAAGTGGTGAAACTCACCAAACTGCTCATGCCTCTGGAGGACCTGATGGACCCAGGTACGGCGAGGACGTCTTTTACGCTGCTGCTCTGCTCTCCACAGTACATAGAGAAGGGAGACTCTCTCTTCAAGCGCTAGCTCGATAGCTGCCATCTTGCAAAGATACCGGTCTGGCACAACTCCCTCCCACATTCCTCCCACATTTCCGGTTCACGCGCGATGGATTTTTCTTGGACACGCGTTGAGACGCGAATGTACACGCGTCAAATTAGGGGCGTTTGGGGCGTTTTATTCGCGTCCATCGCGTTCGGTGTGAACACACTTATAACCTGAGAAATATTCTGCCAATTTTTTTACACGATCATGGTTGATTGGCAATTTGCTGATTAATAAAAACAGGTGTGAGCATCTCTGAAGCAGTGCTGTCTGAGAAAATAAACTCGATGATGACATACTGAGGTCATAAGCGCTATCTTAGTCTTTCTGATTTGATGTTAAAAAGCCTATTTTACATTCAGCTTGAAGAAAATTGGCCATTAAAAGACTAAACGCTGTGAGAAATTATCACCCACTATTTTTTTTTAAATATAAAAATCATCTCTGCCACCGGTGCACACAAACTGTTTGAGTTCAGTTTTTGATTGATTTAACAACTCATTTCTGCAACTCTGCAGCTGGTTTCTGCTAAAACACAAACTCAAGTAATCTTTATCTTTTTTCTAAAGGAACATACAGTAAGTGATTTGCTTTCCTCCTGGTGTAGGCTGTCAAGTAGACATGATGAGAAACTGCAGGTCAGATTTTCTGTACTGGCACTCACGTCTCTTTTCTTGCTGATGTTTTGGCCTTGATGACACTGCACACTGCATATGTAGCATCTCTGTTGGATACCCTGCAGCATTCACCATGAATGAGCTTTTGCTGTGGCTCATTAAACAGTATGGAGATTGTTCCTCTTTTAACCCTAATGGTCACATCTTACTTAGGATGACAGTCTTGTCAATGAGGAAGCACATGACAGACTGTCCACTTCCCTTAAATCGTTGCAGCAACATGCAACACACTGGTCCACATGTAAAATGCAAATACATTAACATGTAATCATGCCCACACGTACTAATGACACTGACAATGAGCCAGCGCCTTGCTATTTCCTCCTCAACATGCCATACACTAATCTCCATGTACTGTGTTATTGTAGTAAGACAGAGGGAGGGAGGATGACAGAAAGAGAAAAGAGCACATGGCGGTGTGGTGAAGACACAGGGTAAAGACATGATGGCTGGGTAGAGATAGGGCTATCCGGTCTGTCAGGGAAAGCTTTTGTCCTTCCAGTCCCGTAGAGCAAGAGAAGAAGAACTGACAGCAGTGCTTTTATTCCTCTTCCTCCTCCTCTTTTTTTTCTTCTTCTCACAACTGGAGCTGAATGCCAACAGCCCAGAAGACTTGTCTGCGTGATTAAGAGAGAAAGTCAGAGGGGAAAGAAAAGAGAGATAGAGACATGCAGAGAAAGAAAGACAGATATGTAAGACAGAAGAAAGCTGGAAGAAGAAATGTTGGATGGAAAAAAGAAAAGATGAACGTCTCATCCCTTCTACAAATCCGATGTCGACTCAAATCCCAGCGTAATCCTCTGGGGAACCCGGTTTGGTTTGAAGGCTTGTTAGTGTAGCTTGAGTCCCACTGGCATAGACTTCTGTGGTTGGAGACCGTTTCTGGAAACTAACCTGAGCCCAAATAGTCTCCACTCCTTCAGGGTTCAGGTCTGTAATTTTTCTCTCTGTTGGTAAAATCTTAGATTTAGTGGAAATCTGGTGCCAAGACAGTGATCAGCAGGTTTTATCAACCGTAAATATATAATAAGAGCTCTGATTTGGGATTAGACTGAGGAAGATGTTTGAAAGAATAATCTCAGCTTGATGTTTCAACACAACTGACTTGGTGTGACTCCACTGGTTTACTTCTTCACTCTGACTGATAAGTTGTTCCATTAGGATATTTCTTTGTATTAACCATGGATAAAATTCTAGCATGCAAGCTCCATGCATGCAATGGGGCAGTCACCTACCTGGTTTACTTTAAATAATAAAAATGCAAGCAGGTGAATATTAAAGAACAACATCACATTATTTGCAAAATAATGCAAAAGTATGATTTAAATTCACCTATAAGTATCAGTATAATATGTATCCATTCATGTATTCTTCCCCTTGTGGGGGAGTTGTGGGGGAGCTGGAGCCTATAACAACTGTTGTAGGGCCAAAAGTAGGGTACATTCTAGACAGATAGCTAATTTGTGGCAGCGACAGAGACAGATAAGACACAAATAGAGACAGATAACCCTTCAAACCTTCATTCAATTTAGAATTACCAATTAATCTAACCCCCTGCATGTCTTTGGACTGTGGGAGAAAGCACAAGCACCCGCAAAGAATCCACGCAGAAATTGGGCGAACATGCAAACTCCACACAAAATGGATGGAAAGTACTGTCCCTACACACTGCTCCCCGGGCACCCAATGGCTGCCCACTGCTTCACTGAGTGAATGGGTTAAATGCAGAGAGGAATTTCCCCACGGGGATCAATAAAGTACACTTTCTTTTCTTTCTATGAGGCAATAGTGCACCACAACACTGTGCTTCCTACCCCAAATCAGTCTTTTTTATTTTTTTCTCTTGCTTTAAAATTTTCTTTGCTCTTGAATGCTTGACAAACAAAGACACAAACGACAGAATAAGAAACACAAAGCTAAGCAAGCCAGAGTAATTAGGACACAATTAGGGAATTAGAGAAATGAATGAGACAAAGACAGGAAGTATTATGATTAACAAAATAAAACAGGAAATGCCAAACACAGTAACAAACAGCACACTTTGAAGCAGGAAGACAGAAAACTGGAATGGCCAGAATGGTTAAAGACTAAGAAACCTGAAGGAGGAGAACTATAAAATCAACACGAGATCATAAACATAACAAAAACCGAACTAGGACTATTATTTGTGTGAGTTTTTTCTCTCCTCATGAGTGTCCCGGTTTAAGCTTGAGTTTGGTCTCCAACAGCTCCTAAGGTAAATACCATTTCCTGTTTAACTGCATTGACCAGCTAGTTATGGTTTGGCCCGTGGCAGGTTGCAGGTAGAGTCATACATTCAACAGAGCTGAAACCTGAAAACCTGCTGTGTTGGAAATCAAGTTGATTGTATCAAGCAGTCAAGAATAAAAATTGTTGAAAAATAGTCAAATATGGTGTGATGGGGGTAACTGAGTCACATTTAGTCACAAATTGGAGAACAGTCATTACAAAGCAGAGGGATTAAAAAACAGTTAAAGGCATTTGAAAAGGAGTTAAATCTAGATATGAAAGTCTGTAGTAATTAAGAACAAGAGCAAGTAACACTAAAACTTAAAATTAAAATCCACAAAGGAGTTGCTGGATAGTCAAATGTTTGGTTGAAGCCCTAGTTGTATTAATTCAACAATATTCTGAACATTATTTAGATTGCACAGAGTGGTTTAATTAATCTCTTACAAATAAATATTTAGAAAAGCAGCATTAAAGATACATTAAGGATATGTTAGATTAAAATTAATGTGCTCAGATTACACTAACATAAAGAGGTTATCTCCTGTGATAAAATCGTAAAGTGCGGCGATGTTTGGAAGAACAAATCATAATCGTGATCATGACATGTTATGCGGGAGAGTTTATTGCCAAGGTCATATTAAGTAATTCCTCACCATGAAGTCAATTGTAACAGTTCAGCTGAAGCTGCCCTTGCTGTCGGGTAGCCACTGTACAGGAAATTCTCAGGTACACTAGAGACAGCAGGGATGCACCAGTAGATGCAAACACCTACATAAAATGCCTACATGTGCATACACACTCCCACACACTCTTCAGTGTCCCTTCTGTGCTAAAGGCACGCAACAGCAGAATGCATAAAATCATTAAAATGGTCTCTGTCCTGAATCACAAAAAACACTCACACATGCAATCTGCCTCTCACAGACGTACACACCCCTACTGCATGGACACAAAGGTTTTCATCATTCTGCTTTCTCCCTTGGCTCATGCATAACATACACACACTTTGGGAGTAAATAAAATTATAAAGCACCACCTGAATAGCTGCTCTTCAGTATTCATATTAAAGCACCGGGAACAGCCGGAGAGCTGGTACCCATTACTGAACAGGTGTTTTCTCCATCAGCAGCGCATTTAGATCCTGTCTGTCCTTCCTGCCTGCTTCCACTCTGCCGAACACTTTAAGTGCAGAGCTCATGAGATTTCGACGCAGACGCTCCCATATTTTTCACCATTCTCCTTAAATACTCGCTCAGTCTCTTCATACCACTCTTTCACTCCCCGGTCGTCCTCTCCTGCCTCCTCTTCTTCTCCCTTCTCAAGTGGGGATGTCTTACCGCACTGCTGAGTCATTCTCTGGTCCTCCAGACGCCGCAGGCCTCCCAAATCAGCTTCAATGAGGAGCCCTGCAGAGGCTGTCGCTGCCGGGGAGAAATTGCGGTGTAATTGAGCTGCGTGATAATAATACGTTCTTCTCTCTGATTTCCTACCAGCGGTGAATCATCAACACCATCATCATCATGCCATCACATCAGCAACGCTCCGTAGACGCTTCCACACTGCCACCGCCTGAGTTGACCTGCTCTTTCACTAGATTCTCTTTCTTGTCGATTGCTCTCGTTCCACTTATTTTATTCCCATTTCCTCTCGCTTTTACTTTCCCTCACTTTGTGCTCTCCACTACTCACCCTTCTCATCTGTCTCCAGCTATACTTCCAGTTTCTGTTCTACTTCATTGGATACAGGGCCTCAGAGGTATAGAGAAATTACACTGTACAAAAAAAAAACATGTATATGTGTGAGCAGGAAACAGGGGGCAAAGGAAGAGAAGTTAATTAGGAAGTGTGATTGTGCAAGCGTAATATCAAACACATTTTGGATACATACTACATAAAGCATTCATGATTCTATTTCAGTAAACAGGGAAGCTTGGTCATTTTTTCACAATAGCACTTAACAATTAGCTCAAGTGTTGCATGTTTTTCACTCTCAAGACCCAAGCTCACGTGTATGAGTTATACTTCATGTATAACGGCCTCTGTGTTTCCTGCAATGGCCGTTACAGGGAGTTTGCTAAAGGTGAAAGACTGGGTATGCCTGCATATCAAAAGAAAGGGAGAGGAAAGGTTAATCCATACACATGCACTTTGTTGTAAAGGAGAAAAAGAGAAGTTAAACGGAGGTTGAGAATTTGCCAAGGCAGGTTTTAGACTTGCGTGTGTTTGTGTTTATATCTGTGTTTGAGCAGGAGTAGAGTTTACACATGGCTTTCAGTGTTTTAAGCATCCTCAGGAGAATTGGCTTTCCATAGAGGAGAACCATTAGGAAAATCATTGACCGCTTATTGGTGTCAGCACTCTGCTAGTGTTTGTGTGTATGAGCTCAAACAGAGAACAATGCTGCTCTTTTTTCCTCTCGCGTGCCCCTCCAAATAGCCAGCCTGAGATTTTCTTCTTTTTTTTCTTTGTCCTCAAGTTTCTTTGCTTAATTGCCGTGGCAACTAGGCCTACAAGAACAATTTTAGACAATTCTCAGTTTAATTGGTGTATAGATGATACCTCTTTTTTTTAGAGGTCTGGGCAGAGCTTCTGTGGGGCTTAAAAGGAAGTACACCAATCCTGGCGTATACATTGGATGGATGATTTTCAGCGTGTGACCAAGTTGGTGTGTTTATTCATATTAGGCTCGTGCACATTTGCTCCAGAGGTATATAGACTGTGCAGATATAATTTTCTTAACTGCTGAGAAAGAGATTTGGTCAAGGCAATTATATTTCAGCCAGGGCATGTCTGCTTGCTTAGCACTCAAGTCTATTTGCCTAAAAGACACAAATGACTGCAATTTAACAGCAATAGAGGGGGAGTGTAATGAGTTGGTAGCTATTTGCCTGATGTGAGTGTGTTGCTGTAAGGTACAAAGAACAATCAAAGGCATAGAACTATATTTTCCCTGGCATTATGTCCAGTGGCAGTGAGGGAGATTAATAAGCAGGATTATTAGCTTCTCTAAATTATTGTGCGTTTTTTGCTAGACCTTCTGTGAGTATTACATTGCTTTAACTGAAATTATTCCTGCACAATCCTGTTTAACCAAAAATGTCAAAATTGTCATATGTGCTAAATAGATAATAGCATGTTTATGAGTGAAGGATTTTGTTACCTCTGAATAAAGCCTGGCTTTCTGTTTCTCCTAGTATACAGTCTGCTTAATCTTTTCTTTTTATAACTCAAGAGCAAGAAAATTCACAAGCAGATCTTCCAAAAATGTCAAATATTCCTTGTAAATTGCCATCCTGGTTTTGATCATCCTTGTTTGTGTTTTGTTGGTGTTTATGGTAGTCCATGTCCACAAATGCATTATGTCATTTTCTGGGATTTGGTGCAAGGATGTTGCAAGAATGGCTCTTTGTCAGATCTTTGATGTCTAAGTCCACTTTTTTCCCCCTGCTGCCTTGACACAGGCAATTTTAAGACGAGAGCAACAAGTGAGACTTTATCTGCTACTACTTCACATGATCCCCTCTAGCATGTTCCTTATCAGCAGATGGAGGCTGCTCATTTAGGTCATGGAGATTTTAATGCTCAAATTTTCCATTATACCAAGCGCCATCTGCTAATAAGGATTGCTTAATATTGTCAAAAAGCAGCAGAATATGTAGGTAAGAGGACCTTGAAATTAAGCTGTAGTTTGAACAGGACCTCCAGGGCTGAAAAATGAATGGAAGTGCTACAGAAACTACAGTTTCTGGAGTGGCCACTTTTCGCTGGCTCAAAAAAAGTAAGGTAATCCTCTTAGATGTCCACCAATACAACATTAAAAAGTATGCTTACAACCAAGGCAGTTGTAGTTTTGCTCTCTATAGCTAATATATATATATAGCCCTTAATACCAACTGTGAAAGGAAGTACTTTTACATCTCACGCAATAAAAGTTGCAGTATTAGGTGTGTGGCCGTGACTTACAGGTAGATGCAGTGCACTGCAGTGGTTTCTGTCTTTTAGGTGCAGTTTATCCCACCTGGTGACAATGCAGTCATCAAAAAAGTGAAACCTAGTTAGGTTATTCCACCCTAATTTATGTAATTTGCATAAATGCAAAGAGTGAGTTAGCTTTCCACAACAAATGTGAGAACAAATTGCTTTTTGCAGTTTCTTCAACATAATAAAGCGACAGCATGTTATAGGTCGCTGCATTCCTCAGTTATATCTTTTTCCGTGCCCAATAGGAAGAGTAAGAACATCCCAGAGAAAGTACATGCACAGTAAATTATAAATGCACTGTGTGGTAAGCGTCAGAGAGATGCCCGAGATCTCACTGTTTGTTACTTGTAAGGCCTGTCAGTGTGTGCTGCATACTATATATATCATGTGCAGAAAACCTGCACCTTATTATGTTTAATGGATGAGAGTTTGTGAATTTATCATACCCCTGAGTATGCGCTCTTTAAGGGTGTATGTGGGTAGGTGGATGCAGCGTTGAACGTCAGAGGTCAGGGAAAGCTTTAGTCCTGTCTTGATATGTTCGTGTGTGTCTGTGTGTGTATATGTGTGTGTGTTCATGTCATGCTCTGCATGTCGTCTCAGCCTCCAGCTGACTCGTGATTCAGAGGACACAGGCTGCGTGCCATGCACTGTCTTTGACCCTTTCCTATAGCAGCTGTTAATATAACGCTGCAGCTGTGTGTATATTTTTGTTGTAATGCTAGTAAATATGGTAAATGGGGCTAAATATGCCTGCTGGGTCACCCCAGGCACTCTACGCTCATACCAATACCCTGCTTTGGCTCCCAGGGGCCCTAGAGGATTTTTGCTGGGATATGTTGACAAATTGATACTGCCGGACTGGCTAACTGCTTCTACTGTGGTTGGCACCGGCTGCGATGTACTCTGAATACCAAGCGACCATGAGCCGTAAACACGTTCTTCTGTCGCTTTGTTTCCTACAAATACGCACATAAACAACATGACATCGCTGAGCAAACCCTGACTTTCAGATGGACCCAGCTTGCGGAAAAAGCTCCAAATCCAGACTAAAATCTGGATCAAAAACTTAATCCTCAGCTCTGGGGTATCTTATCTGACTCGCTCTGGGGTATGACTTTGGACCATTGCTCCCTTCCTCATTGCACTCTCTTTCTCTTTCCCACTCTCCCTTGTTCTCTTATTTCTCTCCAGCTTACACTCTCAAATTTTGGACAGCTGTTTCACGATGTGAAAAAGGGGGAAGAAGCTTTAATTTTGCCAATAATGCCTCAGTCTGTGCATCTGCTATGTCGGAGTGATTAGAGCAGCAGAAGCTGTCTTTACTATGATGACAAGCCCATATGGTTTCCGTATGTACTAGTAGGCATTAGGCTAGATCTGTCACTTTCTATTAGAATTTGTTTTGCATGGTAATAGAATCATTAAATCTCTCCACAATACAGTGGATAAAGGCAATGTTTGCACATTTTGGTCTTTGATATTTTTTGGCACTCTGTTCAGTCTTATCACTGTTTCTGTTCACTGTGTTTTTGTACACTTGTATACTTCTGTATGCTGGACTACTGGGAAGCACTTTGGGTCAGCTCCTGTTGTTTTTCAGTGTATTTTAAGTGACTTGATTTTGTTGGAGGGCAATAAATGCCCCAAACAACAATGCAAAGGTCTGTGGATAGTGGCCAGTGATTTGGTCAGTAAGTGACAGATTTTTCTTTGTGCTTTTTTAGAGTTTGGAACTCTTAAATCTAATCCCCTGAACACATACAAACACCCAACACATGCATACAAAGCAGTCTTTAGATTCATAGTGTGGCTGAACCCAGTGAACCTAGGCTATCCCTGCACTCTTAAGTAAAAGTACTCGCTGCATCGCATTCACACACACATGCACACAGGAGACTCTGTGTGGCTCTTTAAACAGTTTCCTCTCGGAAAGAGGGAGTGTAGCTCCCGACTGGTTTCGGTTTGCCACACAGTGCATCACTGTAGCTGGCTAGCGGAGCCTTCGGCTTCTGGTCCTTCAGTTGTACCAAGAATCAGCTATCCCCCACCACTTGCCAAGGCTAACCACATAATTACTTGTCTGGCAGAATCTCTTCGAAATGGAGTGCAGAGACACAATTCGAGCTGCAAAGAGCTGCTTTAGCTGAACCCTCAAGCACATGAGACAACAAGGCTAGAGCTCAGCCTTTATAGCCCTCACTGTGTGGTGAAGATAGAGCAGGCTTTCTCAGCTTATCTCTCTTAGAAGGTCATGTATTAGCAATCTTTGGGCCTTGTAGCTCTGTTTCATTCTTATGGATCAGCACTGAGCGCAGTCAACAGCGTAACAGTTTGAAGTGCTCCGAGTTGTGGTAGGAAAGTCTGATTGGTGGTGGTTGGACTGTGGTAGATCAGGATGTGGCAGGCATTCCTCTAGAGGACTGTGTCTCTATATCAGAGTACCAGAATCGACCAAACAAACTCTGCAAAACGATTAAAGTATTTCTACTTAGTTAGTAATTTAAAACGTTGTTTTCATGGTAATATCAGGTGTATATTTATTTATCTGTGTGGCTGAGTGTACAGATGTCTGTGTCTTTTCGTAACTACAAGTGTGCAAGTGGATATGGAAGACTTGAATTTCCCCTGGCTACATCCCAACTCCATAACAGGAAAAGAAGCAGCAGACAAAACTAAGCCAGGAAATTCTTAAATCCAAAGTCTCACAGTGCAGTCAGTCCTTATGTTTTTTCCTGAGAGCGAGAATACAACTGTAAGGAATACAAGACCCAAAAGAACTTCCTTAGTGGGTCAACTAAATGAGTTTTTATATTTAACCTCCTAAGACCCGAACTCTTTCATGGCATGCATTTTTGATTTTTCTTTGCTATTTGGGTTGATTGGGACCTGATGAATTTAAAAACAAAGAATTACTAGATTTTTATTTTTTTTTACCGAATTTTTGTTTCTGAGAAAAATGAGATCCACATATGAGGACATTAATTTTAAATTTTGATAGAACAGTGACAGTATAATGTCCTCGTAAGCGGATATCAGGACCTTGTAGAGAAAAATTACGTATTTTGGTCCAGGCATCCCAAAATGTGATGCCAGGTCCTGGGAGGTTAATTCACCTTTCTCTGCTTGAAAATGCAGCATTTCAGTTACATTAAGTGTAGCGTGAGTGATATGACCCTGATACTCAGAAACGAGATAAGAAAGGAGTATCAAAAGGCCATCAAGCCCAAGTTGGATTTTAATATTCACAATCAACAAATCATTACTAGATCAATAATCTAATTATTCACTAGCTAGCTAGCTGGACAGAAGAGGTAAGTCCCAAACAAGTCCTCTGTCCTCCTGACTCTCAGCGTGGAATTCCATACTGACTTTTTTAAGCTTTTGGTCCATCTCTTAGCATCATGTTACACTAGCGTGTTTACTGCATTAAAAATTCTTAATGACCTCAATGGAGGGACCCATATCTGGTGTGGACATTCACAGATTGAATGTCGAAACCAGTTTAAAACTGCTTTCATGTGGTTATGATTATAACATCTCTCATCTCTTTCTTTGCAGTTCCTAATTACAGTTTATTGACTTATGTGCCATGCATCATATCACTCGACCAAAACATCAGCCGAAACATGAGTGGCAATAGACAAAACAGCCGTACACGCTACCAAAACTACTAGTGACGGTCGCATGGAGACATTTTACCACGACCTAACAGTCACCATACCAAACAGTCATCTGTCAGCGTGGTGTTTTAGGGCACTTACTCCTACTGACTGATCATTAAAGGGAATTGCAACCAGAAGAGAACTGTTTCTGTTCTGTGTTAGGCCCCTTCAGCAAAGCACTTAAGTCGCAGTGTATGTCCTGCTGCGCCACTGGAAAACGTGGTAAGGATTTTGCCTTGTCTGATGCTTTGCAGAAAAGTAATTTCCTCTTGTTTCCATTGAGGCTGGAGATAAGCCAGAACTCCTGCCACACTCAGAAACAACTTACAGATTATACAGAACATATTTTCTCTTATAGTAGAGAACAAAAAAACTCTCAGAGTACAACTACACACACACACAGAGGTGTGCATAGTGCAGGGAGCCATAGGAACTTTGTATAAGGTCTCAAGGAGACACTTATGCAAAATATGATGTCACGCCTCCACACACACTGCAGACACTAACCTACATTAACATATATAAGCACATATACAGCACAGACCATAGCCATTTTAAAGTTGACAGAAGCACTTCAACTATTTATTTCCACTAATCTTTACATTTTTTTCTAATACATAAATACCGAGAAGACATTTATTTATTTAAACCCACTTTTTAAAAATGTATTTCCACGATTCAATTATGTATTTACCTCTGCTGTATTTACTTTTGGCAGGAGCAGGTCGGAAAACTACCGTACATCATTAGTGAGATAACCCACTGAGCAAAACTGACAAGTACGAAAAAGGAAATGAAAAGAGAGAGAATGAGAGAAGAAGCAGGCAAATGACAAATATGATGAAATAAAAAAGTTTTTCGGAATAACGCTGCGTGGGAGGAGATTTGGAGTGACCTAATTAAAATGTTGGAATCCTGAGAGGAATAAATTAAGAAAATGTCAGTTAGGCTGAGCCGGAGGAGGAGAGATTAAGAGGCGCAAGCTCATATACTGTCTGATTTCTGCTCTTCTCCTCTTTTATCACTGCTGCATGGGAACATTGGTCTTTAATGACAACACAGTGAGCTGTTGTTGTCTCAGTATTAACTGGTGGAGCGTATGGAGAGAAGTTTCAGTGGTGCATACAAAAAAGAAGGATGCTGCAGATTCAGAAGGGGTTAAGGTGTCATGAAAAAATCAACTGAATAGGCTGTAACTCATCTGATATGAGTGATGTTCTGTTCTTTAAACTTCCTGAGAAAACTCTGAAATAAAAATGAAAAGAAAGGAGACAGAATGCTACGAGCATCAAGAAAATAGTCCCACCTTGCAGTTTAAGCAGCTTACGTTTCCACATCATTACAGCACAACAGTCACCGGTCTATAAGCATCATCTAGCTACTGTCCCCACTGCCATCCAGGATACATTCCCTCTGTGAGAAAGCTCCCTCCATATGGGCCCCGCCTTTTTCTGCTGTGCTGGACAGGTTGGGACCATACGGGTGCTGTTGGACTGCACGGATTGCGACTTAGAGCAGATGACAGCGATGGTAATGTGTCGATTGTCAACACGGGGGGAGAGAGATGGCATGAACAACGAGAGGCAGCCCAAGAGGAGGAAGGGAGGAGAAGGAAGAAAGGACAGCTGGTACCAAGATTGGTGTTAGTTAAGGATGACTAAGTGACATGTTGACAAGAGGCTGATAAGAGGACTCCATGGAACAAAGATGAAAAAGGCGAGTATCAGTAAGCCTCTGACGCCAGTGTGCTTCCATAAAGTACAAGATCTTTGATTCTACTTCCCTTTGAAGTGATCCGTGGAAATAACACCATGTGGCATGCATTAATTTCAGCACTGGGTGGAAAAAAAGAGCAAGTCAGGCGCAGCATCTCTAATGCGGAGGCTTCACAATCGTCATTGACTTGCACAGCTACGGTAATTTCCATGTGCTCTGACAACATTACACCCGTGTGCATCCTCGCACTGTTTGGCCAATAAGAACTCACTTTATTTTCAATTGCAATCAATTCTGAGAGCTGGATTCGATAAAAGTTTGAACAATGCAAAACTTCTGCTCCGAAAAGGATGTTATATCTAATCTATTGGGCAATAATCGCTTGCAAATGAACAGCAGTTTCAGTTTACATTTTCAAGCAAGCTGAAATGAAAGTAAATTACCCCCCAACACTTGTGCGCCACACTCCAGCACTCAGCCCTGCACTGTGTAATCCACGCATGGAGTGTTTGCTCAGAAAGCATCTATTTCACTGCTGTGCGCCACAACAACATCACCAGGTCATTTGTTTCAATCTAACAAGAGATGGTTACAACAGTAGGAGGGTAGTTTTTTCCCCGTTCTCTCAATTTCTCCCCAAAACTCATGTCAGCTGGAGGAGGCTTTACATAATTTCTGTCATCATCACTTACCACAACCTCAAATCTCCTGTGGACTGTTAGGTGTGTGGTGCTCTGCTCAACTTTACAGCAGCAGCAGCAGGGTCGGGACTGGTAGTTATTGGTGATACTGTTACAATGGCTGTGGGGCTACACTCCACTTAAGCTGTCACGCCTGTAATAAACAGCAGATTTCAGTGTGAAGAAGCTCATCTGTGGGTGTGTGAGAGTCTGAAAGAGAAAAATGGAGGGTAAGCTGAAGTGTAACACGGCACACACAGTACCTAACAGGAAAACCGCTGTCCTGACCATTGTGGGCTCAGGTGTCATTATCCGCATCGGCCACAACAATCGATCGCTTTTATCCCGTGGAACGTGACAACCAAAACAACATGTTAGCGACAAATAAGACGAGACAAAATAAGAAAGGATATTGTCTTTACCCACAGGTTGGGTCATAATCAGAATCAGAATCAGAATCAGAATACTTTATTGATCCCTGGGGGAAATTATTTTTTGTTACAGTGCTCCATTTTAAACCAACATTAAGACAAGACAGACAATACACTAACTAAGAATAGTACAATATATACATATATATACATACATACATACATAAGTCACTCATAAATAAATAGTTGGAAAAGAAACATGTGTAGTTGTAGCAGCAAACAGTGTGTTAAGTGGATGCGTTGTACAGGGAGATGGCCACAGGCAGGAATGATTTCCTGTGTCGTTCAGTGGTGCTTTTCGGTAATCTCAGTCTCTCACTGAACGAGCTCCTGTGACTGACCAGCATGTCATGGAGTGGGTGGGAGGTGTTATCCAACATTGTCTTTATCTTGGACAGTATCCGCCTCTCCGACACCACCTTGAGGGAGTCCAGCTCCATCCCCACAACATTGCTGGCCTTACGGATCAGTTTATTAAGTCTGTTGGCATCTGCGACCCTCAGCCTGCTCCCCCAGCATGCAACAGCATAGAGGATCGCACTGGCCACAACAGACTCATAGAAAATCCTCAGCATTTTCTGGCAGATGTTGAAGGACCTCAGTCGCCTCAAAAAATAGAGACGACTCTGGCCCTTCCTGTAAAGTGCTGTGGTGTTTTTAGCCCAGTCCAGTTTATTGTCAATGTGTACTCCAAGGTATTTATAGTCCTCCACAATGTCAACACTGACCCCCTGAATTGAAACAGGGGTCAAGTGTTTCCTGGTCTTCCTGAAGTCCACGATCAGTTCCTTGGTCTTTGCCACGTTGAGCTGCAGATGATTCTGCTCACACCACGTGACAAAGGAGTCGACCACAGCCCGGTACTCTGTCTCATCATAACAGCACACATTTGCCGGCATGCATTTGCCAAATCAAATAGGTGTCTTTATATATGTGGTTTGTTTTTTTGAACCACCGTTTTGTCCGATCAACAACCCCTATGTGTTATTACTAGGAAATATCACAGCACTGCACTTCACTGAAGAAAGTGCACGAAAAGCTTTCATTTTATTAGCTCCTGCAGAACTTTTGAATCCACCGAAACAAGGAGTTTAGATTTTGTCGTCAGACTATGCAGGGATTTATTCAAGGAACGACTGAGCCAATGGAAAGGATTTTTCAAATTCACTTTCATGTGCAGAATCTGCTTTTTGTGAAGGCTCCTGCTCTGTAGGTTGATTTGGATTTGGATTTGGTTTATTTAATATTCTGCAATCTGTTCTGGTTCATTTTGGTGTCGGAGTGTGAGTGGGTGGTCTCGCGTGTCCCTTGCTTGTCTCTGGCGTCAGCACCTTACAACACTACACTACGTCCTTACACAATTACTCTGCCGACACTGCGGATTACTACGCTTTATGTGCACCTCTTGTTTCTGATAAATATTTCATCTTTGCTAACATTTTGCATGACCCATTTTTGTCACAGACCATTAGCTGGTTTATGACATTTTGAAGACAAAGTATTGGCTTTGAGCTAAAACTTTAAAAAGGTATAAAACAGAAGAAGAATAAAAACTGTGGGCTGTTGATTCAGAGGTGTATGTGCCACGAGTGCAAAGCCCAGATGGGAGTCGTAACTATATGTCACCCGTATTACACTATCAGCTGATGAAAACAATCATAAATAAAAATGAATGCATCAGATTTGCCACAGCAATGAGATGTTGTGATTTATGAGTTACAAAGGCTCAATTAATTTTGTAATCTTATCCTGCGGAATATGTTAACATGACTGTACTTGAAAGAAGCACTTATTCACATTTTATTTAGCAGCAACGTCATACTAATGAGGCTCAATGCCGTTTGATCATAATGATGATGATGTTGTCTGGCAGAGCTCAGAAAGTTTTTCTTCCCCCCACTAATATTTTTTAATCATTTTTAATAATAATAATAATAATAATAATAATAATGGATACTTTATTGATCCCCATGGGGAAATTACTTGTTTTTCTCTGCATTTGACCCATTCACTCAGTGAAGCAGTGGGCAGCCCACTAAGCAGGCGCCCGGGGAGCAGTGTGTAGGGACGGTACCTTGCTCAGGGGTACCTCAGGGTAGCCGTTAAGTGGATTCGAACCGCCGACCTTCCGATCATGGGGCGACCACTGTCTCTCATTTGCACAATTCCCTGCATGTTTTTCTCTCCTGCTGTACATCTGTGTCTCATTTGTTTCTTTTTTAGTTTCCTGCTCGTGTGTTTTCCCCCCCCCCCCCTTTCACTTATTTTCACACACTAGCTCTGTCGCCTCAGCACTTCTCACACTGCGTGTGTCTTCTGCTCGGGGTGTGTGTGTGTGTGTGTGTGTGTGTTTCTTTTCGTAGTGACATTTCCGTGCCAGGTGTGACAAATGGCAGGCAGAGAGGAAACATTTATTCCCTGTGGTGAGCTTAATTAGCCTATCAGCTAAGCCTTGGCACCAGCTTGTTTTGAAAACCACACAAACACACACACGCAAGGATGCACACGATATCCTCAAGTAAGGATCACCAACAAGTACACATGTAGGCATGCACACAGCACACATACAGCAGACAAATCACTTCAGTATATGAACTGCACAGATAATTGGACAGTACAATTATATGATGTCTAAATCACTGCTCCAGTCCATATTTTTCCTCTCTGACTTTACATCCAGAGGGACTCAGTTGTAGCCAACCTCATCTTTTCTCTATTAAAAGGTTAAATCATTTACAAATTATAGCTCTCTTCTAGCCATTAGCATATGGTGGGTGTGTAGAGGCCATACAAGGCCAGCAGGAAAGGCTAGAGGAGAGACAGTGAAGAAAAAGCCTGTGTGTCCCTGCTGTGTGCGAGTCAGTGCAGTTTTACATCACACATCCATCTGCGTGTATCTTTGTGTTCATATGTGTATATGTGGAAACATCTGTCCATGCCAAACTGTACAGCTGGGATGGGGGCGATGAAGAAATCCTGGTGTCCAGCAACCCCTCTGTTAAGCAAGATGGCTGTAACGCATTGCTGCTAATTACACACACACACACACACAAACACAAGCTCATAAATGTGCTTTCAACTAAATGAGTGGTGTCTGAGGGCTTTTCTTTGTCTCTTCTGGCCTCAATCTGTGGACAAATTACAGACATTATTGGCTGCAAAAGAGACTCCCTGTCTACCTCCATCTTTACCTCTTTCACACTGAGCCGGGCTTGGCATGTCCCTGCGCACCCCTGCTGTGGAGAAGGAAATGAGAGCCAGAAATGTTGCTGATGTGTCCTGCAAAGCGCTGGGTTTTTAGGCTTTGATGCCAGCCAGGTGGTGGAGGGGATATTAAGGTGCCCTTTAAGGGTAGAAATGGGGGAGGTGAACATTGTAATTTGACCAGATTGTGTTGCAGCTTGTTTTGGGTGTGGCCTGGTCAGGCAGCCCTGCTGTCTTTTGATGTTGGGTTTAAAAGGTTTGGTGAGATTTTAGAGAGACTCCATGGTGTTTTGAAGTGGGATTAGTTTTGAAAAGTCAACACTGAGGGGAAAAGCTTACTTGTTCTCTGGAACCTTGGCAGTTAATTTAACAGTTTCCACAGAATCTGATGTTGCGTCTATGTAAATGATGCCAAAAGTGTGTTTTAAATATATGCAAAAATAGGTTGATCTTATCGGTATTAAAGGCAGTCCACTCATTCCACTCAGAGTTTGGCATGAATAAAAAGTCACATATTGGCGGGACAGGCAAAAAAAAAAAAGAGAAAATCCATCAATCCATCAAGCAGTGCTGCTTCATAGCTTACCAAAGTCGTGCTAAAACAAAAAATGTTTTGACAGATTTTGAGCGCTGTGTACCACATAAAATCGGTTCGAGGTCAGTAAGCACAACCAGAATTCATACATAAGGTGCACCGGATTATAAGGCGCACTGTCAATTTTTGAGAAAATTGAAGGATTTTAAATGCACCTATTAGTGTGGAAAATACGATATATATTTCATTCTCTTATTTTTTTTGAGACACCAGTTGAACACTGAGAACAGCACTCTCCCATCTCACTTTAACTTTTACTTTGATCTCTGTAAATGTGTGGAGGGCAAACAGTTTCAAAGGGAGGATCTCACAAAGACAAGCTCTGATTATGACACACAGCGGGAGTGTGATGTTATTGTCTGCTAAGAATGGCATAACTTTACAACATCTTTACAGAGCAACTTGTTTGTTGCTAGGTCAGTGTTTCAAATCTCTCTTATCTGATCTTTAATCGAGCGCAATGATGCCTCAAACTCACCATTATGTTCTGTATTTCCCATAAAATGCCAAGAAAAGTGTTATTTTAGAGAACCTTTGTGACCCTGGTAAAACTGTAGTTAAGCAGTGAAATCTCTAGATTTTATATAAGAAAAACATTCTGTTACAAATTGATGTGTTTTTTGTTTTGTTGTTTTTTTCAAAGCCATAGTGCAAAATTTTCATTCTGTAAATTCTATTATTGTGGCCTGTTGATTTTTTTTCTGTGTGTGTTTCTGATAACTGTGAAAACTGCTTAAAGGCTGAAATCACCTCTGTGCCTCAGGATTGTCTCTGTTGGACAGTGGGGCCTTCAATCATTTAGAAGTTTTAATGATCTGGGTGTCAGGCCTGAAGATCGTATCAGCCATCTGTGCTTTCGTTATTGCTAGCTTAGGTTCTTAACTCCTCACCTTCACTTTCTTCCCCTCCAACTGCTTTCCCTGTTTTGCTCTGATCTTTATCTACCTGTCATTCTGCTTGACAGATAACTTCTGGACTTCTGTGACTTTAGACAGTTATTAACTGCATTCCTCTAAAGCAGTAGATTGTTATTTAAGTCTATTTTATTACATTTTTAGAGGCGACAGCATAAACGTGTTACACATTGGCAGTGTGTCTCACAGGATCACAGCTGTTTGGAGAAAAGTCATTCGTTTGTGTGCATTTTTTGTTCAAATGCAAATCTGACGTGACTTCCAAATGAATTGATTATAATCATTTGGAAAATTATATTCAAGACGAATGTTTAACTGCTCAGCATGCAGAATGCATTAAGCAAATGTAAATGTAACAACTGAACCATTCACACTTTTGAAAAAGTAATTTTTAGAGTTTTTCTGCTTCAGTAAACATTTGTGCTGCACCCTGACAGATTTGCACCCCCAATTCTCTCAGCAGATATCCAACCAGAAACTTCCTCTGCACACTATTTCTGATTCCTGCATGACAGCACCAACTGTTTTCTGTCTGTCTGAGATGAAATCATTATAAGGGACCAGACTTAAATTATCTCCTGGGGAAATAATTGGCCCTCTTAAGGGGTCTTCATTCATACTGTAATGCAGTGGTAGGCAAATAGCAGTAAGGGAACCCAATCTAATCCTCCAAGAAAAATATTTGCCACGCAATAGTGAAGCCGTTTCTTCTTTCATCGTCTAATTCAAGACCTTTGCCTATTTTTCACAAATCTACTGTTAGTTAGCAATGTTATACCACCCAATATATAACAACAAAAATGACTCTGTAACAACAAATATAATTTCATGTTTTAAACATAATTATGAAGCTGAACAACTAACCACAACTGAAGTGAATAAATTAAGTCACCGATTATTTGTTATCTACTGCGGGAACTTGCAGTTCTTTTAGGGCGGCCTGCAGGTTTGTGCGTGTTCAGACTTCACAAACGGCCTCTGAAGGACCTCTTTCAGGGCTGTTTTTTGGGTAGAATTGGTTCAACTCAGAACAAACACCATTTTTGGAAAATAAAATAAAATAAAAGGATCAAAAGCAACAGTAAGAACAGACTGCTTCTCTCGCTCTTGCCATCACAATGCAAAATTCGCCATGTAGGTGGACTAAACAAACAGGAGTGCAGAAAACACTATTTCCTCCCGTTTTAGACATTTTCATTAAGTCTTGCCGCTATCTAAAATTGACAATTTAACATGTGTCAATTCTCCCTGACCGTGTAATTATTAGCTCTTGCATAACCTTGTGAGGGCCTCATATATTGATTGCTGAACAGCGATATAGACTTTTGCTTTGAGACTTGAACAGATGATGCTTTGTGTCAACTCATTTTGACCCAATGAAAAGATTGCAAATCTTTTTTCGTTGGCGGCATTAGAAAATACCAGTTTATGTCTCCTTTATAATATTTAAATAAAACATTATGATTGACACCTGAGGGAAGCCAAATAAATCTCTAAGCTTCTTTATCCCGAAGGATCGTATGATTCAGTCATCTACCTTTAGCTCAGGAAGTTGTCTAATCTCAGCTAAATGGTTTTGCATACATGGAGAGATAAATACTCTCAGCTATAACTCCTCCTTTATCTTTCCTGTAGCAATCTGTAGTTTGGCTTGTAAGAACAAGCAAGAACATTATGCATCCTAACTATCTTTTCATCACCTTTTCACTGTGAGTCTGTCAGTTCTCCAGAATTAATTTGCAATCCGGGTATAAATGGACAAGATAGGAACGTAACTTCTGTTCATAATACGCATGTTCGTTGTATTAGTGCGACCCAGGTCACTGGCAATACAGCTATACAGTAGTGCAGTTAAGATAGGTGAGGGTGTGGATAATTTCTACAGAGGCTATATAAAGTGCTAGTGGTTGTGAGTGGTGGTTCACTCCATGTTATTATTGTGTGTTTGAGGGTACAGTTGTCCATTTTGTGTGTGTGTATGTTCAGTCCATGAGTTTAACGTGGGTCAGATGTCAGGAGGCAGAGTTCAGGAGTCTGACAGCTGTGGGGAAGAAGCTGTTCCGGTACCTGGTGGTCTTAGTCCGGAGGCTCCTGTAGCGCCTCCCAGAGGGCAGGAGGGTGAAGAGTCCATGTGATGGGTCACTGGGGTCTTGTTTTTGCCATTTGCAAAATTGTTCCCCAGCAAAATATCTACTGTTATTGCATGGTCCTTGATGTAGTCATGTACCATTCTTTACATTTACACTGAGTAAAGAGGAGAACAAGTTAAAGCATGTGTGGCAAGAGATGCAGCTAAATTTATCCGTGTAATTAACAGGTGCCTTTCATCCCCATGACAACATGTGTATTAGTCACTAGATCAAAACAATTTGAACTAATACCCCGAGCTGTGATTATCTCACACAGAAAGTGTTTGTTTCATGTTTGTTAATCAGGAAGCAAAACCTATAAAGAAAATTATGAAACAGCAGGGAGAAAATTAGGCTGTGGCACAAGAAAAAGGTGATTTTTTTTTTGTTTTCTGGTGCCAATCTGTTAGCACTAATCCAGGAACCTTTTAACAGATTAACAGTGTTACACAAGGAGTATTTGTTGGTTTACTGTATGTTTCCATGAGCCTGTGCTGTTCTCATTCTGTTCTCATTGCAATAAAAGATCCCTGTTTGAATTTCAAGTTGAAGCTTACATGTTCGCTGTGTTCCCCGTGTCGGTTTTCACTATAAAAGGAGGACGCATCCACCATGACATCACACATTTTGCAGCTTCAGCATTAGCGTTTTGCTCGCCACCATGTTGGGTTTTTTGTTTTGTTTTGTTTTTTCTTAGAGCCAGCATTTGCCTCTTATGTATGGAAGGGTGAAGCGCTAATTTATCAGTTAACAGAAACTAGCTTGGTTCGAAGGCTACGTTCACAAAGTCTGCAACGCACAGATACACATATTCCCTAATTAGTGTCACGGATTGACCTAGTAAAATACTAGTATTTCCCTCACCACTTCTAGGGGGTTGTTACTTCTTAGCAAACCACAATATTAGTCAACCAGTACATGGAAATTGGTCCAAAACACGCAGACAGCACACACACAGTGGACAGAGCCAGTGGATGAGACAAGAGTCAACTCCAGCTGCCTGTCTCAGAACTGCTGTCAGTCAATGCATTTTTTGCTCCTTCTGCGTCATTTTCATTTATCAGCTCTGGAAGATGCCCCGAGGATTACTCTGGGTGCTACAGCTTTCTTCTATAGGCTAAAGACTTATATGTTATTTTAATAATAATGTGTACTTTATTAATCCTGTAGGGGATTGCTTAGTCCTCTGCATTTAACCTATTCACTCAGTGAAGCAGTGGGCAGCTACCAATCCACCACCCGGGGAGCAGTGTGTAGAGACAGTACCTTGCTCAGGGTTACCTCAGGTTTGATTTGAACCCCCGACCTTCCGATCACGGGGCAAACACTCTACCTACTGAGCAATCCCTGCACAACATGCTGTAAATAAAAGCAGTCAGAATATCAAAAAGGCGTACCATAGCAAGAAGTAAAACCGGGGAGAGTTCCTACTATAACCATTGAGTAATACTACCCCAGATGTGACTGAGCTTTCTCTGCAGAGCTATTCTGTCACCATATTTTATTCCACTGACTGCCTGGACCCTGTATAAAATACACCTCTTCTAAACGCTATAGCAGTTTGTCTTATTTCCCAGAGGCTCTTTCTCTGTATTCTGCACATTGTCTTATTTTTTGGACATATATTAAATGCATTACATCATTCATATGTGTGACATGGCCTCATACAGATAGCAGACGAGCCAAGACATGTGAATTTCTCTCTGGGATCAATAAAGTTATCCTTATTCATGAATAGTCCATCATTCTAAATATACCATAAATGTGTATGTGAGCAAGAATAGTTTTGCCCCCATGGCCCACTGGCAAACCAGGATAAAATGGGAATTTAAACCAATGTATTAGCCAAATTGCATTTTCATGTTTGTTAAAGTGAAAGAGAATCCAAATGATTATAAATTATCCTCAGTATATCTTTTCTGTATATGCAAGACTACAAGAAAGAGGCAGCAGAGTTCGTCATCTGGAAGTCTGCAATTTCACGGCAATCGATGAAAATAGTTTTTGAGATACTTCAGCATGAAACTGGTGGCTTGCCCAACCATTTGTCAGATTGACGTTGCCATTCACAGAGCCTAGCCGTGTGCATGACTAAATACATTTCTAAAAATTCTGAATATTTCTAGAAGGTTTGTCATGGTGCAATTTAGGCCTGTGCCAAATACCCTTTTTTGAGCTTTGAAGCTTCGGGAGTCATCAGTAGTGAACATTTGACGCTTGTAATGTTACTGTGAAAAAAGCATGATGAGGTGTTGCTTTTGTTGCGATTTCAGCTGTTTTTTTTATGTGTAAAAAAAGTTTGAAGCAACAAAATGTTTCTTCCTGCCCCCTTTTTTTTGTCCTTTTTGGCATCTCCGATAAAAACGTCACTACCTGTTCTGTCACAAAAAGCAACAGACACAGCTCTTTAACTTAATGCACATTTGCACCCAAAAAAGTCCAGTTGGTCCACCAGGGAGTTTTTGTGTTTTTCATGGTACGCAATAATGTGATTCTAGAGGCCTGTCCTGCAGAATTTGTGGTTGCATAGTGGAAGTGGAAGTGAAACCGTAATGCACGGCCTTGATATATTTGCACATCATTAGCATGTTATTCTGAAACACAAGGCACAAGAGTGAATTTGCACATGCACGCTGTATTTAACCCAATCCTTACTGTATATCACAGTCATGAAAGGGCATTGTTTACTGTAGAGCCATATCCAGTCTGACTTCTCCAGTAGGGTCACACTAGGGTCATGGTATACTGCATCACTGCTATGCCACACACAATCCTGGTATTTCAGCTGTTTTCTGACACACTCACTGCAGAGCTTACATCATAATTTCACGTGTTGCTTCCACCAGACTATTAATGCTGTAGAAAGAAAGCAAATGTCCCAGCCCTTTCCTTACCGTTCTGCTTTTTCTCTTGGTCTTTATCCTACACTACCCCCCCAACCTCTTCTATGTGTAATCTCTGTTTATCATTTCCACACCCTTCCTCCCCTTTTGTTATTCTTATCCCCTGGTCTCTTTGGATGGTATGTAAAATGTTTGTGAAGGGCCCTTGGTCCTTGTATCATACCTCCTTTGCATTACTATACATTAGCAGTAAGATCCCTCTGTGCTGTCGGACCATGTGGTCTCAATGCATAGAAGAGACCCTGTCATTCCTTTTAGCGGGCACCCATGATGTCACGGGGCCTTCATCTTTCACACACACACTATACACAGAGACGCAGCCCCTCCCCCACCCGCTTTTCTTCTCATCGCCGTGGTGAATGGAATTGCATGGCTGTGCAGTTCAATCACTGTCAAGTGCAAAGAAAAGGGGTCTCTTGTGCAAAATTTCATGATTCACAATTGATTAAATAGGGGTGTCATTTCATGGCTGAACAGGGAGGTGTGCAGTGGGGGGAGTAAGGCGTTTTCATGCCCTTGCAAGATATGGCTCAGAAATCGCTTGATGGGGCCTATTCAAAGCTGGAGATGTAAAGTTCTGGGGGTTTATTCACAGAGGAAAATAAGAGGTTGGTATAAGAGAGAGAAAGGGTAAAGAGACACAGTGGGAGAATTGCCAGTATCTTCTAACAGCCTGTTAAAGGACTTTCATGCTCTTGTGAGATATGGGCCTAATATACTGTATATAAGCTGTGTGATTTAGATTCCTGTTGTCATGTGTAAATTGCAAACATTCACCCATCTGCGAGGTAGAGGAGGACAGGGGACAAAACGATGATGATGGTTTTAAAGGACTGAGCATAGTTAGACACCAGACAGTCAGACATTCATGATCAATATGTGAAGAGCAAATTTTGAGCATTAATTCAAGTATTTTACACCAATTCTTAAGTAAATGCAGTCATTAACATTTAAGGATTGTTTAATTTGAGGATGAAAATCAGAAGATGACTGCCTGGCTTCACCAAATGCTTTGTTTCCTCCTTTGAGATGCTGTGCCAGGCCTTTACTGCAGTCACCTCCAGCTGCTGCTTCCTTTTGCATTTAGCGTTTCATGTAATACCTGAAAAACATATTGTACTGGGTTGAGATCAGATCAGAAGAATATCCCATTTCTTCGCCTTGAGAAACTCTTGGGCTTCTTTTATGCTTTGTCTCATTATCATTTGCAGTGTGAAACGCTGCCCAACCAGTTTTGCAGAGTACACTCCTGTACACTTCAGAATTGACTTTGCTACTTCTGTCAGCAGTCACATCATCAATAAACGCAGCCTTACATACCCATGCCAACAGGGATGTGGTATGCTTGGGATCATGACCTCTTTTTCTCCTTCTCCATACTTTAATTTCCTGTTATTCTGGATAAAAGATAAACTTTGTTTCAAACTTGCTCATACCTTTATTAATTCTCTCTGTCTTTGTGTGTCTTTCACTTGCAGTGACCTCTATTTGGAGCTCATATTTAAAAATTATGATAAAAAGCTAAAAATACAAATTCAACAGTTTGAATCAACTTCCGACACTATGTCTGCTTCATTTGTCCTGAAATAACAAAGGAATAGCCCTCACCTGCTCATGAAACGGTTTGCCCACTTAATTTTGAGCCTGTTGAAATAGAGAGGACTATAATATTAATTATATTGGTTGCGATTCCTAAAAGGTTAATGGTTAATTTTTGTAAAACCCATGAAAGCTTTTTGCAGCTGGAAGTCTATTCTTCCGTGAAACTGGATTGGTATACAGAGGCAAAATCGGAAAAAGGTGGAAAAGGTCTTTGTCCAAATTATGGACCCAACTCTAAATGTTTGACTCAAATATTTCCAAGCTATCAGAATTGACATGAGGAAATATACAAACTTGAGGGACAAATATATTTGTCAAGAAACAGCAAATAGTGGGGACACAAGAGGGGAAAATACTCCCGGCATTTTATTTATTTCTATCAGCTTGCATCAGGTCAAGACCACAATGTAATTACCACATAATGCACAAGCACAAGCATAAATGCTAGCAATGGTGTCAGCCACTTGCATAGGTTATGTCACATGGTATACAAAGTTTCCCTGAAGAAGTCTAAATCAGTGCTTATTCATCTTATATTGAGCTGTAATGCAGCCATTGAGTCCATCCTCTAATTGACACAAGCCGTCATAGCTCCCTTGTCGCCCCTCTTTAATCAGCCTGTCTTTTCATTGGCTGTCCCTCAGTAAAATGTTTGCTCATGGCCAACGCTAAGTGGCTGAGATAACCATATCGATAATGTCCACTCTCACTAGCATTATACAGTCAGAAGTAGCAACCTTAAAAAAACATGTTTCTTTGTGTCATTTTTTACGACATTTACTAAAATATTTGTAACTTTTTATATTTAAAACACAGTTATAAATGTCAAATCTAAATTTTAGATCTAAATATTATATTTAAATCCAGCGATTTAGCTGAAAACATCGGAAGAGCCATTTTGTCGGCCATCCAAAGGTTCAGCAGTAGTGCACCCTAAGCAGCTGCAGTCTCCACAATCGCTGCAGCACATGTCCAGCTAAATCACTGGACATGTTGGTAGGCAAGAAGTGAAGCAGCTCATGGCGGTGAGAAGTGACCGTCAGGGGAGAGCAGACACACAACCTGACCACTAGCGGCTATCAGGTATAAGTATAAGTATACAGGTATAAGTGGTTAAGAACAAAGCAGCCATCGAACAAAGAACAAAAGAACAGTATAGGTCAGAAATACCATAAAGGGGCATATAAGTACAGTAAGGTGACCTATCATATAAAAGTAAAAAAAAAAAAAAAAAGTATGCACATACAATCTAGCTACATCAATTGAAAAGCTGCATCAAAAATTCAAGTAAGGTGTGAGCTTTATTTAAGTCTAATGAAGCCTTCCACAGCAGGACTTCATTTTTAAAGCCAGGAAAAATCAGAGTAATTTTCAAGAAGCGACATTTGTGAATGAAAGATTTTGCAACTATAAATAAGTTGTTAATCCCAAATTCTATTTTTTTTTTCTCTTTGTAGGCTAAATCTAATTACTTGAAAGGTTAGAGAAGGGCAGTCAATATTTTTGGAGGTTAACCAGTACTGAAAATCATCACAAAAAGATGTGGAACTTTCACATGAATAAAAAAGATGCTCTGTAGTCTCTATATCAGTATTGCAGAAATTGCATGCGTTCGTATCTATATTGAATTTCTTGTGAAGATAGTCATTGGATGGCATTTACAATTTTAAAGTAATTTTCTTTTGCTTTAGGTGGAATTGGAAAAGAAAGATACTTAATCAAAATTAGCGGCACACTTTAGCACCGGAGGTTTACATAAAGCTTTTATTTTGATATTTCCGTTGACCCGTACCATAAATTTGCATGTTAGCTAAATATTTAGTTTACCGTAACATTTAGATTTAACATTTAGATTTAAATATAATATTTAGATTTAACATTTACAATTGTGCTTGTAAATGTTTGTAAATATTTTAATAAATGTTGTAGAAAAATGACTCGAAAAAACACGTTTTTGTAAGATTTTGAGCTAAATGTGGAAAAATGTTGCCGTTAATTTCAGCGTGTTTCAGTTTACAAACAGTGCCCCATAGCTTAAACCTATTTTGTCCCAGATATTTTAATCACAATGACTACCAGCTTAGAACAACCTGTCTTAAGTGTGGCATTGTCACATTTAATAACAAGTTACTGTAAGATTTTTTTTTGACTTCATAATCCCATAGATAGTTAGCTGGTTTTACAAGTTATCTCATGTTTGCATTCACTGTTTAGTCTACATAGTTTTTTGCCACATTTTGACTAGTTGTGTGATGCTAGCTGTTGGTTTGGGAAGCATTGCTATCTCAGTGTTACATTTTTGAAGTAAGGGAGCAGTGCGAGGATTTCAGGGTAATGGGCCGTAGTTGCTGACCCAAAAAAACATTGTCTTACATTGTCATTTAAAAAAAAAACAATGACTGTACAATAACTGGTGCGTTTTCCTCTTTCCAAGGTCTTGATTTAGTAATGCTAATGGATTAGGAAGCAATTTTTTGCTGTTTGCCATGCATTGAAATATTTTGGTGGAAATTAATTTGCAAATTGCACTTTTCTTTTTTCTTTTTACAGTTCTTTCTGCTATACATAAAAACTGAAACACTCCCAGCATTACTCTCAGTACTCTGCCGGGCTCTTGCTCCTCCACAGACACAAACACAGGCAGTCCTCAGGACAAATGTGACTTGCACTGAACAAGGCTCACATGTGACTGGTGTGCACATGTGTGTGTTCAGACGTCTGTGTGTACAGTACTGTGTGGTGCGTGTGTGTGTTTTTATTAATCCATCTGTGTAAGCTTCTGAGCTTCCAAGTAAAGATTTTTAACAGGAGAAGGCAAACCAAACCTTATGAGACTCAGGCGTGCCAGCCTTATTTTTGCCTCATGCTTTGGGGATTTTAGCTCTAACATTGTTCTCGGTATGAATTTCATTGTTGCTGTACACAGTCAGAATAAATCTTTAGGGTTATTTAAGGCTATCTCTCAACTCTATTTCTCTTTAATCCACTTTAGGCAGAAAGTATGAGAAAAGAAAAATGTTGATATAAAAACAGTTTTTTATAATTTTTCAAATGTCGAAGTCACCTAAGGTCATTTTCACAGCATTGAGTGGATTCTAAATTATACTGTGTCCATTAAGTGACTCATTTACATTTTAAACATTTATCTGATGTTGTTATCCAGAGTGACTAATAGTAAATGCAAGAGATGAATTAGCTTAAATTCCTCGATTTCAAATGCCCAAAACAACAAGCAATAAGGATTTTAATGGTGCAGAGTGTAAGCCAGGAATACAAATCTATAGTAATACATGAAGTAAGAAACAGAGAACAGCAAATGATTTCCCGCATTGCAGGAGGAAGGTGATTAAACGGCAAGGTGGGTTTATTGAACATGGCTGAATATGGTGGATAAAGGCCAAAAACACCCAACTGACAAAGAGACAGGAGGGGGATTGGCCGTTAAACTTTTCTGTCATGTTTTATTGACACAACCTTTGTCTTGTCCTCTTCATTTTTAGATAATACTGTTAGATGACCGATAATTCAGCTCATATGTTTATCCACAACAAAATTGCAGAGTTGGTTGAGAATATCGACACTATCCTACGTTAGATAGAAAAAAAGACATCCTGCAGGTGATTAGTTTAGCTCTGCAGAGCTGTGCAGGTCTGGAAAGAGAAGACAGCATTTATTGAAGTATATTAAACAATATGTTTGACCTGCTTACAAATCTGGGACTTTAAGTATTTGCAGGTACCTTTGTTAACTTCCCACGCTGTGATTGGTCCCCCAGGATCACACTGTCATCACAGTGATCCTCTGTGAATTCCTGAGGTGTCTAAAAGATAGAATTCAGTGCAGACGACCTGAACTGGTGTTTTCAGTAATTGTAGACAAACCAAAGATTTTCAGACAAAGAACCTGGCAATGATTATGAATCATGGTGGTTTGCTATTGTTTTGCTTTTTCAGAAGCTTGCGGTCACTGTTCCAACAATGAATTCTGCGTCATATCAAAGACTGCTTAAAGATTATATGAAGCCATGTGTCCGAAGTCTGAAATGGAACCAGAAGCGGGCCTTTCACCGGAATAATGATCCGCACGCAAGCAAATCCACAAAGGAATGGCTCTAAAAGAAGATATGAAGGGTTATGGAATGGATTAGGCGAAGCCTGAGATTTGAATCCCATTAAAATGTTGTGGGAGATTTGAAATAGGCAGCACATGTAAGAAAAGCCACAAACATCTTGTAACTGGAGGAATTTAGCATGGAAGAGTGGTCGAACACTAAGCAGATGTCAGAGAACGGTGCACAGTTATGCGAAACACCTAAATGAAGTTATTACTGCTGAAAGAGTGGAAAAAAGCTATATATTGGGCTTATAAAAATCCACCGTGGAGTAATGGCATGATTTGATTCTTTATATATATAAAGCAATCAAAGGACACAGTTCTTTGAGTGGGCTGAGTATTGTGGATACACAAGAGGGGCTCTGTGGAAACTATTGTAAGGGATCACAATACAAGTACTGTTATGGAATGCAAACATATTGCGAAGTAAGCAAAAGTATTTTTTAATTCCACTGCGGCCTTAAAGAAACCCCCTGGAGAGTCCCCCAGAGTTAATACGTTTCTTTGTGTGTATCTTGATGGCGAGCTTCTCATGCAAAGCTTTCCTGTCCTAATTTTTTTTTTAGAAATAGAAACTTGTCTCTTCCTTCTGTCTGTGGTTTCAAGTGGAGAAGTCTGTGCTTTTTGTCTCCTTGCCTAGCTTAAATTCATGCATTCAAATATAGCCAGTAAAATCATATAATTATATTACAAACATGTCCATCAGGAAGGAGCAGGAAGTCTACTGCAGTGAGTTCACCTCTGCCCTCGTGTTCCGAATACCCACAAGGGTCAGCCTCCGGATCATTACATCTGGAAAATATTTAACATTTACTCAGCTGTTTTACATGTATTTCTGCTTTCTTTTCAACTAGAGCAAACTTCCTTCCCTTCTCTGAAAGCTCACATCATTTTTTTTAGATGTTTGTAACACATTTGCACTCACATACAAAGACACAGTCTGCTTCCGATACTTTTGCTCATATTCATTAGGAGCTGCTGCTAATCACGCGTAAACTTGTGACCAGCATCTTCCAGTTTTAGCCTCCGGGAAAGAAGAGTGTTGAAGGGGAAATAACAAAGAGAAAGGTACTGGATAGAATACACTGAACATCTTTTGGGATACAAACAAGTAAAACTGCCACATGAGATTTTTTTTTCTCAAGTAAAACATCAGAAAATATCTCTTTGTAAAATGTGACTGTTCTCATTGTGGGTTAAACTACATTTTAGACCCTTTGAAAGATTTCAGACACTTTGTTTTGAATTGAAGGTCAACCTTCTTTGCTACTTTATAAAGAAAAAGCTTCTTTTCTTACCCCCTCCACAGCTAATAAGCTATGATGAGTAAAATCTCTAAGAAGCATTTAGGTTGTCCCCACTCTACCCTGCGTGACTCTCCACGCTCTGTCCTGAGGTGTTTGAGCAGCTGTGAACTAAGTCTGTCAGTATATCAGTCTCCCGTGTCATGCCAGATGCCACATCTTGCTCAGAGTATTGCAGGGATTCAGTTCAGGTAATTAATCTGAGCTCGTTAACCACATGGAGGGCAGGTCGTAGCAGAAGTTGGCTTATAAGCTGTTTAGTTGACATAGCAGCCACTCACTCACGCATGGGCAGTACTGTACTTCTTAAAAACCTCAACTGCGTGTTTATGTACATTTTGCCCACAAAGCTGTCAATACACCAGCTTGTGTTGACAGAGCGCAGCTTCCTGGCACACACAGGAGCTTGTCTCAGCTCAGGCCCCATAGGAATGATGTCTTTTAAAAGAAGCGGGCTGGGAGGGTGGGGTGAAACTGATATGTGCTGCTACCTTGCTCTTCTTCACATCTACCGTGAGGCTGCAACAGCAAATGATGGCATTAGGGAGGTGGGGAGGGTGTGGAGCAGATGAACTGCTTTCCCTCCCAGAGCAAGTGATGATACGGCAGAGGGGAGGAGGACAGGGGAGAAGCTGGACAGGTGCTGAGAGAGAGATATGTGCTTTTTTTCTTCTGCTGCATGGGAGATTGCAGGGAATGGAGAGAAAAGGAGAGAGAAAGAGAGCAAAAAAGGACAGGTGAAATATTTCCCCCTGTGGCAGAGGAAATGAGGGAAAGTGGAAAGGGCCAGCTCTGTATTGAGAAATGGACTAAGCCATCCCCAGAGGGGGTTCTGAAATTCCCAGCTCCACAAGGCTTTCTCTAAATGTACCCACTAGTGATAGATGATTTTTACGTTTACCCCCTCTGCTTTTGCCTCAGTCCTCAGCAGAGCTCAGGAAGCTCACTGTCTGCAAGTGTGTGTGTGTGTGTTCACGGGCCTGCGCAACCACCTCACTGCATGCCAGACAATCCTGGCTTCGCTTCCCCGACATTCCCAAGGAGCAGAAAACATATCCCCTGTAACAATCGATAGCTCCCCCCAGCTCCCCGCCCCATCTGCAGCCTAACGCAGCTCTGTCTCCAATGGCCGCCACCGCTATTAATTCTGTGCCCCTCCGCTTCCTGCTTAGTGCCTGGTCCCTGAGATTAAAGAGCAGCGCAGCTACTGGAGTCCTTTACTCACAGGAGGAGGGAGAGGGGGAGGGAGAAGGGAGCCCAGTGTAAAGATTGTTTTGCTAGCTTACAAACACCACTCATTTCTACTTTAGACCACACGGGACCAACTGTGTGGGGCTCTTTGCAGTGTCAGTTAATTGCAGGAAATCTAAACCTGTGATCTTCTTCCCATCCCTTTAAGTGTGTGTGTGTGTGGGGGGGCAGTTATGGGAGGTAAAAGAGTTAATAGTTTAAATAGAGTAATCCTATGCTAAAAACTAATGCCACACATTTGCTCAAATGTGATGATTTGCTGTGTTTGTCTACATGTTTGCAAACTGAATATATTTGGCTTTTGGAGTGTGGATGCTTCCACACCTGACTCTTGCTGATTCGGCTGTTTGTCTTTATTATTCTCAATTCGAAAGAACTTTAAAGGTTGCTTCTTCTTTTTTTTTCTTGATGCTACAAGACAAAGCTCTGATTAAATAATGGAAGAAATCAATCAATGAATGCCAACTGTTGAGCTCGATTTGAAAAGTTCCCCCACACAATTATTAAATAGGAGTTTTCTTTGTGAAGCTTAGCACAGATTAGCTTTGATCAGTAACTTCCTGGATCCACTGAAACGGAAATCACCTAAGAAACAACAATTTTCATAATAGTAGTTTAAAAAAATCACGCAGCTAGTATTTGGACTAAATCAGATGATCAGCTGAAGTTTCTTACTTTGCCTCTGCTCACTCAAACGTTATTCCAATTTAACCGTGTCCCTCATCTTCTCATGTCTTTCACTGTAGGAGTCAGAGTGGGAGTATCCCCAGGGCAAACATATGCTGCCTCCACTTTGCTTGCACACTCAAGTCTACATTTCTTTTTTTTAATCACAAGAAGCTTGCCCAGTCTCCCATAATCATGAGTGCACACATACTCATTCTACCTCTGCAAACAGCCAGTGACTTGCACTGCATGGATTAGCCTTCTAAAGCATTCCCTTTGAAACTCTGCAAGTAAGGATTTCTTTTTAGGTGATCACTGGCCTAAGCAGCTGTTACACGCAGGATTAGCAGGTTCTGCCATTCAGACAAACATGTTCTGTTTAAACTGGCAGGGCGAAGGAGGTAGAGAAAGACAAGGAGGAGAGGAGAATGGGCGAGGTTACCGGAAGGAGCGGGGATGAAGTTGAGAATAATAACAGGGAAGCAAGAGAGTGGTAGTAAAGGAGGTGTGAGAGACGTGAAATGGGGAACAGATGATGAGAGAAGTGGACCGATATGTGGAGCAGAAGGGATGAGAGGTGAACGGAGCAGAGCAGAAGTGTGGAATCGGGATGTGTGAAGAGAAGTGTGAAGGGCAGGACAGGGGGAAGAGGCAAAGATTTCAGGAGAGGAGAGGCAGAAAGCTTCAATTCAGTGTTGTTAGAATCAAATCTCTGCCAAGGAAGAAGCTTAAAAGGAGCTGATGATAAGCACGTTGTCTTCGCCTTGTTTTCACCCAGGTTTTTGTTTTTTGTCTCACCTGTATAATATCAGCCCTCCTTCTGACTCTCTGAGTGTGAAAGTGTGTCATCCAGCCACCTCTGTAATTGCGCTTCTACAAGGTGTTTACAGAGAGAGAAGGTTGATGGGCTGATAACGGGCCTTGCTTTAGGGCCGGAAAGACATTTCCATGCCGAGCCGCCGGCTCACAATGGCTTCTCGCTTGCTTCTCTCACTTCACCTCCTTCTTTTCTGTCTCACATACATCTTATTGCGCCCACCCCACCCTCCACCTCCCCAGCAATCTTTTCTCTTTTCTGTGTCTGTAAATGGAGAAACACATCTGGGATCTCTGCTGTTCTGAGCTTTATATTTTCACGGCTGCTATTGTCATTTCTTTCCCCCTCGCTTTTTTCCCCCCTCTCTTGTGTGCCTAGCAAGGGGGATGACAGTGGCGTGGCAGGCAGGCAGCTTTCTTAGTTTTTCATTTGAAGCATCACAGCACATTTCACTGGAACGCGCCGGCTCTACCCGGGAGAAGAACTCATGCCTGGTGTCAGCGCTCCTTCCTTGCACTCCCCACTATCAGTCATTACCCTTTTTCCTCTTTCTGCTGTGCCCCTCTTTTCGCTTTCAGGCTATTCTACTAGAAAGATACTGAAATTGTACGTTCAGACATGTGCAAACACTATTTGGTAAATGTAGACAAGTTCAGCTTTTCCAGTCAGATGCCACGACGCTACAATTTCTTGGGATTCTCATGTGGCTCCAGTGAAAAAACTGTACACATGTGCGCACACACATACACAAACTGACAGTCATATTTTGGCTCTTTATCCCTACTTGGTAATCTGTTTACGGAGTGCTGGGCCCATTTGAGGGAGAATTTAATTGAAACCGGGGCTAATCTGATGATGGCACAGAGCAGCAGCGCCCTCGGCCCTGCTTCACCTCCAGTTAGGTTTCACCTTGTAGCCCTCACACATAATACCTTGCTACTTCATTTCATGCCTCACGGTTCAATGCAGTGCTGCCCACTCTTACATGCCACATTGATTGTTAATCCAACACTTGATATGCGCTGTTTTCACTCAATTCTGATCTTGTTTTCCTTGTTTATGTCCCCCTTTTCTTCTTCTTATCCCCCCTCCCTCCTCCTTACCCGTTGCTTCCCTTGTCTTTCTCCTTCCTATCTATGTCCAGGATGGATATTACTCCCACCGCCCAAAAGAGAAAAGTAGAGTCGACAGCAACAATGAGAACTCTGTGCCCAAAGACTTTGAAAATATAGACAATAGTAACTTTGGTGCACGCTCACAGCCGCACCGACAGCCTGCAGGGGCCATCAGCAGTAAGCAGCAGCGGGAGCATCTGCAGGAGAAGGCCCACGCCCAGCAGCAGGCCTGGCGGGACAGCTCCCCCGGTCTGGGCCGCAGCTCAAATGAGGTTCTGCCATTAGGCCACCAGCCACTGGCAGTTGGCAACAACGCCTCTTATCCAGTTGGTGGAGGACCGCAGCAGCGCTACCATGCCTCGCAAGCGCAGCAGACCCAGTCACAGCACAGACATCAGCATCCCCACAGGAAGCAAGCAACTGCAGCAACTCTGGAGGTGACCTACGACCAGCCACCTAAGTGTGAGATCAGTGGAAAGGAAGCCATTTCAGCTCTGTCTCGAGCCAAAAGCAAGGAGTGTCGGCAGCAGATCGCTGAGGTGTACTGCAGACACAAGGAGGGGCAGTTAATGCCTGAGAAGGTCACTCGCTACTGCCCAATTGAGGGTAAGTTTTTCATTTTGATTGAAAGAACTGATTGTTTGATTTTAGTGAAAGGGGAGTCGTGCCAAGCTGGCACAGTCACAACTGTCAAACGTCCCCTTTTTCCACTATATCTGTTTGGAGCTCTTAAAAAGCTGCTTTCCAGATCTGAAATACTTCTTTTTTAACATTTCATTTTTATGACTAAATATACACTAATCATGACCTTGAAATAGGTACATATCAAGAAGTTATTGAGACTGTGACACTCAAAAATGTAACTAGTCTCTTTCAAGAGTTCTGTGTGGATTTGACTGACTGGCAGCATAAGCAAACAACCCCACAACACATATGTATTGTAATTGTTGCTAAACTCAAGCCCCCAGTCAATCCAACCAACTTAATATCAGTTATAAACACGAGGACAATAAAAGAAATCAGGAAATCTCAGATATAAAATAATCAGGGACATTTATCACTTTGTAGATAACCCAATTTATTGCAGTAAGTAGTCTGAATGAAAAAAATGGGTTTCCAGGATGTTCAACACCTCGCAGTTTAATTATTTACCTGGGATGTATACTTTTATATTAAAACTGCTTTAGGTTTAAGTAAACAAAAAAAAAATCTGATTTACTTTAAAGGATGAAGGACATTTATTCTCGCCATCATACTGTAAAATACACCAGAACCAATCAAATCAAACAGCTCTATGACATATAGAAATGTATTAGATGGTGAGTGGGAACTGCTCTTATTCTTTGAGTATTTCTAAATCTCAAATTTAAGGACTACTCAAATAAATTCAAAGTCAGATAAGTGATCGAGTTTGAGCTGATTTTAGGGCTGTTCGATATAACGATATATATCGGATGACGATATAAAAACGTCTATCGTTTCATTTTACGCTATCGTTTGTTTCGTGCTGTTGCAAAATAAACTGTTTACGGTAATATTTTTTCATCGTTTTGATAGTCACTGTAGTGGCTATATTCATTTCCTAAAGTTCTCTCCTTCTCTTATATTTAATATAACCACACTACAGACGGACAAGCGCCTGTTTTTATGTATTGTCGTTAGCAACAACGACGGTAAAACCATCACGTGTCCGCTTGTTTATTTTCCACGTAAGCCTTTCACAATAAAGCTCAAGATCCTGTTGAGACTTTTCAAAATAAACTGAATCACGTGAAAGAGCAGATTATTTACGGATGAGAATGAAAAAAGAGCCGTCAGGTGCTAAAAAATAGACCTTAGAGTCAAACGTTAGAACAGGCTTTTCCCCGCAGCACGCCGTGTAATAAATACTCACAAAGAAAACGGCGGCTGTTACAACTTATGTCTAGAAATGTGTAGTTTAATGCATTGGTAAAACACTCGACTCCAGATACACTATGCCCAGCTGGAAACACTTCACATACCTGAGATTCACAGAATTTACAGAAAATGTTAGATTTTTGTGATTTATATCGTTATCGGACGATAGATGTTTTATATCGGGATATGAGATTTTGGTCATATCGCACAGCCCTAGCTGATTTGTCTAGCAAACAGACTTTACTTTTTTATTATTTTAAAATATACCAACAAAGCTTGGTATAAAGGGTGTAGTCTGACAGACATGGATGGTCAAATAGTTCCTGCTCTTGTAATTGCAATTTCTCATCAAAAGCAAGAGCTGTCCTTTTTGCTGATGTCTGTGTAATTGGTGAAGTAAATTTGTTGGAGGAAATTGAGATGCTGCCTGTATTTGATTCAAATTGGTTTTCCATTTTCATTTGTTTTTTCAAGCTGGCCACAAAACATAGGTTCCCCTTGGTTTTGCACACACACACAGACACACACACAATTTTTCCTAAGAGTTTATAGACATCTGCAGTCTGGTTGTAGATTCTGTAAACAAAATCTGTTGCGGCTGCAGCCTTCAGTGAGCACCACGCATCAGCGGCCATGTTTAAGTGAACATCACATACACACCATCACATGTGCCCGCATGGGAGTGGACTGAATACAGCATGGACAGCAGGGGAGGAGGAGAAAGCTATTCAATACCTTGTCTGTCAGGCACCTTCCCAGCCCTCGTTCATGTTTTATAACTTGAAGAGGCACGTATCTAACTGTAGCTACTTTTGTGCATGTCCCGTCCCAGGAGCAGGAGAATGTGCCTCCGCCTGAGCTTGTGTCATCGCACACAGCAGCTCACCATCTCACTCAAACTGATAGTTTGAGCAAAAGAGACATAGATATTGAAAAGGGCTTTCCCCTGGTGGCAGGGCTGTGACAATACGACGACAAAATTAAATCACTTTTCTTTCTCTCTGTCTGCCAGCCTGCTGCCTGCCAATGTGTTATTCACAATTCGAGTCCTAATCTCGTTAGCCCAAAATTGTCCAATTTGATTTAATGTGCATTCTGTCCTTGAGGCCTTTGCTAAATTAGCAATTGTGTCAGTTCTTTATTTGCATCATTGAATACAGGAGGAATGTGTTCACTCTCTTAGCTTCCCGTGTGTAAACTTTTTCTAATAATGATGTTACCCGGCTACATTGCTCCAGCAGGGAAAGCAACTGGCAGCTGATGCATCATAACAATCGAGTGATATCATAATGGCTTTGTAGTGAGAACGATTCCATACTTAAACATGCTATAATGAATGTTTTTGAAGGGAAAGCTCTGTAATGTGAATGAGCTCCAAATGAATCCTGTAAGTGCCAGAGCTGCACTGTGTGTAACAGAACCTTTATGTGTGTTTGTGTGCGTGTGTACATATTAATTTGGAGAGGATTTGTCAGAATTTGAATATAAATTAGTTATTTTTAAAAATAACCTGAGTAAACATATCAAACGTGGTCCAGTTCCCGAGGGAAAAGGGAAAATACTTAATGTATTTATATAAATAAAATCCGTCAGTGTGGTTTATATCCACAAACCTTGCTTTGTGGCTTGTTTCAAGCAGCTGGCACTATCCCTGAGACATTTTTAAATGCAATTTGGTACAATCCCTTTGGGATATAGCTCGGCTCTTGTTATAAGTCCTCATATGAGCAGTTAAGAAGGGGTGGGTAAGAACTCCAAAGTTATACGAGATGATGGAGGAAGAGAGTGGGGTGATAGCAGATGAGGGAAGGGCAGTTTAAAAGATTGATGGTGAAGGAAAAGATGATGAAGAGTGATGAGTTGAAGAGGAGGCCTTCTGTTTTCTTCTTTTTTTTTCTTCCTTTCTTTACAGCGAGCGCTGTGGTGGCTGCAGGTACATAGTGTGATTTTTAAAAACTCGACACGTGAAGCTCTTCTGCGGATAAGCACACGTTTGACAAGTCTGACAGCAAAATTTAAGCACACACACACACACACACACACACACACACACACACAGCCATGCTCATTAGTTCAGCTAGCTAGCATGGCACACACTCTCAAAGTGCTTTGTGAAGCGACTGGCCAATTATCCGTGTGCAAAGCAAACCAGTGAACCTTCTTAGCTGGCCACCAATTACTGTTCAATCTGATACGGCCCACAGCAGATTTTCCCCTGAGCAGTCACTCACACACACACACACACACACACACACACACACACACACAAACGCACGCACGCACGGAGACAGAGAGAAACAGCAGCAAGAAAGATGTGTGAGTGAATGACAGGAGCCATGGCCAATTGGAGCTAAGGGAGCATATCATTACCTTGACCCTTGTTGTCAACCCTTAAACACAGCCATATTGCACACCTGGCCTTAAATTTGAATGAATAAGATTAGCTGGAAAAGAGGGACTTCTTAACCCTGTTTCTAAAGAGTATACATGTCAGACACAGTAATTAAAGGACCTCATAGCCAGATGCAGGCAGGAGCCAGGATGGGCTTTTTCTTTTTCTTTTTTTTAGGAAAACCTTACCCCAGGGGAAAGAACAACCCCCAGTATTCCCTCAGCTTCCTCTGCTTCTATAGCAAATACAGGCTCTTGGGAACTGAAGTCCCAAATTATAGTCATTAATCTCCTTAAGACACGCTCTGTGAACAAACATGTCTCGAAAGCTGCGTGTATGCATTTGCTGTAATAACTGAAGATTCAAAACAAACAATGTGTGTAAATGTTGGGGGGCTTGACAGTGTAGAACAGCTTGAAGGAAGGTTTTTTTTTTTTAAAAAAGATAATTTTTTAAAGTGTTTTTTTTTTTAGTGGTTAAAGGCAGTAAGAAACCACACAGTGGAGCTATGTGAGGTTAACAACGACTTTCCAGAGATTGCTGGAATTGTTCTGTTTGAAAGTGGCCTGGCTGGCCACAAGCAGGGCTGTGTTTGTTTGCACGCTTATTGTTGTCATTTGTGCAAAATCCCATTCATCTTTTGGGAGTTTCGCTTTAGAGGAATGGTGGCATATTGTCAAACGATGCTCCACCCTGAAAACCCGAAAATCCCAGTGGATTCGCTCGTAGGATTCCTGTCAAGGGGAGGATAGTCGTTAGAGTGGTTATTGTCTGGCTGAAAACTGTCATAGTTCCAATTTAATTACATAATAAATGGATGAATGGCTTTGTGGTCCTTTTGTTGTGTGGCTGAATTAGCTTTCTAACATTTCTGTTCTTTTTTCACTCACTTGTCAGTACCACAGATCTGACCTAGCTTTCTTGTAGATGTGCATATTTTGACTCTAATCCTAACCTAGTGGTATCAAAATGTGTGATTTTAGCCCTGTGATCATTTTTCCTGGCAATCAAAAACTTTTTATTTTCAAAAACTAACTAAATAAATGCCTTTTGTTCTACATTTAAAGGTTAGAGTTAGGTGAAGTGTTATTGCTCATGTCTAATAAGAACACAAACCTCAGAGGGTTATGGCTAAAACTGTCTAAAATATGCATATGTACAAGAAAGCTATAACTCGGTCAGTGTTTTCTTCTTACTCTTACTGTATATCTTCATATTTACAAGAAAAAACAGTCTTTCTCTATCAGGAAAACCGTTACTCAGTGAGCATTCACTTGTGACATAGCCGTTTAATTATTTTGAATATGCTAATCATTACAGAAACTTGTACTCGCTGTGTTGCTTAGCAACCTTGTTATATAGCTATTTCCTTGAATTGTTTAATAAGAGAATGACATTTAATTATCATTACTATTTATAATCATTATGCTTTGCATTTCTTCATCCTCTGAAGATACGTACAGGTGCTCCCCATCGTGTACTGACTGATACACTGTTTGCACGGCCTCTCACAGCTTCCATGAAATAACAGATTTGATTTAGTAATTAAACATGTAAACAACCCACGAATATATCACTGATGAAGGATCCATGCAGTCTTGTGTGAATTAAAAGTGCAACAGATTTATAGGAACGTGAAGACATGGTGTCTTTTTACATGCATAGGTAAAGCCAACGTGAATATCCAGTGGGATGAGGACTCGGCTGAGAGCTTTCCATCAAAACCAGTGAGAATAGCGTTCGTACTGGTGGTTCATGGACGAGCCTCTCGCCAATTCCAACGTCTCTTCAAAGCCATCTACCACGCCTCTCACTACTACTACATACATGTCGACCAGGTAAGGCGCAGATGGCCATTTTCTTTCATTTCCAATAAGTGAAGCTTCTAAAATGTATGTGTACCGTTAGTCCATGTTTGATCAATCTCTTTGTTTCAGCGCTCTAACTACCTGCACAGGCAGGTACAGGCCTTGGCTACCCAGTATCCCAATGTGAGGGTGACTCCATGGCGCATGGCCACCATCTGGGGTGGAGCCAGTTTGCTGACCATGTATCTTCGCAGTATGGCTGACCTGCTGGCCATGAGAGACTGGAGCTGGGATTTCTTTATCAATCTCAGTGCTGCCGACTACCCCATAAGGTAACAGCAGAGGACCTAATAATTAAGGCACCTCAATAAAGAAAGATGTGAGATGTTTGAAGGAAAAGTAGTTACTCCTAGTGACTCCGTAAAGAATTGTCCTGCAAGGAAAACTGCAAAAGGTGCAAGCATCCACTGAAGGTCAGAAATCTGTGCGCTTGGTTTTCTCTTTAGGAAGCCATGCACCACAGTAGTAGTTCACAGCCAATATGGAAGAAATTCAATACACAGTAGTCTGAGCTCTTGTGGTTAACTGTGAGCTTTAAATACAGAGTCACTCCAAAGCAAACAAATCAATGGAGCCGAACCTCTACTTTCTCCGACAGCATTCATTCACACCTTCCACATCTTCCAAGTGCCTGCTTCAGCGGTGAACTGATTGCAGTTTAATTGCCAAGGGTCAGTGCCTAGTGACTCTCCAGGCCTGTTGTGCACTGTATAGTCTAAAAGTCATCTTTTTACTCAAAAACCTCCCACTTAAGAAGCTGCAAAATGTAATTAAAAGCTACAAAGTCTCTGTGAACTAGAAGTGAAGTCAGGGAAGTAGCCTACTGGAAGAGAAATTTCATGACTTTTAAGGTTTTTTTAATGTGAGTTTATAGTCCTTCTGGGAGTTGAGGGTCTGCCGGGTTTTTGATGTAGCTCTGCAGCAGCCAATTAAAATCCTCCTATTAAGGAGCGAGTTATCTTTTCTGCACAGCCAGATGTCCACCAGTTGAATTTAGACAAGCTGTAATGGCCAGTGGGTGAAAGGAAGCTGGGTGTGATGTCTCTACAGCTGGAGCCAAGACGCTGAAACAAATGTGGATTTTGTTCATGGGTGGGTTCAGTCTTGTTGAGTTAGTCAGTTTCACCATATCGATGAATGCTGCTGACATGCTGTCCATGTGCGTTTGCCTTTTCGTGCGCGTCTATGTTTCTGCACCACTTTGTGCAAGCCTGACTGTCTGTCTTGCCGTCTGGATAGTTCGGTGTGTCTCAGCACCTGCCTGTACGCAGTTGTGTGTGTTAGGCTCTCTGTGTGTCTGTCAATGCATGATTAAAGGTATTTGCGAGTGTGCGTGCTGTTTTCTTCCCATCTTTTGTCTCCTCATTTGCATTAGGGTGATGTTGTTGAGAAAAGGGCTGACGTTGGAGGTTTTAAGCCCCATCTGTTGGGAGACGAAACGATTGATGGAGCGAAAGAAGGAGCCGAGAGGCAGAAATTGCAGGGAGTGGCGGAGGAACAAGAATAAGTTAGAGAAAGGAAACAAGACGAAACGGCATGATTTGGATCCATGCGATATAAAATTATGTAAACTGAGTTGTATCTTTGCTTAGTAAGTGCATTTGTAACCACAGCTTGGATTTGACTAAGTCTATGCAGTGCCCATCTACAGAGTTAAACTTGCAAATATAAACCTTTAAGTGGCACGGCTGGGTCCCAGTCAGAGAGTGAGTGCTGCTCAAGTGTCTTCAAGCAACAAAGTGAAGCCCATTCAGCTGTTTTTTTTTTTTTCTTTTTTTATGACCAGACAATCCCTTCTCATCTCTTTAGGAAGGAGATCCGGAAAAGAGAGCCGCTCTTCCTTAGGAATAAACACAGCAGCATTACATTATCATTATGGACTTAGGTTACTAGCTAGGGATGCCACAAACGATTATTTTGATAGTCGACTAGTCACCGATTATTTATGCGATTAGTCGACTAATCAGATCATCATCCACTGGACGTAAAACTACAGCTTATTGCACCAGCAGCATCTGCTCTTATATAACTATCATTAGCTTACAGCTTTAAGCTTTTAAGGTGCTAACTAAAAATAAAGACAAGATGATAGTTTATTCAATTTTAATGAAATTTGCAGATTGTTTTGGTAAAGTTTAATAAACTCCTTGCTATCTAAAATATAACAGGACACCGGAGTATATTCTCCAGCATCTCACACTTCTGATAATCAGCTGTCTGCTTGACTATTCAGCTGTGTAAAAACTATAACTTTAATCTCAGCCAAACCGATTTACTCAGGAACAAATAAAATACTAAAAAAAAAAAAAGCCAAACAACAACATTTTTAATTTATCTAAGTGACTCATATATATTTAACCTGAGTCGCGAAAGACGGCAGTGGGTTTGAAAACAATTTGCCGGGAGTCCGGTGTTCTCACGGCGCTAGTGACCTAGCCCCCGGCTAGCTATCGAGCTAGTGGGTAACAGACGTCTCCGAAAACGTCGGAGCGCTTTTGAAAATATGTGGTGTCTTGATAAACTGAGCAGATATTTGAGGTTTACACAGCTACATTCTCGCCTGAAAATATGTTAAACGTTTATTTTGTGACCCAGAAAGAATAATAAGAGTAATATTAAAACTAACTAGCTACCGCCATTGTTGGAAACTAAGCTGGGCCGCGCTATGAATTCTGGGACACAGCTGCTTCTTCTTCTTCGGGGTTTAACGGCAGCTGGCATCCTTGTACATGCAGTGCTGCCATCTTCTGTTTCAGTCCGTTATTACACTCTTAAATCCTGCTATTATTCCTGCGTCTTTTGCGATCTTACAAAGCTTCAAACGACACGTCGACTATTAAATCAGTCGTCGACGATTTTGATAGTCGACGTAATCGTGACTAGTCGACAAATCGTGGCAGCCCTATTACTAGCGCAGAAAAACATGTTGGAATAAGCAGATGTCTCCCTCCTGTGCAATGGCAAACCAATACAGCCACATGAGTTAATTCATCACAACCCATAACCCATTACACAAATTGATCCTATTAAATGTATCCAAGGAAAACTCAACCATCTGCTCTAAAATTTCCTTAAGATGCAAAAACTTTGGTCACACATTTTTTTCCCATATTGATCGCACTGTGTTTTTGCAGGCAGGAATGTCAGGGGCTCCCCTGCCCTGTGCTGCTCTGACTATAGCTGTTGTTATCAGTGGGACTGGAGACAAGCATTATTTCCCCTCTAATTCCCTCATAATGTCTGTCCTGCCGCATGGATGGCTCTCAAAGGCAATCCCACAGCCCCTCACACCAGCAGAGGGTCTGTGTGTCCAGGGGGAGATATACCGTGTGGATGTGTGTTTGTGTTTGCCTATGTGTGTCTGTCTGTCTGTGTGTGTGTGTGTGTGCATGTCCAGAGAGGCCAGAGGATGAGTTACACGCTTGCTTTGTCAGAGAATACAGTCCCCTTTCCCAGCTTTTATCTACACACTCTCCCTGCTTTTTACCTCTTTTCTTTAAAGCCTCTTTCATAGACTTTACAGCAGCTTTTAAGAAGACTGAGCTTTGTGAGGCAATGACTGGCTGCAGGCATCATATCTTCTAATCTCTTTCGCTTTGTCATCCGTGGCTGAAAAAAAAGTGCAGCATCTCATACTTTACCTTTGCTCATTAGGTGATAGGTGTCATTTCCTGCTGCGAGAAGAAAATAGAACATTAGCCCATTTACAACAACACCAACCCTTTCAAGATCCTGCTGAAAACATCTAGTTCTTTTATTTGCTGAAGTTTTGTAAGCTTCTACAGGCCAGATCCACGTATGAAGGATCCATGCAGTCTTGTGTGAATTAAATGCAACAGACTTACAGGAATTTATCTGTTAACATGCAGAGTAAAAAGACACTCTGCGTGCATTCAAACTGTTTCAGCTGTTGCATTCAGCCATCCCCTCTTGAGCTGCATATTAAAAATGTTGGATTTAAAACAACACATAATAAATATAACAGTATGATCACAGCTGTCATACAGTGGCATAATAATTAAGTTTAATTGGCCCTTTTATTTAAAAGGTGCATATTTTTTCAGTGACAGGTGGGGTTAAAACTAACAGCGCTCTGTGTGTGTGTGTGTGTGTGTGTGTCTGTGTGCAGAGCAGCCACAGGGCCGAAAGTAAGCAAACTAGACCCAGTGGACAGGGTGACCACTCAGGTGGCAAATCTGGAGGTTGACATGAATTCCCTGTGTAGTGTGCATGTCTACAAGCATTTGTTCGTCTGTGAATTTGCATTGCATTGTCACTTGTAGTCACAGTAGCAGATACACAACGCGTAAGCATTTGTTTGTGTGTGTGTGCGGAGTTGAGACGGCGAGGACTGCATGCGTCTGTACAGCACATCATCAGTTAGGGTTTATGGCTCAGGACCTCCTGAGATAAGCCCCCCAGGCTGTGAAATTGCTCCTTGAAGAGAAAATGACATTAATATGCGCTTGTCCCTCCCCCCACTGATCCTTGAGCCTCGCTGATCTTTTAGAAAGGCAAGCCAAGCCATCATGAAAGGCTCCACCGCAGATGAAATGTTAGAACCACTGACTGGGGCATAGCCTGTGGAGCAAAGCTTTTAGCCTGTCTGGCCTGTATATGAGGAACTAGACTGCTCTACAATGTAAGAGCAGCATGAAGTCATTCATCAAAATCATGGATAGCACAATCTTTTGTATAATCCTAAATAGCTTTAACAGCTTGAAGGAACTCAGAGACTGATCCTGGGAGCAGCTGAGGCCTTTTCTTCTAATTGATTGATATGTGACTTTAAGCCCTCAACTATTTCCTCATTACAGTAAAATTCCCCTCCGCTTGAAAATGTGTTTTCATTGTTGTTACATCACTTAAATGTTCGAGCACCATTGTGCTGAACTGGACACAGGAATGCTGTCTAACATGAATCTTCTGAAGGGTAAAGTTTGCAGTTACAAATACTTTGCGATGTGAAAACTCTGACTCTCCAGTGAAAATAACAATGCCTAATAAGTTGCATATTGCATATTTTGCGATTTTATGTGTCATTAAAAGTGTGTGGAGATGATCAATAAATAAGACCTTGATAATACAGCTGATCTGCTAAACTGGGACTGTGGGTGTAGTCGATCAAATATAATTGTTATTGGTACTACATAAATCACATTTTTTCCCCTTTTTTCCATGTGACCAACTAGAGAACTGCAACACATATACTGAATGTTTTTTATGTGAGGCAAGCAGTCAGCAGAAAAGAATTACGTGTTCATGATGAATCACAACAATCACAATCATTTTCCATGCCTTTAAAGTTACCATGAAACACAAATGATCGTTTTTCCCTTTGTAATGTGACGCATTTCAGAATGAGACTGAATTTATGGGAAAGGGCATTTAAATCCGATCACATGTGTAGAAAAACTCACATTAGTCACCTCCGTGTCTGGTCCAGAATGGTTTCTCTTAATATATCATATTTAAGCTGCAGCACCTGTGAACTAATAACCAAAAGAAAAAAAATACAGTTATGTCCGTAACTGTAAAAGATGTAATTTTGTTCAACTTCCTCTTGTACTGGAGCAATTGTGTATATAAGAATATGGAAAATGAGTGTTGTGTGTCTATAAAACAAAGAAATAAAACAAAATATCAAAATGTGGAATTATTTCTTCACTTGAAATTAAAATGGCACAAGTGAAAAAAATCGCTTACTCAGAGGCCCTGGCTCTACTCTGCATCTGTTTCATGCCTCCTGCCTAAACCAACAAGTTTTACTTTTCAGAGGCGCCCTGGGGGGACAGGGGCATAACTTTGTAGATTTCCTATAGAATCTTTTCAAATTAAAAGCCACCGCTTTGTTTTGAGGGGATAAAAATACTCAGTGACCTCGTACTGTAACTGGTTATGGCCACAATGATGCTTCTGAACTCCGTGAGGGTTAAAAGATTTAAAAGGTTTGATGACTCTGCTCCGAAATAAAATGCAAAAGCTTCTTTACTTCTTCTATGGTGCAGGACACCATAAATATCTATACAGGATTTCCTGAGCACTGATTTAATGTCTACTGCAAAGTTAAATTCAAGATGTGTAATCAGAATTGTGAAAACAAAAAGAAGTCAGTGCTATCATGTGTTTTTCATTTGTTAAAAGATAGTTTGCATAATTCTCCTCCAAAACTGATATTTGTGCTTCAAAATCAGTGTTTCCAGCTGGATGCTACCACATGTTCCTAGTCATAAGTAAATCATTATCTGTTATGTTTCAGGACCAATGACCAGCTGGTGGCCTTCCTGTCTAAATACAGATACATGAACTTCATCAAGTCCCACGGCAGGGACAATGCAAGGTGAGATGCAAATTCTGAAACGTAATTTTAATTTCTCCACAGCAGCCCACCCTCTCCCTTACTCTCTGGCTAGCTCCGTCTGTGTTTCTCTCACACACATACATCACCTATGTGCACGCCCGACGCGCTCCTGCCAGCACGGTGTGGTCACTGAATCATAATACAATTAGCTCCCATCTGTGGCTTCATTAATTAACCTTCTTGGTGGGGTGAGCCAGAGAGGTGGCTGCCAGAACGTTTGTCTCTGCTGACGCCACCCTGCCTGCCCCCCCCCCCCCCCCAGCTTTCAGCCACATCACACCCCGCTGGCAAACCAGTCATCACCAAACACTGTGGGCAAAAATACCCCATAGCACATGGAAAAAATATGTCCTGCATGAGTCAGCATGAGTCAGCACTACCTTTTTGTGTTTGCAGTCAGTATTTTATCAGTGCTGTATGATAAGAGTGCAGCTGTTTTGTTCCTCGTTTAACCCTTTATTAACAATTTGAGTGTGTCTGTGTGCCACAAGTTCACCCACTGTCACCTTTCAGAAGGTGAGTGTGTGTGTGTATGGGTGATGTCACCACATTTATAAAGTCCTTTATAGCCGAGCTATTATGACAGTCTTCACCTGGGGCACTTTCTTGGGCGACCGTGGCTCAGGGGGTTGGGAAGCACATCTGTAACCGGAAGGTCGCCGGAAGGTCGCCGGAAGGTCGCCTGTCCTGGTCGTTGTGTCCTTGGGCAAGACACTTTACCCTACCGCCTACTGGTGATGGCCAGAGGGGCCGATGGCGCGATATGGCAGCCTCGCTTCTGTCAGTCTGCCCCAGGGCAGCTGTGGCTACAACTGTAGCTTGCCTCCACCAGTGTGTGAATGAATAGTGGAATTGTAAAGCGCTTTGAGTGCCTTGAAAAGCGCTATATAAATCCAATCCATTATTATTATTAATTTTTCCAACTTTATTAAATACTAAGATTTTATTTTTAAAGAGAAAGTGAGACTTTCTAAGTTTTGTGTCCTTCCTACAGGAAGACGGTTGCTCTTTGCTATAAATGAGCGGAGCTTTAAAAAAATCTGTTTACAAGAAAGAAATTTGAGGAAAATATAAATATGCTGATGCAACAGTAACTGACCTTTCTGAGCTTGTTTTTATGTAAATGATATCTCAAAAAAAGAAAAGAGGACTTCACAACAACAAGCTCTCACATAGTCACTGATATTACCAAAACGTTGTTCCCGTGTGCTTGCTAGGTTCATCCGTAAGCAAGGTTTGGATCGTCTGTTCTATGAATGCGACACCCACATGTGGAGGCTGGGTGACCGTAAAATCCCAGAAGGCATCTCTGTGGATGGTGGGTCCGACTGGTTTCTTCTAAACCGCCTGTTCGTGGAATATGTTATCAACTCCAAGGACAATTTGGTCACTAACATGAAGCGCTTCTACGCCTACACTCTGCTTCCTGCTGAGGTAACACACACTGACAGAAGCTGCTCTCACAGGTTCGAGTGTCTCTTAATCTTTGACTGACAGGTAAACACTGCTTTGGACTTGCACCGTGTCATATATAGAAAAGTTTATTCTGTTCTCGTTTCATTGCCTGGAAAAGAATTTGACAGCAGAAATAAGATGAGAACTGAATGATCTCTGTGGGGAAATTGAATGTTTATCACGAGCTACTGTGAATCTCCTTTCTCTGCTCCTACTCTATTTCCTCTTGTGAATTGGATGGTGTAAAAAATAAAAGGTATACAATTTTCTAATTTCGTCTTTTTGTCTTTGCTCTCCGCCTCCCCCTCCCTCTCCCTATTCATTTCTGTTTCTCATTTTCCAGTCATTCTTTCACACTGTGCTGGAGAACAGCGCCCACTGTGAGAGCATGGTCGACAACAACTTGCGCATAACAAACTGGAACCGTAAACTGGGATGCAAATGTCAGTACAAGCACATTGTGGACTGGTGTGGATGCTCTCCTAATGACTTCAAGCCAGCAGACTTCCATCGCTTCCAGGTAGTAACGATACACAAAATACATTTAAACAAAAGCTCTTTTGTGATCATTCAACAATAACTGTTAAAGGAGTAATTTGTAGAAAGGATTCTCAATAACAAAATGTTTAATCTTTTTAAGGCTGGGCCTTTGTTTTTTCATTTTTAAAGACAGTGTTTAAACATTGGTAAAAACAAATAATAAAAGGCTTAACATAGCAGTCTCCTTATTTGCATCGTAGCTAATTTTCAGTATCACTTAAGAATAAGGCGGGGTCAGTCTTTGGACCAATCACATTTGAGCAAGACATGTTTGCATATAGTTGAACAGATGGTGTAGAGAGCCAAAATGCAAGATTGAAACCATCACCTATCAGTTTTATTTTTTTAAATAGCTGTTTAAAATATATATTTACTGAGCTGCAGGCTGAATATGAAGCCCTGACATTTTTTGCTAATGTCTCCAGAGGTTAAGTAAGTGTTTGCAGATTGCTTAAAACCAGAAATCATACATCAAAATGACATACTTGACGTGCAGTTACAACATATCTATGGCATAGATTTAACGAGTGAGCATTTCAGGTACAGTAGTGTCTTATGTTTTTGCATAAGATTGCTAATCACAAAGTGCCTAAAGATACAATTTAGAATTTGTTCTTTGCTAACTTTTCTAACGGACTGCAACTTAGGAAAAAAAAACACCAGCAATGAGAAAAACGCTGCAAAACACAATGGAAATAGAACAAACAAAAACGGAAATAGGAAAAACGAAAACATAAATAGGAAAAACGAAAAAAGAAATAGGAAAAAACAGGTTTCCAAAAGCATGAGGGAAGTGTTTCTGGGGAGACAATAACCTGACGGACCAGTTGCAGGAACCAAAACATGCTAAGAATAGCACTGGGAGACACTTAAAAGAAGTGGAGGATCAATCAGTTTTGTGAAGAAAGAAAAGATGAGAGGTAAGTGTGTTAGCCTAACTAATAACCTAAAAATCTGCCATCAGTATTATATGAATCATGAGATTAAAGCACACTTACCTAACATATTTTGGTTCCTGCAACTGGTCCGTCGGGTTATTGTCTCCCCAGAAACACGTCCCTTGTGCTTTTCTGTTTTCGTTTTTCCTATTTCCGTTGTGTTTTGTGTGCTTTTGCAGCGTTTTTCTTATTCAAGTCAAGTCAAGTCATCTTTATTTATATAGCACATTTAAAAGACATCAAGTGTGGGCCAAAGTGCTGAACAGAGGGATAATATAATAAAAAGAATTAAAATAGATAAGATGAAAACATTATAGAAAACATTGTAAGACATCCATATATGTTTATGTTTATTTTTGCTGGTGTTTTCTTAAGTTGCAGTCCATTTGGCCTCTCAGGGCCACTGTACTTTTCTGTTGTGTTCAGACACAACACTGGCTAATCATTAAGTTAGGTCCCTTTTTTGTTCTCCAATTATTTATAGAACAGTGTTAAGTTCCTTAATAAAAAAAAATCATTACTCTGAAAATGCTCAGGTAAAAAGGAGTGAAAGTGAGTGGAAAAAGCAGCCAGAAAGTTTAGCTCCTTGGAGGGTAGCTCAGGAGTTGTGCACAGTCCTGTACTAAGTTAACTATTAGCACTTCTTAATTAAAAAGTCTACCTTCTTGTCCAGATATGGTTACTTCCAGCCCAAACCCAGATGCTAGGCACAGTGCTAAAACTGAGGCTTTACAGATGTCATTCTGTAAACATTTAAATTTTCTGTGTTTGATTTAACTTAGAAATAAGGGAGTCAGCAAGTTGAAGCAAGACTAATAGGTTTTAAATCCATGAGAAGGGCCAGAGAAAAACTGATGCTCCATTTTCTTTTTTTGTTCGCTTTGGATTTTTATTTTTTTTAAATTTTTTTTTTTTTTTGATTTCTTTTAAGGAGGAGGAGGGAAAAAAGGATTACAGTCAAAAAACGACTGTACAGCAAAGACAGAATAACATTGTTGTGGCTTTTCCTCATCATAAGCATGAGTTGGCAGTATTTATGCAAAAACTCTTAGAGCCACAGCAGTGGGCTAATGGCTCTGCACTACAGATTAAAATATCATAGGAAATATAGTGCAGAGAAACGTCTGCATTGTCCATTAAACTATATGACCATATATATGAAAACAAACTACCCTATCATAAAACTACAATACGAACAAACATAAAATGCAGTGAAAATGGAAAGAATTACGTGGCAGACAAGATGCAACTTCCACAGTTTAAAAAAAAAAATCAAGCTAACAAAAAGTGCAGTTCCTCTAATGGCCACTTGAGGCTGACACCAAAAAGCAACTCGGTGTTAAAATGTTCAGCCTATCACCAGAAATAGACGTTTACACGCTGGTGTTGATTTACTACTACTTCTCTACCTTCTTGTCCAAATATGGTCACTTCTACCTCCAACAAACCACAATGGTGATAGCCACAGTACTAAAACTGAGCCTTTACAAACTAATGGGTGGCATCACCATAGCAACGTCAACTTTTTATGCCCAGTCTTTTGTTGTCAACCTGCTAATTTAGCTTTAAAGTAAAGTTAAGAATTAGAACAAGGCCTTAATATGAATACAAAGGCATGTATCAAGTGACTTTCTTTTGCTGGTCATGTAATTTTAGTCTAATAACTTTCGCCAGATGTCACAAAAGAGGGCGAGATGGGAAATTCTGCAGCTACAACAGGCCGCCAACCTGGGTGGTTGTGTTTAGTTATGAGGTGAGGAAAGTGAGGCATGTTAGTGTATATGACGCAGTGCAGTCGACTTTCCAGCCTGAACTAGCTCACAGGCTTTGCTCCATAAAGTGTAATAGAGCAGGTTTCTGTTTATCACATGATTTATCACATATGCAGTGTCTTCAGTCCAGCAAAAGCCAGTATTGTTCATTCTTAAAGAAAAGTCAAGAGCAAGAGCTCGTATAATTTTGACATTTATTACTGTTTCATTCGTGGGAAATTTGTAATATTCCCCACAGCTATTAACACGACTGCCTTTAGCTTCCAGCCAAATGCTATAGGCAGGAATGAAAGGATTTGCAAAAATGGAAATTCCAGCTGTCCTTTTATCCCATGTTAAGGAAAAGCTGCTGCTTAAGAAGAAGAAAAGTATTTAATAAGCAAAACTGGCAAAAGGCCAGGGGAAAAGACTATGCAGCGGATCCTCATCAGAGATGTCAATCAGACACACCTTCAAACATACAAAAATGAATGTTAAAAACAGCACTACTTTCAGCAGACGGTTGCAGCACATCAGTATGTTGCAGGAAATCAGCAGCAGTCAATCCTTAAATTCTTTGCTCACAAGGTCTGTCCTCTCAACCTCAGCATCCAATGTATTCCCACAGCTTTCACAGTCGATATGTGCAAAATTATGTCTCAATTAGTATGACCCTGAAAGGAAAAAAATGGTAGGAATAATTAGATCTTCTCAGCCTTGGGTCTGTGATTAAGGAGACAGTTAGCTAGCCTTTCAAAATGAAAGTGAATGAGTGGCAGTGACTCTAGAGCCCCAGAGAAAGTCAGCGTCACACTTTTAATGCGCTCCTAAAATCTTAAAGCTGAATTACAAAGTGAATACAAATGTTCTGCCTCAGCAGAATATCACTTTAAGTCATATCCTTCAAGAACGGTGAGTCATTTCATCTCTCCTCTTCTTTATATACCAGTCGGCGCCCGGAGCTCAGTTCTCCCTTCGCCAAAGCTGTCTGCCGCATGTCTAGCCTCAGTCTCAGTTTAGTGCCAACCCTTTACCCTTGGCACTGCCGCTGGGTCTGGTTGGCACCTTGGTATCAGTGAAGTCCAATCCTGGGAAAAAAGACTTTCCAGAAGCAAGCCAGAGCTTGGGATTACTAGGACTTAATTTACCGTAAAGTAATCTCTTTGAGACGGTACAGCCAAGTATAGAAAACTTTCATTTGTTTTCCAGATCAGAACAATTTTTTAAAGTCAGTACAGCTGTCAATTTCCTACCATAGTTACTTTAAACTGTACTCATTAGAGGAGGAGTTTTATTAAGGAAGATTGGTGTAATGTGCCTTTTCTCTTTGTGCGTCTTTGTTTAGTAATGTGTTTAGAATGGGTACATTTTGGGAAGAATGTGAGAAAGACAGGCTGTGACAGGCTGCTGCTTTCAGATGATTCCACAGAGGGCATATCAGAACACCCACAAGCTCTAGGACTGTCTGGGAACTAAAACCCACTCCTTTGCATTTCCTTTGATATCTCGAGCCAATCTCTGAGTGTTAGGGCAACATCTGGTACTTTGCCACGCCACACAAGCATCCAACAGTTTCTGTGAGAAAAAAGCACATCTCTCAGAAATGTGCCACAGCGTGATTTGGTCTCCTTTTTTAGCAAGTAGCACCGATGTGTTTGGTGCCGGTTGAATAGTTTGGTGTCTAGGACTTAAAAGATGTCTTTGTGTGGAAGCCAGGCTGTGAAGGTGGCAGATTTCGTGATGCACCATCAGCTGCATAACCAACAGCGTGGCAGGGACAAATACAACGTGGCTTGAGTGGATGATTCTAGGCAGAGCGATTAATGCAAAGAACTGATAAGGAAAAAGACAAATAATGGATAACTAAAGAAAAGCATGCAAATGTTTATAGGGTATAGCTTCGTGTCTAGTTCTTGCTTTTCTTTGTCTACTAGTATTGACTGTAGTTACTATAATGAAGCTGTCTGATACTGATACCCTAAGTGACTTACAAGTCCAGTGATGCACCCAAAGTCCTTCTATCAATAGCAATTGCACCATAATGTGATTAACCTTTAAACATCTGTGTTATTGGCGTGCAGGTGGATTTGCTTGTTCTGCCTCACAAGTTTCAGAATTTGTAGGATCATCTGCTGATGTGAAGTGACGTGCACAGGAGCAGCGTGAGGTTTTCTACGGGTTTTATGTCAGTGTTTTTAGTGATTATTTGTCCATTAATCATATGCATTAATAAATAAGGCGTTAATATAACATGTTTTTCTAGTTTCTTTTGTTCTTATAAGCAGCTGTGTGATTATTTTACACATCAAAGTCTGTTTACAGGTCTGGATTTGTACTAAATTACCAATCATGTGAAAACTGTTTTTATAAAGCTGTGTTACTGCAGGGGGAAAAAATTTAAATTATGTCAATGTCAATAAAGAAAGGAATTTACCAGAATACTGTGTGGCAGCTTGAGGCCAATGACTTGAGGCTACATTAGCTGCTACAAGGCTACGCAGTCAAATTTCCAGCCAACTGGCAGCAGAGCTTCATTGTGGGTAACATAAGCGCCAGAGCCGATGAGGAAGAAAAGACTATATTTGTGGTTTGACATTTTTGTCTATGGTGATTTTGTGGTGTTAAATTAATGGGATAATCTTTTAAGCTCATCTAAACCCTCCAGTTTATCTTAACATCCCTTGTGGGGCAATGACCAGGATGCTGGGAACCGCTAAAGTACAGGACACCATTTGTACTGCAAAAGAATGAAATAGAGAGATAGTCTTGGGAGAGAGTATATTTGATTTAATACATAATAATTAATTCACAAACCCATATGGTAATGATTTCCCTATTTTTATCTGCTACTTTCACTCACTTTTATACTACCTCCTATCTAATTCTCTTTCCTGCCCACATGTCACTTCCTCACATATCTCACACATCGCATTTGTTCGGCTGACGTCCTGGCGCACAACCATTTCTTAATCTTCTCCTTTTTTTCTTCTCTTTATCTCATCCGTCTTTGCTTTGCTCTCCCCCCACCTTCCTACGCTCTCTGCCTGCAGCAAACAGTGCGGCCCACCTTCTTTGCCAGGAAGTTCGAAGCCAGCGTTAACCAGGAGATAGTGAACCAGCTGGATGCCTACCTGTTTGGACCGTTTCCCCAGGGGTCGCTGGCATTGAACTCATACTGGGAGAACGTGTACGACGAGCCAGATGGCGTGGCCAGCCTGTCCGACACGCAGCTAACGTACTACCATGCTTTCTCACGACTGGGCCTGGCCAGGGCTGCCGCCTCGCTGCAGGGGAACCCAAAGGATCACAGCTGCAGGTTAGTTTAGTGAAGATGTGCACAATGCACAATCCCCGCAGACGTCCATGTATGCATGCTAATAGTTCTCAGGCCCTTGATCTTCTGTCCAGCCACACCCACACGCACTCATTATCATTATTATTACGCCGCACCTGCACCTACATCCACAGGTGCATTCAAGTTTGCTTTTGCTGTCAAAAGCAAGCCATACACGTAGTATACGAAACCACAACATAGAGTATACAAAAGCCTTTTGTTTGTCTGCTGATGCATTATCTCACATAGATCACATGTCATGGAAATAAGATAACAATGAACAGTACCAGTCAGCAACTGGGAACTCTGGGTAATGCTATTCATCTTGTAACACAATATGACACTCAATTTATCCGTCAGATAATGACGCTATATAGGTCATAACATTGAAAGCTGGCCTTTATGCTAGGGTATAATTAGTGGAAATGCATGAATTCCAGAGTGCTGTTAACATACAGTGTGTGGTTAAATTAAAAGGGAAAACCACAGTATGCGTTCATATTTAACAGGCAAATGGAACATTTCAGCTTCATGTCTTTTAGTAGGATTTTTAATAGCATATGCTTTCATCAGTTTAGTTTATTTGCACAGTGATGAGACCTGTATGCAAAAGAGTCACAAATTCAGTATGCTAATGTGGAACAGAAAGGGGAAGCGTAAACTGCTAATTTGCGTACATGCGACACAAGGCCCCATGTATCTCAGTGCATCCAGGAAACAAACGCCTACAACATCTTAATGATGTCAGCAAACATTAACACAGCTTGGCCCCACATGACCAGGAACAAAAAAACATAATAGAAAACAGCATGAAGGCAGGCTGTTTGAACAGCGTATGGTGGCGAAAGGCGATATGATCTGTCGTGGCTTTTGTTGGGAGTCATCCAAGCTGCCAGTCTGTGTTTCCTCTCATGAAACTTTCAAAAGTCATCAGGTGTCTTCGAAGGCAGTTTCAGTTCCAGTTTATAGAGTAAGTCAAGAAGGCAACTCTCGCCCTATGACAGCTGGGATAGGCTCCAGCGCCCCCCGCGACCCTGAAAAGGATAAGCGGAAGCGAATGGATGGATGATGGATGGATGGAAGAAGGCAACACGAATGCCATTACCTCAGCTGGCGCGCGCTGCATGTGAGCTGAGATAGTTTGCTCCTCACAAGCAAGTCCCCACTATAGCAAGGCGTCCGATGCCCCGCTGCATTGTGGGTGTTCTGTGAAATCTAGTAGGTAAAGCCAGGCAGTGAAAGAAGGCATGGTTTCAAAGTCAAACTTCAAAACCATCTCGCGGCGACAGCTCTTGTTATTCAAACACTGTGCATCTGTTAAAATAGAGAGCTAGAGCACGGGACAGGTGTGCGTGTGTGTGTGTCTGCACGAACGAGAGAAAGTAGAGGCTTCAAACACACAACTTATATTAGTTTCCAATCACTGAGAGGGCAGAGGTCATAGATTAAGAAAACAGAAAGAAATGCTTTAAATATCTGCATGTGTGTGTGTAGTGTGGGTTTGTTTGTGTTTAGGTAAGCGCCTCATAATTGATGCTGTTAATGTGTCTGTTAACATACATGGTAAATAGACTGTTTGTCATATAGCGCTTTTCTACTCTATCTCAGCCCTCAAAGCATTTTACACAACTTGCCTCATTCGCCCATTCATACAAGCACTTTTCTTTTTCTATGTCCTTTCTATGCAAGTGCTTTCTATCTAACACGCACACACATTAATAGTCCACTGGATGCATCAGAGAGCAACTTGTGATTAGTATATATTGTTGATTAGCAGATGGCATGAGTTGTCAAACATTTTTCCTTCATGCCCCACTAGAGAAGACAGAAAAGTTTATACCCAACACCCCACAGTTTTTAGCCATCATTAACAATAACAAGGGATCCAGGTTGAAATTATACTGCAATAAAGGTCAGTACAATAGCATCGGTAAAGTGTTTATTTTCCCTAAAATAAAAATCTATTCACTCAGCTTATTCGACTACTTGTACCTTCATTTAAATAATTGATAGCTTAGAGAAAACGAGTGATTATGCTGGTATGTGGGGTTCTTTCTTGAATTACCACAAGCACAACAGACGGTTTTCTTTACAGTAACCGCTGGTGTGTTTTTTCCACAGTGAGTGACAGGATTAGAAAAAAGTAAACCTGGAATCTTACCCAACATTAGTCCCAGGTTGTACCTTTCATGTATTAGCATTGCATTAGAGGCATGACAACACCTCTACCTGGCTATCTTTGAAAAACGCAGTAGGTTTTTTAACCACACTAAACCACTTTGAGGTAATCCCGGAATCCTCACAACACCTTTTCACCACTGGGAAGATATATGTTTTTTAAATTAAATATGTCTGCTGTACAGTAAATACAAAACATGTAACAAAGTCTTGAAGGTATATACCTGACGATATTAGAATATTGATAATCTGTCTGCATTTTATGTACAAAACTGTGTTAAATGCAACAATGTGCATTTATCCACTTTGATTACTAAAGACAGCAATAGAAATATTGAAAAAAATATTCTTTGTTTAGCACATTAAATATGTTAAATGTGTTAAATGTGTTTCACTTTGATTTTTATGTAGTGATAACACATCAGAGAGGCAGGCTGGGCCTAAAGAACATGTACATGATATGCTGTGTGAAATGTTATGATGTGATATTTTAGTCTCATAATGTGGTCTTAATTTTCCATAGCGTCATATGATGTCATAACTTAGTGCTTGGTCTCACAGTCCTCGCTTGCCTTTTGTGTTTTACGTCACATAAGTGTTTCCAGCTGAATCGCTTGCTTGTGATTTTTGTAATTCCACCACTCTGTGGTTTATTAACGTAATAATTAAACACACAATGTGTGTGCTGGCACTCTGCAAGGCCTGCCTGGAGCTGTCCTGTTTAAGTTTTATTGATCTGTAATTTAGTTCGTGAGCTGAGTAATTAAAGCTGATCACGTTTTTGCTTAGAGCGAGCCCCAGCAAAGCTCACATTTGAAAATATATCTTTTTCAAGTGTCGGTGTGATGTCTCGAGTCTGCTCACATATGGTGTGCGTGTGTGAATGTGTTTGTGTGTGTGTGGCCACGTGTTTTGCATGCATTTCAAATTCTGATGTGCTTCCAACAGATGGATGGGTCAACTTCATTGTGAGACCTGAGCAGCAGAGAGAGAGAAAAATGGACACAGAGAGTGATTTGGCTCTTTTAGCAGCCTGCTGTGACTCAATTGGAGAGATTGTGGAGTAAAAGCCTGAATGGAGCTTCTGTGCAGGCTACGCCCTTGCCCCCTGCTCTCTGCTTCTCACACTGGCAGCCACGTCTCTTTTGGGAAAGATGGGACAGAAAGCAGAATGAAGGAAGAAGAGCGATGAGGGGAAGGGAGGAAAAAGCAGGTGTGAAAATGTAGAAGAGGAGAAAAAGAGAAAGACTCGGGGAAAAGGAGCTGGAGTGTAGGGAGTGTGCAAGGCTATTCTTGTGAGTGTAAATATTTGCTGTTCTGCTTGTCAGGGTAGCATTTACCAGGACGGGTTGACTCCTGGTCCTTTACTGGAATACTGATGAGGCCATAGGCACAGGGGAGCAGGGAGAAACAGTGCGTGGATGTGCGTTTGTGTGTGTTAAGCTGTGCAACCAAAAAGGAGGAATAAAGAGGAGTTTAAGGAAGCAGAAGGATGAGAAATCTGGGCGAGAAGGACTCAGGACGTGTGCAGAGAGCAGCTGCAGCGTGCTCCCCAGCAGTGCCTGCCCTGGCCCCTTTTTTGTTTTTCCAGAAGTCACTCCGGCTGGCTGCCCTGAGGGCAGACCCTCTGTCACGTATGAAGCGACACACACAAATAAACAACAGACTAATCAGAGGGGCAAGACCTTTATTCAGCTTCAGCTGACTGGATGACCCAGTTCAACTTTGTTCAGCTGTCTTGTAATGCTTTAGTTGGGTTTTGTTCGTGTGTGTGTGTGTGTGTGTGTGCGCGCGCGCATCTGTGACTAATCTGAATATGCTGCCAATGCAGCCCATGACTATTCTGTAATTTTCAGACCACTGTGGTGCCGCCTGTCACGTGCCTTCTTAATGCCATCCCTTCCACTTCAGAGCACATGTTAAAGCAGCACATTGTAGCACAAGAAACTTTGTTGTTTACTCAGAAGTTCATATCTGATCTGAGATCTACTGCAGCAGCAGTCATGAACCCACAAAGTGTGGACACAGCAACTCGCAAGCAGTGCGGTTTGGGAATTATCTGCCTAGTTGACACATGTCTTTTACCAATTGGATTTCTGTTAAAGGTCATTGAATTAATGTCGGCCGTGTCACACAATCACACAGCACATTGACTCTCCACTAACCTTCACGGCAAGCATTCATTAGCATCCAGCCACATTAGCATGTCCAAGGCCCCCCAGACCTTATCCACATGAATCTTGATATTCTCCTCTCCTTACAGTATCAGCTCTGAAAAGCAGCACCGTCAAGTAGGTAGGTCAGAAGGTATCGGGTTTGCTAATGGATTCTCATTTTCTCAACGCTCCATCAGGTATTTCCCCATGGGCCACCCAGTATCAGTGCATCTCTACTTCCAGTCAGACCAGTTCCAGGGCTATCTGGTCAAGCACCATGCTACTAACCTGGCAACAAGCAAGCTGGAGACCATGGAGACCTGGGTGGCACCCACAAAGAACTTCAAGTTAACCACTCCTCCTACGAGCACATTCAGCAGGTTGCAGTTCGCAGAGGTGAGTCAGCATATTAGTCTGCATGCCCTTGCATTCATTTTTAATTTGAATTCGCTTGTTTGGCGTGAGTCACAAAACAATCAGTCAGCTGCTGCCAGTGTCAGAAAATGAGTTCCATTAAAACTCTGAGCAGCACACAGCAAAAACACACTCCTCAGCATATAATTAGAGGTGAGATATACAGCTCATTGCCATGGTGACCTCATATATCGCCCTTGCCAAGACTCATAGCAGCGCATCTCCACACAATTAAACTGGTGCCTGTAATGGCCTTGTAAAATGTAAATTGATTGAATTCATCCCAGTTTACAGGGATGAGCGCTTCATGTGCTGCTTATTTGTTGTTTCCTAATAGAACGTCTTCTCACCTTCACACTGGAATGCTTCCCTTGATTGTCTTGTTATGTTAATGTGTGTTTCTGTTTACCACAACGCCTGTTTAGGATACAGCCGCTCGGCTGTGATGTGACAGCCACAGAGTGTCTTTTTAAAAAGGACAAAATTAACTGAGTGAATGCAAATTGACCTTTTTCTCTGCTTTTATCGTGCAGAGCTTTAGTAGGAGGCAGAAATGTCAACAAATTTGCGAACAAATTTGTTTGTGCCCGCGGACAATGCTCGTGCACCTGGATACACTTTGACCACGTTCGACCTTTTGCGGCGCTCTCATTCTGAACACGAAGGGATGCAGACGCCCGGCCGACGTGTGGCTCCCTCTTGCTAAGCCCTGTTTGTCTGTCTAACCTATGAAACCGTGAGTGACAGAGAAGTGATGTGAGCTGTGGCTTTTATCTGAATGCTCAGCCTGAGAAAACATTCTCTGTCTAGCACTGTGTAGTGGCTGTCAGTCAATCAGTTTGTCCATCTGTCATTCAAAATACAAGACGACAGCACGGCGTAGCTGCAGCAGCGCACTGCCTTTTCTCAAATTTGTAGATATGGACCATTATGCTATAGCTATATACTGGGGTTTGCTAGATAAACCATATGGTTGGCTTAACAATGGTTTCCTTGTCCTCCTTTGGATATAAAGAAAGACAGATATGTCTTTTCACTCCCCTGTTGCTGCCTTTATAGGCCTTTTTTACAGCACTTTAGTACAGGACCGCTTAAAACCTGCACATTAAAAACCAGTATTTCACCTCAAGTCAGATTTGACATTGAGAGGCATTTTAAGCTGTGCATAAATCCTACAGCACCATGACTAACTTTAACTGAAGATTACGTCCTCATTCCACCACAGTCTAGATAATTTATGTGGACATACATGGGAGGAAAAAAGAGTAGCAACATATTATGATGTAATGTAACAGAATACAATGTAGAAAAGCAAGAGTAATGCTTCTGACAAAGTGTATGCATTTTTGAGCATTTTAGCTTGAAACAGCTGGGACCTTTCTTTGTGGAGCGCTTCCCATTCTCTCCATTATTCCCGTTACGTCCCAAAGACATGTAGGTGTTTAGTTAGCTGATAGACTTTAAACTCATTGTAGATGTGAGTGGACAGATGTCTGTGTCACTCCTGCAATAGACTGGCAGCTTGTCCAGATGTCCACAGCAAGAAGGTGGACATCTGGTGTGGAGTTTGCATGTGCTTCCTTTGTTTGCGTGGGTTTCATCCGGCCTCATCCCACTCTGCTTTTTCTTCCACACATGAAATTTGGACAATGATGTAACTACCTTTAAATTTACTGGACTGGTACATGGACTATTCTCACAATAGCACAAATCATTTATTGTCCCATTCGTGTCAGATGTTTGCATTTTTCTTTTTTTGGATAACGTCTAGAAACGTTTAGCTCCAGAAAAACATGTCCAAGAATAACTCCAGTTTGTGCTTTTATAACAGAAATTGTCTTGTTTTCTCTTGTTTTCTACTCATTGCATCACTGTGCATGTTTATTAGGGTCCTTCCATCTTGCCTCGGTAGCGTAATGTGTGCCCCCGGAGAGTCCTCTGGTGCTGCTAGTAGACACCTGTATTTGATTACCACTCCAAAAAGTGTCCCTAATAAGCCTGCAAATGCAGCCTCGAGGGGCATTTGTGCCCTATGTTTTTAAGCAGGGCCAGATGTAGAGTGGGACTGTCCATGACCTTGCTTGATAAAACTGACCAGACTTATTTAATGGAAGTGTCAAACTATAGGCACCGACTGCCCGATGACATGGAGAAGAGGTTTACAGGGTTACTGGGTCACAGAGAAAAAATGAACTGTAGCTGGATTATGAAATAGAGTGTTTTATGTGTTCTGTTAAGTCAGGTACAGAGCATGAAACAAGTAATACAGGTAATAATGGTGAACAATGAATTTGGGAAAAGTAATCCAGGTTATTATCAAGTTTTTTTATTTTTGTTTTTTGTCAGGTCAACAGCAGACGATAAATGAGGGCTAAATGTTTCAAACGTAGCAGAGGCTGTTAGTAATTGCTGGTTAAGAGCGGAAAATCTGAATAAATGGTCCAATTGGGTGGAAAGTGTGAGTGAACAGACTGGTAGAAAAATGTAGTAATTGGACAAAGAGCGTAGAGCCACAATGAGGTTGCCAGATCAGCATTTGTTCCACCTAAGCGTGTTCTTCTAAGTACAGCTATAAGCGAAAGAAGGTCGTGAGCCCCTGACTTGGTTAGCACTCATAAGCCTTGATTGAGTGTTGGTCTTAAGCCAAAGCTTATAGGGTAGGAGCACCAAGGGACAGGTTGAGTGTGGAGGTCATCGTAAGCTATAGGCTGAAGTAGGCAGGAAGTTAATCCCTGTTCGACCTACTTTCATACTCGAAGGAAGAGTTTTCTGGTACTGGTTCCATCTCTTATCCACAGATATACCTTGAACGTCATCACCAGGAGAGAAATATGTTAGTGGAAAACAATAATTGCAGTCTTTAAAACAATAAAATGAATGTAGTTAAAATGTTCCAGCCAACTTTTGCTATTGTTAAAACACTGCCATGTCTTTGCAAAAAGACCTCAAGTGTTCTGTATAAATAAACAGCAGATCAGTTTATACACCAAGCAGTCACAACATTAAAACAAGCCTAATGTTAAGTAGTTCTGGCTTGTAGTGTGGTGTCTGGCCTCGGGATGTTGGCAAAGGATCGTCCATGTTCCGGCACATCCAACTGATGCTGTATTGGATTAATATCTGGGGAGTTTGAAGGCCGTGAGGCCTTGTTTGTGTTACTGAGCAGTTTTTGTGATGCGTTAGGGTGTATTCGTCCTCCTAGAAGAGTTTGTTTGGATTGCAAAACTGTTTTTGTGGGTGGTACGTGTTAAAGTTACATCTCAATACTTTTTTTTTTTTTTTACACTTTTGTGGTAAAAATGGCCTTCTGTCCAGTATTTCTGTTGTAACCAGGATAGACCCTGACCTTTGGTCATGAGGCCAGACAGCAGTCAGGCAAGTTGCCTGTGCATCTTATTAACTTGGTACAGAAGTCTGTGGAAGGAGACTGCCCACTCGTCTGACCTGAAACGGCTTAGAAAAAAATGCAACTTGGAATGCAGATGTGCATATTTTATATTGCGCATAGTAGATGCTCAATAAACTGCAAGAACTAGAAGCAGGTCTCAGAGGGTTCCCCTCTAGGCACGTGAACACTGTCACAATCTTCTTCTTACAGCTCAGTTTAGACAGCCATCTGCAAGTTTCCTGGTAGTGGAAAACAGTGTTATTTCTCTCCAACTGCTCCTTTTAACTTCCTCCTGGGGCCTTGAAGGAGAGTGTTGCTAGCCATATGAGCGTTAGTGTGCATTAGCGAATCAGTATTGAATAAAGTAATGAGCTACAGAGGTGCAGGACAAGAGAGCTGATTAGTAATTTAAGGGGCAAGGTCCAAGGGGCAGATATGGCAGAGGTCAGTCCAATAATTGAGAGGAAAGTGAGGTGTGTTTTAACTGATGACAAAACACACACTGTTTCTGTGCGTGTCTCATTTATGCAAGTGGTGTCTATTTATACTGTACATGGTAATCGCAGTTCTCAGAGGACCTAATGCAGAGTCAATTCCAGTCAGGCATTGATCGTCCGGCTGGGTGAGGCTGTGTTAATCAGCTACTATTGTAAGGATGAGCGCTTCTTAAAGCCGCCATCCCTCTCACATTTCTGCAAACACCCTAGACATCTTTTATTGTCAGAGCCTGTGTGTGTGTGTGTGTGTGTGTGTGTGTGTGTGTGTGTGTGTGCGCCTCCCTCTCTATCACTCTGTCTCACAGTTTTGCAATTTAGATGACTTTTTTAAGTTGACCACAGCAAAGATATTAAACACAATTACTGTAATTGTGTTCCTATTGTTATGATTTGTCTGTCTTACCGCTGGATCTCGTTTGTTCTTTCTTATTGCGGGATGTTTTGTAGCGGGACTTTTGGCAAAATATAAGTTAGAAAGACATAACCAATAACCTGCAAACATGTGTATTCTAAATGTTAATTATGTAAGCTTAGAGGACATTATAATCTTAAAGTGGCTCATTGTTCCATTGGCAGCCCTCCAGTGTTTTGCAGGCTGGCAGCTTCTGCAGCCAGAGGCACTGTATGTCTCCTAACTCGCCAAAGATATATTTGACTTACTGCTACAGTTTGTTAAATTTATTTATCTCAAAATTCACGCAAAGAAAAGCGCTTTCTCTGATTTTGTGGAAGCATTGAAACCCAGTTTTTATTGAGCTTTTCTCCCTAGATGCTTTTTTTATCCGTCAAAAAGCTGCAGTTCCCTGTCTCTGCATATAATCTGTGTCTTCCTCTATTTGAGATTTTTTACTTATTTAGGGTTTTAATAATCTCCACTGTTGTTTCTGTTTGAGACAAATAGTGTTCACACTGGTGTTGGTGTTCACTGCCTTCTGATTTTGTCTTTGTGTGAAACGGGAGTGCGTTTGGTTTTCACCCCTTTGAGATATCTTTTTTCAGCATGACTCCTTAGCCTCATAGAGTCAGTCATAATAGCAAAACTGTAGCCAAATTTACTTAAAAGTGCTTGTCAGAAGAATCAGACTTGTCAGCTTTTGCAGATTAAAATAGTATATAACAGCTGTGTTGAGAGTAGGGCTGAAGTGCAGGGCTTTTAAATAAAAAATGCATACTTAAAATGACTCCCTATGATAACATAGTTGAGATATCACTCAACTAGTTGATATATTGACAACAGGTTACAGAATTCGGTGGCCATTAAATCAAAATGTTTTGTTTTTTAAATAAAGACTAAATCTGTAATTAGCTTTTTCATCATTCTGTGAGCAACAGTGATGGTGTGTCATTACTGCAAAACAGCACAGGAGCACTATGAAAGGGAGTTGGTTACCTCGCTGCAGCCTCACACCTGCAGGCTGCACATTACTCCCTGCAATATTTTAAACTGTCCAGAAAAGTTGAAAAAGGTCGTTGCCTTTTGCATTTTTATGAATAACAAACCATTTCCCCCACTTAAATGTTTTTAATGTGTTGCAGCAGCTCCTGTGCGTTTTTGCTGTAATCTCTCTGCTTGTCTTTGTTCTCACCCCAGCCTATCACCAACTCACGTGCCTATTCTTTCTCTTCTGGGGCAGATCGGGACAGAATGGGATGCCAAAGAACGCATTTTCAGAAACTTTGGCGGCCTAATGGGTCCCATGGATGAGACGGTGGGCATGCAGAAGTGGGTTAAAGGGCCGAATGTCACCGTCACGGTTGTGTGGATCGACCCTACCAACGTCATCGCAGCCACTTATGACATTTTGATTGATGCAAGCGCCGAGTTTACCCACTATCGCCCACCGCTCAACCAGCCTCTGCGGCCCGGTGTGTGGAACGTCCGCATCCTGCATCACTGGAGTCCTGTAGCGGAGATGCGCTTCCTCATTGCCCCGTTGGCTTATAACAAACACCAGCCCATACGACAAGGTGAGAAAGAGATTCAAGTTGTCTCTGTGGTAGAAGGCTCATGTATAAGTAGCACTTGCCATTTGTTTCAGCTTTAGCATAAAATTACTATTGATTGTGTTATTTTCAAAAGTAGCCTTACTAAGCATATTGCACTGATGTGCTATTCCTCAACAAAAGATGACCATTCATCAAAAAAAAAATACAAAGGGTGTTTTTCTAAATGTCAAACATTTCTCTGCTCGTGGAGGTTTAGTGGAAGCTCTGCAATTACTTTATGGACCTTGAAAGTGCAATTCAATACAGCACCACAGTTTGTGATGCATATAATATTGAGTCTTTGTGAAACCGTGTCATAAAAAAGACTTGGGTAGTAATTTTGTGGTGTGTTTTCTGGGTTTTCTGTCATTATACTGTCATACTTTACTTTATGTTTCAAAGGACATCTGTAGTTGCTTGGCGATGAACAGTTTATGAAGTCGACATACCGAGTCTCAGAGAGCCCTAAAAGTCCAATTTTAGTCAGGAGTTTGGCTCTTTTGTGGAACCTCCTTACACTTATTTATGCATCCATGGAAGGCCAGAGGTGAAGAGACCAGAAGCAACATGTTCATACCGAACAAAGCAGGCATCAGTCACAACAGATTGAGTCATACGCAGTACGACAGGCAGAATTGCTGTGGAAGTGGCTTGTAAAGGGGCTTATACATGTGGAACAATCACAGGCAGATTAAAGCAAGGTTAATAGGCAGCCTTACATGAGATCTGCCAATTGGATGCGTGAAAGTGTAGAAATCAGCTGATATAAGCTGGCTTTAAGAATATGGTCCACGAAGCTCATTGTGCTTTTAAAATAATAATAATAATCAAGCAGAACTGATGAGATCACTTTGATAAAAATCAGTCTTCATGAATTTTCTTAAGTGTCCTTTTTTTAAATTTCTGCAGTGATTCCCACATGACAATATCAGCTCAAAGGACTGAATGGGATCAGTTTTATATCGCACTCTTTACACAACAGGTCACGTCTAAAAGAAGCGATTGCTGATTTAGGTGTTTCGAAATGTCTGCACAGGCATGCACACAAATGCACACAGCCTTGCATTTGCAGCGATGCCCTTTCTAATCAAGCCTCTGGGCCTCAGTAGACCCTGGTTATTTGTCATCAAGTCAACCCTAATAACCCAGCGAGCTGCTCATACATACTAAGCAGAGTGTTAAACAACAGTGCACTTAGCCCTCCGAAAACAGTGACACAATTAAATCAATCAGTCAGCATGGATAAGGGGCAGCACTGCAGTCTTGTAATCCATAAGCAGCCAAGTTGCTTTGAAAGTCACATGAGAGCTGAGACGCCAGCTTTGGCATAATCATGTCTTTCACTGTTTAATAATTTCACTGAGCTTTTTAATGATAAAGGGGAACAGCACATGGCATTTTTTATTTTTCACCTGAATCTCTGTGGCACACTGGCTACAAGAATAAGAGGAATATTAATAAAAAATGGTGATATTATAAATATCACGGTTAGATGTTTTTTTTAAATCACTGTGCATTATGCAGTTATGTTTCTACTGATGTATGGATAGAAAGGGCTGCTGCGTGAGCTCAGTCTTTTTGTCCAAAACAAAGGGCCTTCTTACAGTTACACACTGAACCTCTGTTACAGTGCATCAAGAAATAGTAAATACCACAATGCTCCCAGGTATTTTGAATTTTGGATTTTTTTTTCTTTCCTTAAAGTAACATTGAAACATTGTATTTGTTGTATTTTTAACCTAAAAAAATCTATTTAATATTTTTTCTAAATCTGCAGTTTCTGTTTCTATTTTTAAAAGCACTTATTTTAAGAATCTATTATAAGTGAGACATGAAACAGAACAGACAAAGCTATGTTAATGGTCAACACAGGTTTTTAGGTTTTTGTTTTTTTCAATACATTTAGCTTATTAAAACTTAAATATAGGATTCGGTAATAAAGTAACCATTGATTCCAGCTATCAGGTAAGTGTAAGATAGTAAAAAGTAAAATATACAGTCAATGCAGTGAAGCAGAAATATTCAGTACGATACAAAGATTACACTTGCACTTGAATAAATGTGTCTAATATTGCAAGCCAGCTATACACATTAAGTTGGGCTGGGAGCTGAAAGAGCTCCCTCAGAAGGATCGAGCACTTTTTAAACTCTGATTAGATACTTTAAAGCGGGGAACCATGAAAATTTTGGTTTAAAGTAAAATATCCATGGACATCAAAGAAAAGCTGCTTTAATTTTTCTGCTATAGCCGTACTTTGTGGCAGGACACAGCTTACTGTAACTTTTACTGTAATTTGTAGCAGACTAAAGATTAATATAAAGATTGTGGTAAAGCTGACATTTTTGAATCACTTCACTTACATTCTCATTTCCTCTTATACAACATTCAATTCAATTTAATTTTCTTTATATAGCGCCAAATCACAACAGTCGCCTCGAGGTGCTTTATATTATAAGGTAGACCCTACAATAATACATACAGAGAAAAACCCAACAATCATATGACCCCCTATGAGCAAGCACTTTGGCGACAGTGGGAAGGAAAAACTCCCTTTTAACAAGAAGAAACCTCCAGCAGAACCAGGCTCAGGGAGGGGCGGGGCCATCTGCTATGACTGGTTGGGGAGAGAGAAGGAAAACAGGATAAAGACATGCTGTGGAAGAGAGACAGAGGTTAATAACAAGTACGATTCAATGCAGAGAGGTCTATTAACACATAGTGAGTGAGAAAGGTGACTGAAAAGGAAAAACTCAATGCATCATGGGAATCTCCCAGCAGCCTACACCTATTGCAGCATAACTGAGGGAGGATTCAGGGTCACCTGGTCCAGCCCTAACTATATGCTTTAGCAAAAAGGAAAGTTTTAAGCCTAATCTTAAAAGTAGAGATAGTGTCTGTCTGCTCAATTCAAACTGGAAGCTGGTTCCACAGAAGAGGGGCCTGAAAACTGAAGGCTCTGCCTCCCATTCTACTTTTAAATACTCTAGGAACAACAAGTAGGCCTGCAGTGCGAGAGCAAAGTGCTCTAATGGGGTGATATGGTACTACAAGGTCATGTGTTTACATCGAGTCTGCTACAGATAAACATGTCAGCTGTGAAACTGCAAGCAGAAATTCAGTGCATCAATATGCTGTAAATATGAAATATTATTAGTTAGTGTTGGACGTGGGGAGCGATGTGGGGCATCTCTTTAGCTTACTTTGGATCCGGACATTTGTCTTTAACTGATGCATCACCCGAAGTGGCTGACGGAAAATAAAGTTGTCTTTAAAATTTATAACGTAAGGCTACATAATTATTAGACCCGCTAAGTTAATAATGTTTGTGTTTAATTTATAGTTATTATGTAATAATCTTGTTTTTGTTTTTCTTGATGTGTGTTGTAATGTGTTCTTTGGTTATTAGCTATTTCATGAGTCCACATATAATTTATTGCCATGGCTGACATCAGGTTTCCCTCCTAAATGGTGTGCCAGTCAAACTTTACGATGTGGCCTTCCATGCGCAAAGAGAGCGAGCAGCAGACGCATGCATATACAAAAACTCTACACAGATGCATGACTTCATACTGCACGCTGCTGCCACAAAGCTGGCTGGCATTGGTTGGCCACTGCCATGTCAGACTGCATCTTTCTGTCATCAGTGTGCAAAAAGTGCTGAAGTCTGCTAACATCTGGATGAGAGGAAGCTTGTGTTAGAAGGGATGGCTAGCACCCCAGTTAGAGTGGCAGTGAGGAATTTAAAGCTTCACTGGAGCTCAGGGTGGAGAGGGTGTTTTAAGGAGAAGTTCTGTCTATGTTTACCATCTTCCTTCAGCGCATAACCGTCATGGGAAGAAAGGATGACTTCATGTCTTGAATATTTCTCACTGTTTCCAGAAAGTCAGCACTGCAGTAGCCTAACAAACCACATCAAAAGAGAAGATTTAGAGGGTCCAGTTGTAAAAAAAAAAAAATCAATGCAAGCATCCAATTTACACTTTTAAGATAATAAGAAAGAAAGTCACGTTCACTTCTTTGATATTGTACTTTTTCCCTTTTCCCCCTTTTCTCCATGCCCAACTTTTTCCCCCTTCTGCAATCCAATCTGCATTTTTGACCACTGACTACCACCTTTTTTGTTCACTGTCTATAACTTCTTTGTCTGCTCTCTCTTTCTTGCTTCCCACAAACCTCCAGAGGATACTCTGAAGCTCCACAATGGGCCAGCTAAGAATAGCTACATGGAGCAGAGTTTCCACGGCCTCAACCCGGTGCTCAACATCCCTGTCAGTCTGAGTTACGTGGAGCAGGCCAAGAGGAACGCGGCCCTGACCGGCCCTGAGCTCGAGCGTTGGATAGACAGCCTGGTGGGCGAGTTGTGGGAGGCAGCTGACGTCTGTGCTGTGGGCCCTACGGCCTGTCCTGTCATGCAGGCGTGCCCCAAGAGCCCGTGGAGCTCCATGAGCCCAGACCCCAAATCTCAGCTGGGAGCACCTCGTGCCAATGGTCGTATCAGGTAGCAGCAAGGCCTCCAGCTGGACAGGAGGTCGTGGCACTGTTTATCTTTATTTATTTGAGGTGTTTGTTGCAGATGACAGGGGGGTGAGTGTTCTCCATCTCTCGCGGAAGATGTTGAAATCAAAAGAAAAAGTGGATTTTGGGGGGACAGAAAGCGCAGGGGAACATTTTCCGCCCACAATATTCCTTTTTTAGGGGATTATGCTGGCTTTGCTTTCAGTTTCTCTGTGTATTTATTTTTCTTCTCACGGCTGAGTTTTACTGTGATCAAACATTGCAATTTTTAAGCATTTATTTGGCTGCTGAGTGAATTATAAAGTCAGCTTTTAATGCCTCGCACAGGGCACATGGGTCAAGTGAGTGCGGGCTATCGACACTACTAGCAGACCAGGTTCTGCTGCGATAAGGCCTTAGTATTAAGACATACACAAGAAGATAGCTGGGTACTGAATTAAATGTGCCTACTTAGAGTTTATGTCAGCACCAACAAAATGACACAGTGTGTGAGTATTCACATATCCCCAGTTGAACAGATTATTTTGTGCCCACTCAAACATATCGTCAGTAAAAGCAAATTTCTCATTTTTAAGTTTCTTAAGTTTGTACATGAGTAGAACAACTCAAAACGTAGTTCATATCAGTGCCTGATTAGATTGTTGAACGTTTTGTTGCTTGGCTAAATCTTCACAAGTCACATTTTGTTGTAAAACTGCAAAAAACAGAGAAGAAAACAAGTACAGTCACTTTCTCAGAGTAATTGGAGGCTACGGGGTTCTATTAGGAATTTCATGTAGACATTTTAGTGTTAAAAATGTACTAAATTCATAAATGCTTCTTTTGTCATAGTTGTACGATAGCATTTTGAGATTTAGCATTTCCACAGTGCAGTTTTCCACACAAACAAAACACCCAGAGGACAGAACGAGAGCTGTTCTTTTATTTTTTAACCAACTTGCCTCAAACTTGAAACAAAACTATGTCACATTAACCTTAAACGTATTGTCCTGGTTTTACGTGTTGCCTTCTTTTTCTTTATTCCAGTTATTTGAACACCACTTTATGTTGTACATAATTCTACACTAAGTCTCAAAAATGGTGTGGATGGAGGGGGGCGGGGGCGGGGAGGTCCATGAAGTCGCTATTTATTTATAAGTTTCTATAAATACTGATATTTTTAGTCAGTGACTAAATAACTGCAACGCTGCCTTGGCAGCTCGATAAATATTTTTTTGTAAAGAAAGCTGCCTTTATTTACAAAGGCCAACACCCCAAACTTATACTGTACCTTTTTATGGCCCGCACCTATGTGTTAGTCAGTGTTGTCCTGTCTGAATAGATCTTCTTGTCTTGGGTTTCTTACGTGGCCGTTTGCCAAGTGCATCACAAGAGAAAGCCACTCTGACCTGTAAGGTAAAAGGTCAGCTGCCTAACAACCTGAGCAAAAAACAGAAAAGCTGAACAAAAGCAGTCTTCACTAGCGAACACACTGGACGTTGTTTGTAGGAGAAACTGTGCTTTTTTTGGTGTTTAATGGTCGCCGTCGGTTTCAGAATGGTTTGAGTGGTAGTGATCTTCATGCTGTGACAATAATGTACAATTTCAAGTGAATATCATATTGTATCTCTTGATTATAAAGTGACTAATTTATTGGATCGGGTCTGTCGCGCCTTTGCAACCCTACATTTAAAGTACTTTTTCTCTCATCAAGACAATCTCTGGACATTTGAGACAACCTAATTACACTAAGTATGGCACTGTACCACAATAAGAGGTGCGGTCACATATTTGTTTTAACTTGAAATAAGTTTCCTCTGAAGCCAATTAGGTTTTCAATCTGTGATTGTCAACATTGTTTAGTCATCACATGAGCTAAATGAGTGCTTTTGAACAGGCTAATTAGCAGACATTGCTGTTCATTAATGTCAAGTTCACCTTGCCTCTCTGTCAGATGTGTGTATTACGATTGCTATCTCTCCTTCCTCTCAAATCTGCATCGTTTCCGGGGTTAGGTTGTAAAGGGCGGCTTTGTTTTCCACTTTCTAGTGCCATCATGCTCTGTACAATTACATCACACAGTACATTATGATGTAAGCTCAATGACCGTTTTGGAAAAAGTGAAATAATTCAATGTAACTAAATGTGAAAGTCCTATTTTGTAACAAAAATGAATAACAAATGAAGAGGATGTACATAGGTATTTTGTATCGAAATAATGTTTAAAGGGTATTGTACGTGTAAATACAGATGTGGTAAAATGACATTGAAAGTGTTGATAATTGGGCACAAATAGTGAATTGATGGTGTTTATTGATCAAAGTACATAACCTGTTTCAGTGTTTTTGGACAGCTGTGACAACGACCTTGTCCTATTTGCCTCTCAGAGAAAATCACATGCCAGATTGTTGTTGTTCTTACTGGAATGTATTGTTGAGCAACTGTTGCACAAATTTCTCTGACTGACGTTTCCCCGTCGTTCTGATTTTTTCTTTTGTTTTTTCGGGGAGGCTCTGTGTGCCTTAGCTGACTTTTAGAACCTTCTCTGTCCATTGAAATAAAATCCTTATTTTGCTGTTTGTTTTGAACTTATGTGAAGAATACCATGAGTCTGTCAAGTGATTCACTGGTACTGCAACACCAAAATGATGTCTGCTGTTGTATATATCATCAGGCCTTCTGTCATTATCAGCTTTTACTTCTTCCCTTTCAGGGATTTGTTTTGTTGTACTTGACTCGCTTGTTTTACTTTTCTCCAACTGCTTTTTGGAAATAAAATTCTATGGAAAAACAACTCACGGCTCTGTGCTGCTGCAGTGATATATACTATGAAGAATATGGAGGCTGATAACAAAACACTAAGCCACTGACGCATGTTCACACTGTTACTCTATTGTTGCTTATTAAATAGTGTACTTTTGCAGCTCCAGTCGGTTGTACTGGGAATGCAAGGACTCCCCATTCAGCGGTTTAATTTTATTTTACTGTTTATTTATGCGGTTTTAGTGTTGTATGTCAGAATACTAGTCTTTACAACTAAGACACACCAATCAACATGTGATTTAAATTGACATTAAAACTGCACTTATTGAAAGATTAATATTGTTAACTGCACAAATAACGTAAAGTTCAATGCTCACACAGAATTACAAGTATATGATAGTTCTTCTCAACTCTGGAACATGTTTTTCTTTCAGCTCAGCGTTTGGGTTATGCAGCTTCACTGTTTTGGTTAAGCCATGTCATCTCTCACCAGCACTGCTGCCATTATAGACTGTACGTAAAAGATGGTCTTTGTCATGTAACTTCATCTTCCTGTTTTGTGTTTTGAAGTCTCAATTATAGCATTTTGACTACCCCACGTTGGGTTTTTGGTTTTTTTGTTTGTTGGGCCCAGGAGTGATCATATTTGGCCAAGAGGGCAGGGTGGTAAATTATGTACCAACATTAGCAAACTTCAAGAATTAAAATAAAAAACAATTAAAATCCAAAAACGTCATTATGTTGCCAAGCTCCCGTTTAATGACACCACTTAGTGGAGTGACCAACAGTGTTGGGATTTTTACTCACAAAAAGTGTATTATTTCACTTAATTACTAACTTTACTAATAAAGTAATACTGTTTACTGCTCGGTACACTACTACTACTACTTCAGTATGTCCTGAGATGTGGTTTCACATACTTAAGTTAACAGTGTAAACCTAGGCTGCAGGCCTCACACTGATATGAAAAACTACTGTAATGAAGAGCGCACTCACAACATGTTTCTTTCAGTTTTTTAGTTTAGTGCAAAGCTGACAGCAGCCTAACGAGCACAGCAATTAAACCACCTATTCTACTGCAGAAATAGGTACAGGAAGGGGTTAACCAGAATGATCCAGAAAGGTGTTTCATCTATTCAATTCAGTTTTATTTATATAGCGTCAAATCACAACAACAGTCACCTCAAGGCGTTTTATATTGTAAGGTAGACCCTACAATAATACATACAGAGAAAAAAGCCCAACGTTCATATAACCCCCATTGAGCAAGCACTTTGGCGACAGTGGGAAGGAAAATCTCCCTTTTAAAAGGAAGAAACCTCCAGCAGAACCAGGCTCGGAGGGGCGGGGCCATCTGCTGCGACTGGTTGGGCTGAGAGAAGGAAGACGGGATGAAAGACATGCTGTGGAATCTCCTTGAATTACTTAGCAATTAATGCAGACGCAAAAAGTTTGCATTTCAGCATCTAACTAGCACTACAGAATAGGTTAAACCATCAGCAAAGTAACATTTTACGTGGCTCATAATTTCAAATGCAGCTTTTTAAACAGCTCAATAAATATCCCAAAAAACACAAACTGCACAGTATGTGTTCATTCATCTCTAAACATTAACATGAACTAAGATTTAATGTTTTTCTGAAACTGTACTAATCAGTTTAGTGCAGGCTGAATTTGTCATTTTGCAGTTTTCTGAGACAGTATGTTGGATGCAGAGAGAGATTAGATTCATTCACTGAATTAAACCTTTTATACAACCTCTATAGTTTCCGGTGGTGGGAAATCAGCCGTGTAGTTTGTTAAACATCTGCTTATTTTTTGTTAAATTCAGTTGTCTAAATCCACAAAGAGCAGCAGCACAAGTTAACTGATCACAGCTTGTCTACACCAAAAACTAAGCTGGAGCTTGCAATACAAGGGATTATGTGACTTATTTTCCCTGTTTTTCACAGCACCTTATGTATTAGTGTTTCCCAACAACTGGATATGAGGAGGTTGCAGTGCTACCGCATTTAATGCTAATCACTAGAGCTGGGCGATAGAACGATAACGATATGTATCGCGATATAACTTTTACTCGATAGAGAAATTAAGCTATCGCGATAGACCTCGCCGCTCTTGTCCTCTTAAAAAAAAAAAAAAAAAAAAAAGGTCAGCCAATCCAAATTAAGTAGCGCAGAGCCGAACCAATCACAGCCGCAGCGTCACGTCGCGTGACTTGTTACGTACAGCACAAGTGCCAAGCTGCACGTGTGTTTGTTTGGGAAGCAGCCAGCGGGTAATGGAGCCAGCGCGTAATGGAGGAAATGAGTGTGCCGACTAGAAAAATCAACCGAGCGTGACCCAAGAGAAAACAGATGATGGTTCCAATGCCGGAGAGATTGTCGAACGGAAGAGCCATAGAAGTTCCGTAGTGTGAAGGTATTTCGGCTATTTCAAGTCTGACAAAAAACAGAGTAGCGTGCACTGTAAATTGTGCCGAAAGCAAGTCTGGAAATACAATAAACTGGTGCATGCGTCACACTGTGCGCCACGTTATTGTTTCGGTGAAATGAATTTCTACAATACTGTTACTGTTAATTGTACTCTCTGCAGTGTTTAAATGCTTACATATACACACAGTTACTGTCCCTCCACACATACGACTCTGTTCTGCTTCTGTGCCCCAGCTTTGTTTACTTTTTCCCACCGAGGCTTCTAGACTTCTGATTGGCCAACATTTCTGCACGGTTAGGAATCTAGCGCCACCTGCTGCTTTGGCATGTTCATAGCAGCGTTTTCTTTCATTTCTCCCTTTATGTGTGGACGGGATTATTTTTAAAACGAAAACGGAAAATCTCAGTTTTCAAAAATACCCGTGTACGTGTGGACGTAGCCTCAGTCTCTGACTGGAAGCGCTAATTCGTCATTCGGCTTTTGTCAGACTAAAGTAACTGTTAAAACTGTTTGAAAAGCTCAGCTATACAACAAGGAGAGATTGAGAATTTCCTTTTAGTTCTCAGTTTATTTGATATTGACAAAAGTTAGTCAGTTTTGTCTGTTCTTCTGTAAAACAAACTAAGATTTATTTTTAGAATTAATATTTTGTTTCTAAGTGGAATTGACAATTTAGTCTGTTTCATTTGTTCTATTTTGAAACTTAAACGCTTTAGCCGCTGCCTTTTGTGTAGTTTGCAATATTTGCCTTTATCTATCTGAAAAAGTCTCATGTTCCTTAAGTACATCTACCCTGTCGAACTTATTATGGGAAATAAATATTTAAATAAAAACAAGCTGCTGATTATTTCACATTTTACTTGTGAGCAACGGCACATTTAAATCTTACAAATACAGTTATTTGGCTTATATCGTGATAGATATCGTTATCGCCTGAAATGAAAAAAACATATCGTGATATGAAAAAATCTCATATCGCCCAGCTCTACTAATCACTACCTGTGTTGCATTTTGAAAATCCTGCTTCAGCTGCTTAGCAGTCATATACCTCGCTTGAATATCATTCGCAGTCCTGGGGTCTTCACTGTTAGCTCTGTGAAGCTGGAGGGTGTAGAAAAAGGGTTAGCAGTCGTCCGTGTCTATATTTCCACTGTAAAAGATGTAGATTAATATATTATTTTCACTTTCATTTACATGAACAGAAGTCAAATAATGGCATCTGCATTAAGTACAATGATGTGTGTTACAGAAAAGGTAATGTGATCTCAGCTCTAACATGTCTTTAAGTCTATGGGCATTGATTTACTATTGGAGGCAGTCTCAAGTGGCCCCTCGAGTAACTACAGTTTTTGGTGCTTCAGTGTTGGCTTCATTTTCCACTCCTGGAGCTAGCCCCTTGGTTGCCACCTGTTAAGACCAGCTGTTTTCAGCTAAAAGCTCTGATAAGCCCATTCTACCTTACTTTCTCAGAACCAGACAGCAGGCGGACAAATTTAGTAACAGGCTGGTGAACATGGTGGAGCACTTAGCCGCTAAAGAGCCAAGTATTTCCCTCAAGGGTTGATGGAGAAAAACTGAAGCTTAAAGCTGAAGCTGACAGTAATTAATACACTTTAAAGGGTCCAGAAAGGGAGCTTCAGAAACATCGTGTGCTGAATGTGTAAATTTGAATTGTTTTGTATGTTAGTAAAACAACTGATAAAAGCATATTTAATGATGAAATAAAAACAATAACGGATACAAATGTAATAACTCCGAATTGAGGGGTACAATCAATTTCAAAAGACTATCCTACTAAATATCACTTGAGAGTGGTTCACTGCAGATAAATCTGTATGTGCTTCACAGTTGGAAATCATTTGGGACATTAACACACACTTCATGCCATAAGTATTTTCCTCAGTCAAACCGAGGAGGTTGAATTGTTAACTGTGGGTACATGTAGTTGCTCCCATATGTTTTCCCCCAAATTAGCTTCAACAATTGTTCTCACACGGATTTTCTAAGCCCACACCCACAGCACAGCATAGCTCTGTGAGCTATGTGGCTACAGGGAAAGTTTTAGTATGTTGAATTAATATTGGCTTCAGTTTACACATTGTGCCCATGAATACCAATACAGCTGTATGCAACGGGGCAAGGCAGACCTGGAAAAACTGCACACTTTTTAAATGAAAATAAGCAAATCTACACAACTAAATAAAACAAAACATCCTTTTATTGGTGTGCTCTTGCGGTTTATTTTATGAACTTTAATTTCACAAAAATAAAACACACTCTAGAGTCAAAACTTGAGGTCTTTACTGTGTTGTGAAGAAATGTCATTAGGAATTGTCAGCTGATGAATTTGCTGACTGTTTGAACCTTGTGGTAACATTTACATCCCTTGAGCAAGTACATGTTGATGTGAGAAAAAGAAAAAAAAAAAGGTTGTGCCTGCAAAGCAGAAAGGCTGTAAAAAGATCTCAGGGCCCTTCCAGCTGGCAGTTAAAGCAAAGTGGGGAAGTAAAGACAAGATCTGTAAGACTTAGAAAACTGCCTGCCTGTGGTGAGCTTGTTCACAATCAGCAAATATACTGTTGCGTCCAAAAGTACTTAATCTCCAATTTAACAAATTATAGCATTTTACAAATGATATGCGCTTAAACTCTAAGTAAAAACAAAGATGAAAGATGTACATCTAGACCTTAACAGTTGATAATACCCATTACTGCTTTAATGACAGTCAAAAACCTTATAATCCTTGTTAGCTCACCGTGGCTCAAAAGTTGGGAGTTTGCCTTGTAATCGGAAGGTTGCCGGTTCGAGCCCCGGCTCCGACAGTCTCGGTCGTTGTGTCCTTGGGCAAGACACTTCACCCATTGCCTACTGGTGGTGGTCAGAGGGCCCGGTGGTGCCAGTGTCCGGCAGCCTCGCCTCTGTCAGTGCGCCCCAGGGTGGCTGTGGCTACAATGTAGCTTGCCATCACCAGTGTGTGACTGGGGTGGATGACTGAATGTGTAAAGCACTTTGAGGTCCTTAGGGACTAGTAAAGCGCTATACAAATACAGACCATTTACACTGGTCTTGGGTTCCTCTTTGTTCATGTCAATACAGGAGGATGAAGGACATTATACCACTGACTGACCCCCAAACATGCCTGAAATCCAATAGAAGACCTCTGTAACATTATGTTTTGGTCCATTCGACTCACCAGGTTAGACTGTTCAGCTCAACCCTCAAATGGAACAAGATTCCCAAGACGTTGTTGTGTCATTAGGAGCATGCTCTGACATGAGTAGTCATTTTGAGTTTCTGCAGTAAAATTCCAGCAAAGTGGATGAGCCTGCTTCATCACTTTTTTACTGTCTTTAAATTCAGCTCTCTGTAGGTTGATCATTTTAATTTCAAACGATGTGCATTACCCACTCCATATAGATTTCCAGCATGATTCTTTTTTGCACTAATATATGATGTGTTTTCAGAGCATTACTTTATTTTTTTGAGCAGTATATTTTCTATGTTCTATTGTGAATAAAACATGGGTTTAAAAGATTTTCAAATTGCTGCCTTTTTAAAAATTGACATTTCTTTTCATATTTATTTGCAGTTTAACATACTTCCAATACAGAGCATGAAATTGATGTGTTGCACACAGAGTTTATAGCTATTGCTAATTTTCAACTCTTGTACGGTGGCCCTGAGAGGCCAAACGGACTGCAACTTAAGAAGACACCAGCAATGAGAAAAACGCTGCAAAAGCACACAAAACACAATGGAGATAGGAAAAAAGAAAAAGGAAATACGAAAAAACAGATTTCCAGAAGCACAAGGGAAGTATTTCTGGGGAGACAATGACCCGACGGACCAGTTGCAGGAACCAAAACATGCTAAGAATTGCACTGGGAGACACTTAAAAGAAGTGGAGGATCTATCGGTTTTGTGAGGAAAGAAGAGATGAGAGGTACGTGTGTTAGCCTAACTATTAGCCTAAAAATCCGTCATCAGTATTATATGAATCATGATAAAACACACCTACCATGTTTTGGGTTCCTGCAGCTGGTCCGTCGGGTTATTGTCTCCCCAGAAACACTTCGTTTGTGTTTTTTTCCTACTTACGTTGTGTTTTGTATGCTTTTGCAGGGTCTTTCTTATTGCTGGTGTTTGGCCTCTCAGGGCCAACGTACCCTTGTCCTTTGCTGTAGTGATGGGTCGTTCGCGAACGAAATGGCTCTTAGAGCCGGTTCTTTGACGTGAACGACGCGAGCCGGCTCCTTATCGCGAGCCGTCACGTGGGTTTTTTTTTTTTCTTTCTCTCAGCCTCTCTCTCGCACTTTTTTCCCGCTTCACTCTGCACGCGGGCCTTGTGCTTTACGCTGGGCAGAGGGGGGGAGGGGCGGTAGTTACACTCAGTAGCACAGGAACAGAGCCAGAGAGAGAGAAAGAGAGGCAGGGACAACAACATTAGAAAGGTATAGTAATCATCCACAACTATTTTCGGTTGCAGATGATAAAGGATTGAGAAAGTTTATTCATGCAGGTCCATATGACAGAGAATATGCATGTTCTTTTAGTTTTCATATTATAATTTATATTTAATTGTGTTGTGGTTTGCAGTGTTTTGTGTTCTTTTCACTTTAAATTTGTGAAAGGAAAAAGCTGAAAATTTAAATAGTTAAAACTTGAAATGTGAATAGTTGATTTTTGTATTATATGATTTATTTATTACATTTTATGTGGAGTGAATAAATAAAAGTATATTTACGGTGGCCCCTAGAGACAAAGCACATACAAACTTCAAATCACGTACGAACTCTGAAGCATGTACAAACTCCAAAACACGTAAAAACACGTACAAACTCCAAAACACGTAAAAACTCCAAAACATGTAAAAACACGTACAAACTCCGAAGCACGTAAAAACTCAGAAGCATATAAAAACTCAGAAGCACATAAAAACTCAAAACACGTACAAAAGACAACAGAAGTGCTCCAGGATGCTGGGCGCAGTGTTGAGCCTTTGTTATCTTGTGGCTACACAAGCCAGCAAGTACCAACGACCGGATTTGGTGTGTGGTAATAACAGGTAAATGAACTTTTTTTTAAATTATTTGAATATATATATGAGTGCCTGTGTATAAATACACAAACAATACACACATGCTTTCAATTGTGTAATTTAAGTGATCTAGTAGCTCTGCTTTGGAAGTTCAGTTCATGCTAGAAATGTGTTTTGGAGTTTGTACGTGTTTTGTCTCTAGGGGCCACCGCATATATTTATATATAAACATATATAAATAAAACCACTTGTTTTTACGTTAGTAATTCCTTTTGTGCATAATTTTATATTATTGTTAATAATAAATTAATTAAAGCAACAAAACAACCTGAAGAGCTGGTTCGGAGCCGAAAGAGCTGGCTCTTTTTAGTGAGCCGAACCGAAAGAGCCGGATCTCTAAAAAGAGCCGGAAATCCCATCACTACTTTGCTGGGCTTTAACACAAACAGCATTACAACACAGTGCATTGTGTCAGTTACCTAAAATCATAATACACTATCACTACAAAATTACAAAGAATTCAGTGTAAAATATAGTGTAAAAAAAGGGAAAGGGAGAAAAAAAAAGAAAAGAAAATTATTTTTAAAAGTATGGATACTAAAAATATAATATGATTATCTAAAATGACTACAGCTCTGATTTACCTTTAACCAACAATTACTGTGAAAGATTTCATATCTGTGATCAATTTGATTTCAGTTGGACGTGTGTTCCATAGATGACAAGCCTTCATAGAAAATGCCGCTTGCCCTAATTTAGATCTCTGATATAGTATTGTACAGTTGTACATGCTCATACTATTGCGCTCTATGTATCTAGAAAGACTCTCTGGGGCCAGATTGCGTGAGCATTTGAAAACTAATTTAAGAAAACACAAATAAAACTCTCAAGACTAAAGTAGTACAAAATATTTAATTTGAATACAGGATCCCAACCCTCTGATGATGAGATTAAATCAAACTATGTGGTATTTAAATACTGCAGAAGAAGATATATTTTAGGTGAAGAAACAAATAGAAATTTATGTACAAATTAAACTTTAAGAAATGTAACTTAATTTAACTTAACTAGCACTGAATCCTTTATGTTTTCTCTTCATTTTCTATGTCATTGATTTTGTTCTTACTATTCCAGATTAACTTTAATATAAGTATTTGTAAGACCTGGAAACGATAGATGAAAGAAACTGTCCATTAATTTACATCACATTCTTAAGAGAAAACATTATATGTATTTACGTCATCGTCGTAATATTTGCCAAAACTTTTGCGTCATTCATATGATGCAGAGTAACAGTCATTCTGCCAGCAGCATTGAAAAACAAAAGCAGAAGCCTGTCAGTAGATAAAGAAACCGATGTGTATGTGCGTGTGTGTGTGCGCGCGCGTGTGTATCCCCTGGAGGCTTTCCAACATAAGGCAGTACTGTCCAGTGTTTGACAGGCGTTGATCAAAGGAACAGTGCCAACAGATCCTATTTACTGTCCCGTAAGATAGATTAGGTCCACTGGGACACGCAGTCTAATTAGTCCACACTTACAGTGTTGTACGTTTATGTGTGTGGAGGTGTGCACATGCTACTGAGTAATAAAGTACTAAAGTCACAAAAATATAGCACGCAGGTTTACATCCATGTGTGGGTGTGATGTTTAACATGGATGTGAAGTGTCGCTGCTGAATTCACAGGCAGCAAGGCAAGCAGTATTATGTTTGTTCGACTATGATGTGAAACACTAAAAGCTATCCTGCTGGTGTTGAGAGGAAATGACTCGGATTAATAGCACATAAACATTTTGATGATCATTTTAAGCTTTTAACTCTAGCTCAGTGACACACGCTGCTTGATTAACAAGCATCTCTTTACGCACAGAGCCTGTAATAACAGTGATGGAAGACATCTTTCTCACTTTGGTAACATCTGCACGAGAAGAGCAGAAGAAGCCTTTTTGTGAATACATTTGAGCCACATATAAAGATCACTTTCGATGCACGATGTGTACATTTTATTCTTAAAACCACATTTGTATTAAGTGATAACACATGTTTTGTGCCAATCTGAAAGGACAAAGGCTGTTTTTCACTGCAAACAAAAATTTAATTTTCACTAGATTGGTAGAAGAACATGTTTTCATTGTTGTCTGCATATCTCTTAAATGTTAACTGATTTATTGATCTTAACAGGAAGCATTTACTGAGCTGATACTTTCTGCTTTATAGATTATTCCTCTGTTCCACGAGCCCTCGGTGTTGTTGTAAAGACTATTAAAAACACATCAGTGAGTCACACTGCTGCAAAGCATGGCTTGTTCCTTCATAACAACGAATATGGGTGCTGTAGTAATTTCCTGTAGCCCTTCTGTCATAAAATATACATCAACCCACAATTGAAAATAGTCTTTAATAAATTCCAGTTTTATGCAAAAAGCAAACACGCACACAAAAATTGCTGTACCCAGCTGCAAAATGATTAAACATGGGCCAAAACAAAATGAATGTTAATTAGTGTCTCTATGTGGTTGTTGGGAGTAACAAAAATATAAAGTATCAACAGCTATATTCCCATTGTTGACTGCACAAGTGACTCATGAAAAAATATTTTTGTGATGAGTAGTTTGCTGCTTTGGTCTCATAATTATTGCCTTACAAATACTTCAAGAAATGTGTGTTTTAACAGTGAGGCACAGAAACTTAGAATATTTGAACATGAGTGCATTCGAGAAATTCATGTATTGATGACCCATGTGGAAGAACATGATCCCAGCGGTGGTAGGATTTAGGACAGGCACCCTCAGGAGTTTAAATGCTGGTGGTGGTGAAGATAAAGATTGAGACTTGAATAGAGCCCTGGCTGAGGTGTCTGAGGTGAAGACGGGGAGGAGGTGGGTTGCACAAAGGAGGGTCTGAAAGGGAGAATGATGGAGAGCAGAGATTTAAACGATGGGAAGAGGAGGCTGATTGGCTCAAAGAAGGTGGGTGAGAAGATGATTGGACTAGAGAAATGATGTTGGTATTGAGATTGACAGCGTGGAAAGCAGGCAGATGAGACATTGCAGATCATAGTTATTGAACTTGTGCATAAGCTTCTGTCATGGCTGCACTGGCAGACCATGGGGATGTGGGGAAAGAGGACCCAAACGCTGGACTCTTCAATACAGACAGTACATTTATTTACAGTAAGGTAAATAATCACACAACAATAAATCCCCGTGCACCCCAGACTCCTGTGCCGTGTCTTCCTCCCAGTGTCCCTGCTCCTTGTCCTCGCTTCCAAGTGTCCGTGCATCCCGTGCTTGCTGCCCTCTTATTTCCATGATCTTCCTGTGAAATCACAGAAACAGACGTTAGACACTCTTAATGTAACCAGCTCACACTCTCTGAATAACTATCTGGAAAACTGACGGGAATTCTCATGCAACAATTCAGCATCGATGGGAGCGCAGCCACACTGCTAAGTAGCTCCCCTGACAATCCTGATCAGCTACAGGTGTGCATGATCATCCTCCTCAGGTGTGGCCAGCCTGTCAACGGGTCACACCCACCAGGCCTGACAATGCCTGTAAACTGGTCCTCCGGAACACACACACCCCCACACCCACGCGCAAACACCTATACACACAAACCTGGAAATGAGGGACACAAGCGCCACACACCAGCAAATATGCACAATTCCACAACCTGCTCAAGAACCCTGGGTTTGCACACCCAGGTCCCTGACAGCTTCATGTTAAAAGTGCAGTGAATTCTCTTATCACCATAAACATTTTAAAGTTTCTTTTAATAGGAAAGTATGGGCACACTGTTGTAGATCTAAATTAATTTGGAAGTGTAGTCACTGGACTGCAGCAGTAAACTCATGTGTGCTGCCTGTGTTGCTGTCTTCACGCTCTTTTTGCTTATAAATTCCTCTGTTGCAGCTGATTTGCCCTCATCTCTCTTTTGGTGTTATCTTCTTTCTGTCACCTGCAGAGTATGACATTTTGAATTTCAAGCACAGTATGTGCTCATTGCCTCTGATTAATATCCTTAAATAAAATTAATCAGAATAACTGGCCATCTTACTATTAGATGGCCAGTTAGTGACTCCACTAACTGGCCATCTAATAGTAAGATACTCAATGATTGATTTCAACTCTCATCCCTCATCGTCCATCTGTGCAGCCGGCAGATCTGAGATACTTAGCGTCAAGATTTCACATCCAAGACTGCTTTGCAGTCAAACTCGTCTTTAAATAAGGCCAATATCCTCAGCGTTTACTGAATCTGAAATACGGCGTATGATGAGTATAAATTTGATTTTGAAAACCAGAACAAAGGAAAACAATGTTCATTTGAATATTTTTTGCAAATGCACTAAGGAATAAGCACAAGTTTAAATGAAAACCTGTTATCTGAAAGAGACATAAAAGATTGTTTTATGTTTTTTAACTGTTTCACTGATCCCAAACAAATTGAGTTTAATATTACAGTGAAACTTAAAACAGTCATCTTCAGAGAGGTTTGAACTCATTCCACTGGCACTCTGCTCTGCTTGATGCTCGATTTCAAAAAGCCGCTTTGCATTTAGAAACAATGAAGACTTTAGCAGTAAAGTTTGCAGCCATCTAACCATAAAACTCACTGCCAAGTCAAGTGTCAGTCCAAGAAAGCATCAAGTGGCCATCTGGTCACTATTGCCAGTAAGTCTGCAAATACACAGATGGCTGTTTTTATGCTTTTCCATATAATTTAGGGCTTCTCTCTTTTGAAAAGCACATTAGAGAAGTACTTAATACTGAAACTTGCCTTTTGCTGAGGTAAGGTTTGCTGTTTCTTTGTTTCTTCTACTGTCCAAATCTTAAAGCTAACTTAGGAAAATCACACATTAGGTCTGTCAACAATTGGCAGTCCCTTTGTAAGTACACTCATGCATACCAATTACAGGCTGAGCTTGGGATGTGTCCCGCTATGTACCTCAATGAACCCAGAGCCGCACAGTATTCCAGGCTTATGAAATAACCACACAACTCTGAAGACTGAATATAACTTGGGATTTTGGTCTGTCGTGTAAATTTAACTCTCAAAGAAAGAGGGTGCAACAGATGCACAGAAGCAAGAGCTTGCTTACAGTGCACGCTGTATTTTTGCAGTTATATGTAATTCAATTCAATTCAGTTTTCTTGATATAGTGCCAAATCACAGCAACAGTCGCCCCAAGGCGCTTTATATTGTAAGGTAGACCCTACAATAATACATACAGAGAAAAAAGCCCAACGATCATATGACCCCCTATGAGCAAGCACTTTGGCGACAGTGGGAAGGAAAAACTCCCTTTTAACAGGAAGAAACCTCCAGCAGGACCAGGCTCAGGGAGGGGCGACGGGTTGGGGTAAGAGAAGGAAGACGGGATAAAAGACAGTATATATATGAGATCTTTTTACTTTAAAACGACAAAAAAAAGGAAAAATACACTATTTACAGTAAAATAAAATGTTATTCTACTCTGTTGATGTTCAAGATTTGTAGGAACCAATTTCCCATCACTCTCACTCTACAGGACAGTGTCCATGTAACCATAACAAGAAGCTCAAACATGACAAATGTGTTGTTAGCTAGCTTCTTTTGGTGGTGGTTGTAGTCAATAGAAGTCATATAGTACAGTATGAACAGCTACTAAGAACCATCCTACTAAAAAGTACATCCCATCAAAAGATGTTGGCTTTTATGTCATAATTAGATAAGCAAACATCTTATCAGCTTTGCTTTCCTGATAGAAGAAGTATACAGGGTGGGCCATTTATATGGATACACCGTAATAACATGGGAATGGTTGGTGATATTAAAGTCCTGTTTGTGGCACATTAGTATATGTCAGGGGGCAAACTCCTCAAAATGGGTGGTGACCATGGTGGCCATTTAGAAGTCGGCCATCTTGGATACAACTTTTGGTTTTTCAATAGTAAGAGGGCCATGTGACACATCAAACTTATTGGTAATGTCACAAGGAAAACAATGGTGTGCTTGGTTTTAACGTAACTTTATTCTTTCATGAGTTATTTACAAGTTTCTGACCACTTATAAAATGTGTTCAATGTGCTGCCCATTGTGTTGGATTGTCAATGCAACCCTCTTCTCCCACTCTTCACACACTGATAACAACACCGCAGGAGAAATGCCAGCACAGGCATCCAGTATCCGTAGTTTTAGGTGCTGCACATCTCGTATCTTCACACCATAAACAATTGCCTTCAGATGACCCCAAAGATAAAGTCTAAGGGGGTCATTCAACTGGCCCACGACGACCAATCCACTTTCCAGGAAACTGTTCATCTAGGAATGCTCAGACCTGGCACCCATAATGTGGTGGTGCACCATCTTGCTGGAAAAACTCAGGGAACGTGCCAGCTTCAGTGCATAAAGAGGGAAACACATCATCATGTAGCAATTTCAAATATCCAGTGGCCTTGAGGTTTCCATTGATGAAGAATGGACCCACTATCGTTGTACCCCATATACAACACCAAACCATCACTTTTGTTGGTCCAACAGTCTTGGAGGGATCCATCCAATGTGGGTTAGTGTCAGACTAACCCACATGGTTTTGTTTGTTAACTTCACCATTCACATAAAAGTTTGCCTCATCACTGAACAAAATCTTCTGCATGAACTGAGGGTCCTGTTCCAATTTTTGTTTTGCCCATTCTGCAAATTCTGTGCGCCGATCTGGGTCATCCTCGTTGAGATGCTGCAGTAGCAGTAGCAGTGTTGGCAAATCCAACACTGAACCAGTTTCACGAAACTTAGCAAGCTGTTTGCTAACTGTAGCATGGGAGATGGGTGGTCTCGTAGGGTGTCTTGCACTGAAATCTGCTGCAATGACCTGGTTACTGCGTTCACCAGATATCAACACAATTTCGATCGGCTCCTCACGTGTTAACCTCTTCGACATGTCAATGGCTGTGAACAAAGAGAAACTTGTAAATAACTCATGAAAAAATAAAGTTACGTTAAAACCAAGCACACCATTGTTTTTCTTGTGACATTACCAATAAGTTTGATGTGTCACATGGCCCTCTTCCTATTGAAAAAACAAAAGTTGTATCCAAGATGGCCGACTTCTAAATGGCCACCATGGTCACCACCCATCTTGAGGAGTTTGCCCCTCACATATACTAATGTGCCACAAACAGGACTTTAATATCACCAACCATTCCCATGTTATTACGGTGTATCCATATAAATGGCCCACCCTGTAGATAAAGAAGACAGGGAAAATAGTTTATCTGGTAATTCCTTCAGCAAAATATATGAAGAAATTACCTCCTGTGAAAGTACAATATCATCCATGTAGTGTTACTATCCAATCATGAAATTATTCATCTGCAGTGTGCAATTTTCCATTTCATTTATTTTTCCATTTCTATATGTATCAAAATGCAAGACTATTTACTTGCTCACTGTCACAGTCTTCAGGAGTTTTTGTTTTGTTGACACTACATTTATCACCCAACCACCACCACCACCCCCTGTATCCACTTTCCCTTTCCAGGACATTGTTGATACATCTGCAGCCTTGAAATTTATTCAGTTTAAAGAATTTGTTACAGCTCGAGTGTGCATGTATTCTTTCATCAGCTACACTGAATATGCAATGAACCTCACCTACTTTCTCCTTGCATGTTTGTTATGGTCCAACCCCACTGTTATGCCTTTATGAACAATTCCTTGCTGCATCGTTCACCCGCACAGCTCAAAATGTTGCTTCTTTGTGAATTTCAAAAATCCACGCCAAGGCCAGAATCAAGCTGAAAACTGGGATGGGGCAACTACCGTTTCAAACCACCATCATCAGCCACTAAAAGTTTTAAACAAATGGAAATAGTTAGACTTTGATCACAAGCTGCCTAGTAACAGTGCTTATCTTACCAGTGGACAAAATAATGATGTTAACTTTCAGTTTCGGCATGATCCAGATATTCTTTGGAAAACAGCAAACTTTTAGCTGCACGTCAGAAAAAAATTCCTTAACAGTCGACTTCGATTTGAAGCACCTCCTCACCATACAGCTCCAAGTTAAACCACCAAGCCAATATATATCCTAACAGGCAGAAAGAAGGCAGTACATGCTTATGAGTCGAGTGGGTGCTAAATAATTCAGTAACAGCTTCCAGACAGTGAGAAAGGGCGAGCGAGTGCAGGGGATGCAGCGGGGCTTGGTGCTAGACGCTATGGGAGCAGCAGTGAGGGGCGACAGGTTGGTGCTGGTGTTACATGAGGAAGTGTCTAAAAACATCAGCAATAGGACGAATAACAACACCTGGAATGTAAAGAGCAAGAAGGGATCCATTGGGTCTGTACTTATACACCTGCTGGTACAAGGTGTTGGTGAGCATTAGAGAGGCAGGAGGAGACAGGCTTTTCCTCTCACAGACAACATGACTCGAGGCAAAAAAAACCCAGCAGAGAATAATGCGAGCTCATACCTCAGATTCATAAATCTGTGAAAGGAGAAGAAGAATGTTTGCTGTACATCACGCAGAAATGAAATCAAACAAAACAAACAAACAAAAAGAAAAGTGTGAAGGTTGATGAATGCTAGACAGAGATCCTCTGAAAGTCTGCTTGAAAAAGTGCAAGTAAATGTAATTTATTATTCTTGCTGGCTGGTTTAGTGCTGAACCCAAAATCATATATAAACTGCAGCAAACACAAGTCAAAATCCGCCTGCATCCTTTTCCATTCTTCAACCAGAACCAGCCCTGCGTGCCAGAAGGTTCATCTGTGCTACAAAGTTGACCAACTTACCATGTTGAGAAAACCACTGCTGTCTCAGAGATACATGCAAAGCAACCTTTGGCACCAATGCTGCGACACAGCAGCTGCAGTACTGAATGCCAAAAGACTACAGCTCAGCTCGTGTTTTGCTTTTACGCTTCTTGCTTTTACTCACTGTTCAGTCTCATTTTCACTTGTGGTTTGGTTCTGTTTAAACTCTAAATTGCTCGGTTAGGTTTTGGAAAATATGATTTTGGTTATAAAATGCCTGTTAGAAATTTTAATCACCCACACTGAAAAATTAATGGCCAAACAGTGTGAAGAAATGTGGTAACAAGGGCTCCATATGTCACCTTATGAGCATGAGCACTGGCTTAGATGATACATTGGTAACTCACAGTGGTCCACTGAGGTCACCTGATCTTTCAAGTAAAACAGTGAATGCCTGTTCTTTCATCCTGTCCTCTTTTTAAATCCCGGTGTTGTTAGCCTGAATTTTATGCTTCATACTGTTTCGTACACCAGTCATGGAAAGGAAATACTTGTGCCTCATTTTCCAGTCAGTCCACTGGACAGTAGCTGTTTTGTGCTGTGTTATGATCTATTATATTATCTGTTATATCTGGGTTTCTTCCAAAAGGGGAAAAAATTCAATAATAATGAAAGCTAAACTGGGAGCCCATTAAAACATACATAATGACTTCATACTTTTCAAAAAAATTAAAACTGCTCAAAATTAGAGAGAAATTAGAAAACTACATTCCTGCTGACTGATTTTGATATAACAGGGTACTGTTAAGGTTCAAATATTGAGGAAGGAGAGTACAAACAACCATTGGTCCAGAAGAGCGTGGTCAAACAATTGATTTTTGCTCCACAGTACTCTATATCCACGATTCACGGTTGATTTACTATGTGTTTTAACATACTTGTCTATATCTGATGCATTCACCAGACAGCCCCTTTTCACAAGTCTTGGAAGAACGATGGGCACTATAAACACAATGTATGCATGTTGTTGCTTAAAACTTCAATTCAGCTCAATTCAATTTCGTTTTATTTATATAATGCCAAATCACAACAGCAGTTGGCTCAAGGCGCTTTACATTGTTGGTAAAGACACTACAACAATACAAGGAAACATCAAACGACCCCCTTTGAGCAAGCAATTGGCAACAGTGGGAAGGAAAAACTCCTTTTTAACTTGAAAAAGCCTCCAGCAGAATGAAGCTCAGTGAGGGACCGCCATCTGTCGCAACCAGCTGGAGGTGGTGGGAGGAAGACAGAATAAAAGACACACTGTGACAGACTGATCTTCTTGATAGCTTTTTCAATAATATAAATGCTTTTCCCAACTTGTTATCAGGTTGTTACACTATTGCTAATATGTAATTTTTTAACTGACCTATAGTTAAAAAATGTTACATATTAGCAGTAACTACATATAATTCATTATAAATCACTCTACACCAATGTCAAAAAAGGAAATGTAAGCAAATAATAATAATAATAATAATGATGATGATGATGATGATAGTACACAATATGTGAATTTGCACAATTAATCAAATTTCTTATTTATTTTCTGTCTTTCTTATTCAAATAATTAGTATCACACTATATGAATGACTCAGTTTGATGAGGCTATAATTGCGATGCTATTATTACATTATTAGGCTGTAGACCGTATATAAATAAATTTATATGTGGTTCAAGGACTATACTGGCTGCTTTTTAAATCTTTTTTTTTTTTTAAGACAATAACAACATATACAGCTCAATTTTAGCTAAAGTGGGCTAAAAGAGTAAATCAACACAGTTTAGTTTTTCTTCATTACAAAGAAATTCTGCTTTGGTAAAGAAACGCGTCAGCAGGACTCTTTGGGCTCACGCTTTCAAAAGCAAATACAGTGAAACCCCGACTTACGAATACCCCATTTAACGAAAAATTCAAGTTACGAAGGCACTTAACGACAATATTTCTGCCCTTGTTACGGCAAAATGCCCGCGTAACGAAATCCGCTGGCTCTGATTGGCTGAGCCCAAAATGCCTACAATGCCCACAATGCCTTCCGAATCATGTGACAACCCCCTTGGCTTTTGTAGTAGTGATGTGCGATACCACTGATTTCCTTTCCAATCCGATACCAAGTAAAATTCAGGGTGGTATCGATGATACTGATCCGATACCGATACTTTGTAAAAACACATGTTTTATTTATTGCATCTCAAATTATAGCGTCATAATGATTACAGGACATCAGATTACTTGTTCTTATCACTTAATAATACAGAATTCATCATATAGAAATAAAAAAAAACCTGAAGCTGTGCGCTATTTGAACACCTTGCCTGCCTGCAGCACTAAAGGACTCCATGAGAGACGTTTGTCTTGCCCTAGCAGCACCTGTCCCTGTCCTCCTCTTCAGTTCGCCTCAACATACGCTCGTCATATTCTGTGATATTATTTACTCTGAGGTGTTTGACAAATTTGTGGTGTTGCCACAACACCTCACTTTCTTGCCACATGTATCGCAAACCACGTTTGTGGATGTAAAATACATCCGCACATGACTCCAGTTACGCTCAGCCATTGTTGTGAGTGCGCACGCCAAGGGGCTGCGCCACATTTATACAGCCATATTTCGCACATGACTATGAAAGGCAGAAGAGGAAGTAGTTCCTTCCAATGTAGACAATCTGAATGAAATAGGTTCTTCCCACTGTGTTCCTGTTAATGATAAACTACAAATTTACCCTAAATTACTAAAGTATCGATATTTTAATGTGAGAATCGATTCTAGAACATAAATGACTGGCATCGGAGGAATCGATATTTCACATCACTATTTCGTAGTTGTGCTTCACTGTTCCACTTGAACGACGTATTGTTGGTGCAGTTAGCAATTAGCCTATAGCCTATTGTTCACTCAAAAGGGGCGATGGGTGCTTTGATTTACAAAAATTTTCGACTTACGAAAGACCCTCGGGAACAATTTAATTTCACAAGTCGGGGTTCTACTGCCGGGAAAGGAGAGTTCGTCCGTTAGTCGAACCTCGGATACAGGAGGAACAATGCGGTTTTCGTCCTGGTCGCGGAACACTGGACCAGCTCTTTATCCTCTCCAGGATACTTGAGGGTGCATGGGAGTTTGCCCAACCAGTCTACATGTGTTTTGTGGACTTGGAGAAGGCATTCGACCGTGTCCCTCGGGGTGTCCTGTGGGAGGTGTTGCGGGAATATGGGGTGTCTGGCCCATTGCTACGGGCCATTCGATCCCTATACAACCGTTGCAAGAGCTTGGTTCGCATTGCCGGCAATAAGTCGGACTCGTTCCCGGTGGGTGATGGGCTCCGCCAGGGCTGCCCTTTGTCTCCGGTTCTGTTCATAATTTTTATGGACAGGATTTCTAGGCGCAGCCAAGTGGCGGAGGGCTTTCGCTTTGGTGGCCTCAGAATCTCATCTCTGATTTTTGCAGATGATGTGGTTCTGTTGGCTTCATCGGGTGAGGGCCTCCAGCTCGCACTGGAACGGTTCGCAGCCGAGTGTGAAGCAGCGGGAATGAGGATCAGCACCTCCAAATCTGAGGCCATGGTTCTCAGCCGGAAAAGGGTGGAGTGCCCACTCCGGGTCGGGGATGAGTTCCTGCCCCAAGTGGAGGAGTTCAAGTATCTCGGGGTCTTGTTCGCGAGTGATGGGAGAAGGGAGCCGGAGATCGACAGACGGATTGGGGCTGCAGCTGCAGTAATGCGGACGCTGCACCGGTCCGTCGTGGTGAAGAGGGAGCTGAGTGTAAAAGCGAAGCTCTCAATTTACCGGTCGATCTACGTCCCTACCCTCACCTATGGCCACGAGCTGTGGGTAGTGACCGAAAGAACGAGATCGCGGATACAAGCGGCAGAAATGAGCTTCCTCCGAAGGGTGGCTGGCCTCTCCCTTAGAGATAGGGTGAGAAGTTCGGCCATCCGGGAGGGGCTCAGAGTAGAGCAGCTGCTGCTCCACATCGAAAGGAGCCAGCTGAGGTGGTTCGGGCATCTGACAAGCATCCCCCCTGGGCGCCCCGGGGCAGACCCAGGACACGCTGGAGAGATTATATCTCTCGGCTGGCCTGGGAACGCCTTGGTATTCCCCCGGATAAGCTGGAGGAGGTGGCTGGGGAGAGGGAGGTCTGGGCCTCTTTGCTTAGGCTGCTGCCCCCGCGACCCGGCCCCGGACAAAGCGGATGAAGATGGATGGATGGATGGAGGGTTCTACTGTATGTAAAATTACAGAAAAAAACTGCTTATACCTCATTAGTCCAGAAATGTAAATCTACTAATTCAAAGAAAATGTGTTTGACTGTAAAAAAAAAAAAAAAAAAGAAAGAAAGAAACCCTAAATTTCTACTGTAAAAAAACACAAAAACAAGAATTTAATGTAATGAAAAAAAGAAAATGTTTTTAAACCCACAAGAATTTCTATCATTTAACGATTTCTTTCCAATTTTTACATTTTCCAGAGACATCCACTGGGCTGTGTCATGTGTTTGACACATACATGTCCCATTTAACCCTGTATTTTGAGTTTTAAAGACAACTTGCAATATAGCAGCTAATCTTAATTAGCAACCAACTGATTTAATTTAACATGGTTCATATCAGTTCATAGCTGTAATTACCCAAGATTTGAGATTGTGGTTACAGGCCAGCTGTTACAGGCCTTTGTTCATTAAGTCTACATGTCACAGGAAAAGAAGATGTTGTCTAAGCCATATCTTATAAAAACAACACAACACAATACTGAAAAGAACAAATACACCTGAAAGGAGGCTTGTTAAAATAAATTGATACGCCTACAGAAAACAGACAGGAAGAGGTTGTTTTTTTAACAGCTCCCGTCCTGAAACAAAACAGTTATTTTTCCCCAGCCTACACTATGTCGAATTAACATACTAGAATTATTCACTCCCAGTCTAACACAGCCATTGATTTACTCAGAGCAAAGAGCCTGAGGTCAATTTTAAAATGCTGATCAGCTGCACCTTAGAGTTAAGATGTACAGTGGAAATAAGTCAGCAAGAGGGGAGTGGATGGAGACTGAGAAGGAGCTAGAACGGTAGAGACAGAAAGAAACAGGAAAGAGTGTGTATGTGTGTGAGAAGAGTGAAACAACTGAGAAAGAGACAGAGACAAGAAGACAGCTCCCAGCAGAACTCTAAAACAACAGCGCGTCTTGCTGACGGATGATACGCAGAGGCCGGCTGACCAGTCAAGCGAGCAGTCCATTCCCTCCTGAACAACCTGTCACAGAATGGGATCCACATCAGCAGCACATGAGAGGAGAGGATAAAGCAAAAAGTAGAGGATAGGAAGGTCAAAATAGGGCAGAAAGAAGTGCAAGAGGAATAGGTGAGAATCGAGATGATGGCACAATAAGGGAAATACACAAATCGGGCGGGGAAGAAAGATGAGAAGGAAGGAGGCAAAGTGAATCACAGAGGAGGCCATGGAGATTTGAAAAGGGCAGTTAAGCCATCTTTCTCAATTATTCATTCAGAAATCAATACAGCCTCTGTGCAGTAGAGATGAGAGGTTAAAGAAAGAACATCAGAAGAAAGGAGCTGGGTGAATTTCCAGAGATTTACTTTTTAATTTGTTCAATTATTTAGCTTTGGATGCATGGAAAATTTGGAAAATTCCTATGAATGTTGTGACCTGTGAGGTCAATTGTCCTCTCTGTTGGTTTACAGCAAATCTAAGGTTAAGAATGAAATGCTGTTGGAGAAATGTGTTCTCAAATGACCTGCCTGGCTTAGGGAAGAGGTTGTAAAAAAGAAAATGGCTGTAAAAATAACAATAAAAATACACCATGAATTTACCTTCCAGGGTTCACTCATGGTCTTTTATTTGTTAAATTGTAAAACTGCTGACTGGCATAACAAGAAAAATAACTCATAAGTGAGGGTATTAGCCTTTTGTTTGTGATCAGATCAAGCCATTACACCCTGTGACTCATGGGGTCCTTACAGCCTCCTCTCCAAAGTTTTCCTTTGTGTGCAATGGCTAGGGGGATCGAGGGATATATCTCTTAAATGTCATGAAGACTGATGGCGGGTGTGTTTAAGTGTGGTGACATTACTGCCTCTATACTCTCCCTCTTCCTAAGTCAGGCTTGTCTGCTTTCTGCACTGACATTTTGCCAACCATGTTTACGTGGAACTTGCCGGCCAAAATGTCACTCCAAGATTTATAGCTGTGAACATTGACCGGTGGAGCAGAAAGAAGGTGTGTGCAACCAGGTAGAGAAAGGCAGAGAACAAATTAATCTGAGCAATCACCGGGTCTCCATCTTCGTCTTTTTCCTTTTATAATGTCCATTGCCTCCTCTTTTCTTTGATGTCCACTATCATCTCTTCTGTTCTGTGAAATTCTCTTGCCCTCCCAGAAATGTGTTTGCTGAAAATAACTGATTCTCCTTTTGGTTCAACTTTTCTTGTTTTGTATACGTGTTAATATTTTTGATTTAATAGAGAGAAATTAGCATTTTACGTTTTACCATGGTGGTTTTTTTGTGCTTTCAGATTTTGCAGTAATACCATTTGTTTCTTCTAAATATTAAGGTTGGTCATGAACATCGACAATTTGAACGTTGAATAAATTACATACGCTCCCTTGTTTACCAGGTCCTATCTAGTTGTATGTATCGCAATGCATGTTGTGTCACTGGTCCTCTTCTACACTTCCGTTGCATCACATCTTGAAGCTGCCAACCACCATTAAACAACAAAAGAACAGTACCAAAAGACACCAATGCTAAAAAATGCTGAGGTCTGGATTTGGACCGATCCAATGCAGCACCTTGATACTTTTCCTTTTTCAGCTACTCTGTTGTGGATGGTCTGTTTGGGATTGTTGTCTTGTTGCATAACCCAGTTTGAGCCAAGCTTTAGCTGTCAGATAGATGGACTCACATTTGACTCTACAGTGCTGTATGCAGAGAACTTCATGGTCAACTTAATGACTGCAAAGTTCCCAGGGCCTGTGGCTGCAAAATAAACTTCAAATCATTAAAGGCTTGCAGTTTGTTCAGATGCAACTTTGCAAACTGAAACCATGCTGCTGTGTTCCTTTTAGAGAGGAGAGGTTTTCTTCTGGCAACCCTTCCAGTCAAGCAGTACTTGCTCATTCTTTTTCTAATTGTACAGTCATAAACGTTAACATTTAACGTGCAGTTGTAATGAGTTGTACTGTAACTCTCTGTTTTTTTGTAGTTTTCCTCTTTTGGTAGGACATCCACTCATGGGAAGATTGTTGCATTGTGAAAAGACAATACCAGACCAAGAAATCACCAACACTTCTGTTTTTATCAAGGAGGTCACACTAGCTGATGATCAGTTAATCAAGTACAGTCGGTTGGGAGCACCTGGTACATGGAAACAGCAAGTGTGTCTTTACTTTTTCACAGGACTCTAATCAGTGTTTTTTCAGATGAGTGTAAAAGATGGATGTAGTTTCTAGGTTTGTAGAAGGGAAGACGATGTCAAAGTGCCTTAAACTACCATTCTTTCTAATGACCACTTGGGGGCAGCTCCCCTGGTTGCGAAATATAGTCTGATTGTAAAGAAGTTTATTGGAAAGCAACCCTACATTCTCCTTCTTTTATGGCTTTAGTAAACACATTCCTGAAGATTTTATGGTCACTGACTACAACATGATGTTCGTTTTCTAAATTATGCTTCCATGAGAATCAAAAAAGAGGACAAAGCAAATTGGGTTTTACCTTGTGACTGATTAGTTAAAATTGTTTGAGTATCAGACAGTTTCTAACTTCAGTCCACACCTCGTTTGCAAAATCCTGTTTTAAAACACCAAGATGGTGATGCACAACCAATGACATCATCTTTTGTAGTTATTTCTCATTTCAGTCACATGATGGTTGCAGGTTAGCACCTATAGTTTTCCATTGTTCTTTTCCCCCCCCCTCATAATTACGCCAAAAAAACCATCCTGTTTTTACACAGCAGTTTATAGTTCAACAGGGAACGATTACATGATACTGGATGGATGTGCTAGTTTTTCAGCCAGCTTTTGTTATTTTAAAACTCTCAGATACTCCATCATTGCAAAGGTAAGAGCTTGTAGGATAGCATATTGTTGGTCAGTAGTATTGATTAATTATTACACAACAAGCCCCCGGGCCCCAACTTCTCACTTGAATGTTTTTGAGTTTGCGTTGGTGGTATTTGATTCTCTTCAAGGTAATTTGTTCCTTTTCTATTCTCTGTTTTATTTTGAAACATTTTTACCCAATTTGTGTTCATTCTTTATCTGCTTTTGACACTTTTGTGTCACTTTTTATTTAATGTTTAGGCTTTATTGTGATTTTACATCTCTTTGTAGAAATATGCTTTTGGTGTCATAGCAGTCCTTTTGCCCTTGTTTGCATTGTTTTGCATATATTGTTGTTGTTATAAAATGTTTTTCATCTCTTCTGTCTCTCTGCATCTCTTAATGGTTCTTCTATAATAAATACAATGAATAAATGAAATACTTCCAAACACTGACGTTTTTACTATTGCAATCAGTTCTTTTATCTTTATTCTTCTTTATTTTGCAATAAAACAATTTCAAAAGGCAGTTTATCTCCTGTCCTACCATATTTAGGGCTTTATCACTTGTTCTTCCTGATGTTTATGTTGTTTCAGATTCTCCCTTTTCCCTTTTTCTTCTTTTCTGCTATTTTCGTATGGTCCTATTGAAAATGTTAAAAGGAAAGTTGTGATGACTACATATCACATATCACAGTTTCTCCCAGGCCTAAATCCTCCCCTGGGGAGAAACATACACCACATGACAAGAATATTTAAAGCTTACCAGCTTATATGTTAGCGGTAAGATTTCGCTTTTGCTTTTTCTTCTCGTTAAATGACTCTTTTAACATTCCTGGCGTGCAAACGTAGAATCAGCCAAAAGAGGATAATTATAGGGGAAAATGTGAGTGAATTCACAATAGAAAAAGAAAGAATGTGTAAGAGCTGAACTTCTTGCATACATTCAGGATCGTATGACGTGCTGTGCACAAAGTTATATGATACAGTCCTAGTGGGACCGGGTGGTGGTGTCCTCTGAGGCAAGAAGTCACATCTTAAGGGCATTGTTTCGCTTCCTTTATGGGCTACATGAAAAATGTCCTATCTGCCCTGCTTTGGCTCTAAACGCTGTATGTGACCCACATAAAACAGTCAAAAGGAACAAGGGCCCCATCCTATGTGCTCACTGTTTGTACACACATCATATGTCATGCTGCACTGAGTGTCATCATTGCATGGTGGGGAAATCAACTTCCTCTGTGGGAGAAGCTCTCTGTATAATGTGCTGGATGCATCATCCCTCAGCCTCTGCGCCAACCTCAAACCACCACAATCTCTCAGTGTGAAGAAGTGATCTGTCATGCAGGCAAGGTGGCACACTGAATCCCACTAAAACATGTACTGTGAATGATTTCTTTATGTAATGGACCACATCTCACTGACACTATGTGTGACCGTTTGCTCTAAATATAATTACAATGTACCAGCACTTGCTATATCAATGCATTCTTGCATCTGTTTTTCAAAAACCCCTCCTGTCATTAACAGGCCTGGAAATATCATTTCTCACATCTACCCAGAGAATGCACAGGAAGCACAAAGTTTTCATCCAAGTGACTTCCTTCTGGTGTAATATAAACTGACAGACACCCATTATCCTTTGTCACAGCTGCCACCACACTGTGCTCCACTGGTGCTTGAATGCACACACTAATCATATGTTAAATGAGTAACAAGTAGGTTGCAATTGATTCTCTATAGATATAATGTTGTTAAGCTTTGGTCTTTAGCTCTGTATATTATCGTGGTCCCCTCCATCTATTGCCACGTTATTGTGGTGGGGGGGTTTTGTGTTTCCTGTGATCTCAGAGTTCATGTTATTGGGGGCAATTTGCCCCTGGTAGGGTTTCCTAAGGCAAATTGGTCCTGGGTTATGAGCCAGATGAAGACTGATTCAGAAAATCTATGATGACCAAAGATCAAGTGATCAGTTTACCCAGGACATGTTTATTAGGGTTCCACCCTGGAGCAAGGCACGGGGTAGGGGGCTCAAGACCATGGGACCTGGCTTGCCTGAGACTGAAGGGGCTACATGAGTCACACTCATAAAGCTTTGGTGCCTTGTGGATTAGGCAATAGCCAGAAGTGGAAGTGATAGTGGTGAAATAGACAGCTTTCAAAACTTTATGTGGCTGGTGAAGATTCTGAGCTAGTACATAGCATAGTGTCTCTAAAGCTCTAAGTAATGACCGAAAGACTGAGATCACATATACCAACAAGATACAGTTAGTCTTCCTTGAACAGCTCTGAAACCACGTTCCTGGAGAGGGGGTGGACCCTGTTCCACGCTGGAGTTGTAATATGTGAAAGTCAGCAGGTAGGGGTGTATACTTGTATCCCTACAGGTTTGGTGCATGTACATTGGGGTTTTCCCAAGTGAACAAAGATTTGCTTCCCTGGCCTTTGGGTCAGGGAGCGAATCCTAACTGAAATTTGTGCATATGTATCAAAGAGAGTATCCAGCTTTCCATGAGCGACTGGGCACGGTGCTGGAAAATGCTCCACCTTGGGGCTCCATTGTCCACCATGACTTTAGTGCTCACATGAGCAACAACATTTGAAGGAGTGTGACTGAGAGGAATGACCTTTTCAGTCTGAACCAGTTCTGTTATTGAACCGCTGTGCAAAGCACAGTCTGTCCATAATAAAATCCATGTCTGAACATAAGAGCATAAGAGCAGTTGGCACCAGGTTGCAGATTGATGATTGATTTTGTAATTATTCATCAGATCTGCTGCCATATATCTTGGACACATAGCTGAGCTGTCAACTGATCCCCAACTGGTGGTGGCAGAGAAAAATGTTGGATATGCCTAATGTACCCAAAACATATCATGTGGATGTGCTGGGAGCACCTGGTAGAGCCCCCAGTCAATGGCATCTTAAATTATCACTCATCATTCAGGCAGGACCTCAACAGCATTTCAAGAGAGGCTGGAGATACTGAGTGGATCTCCTCAAACCCACTGACACGCCTTCTCTAATGGAAGCAGAGTGGACCATGTTTAGCAGTTCCATTAGTGAGGCACCTGCACGGAGCTGCCAGAGGTGAAGGGAGCTGTCAGGCTGTCAGACCACAGAGCAAGACGTCCGGTCAGTCTCAAAGCAATTCTGGAAAACCTTCAAGTAAGTCAAGAAAGGTAAGTAGTGCTCTACTCACAGGGAATACGGTGTGGAGTCAACTAAAGATACAGTCAGATCCTCAAGGTGTCCCTTCTACTTTGAGAATCTCCTCATTGAAGCAGAGTCTGGAGATGAAGAGTACAATTTGCTTCGTCTTGATGCATGCTCAATCACCCAGGTAAGTAAATCTCCAAAAGTTGATTCTGTTCATCTGGACGTAGCTGATAGGTTTGTAGCTTGAACCCATCCGCTGGAACGTTGAAGACAATATAATTACACTGCAAAGCAAGACACAAGTAGGCAAGCTTCTTCATGTTTCTTGTGCACGGGAGAGAACCGGACAGACGCCGTTCCTTCGCTTGACCCCAGTTGCTCTCGTCCGTTCTCCCGTACCACTGTTCTTTTATTGAGGTTACATGAATATGCATAAGTTCATTAACATATGACGTCTACATACACACAAAGAGTACCTTGCCTGTGTGTGTGTGTGTGTGTGTGTGTGTGTGTGTGTGTGTGTGTGTGTGTGTGTGTGTGTGTGTGTGTGTGCGGACTGCTGATCAAAGGGTCAAACATTCTTGGTCAGGAAGAGGGTAGCCTCCCCCTCACCCTAGATGGTTCATCCTAGATAACACGGTGAGGAAGTCCTGCAGTTCATCTAAACAAAGAGCACTTAGACTAGAACAGACGCAACTACGTTAATCCTACCATAAAACAATAAGACACGGTATGACCTCTCATGCTCCCAAAGTGCTGTCTAATACACACAAAGTTTGCAGACTATCAAGGATCAAAACCTCTACCAATCTACAACTAATTACAAAACTCTATAAGCATATATAAGTAAATATTTCTAAGCATAAATGACAATCAACAATACAAATCTAACAGTAGCGTTTTGTGGGAGAAACATTTCGTCACTCATCCAAGTGACTTCTTCAGTCTCAGCTGACTGCAGGTTTCCCCAATCTTATAAACAGCACATTTGCATAATGACTGAACCCAGCCCACTGGAGGAACAATGGGCTAGGAGGTCAGTTCCTTAATCTTAATTATGCAAATTCTCATGACCATTGATCAACAACCACTGACCAAAACCCACTGATCAATGGCCATGAGTACTATTCACAGGGAGTTGGGGAATGGCTGCAATCACAGTATTGTAAGATGGCGAAAGATGTACCCTTAGGCCCCCTCCTCGATTCAGAGATGATCTTTTCCTTTTCACGTAAATGGCCTCCTTCTTCTCCCCGCTTAAACCAGCGTTCCTCCCTGTCGATGATGTGTACATCCTCATCATTGAAAGAGTGTCCACTGGCCTGTAGGTGTAATAGACTGCAGAGTCCTGGCCTGACGAGGTATCTCTTCTGTGTTGTGCCATCCGTTTCGCCAGAGGTTGTTTGGTTTCCCCGATGTACAGGGAGTGCAGAATTATTAGGCAAATGAGTATTTTGTCCACATCATCCTCTTCATGCATGTTGTCTTACTCCAAGCTGTATAGGCTCGAAAGCCTACTACCAATTAAGCATATTAGGTGATGTGCATCTCTGTAATGAGAAGGGGTGTGGTCTAATGACATCAACACCCTATATCAGGTGTGCATAATTATTAGGCAACTTCCTTTCCTTTGGCAAAACGGGTCAAAAGAAGGACTTGACAGGCTCAGAAAAGTCAAAAATAGTGAGATATCTTGCAGAGGGATGCAGCAGTCTCAAAATTGCAAAGCTTCTGAAGCGTGATCATCGAACAATCGAGCGTTTCATTCAAAATAGTCAACAGGGTCACAAGAAGCGTGTGGAAAAACCAAGGCGCAAAATAACTGCCCATGAACTGAGAAAAGTCAAGCGTGCAGCTGCCAAGATGCCACTTGCCACCAGTTTGGCCATATTTCAGAGCTGCAACATCACTGGAGTGCCCAAAAGCACAAGGTGTGCAATACTCAGAGACATGGCCAAGGTAAGAAAGGCTGAAAGACGACCACCACTGAACAAGACACACAAGCTGAAACGTCAAGACTGGGCCAAGAAATATCTCAAGACTGGTTTTTCTAAGGTTTTATGGACTGATGAAATGAGAGTGAGTCTTGATGGGCCAGATGGATGGGCCCGTGGCTGGATTGGTAAAGGGCAGAGAGCTCCAGTCCGACTCAGACGGCAGCAAGGTAGAGGTGGAGTACTGGTTTGGGCTGGTATCATCAAAGATGAGCTTGTGGGGCCTTTTCGGGTTGAGGATGGAGTCAAGCTCAACTCCCAGTCCTACTGCCAGTTTCTGGAAGACACCTTCTTCAAGCAGTGGTACAGGAAGAAGTCTGCATCCTTCAAGAGAAACATGATTTTCATGCAGGACAATGCTCCATCACACGCGTCCAAGTACTCCACAGCGTGGCTGGCAAGAAAGGGTATAAAAGAAGAAAAACTAATGACATGGCCTCCTTGTTCACCTGATCTGAACCCCATTGAGAACCTGTGGTCCATCATCAAATGTGAGATTTACAAGGAGGGAAAACAGTACACCTCTCTGAACAGTGTCTGGGAGGCTGTGGTTGCTGCTGCACGCAATGTTGATGGTGAACAGATCAAAACACTGACAGAATCCATGGATGGCAGGCTTTTGAGTGTCCTTGCAAAGAAAGGTGGCTATATTGGTCGCTGATTTGTTTTTGTTTTGTTTTTGAATGTCAGAAATGTATATTTGTGAATGTGGAGATGTTATATTGGTTTCACTGGTAAAAATAAATAATTGAAATGGGTATATATTTGTTTTTTGTTAAGTTGCCTAATAATTATGCACAGTAATAGTCACCTGCACACACAGATATCCCCCTAAAATAGCTAAAACTAAAAACAAACTAAAAACTACTTCCAAAAACATTCAGCTTTGATATTAATGAGTTTTTTGGGTTCATTGAGAACATGGTTGTTGTTCAATAATAAAATTATTCCTCAAAAATACTACTTGCCTAATAATTCTGCACTCCCTGTATAAATCCTGGCAATGCTCCTGGCACTTAACAGTGTGCACTTTGCTAATCACTTGGAATGAGATCACTGATGTAGTTAGAGAAAATAATTCATCTATTAGTCAAACCTCAGATTCAGGAGGAACAATGTGTTTCCAATTCATTCATTTGGTCCCTGTAAAAACACAGTCAGAGCTTGGTCTGTATTTATGACAGTAAGTCATATCCTCTTCATAGTTTTTACAGAAAAAAAATCCTTGGCATAGTGGAGCACTTCCACAATCTCATCTTTGCTTTGTTGTGGATGATGTGGTTCTGTTGGCTTCATCGGGTGGTGACCTGCAGCTCATGGACCAGTTTGCACCTGACTGTGAAGTGGTGGGAATGATGATTAACAACTCCAAGTCTGAGGGCTCCCAGCCAGAAAAGGGTGCAGTACCCATTCAGAGTTCAGGACGAGGGAAGAGTGGAATGCAAGACTGACACTGAATTGATGCAGCATCAGCAGCAATTTGGATGTTGGATAATGTTGTGGCGACAGGAGAGCTGGTCGATCTACGTTCCTTTCCTCACCTGTGGACATTAGCTCTGAGTTGTGGCTGGGTAGAAGGCTGGCTGGGCTCTCCCTTAGAGATAGGGTGAAGATCTTGGTCATTTGGAAGGAACTTGGAGTATAGCCTCTACTTCCACCTCAAAGCCACTTAAGTTGGCTTTAGTGTTGATTGTTTCACATCGTTTGTTCCTCTTTTGAGGATTCTACTCCGACTTCTGATTAGGACGCCGCCTCCTAGGTGAGGTGCTTTGGACAAACCCAGGAAACGGTGGAGAGATTATATCTTTGGCTGGCTTGGGAACACTTTGGGATGCCCTTGGTTGAGGTGTAAGAGGTGACTGAGGAGAGAGAGGTCTGAGCTTCTTTGCTTAAATTGGTGTTCCCACAACCCAAAACCAGATAAGCATCAGAAACTAGATGATGGATATTATCGTGTTGTCTCATTGCTCATCTGATTTGGCCCGTAAAATGTTTTTTCTTTTTCTCTTTCAGTGTTTTAAAAGCAAGTCTTTGAATGCATTGCATTTGCATTGCAGTTGCACAGAAATATAATACACAGTACATCACACTTACATTTTTAAAATTTTATCAAAATCAATGCTAGGCAGGGAGCTAAATCAATAAATCTTACACAGACATTTGTGAACGATGCTTTCAAGCAATTACCCGGTGGAGCTTTATGTGAGAAAACACACGTGTGATGAAAATTTAAAAAGCTCTATGAAAGTCTGTATAATATCCAGTTGAGCCAATGTGTGAACAGGTCCAATGGATTCACAGCAAGGAGTGTGACTGGGAGGATTGGGCACTGTGTTCTGCCTCCTCCCACTCCACTCAGGCCGTTCCCTTGCTTGAACTTGCTTGAAGGCATCTGACACTGACTGTGTCCTACTGTCTTTATGCCACAAAATGTCACACAATGTCAAAACCTGATTCACTCAATATTATCCAGACTTAATGTGCGACACAAGGATGCTGTTTTACACACGGTATACAACTGCTATTTTTTACTATACTGTGATACGTATGCACGTTTTGCTGATAGGGCTTCTAACCTGATTTTTAAATAAAAAATCTTTACCTGAAATAGAGCAGTATGTTATATGCTATCACCTCTATGTAGTGATTATATTTCCTATTTTTCCTACAGGCTCCATTACCTATAAATGCAGTCTTGTCCTTGCGCTGACACAATTCAACCCATTGCAGAAACCTTGTAAGTAAGAGTGTCTCACATCGCTTGTTCCTCCAGCCTTTCGAGGATTCTCCTCCATCTCCTGTTTCCTTTCTTCCTCCTAGGGCCTACCAGTCTTTCAGTCCTAACTGCTCTCCAGGATCACCAGCCAGCCAGTCATGATGAATGTGGGACAGGGTCTAGCCCAGGCTCCTGCCATTACCCTGTGACAATTTATTACCCTTTATCTGTAGGCGCAATTAACCCAGGCCCAGGAAATAGGGACTTATCAGTCCTTCATTACTAGGGCCTGCCCATGTCCCCATCCTTCTCTGTCACCTGACACACACACACAGACACGCTCACACACACACACACACACACGCACCTCTCAGCCTGTGCGGGCTTTAAGTTTCCCTTTTTAGTATGACTGGATTTTTCTTGTACAATCTCCATTACTCACATAGACTCTGTCTCTCTCACACTCCCTTAAACCCTGTATCTTTTACACGTCCTTTGTTTTCTATAACTCCCCCACACTGACATTTTCCCTTTTTTTAGATTTTTTTTTTTCTCAAGAAGCATAATGAGTGCCCAGAGTGATATTGCAGGGCTGGTATTCTGATCTTTGTGTTCTAATCCATTACAAATGTGAACTCGCATTTGGCACAAAATAGAAGAGAAAAAGAAAAAGGCTCTACTGTGGACAGTTTACTACTGAGGCAAAAGAGTCTGTGAAAGTAAGTGATGGTGTGTAGTGAGAATTATCCAGAACAATGGAGACATTGTTTCTGAAAACAGTTGTCCCTGTGGATTCTTTTATCCAATGTGGTGAGCATTAGAAATGAAACTCGCTTCAGTTGTACTGTAAGGGCAGAAATGTCCAAATAACATATTTGCATGTCTAGATACCATTAGAAGTACAGCCAGAAGCAAAAGAGTTTCATTTTGCATTTATGAGGCAGTCTAATTTATGTTTTTTAAAGCTAAGCTCAAGTAAAGCTGTGGTGGAAGCTGTGAACACTAAATTGATATAAAATAGCTAAAACAGTGACTTACCTAACACGCAGTTTCTTGTTTCTACATCCAGTAAATACAAAATAACATTTACAGACAACCAGAACAATGAGGCCAAAGATCCTGTAGGCTGCTGATAAGAATGAAAAACATAATTCGGTTTGGGTTCATCAGTACAAGAAAGCACCTTTTCGTATTACATATTTCAACTGTCGTCATCCTAAACATACTAATTGGATCTACTTCATCAGGACCGTGGGTTTAGTTTCGCTGGCAGTGAAATCAACTATAGAAAACCTCTCCTGTCACCAGAATCTCACTCAGACATCTCTACATCTTGACTTGTGCAAGGAAAAATGTGAAGTCACCTTTTTGCAACAGAGCTCCACCCGCTCCAAACCAATCTGCGCTTAAACAAAAGGACAAATATACAAATCTCTCATATAAAATCAACACTTTGTCAGAAAAATAGCTGATAAATGAAGCCAGTGAAGGAATGCCAAAAAGCTAATGTTCCTCTACCAGTCACTCGAGGGTTGCTCATAAATTAAATCAGTCTCTGCAGACACCCATGTTAAAATGCCCAATTATACAGTGGAAATAAACATGTTTACAGCCTTTTACAAAATAAAGATTTTAGCATATCAGTAATCATGATAATAGTTTATATAATTCACTCATTTAAATTGTATTACCTTAAAGTTATCTGTGATTAATGAAGTGGCTGCTTAGAGTGACAAAGCAGGTTCTGACCTAGATGGTTATAGCCAGAGGTGGGACCAAGTCATTGTTTTGCAAGTCTCAAGTAAGTCTCAAGTCTTTATCCTCAAGTCTCAAGTCAAGTCTCAAGTAATGTCAGGCAAGTCAGAGTCGAGTCTCAAGTCACTGGTGTAAAAGTCCGAGTCAAGTCACAAGTCTGAAATTTTGAATTTCAAGTCCTTTCGAGTCGTTAAAAAAAACGAAAAAAAGCATGTTGCAGTTATGCTAAATGTAAATATTAGACCATGTAATTTTTAAATCTGTGTTTTTCTCAACACATGACAAAATAGTGAACTTAGAAAATATACACAAATTGTGAAATTGCACCTCTTTAAAATGCAGCTCAATTAAACCTAGCTCCAAGAATAATTTTCACCGACAGTTCTGAGATAAGCTGCATGTTATTCTTGGATGCTTGTAGGACCAGCTTTAAAATCGCATGACAAAAATATCATACACATTAAAAAAAACTGTATCACCAACGTAGCCTGGACAACATTTGCTAGTTAGATGAAGTCAGCTATCTCATCGTAGCATATTTATATGCATATTTATAATCATACGGTTCTTGGAGTGAGTGCATACACTCATGAAGTTTAGTAACTTCAGGTCACTGCAACAAGCCCAGGTACAGTTTACCGGACGGATGGGTGCAGGACCTTGAAATGCACCGTGTAGAACGAAAGACCATCGTACGTATCATAAGTTTACCAGTCTCACAAATCGTCATCATAAATACACATTCGTTAACCGTTTATTAATAGGACCTTTGAGCTCAACGGTAATTAATTAGTAGTGGAAATAATTTCTGGTAGCATCACAGAAATGTAGCAGTGACAATAATACTGTATGCTGTAATCGTACTGGGCAATTAGTGATACAAAAAACCTGTTTTATCCTGTGAATACAAGTATATGTTTTTGTCAATGTACCATAATAACAGAAGCGAAACGCAATATTGTGTCAGGACAATTCACTATTTATGCACAATAAATAAAGGAGCATAGCGCGACAATTTCTGTTCAGCGCCAGACTTACTTGTAACCTATATCACCAATTATGTTATGAAAAATGACGCATTAACTACAACAGCAGACTGACCTTCGTGTAAATGCTTGGAGCAGACTAACCTGTGAGCTGGAGTGTTCTGGGACGTTATATTTGGTCTTTGAATGGCTGCAATCCAGGCCATCCGTCGCGTCTTTGTTACTTCGGAAACATGGCTCGAACAATTTCTCCTCAATGACGTAATCCGATAACAACCGATCTCTTTACCCGTCAGCTTCCCGTGGCTGTCATGTGACCGGCTATTTGCAGTTAATAATACAACAGCTTCTTGACATTTTTGTGTTTCTTTTTATCGCTGTATAACTGATTTTAATTGAAAGCCTGCGTGCGCTAGTACCGCTTGCCACGAGTTCCCAGAATCCTTTGCGGTTCTACCCGTGAATGACGTCACATTTTCAATCTCTATATAATATGCATGTTAAATTTTATATTTGGGGTAAAATATCAAGTCTTTTCAAGTAAACCGGTTCAAGTCCAATTCAAGTCCCAAGTCATTGGTGTAAAAGTCCAAGTCAAGTCACAAGTCTTAGAACATTTTTTCAAGTCAAGTCTAAAGTCATAAAATTAATGACTCGAGTCTGACTCGAGTCCAAGTCATGTGACTCGAGTCCACACCTCTGGTTATAGCCTCTACTTATTGGAGCACTTGTAAAAATCCTCTTACAAAAAAGTTATTTGTACTAACCGTGAGAAAAGTCTGCTTTCTTAGGGAGTGTAATTCTTGCTTTACTGTAATACATTAGCATTATTTGGCAGGTATTCCCTGGGTGTACTTTGCTAACCAAACTTGCTTGCATTAACCAATAAATTAGCATTTACCTTCCAGTACAAAGATCATCTCTCTTCTGGCTTAAAAAACTGCTTTAATGGCTTAGATTTAAAGCTGTGCCAAGAAGCCAGGTGCAGTTTATTGTTTATTGCATATGCATTACACAGAAAGAAGTTGAAATATGCATACATGGCCTTTAAGGTGATAAAAAAAAAGAATACCCTACATAATGATATTTAAAAAAAATTACCACATAGCAGAAGCAGAAGCTACAAGAGCCCCTTTGCATGATTGATAGGGCTAGTCCGCTCGCATTAACCATGCATGTCAAGGTGATATCATCCTACTGCGCATTCAGGCATTAGACAATAGCCTGCTACAGTTTGTACAGCACAAACCAGGTTGTTATTCTGGCTGACTCAAAGCTAATCAGTGCCAGCGTATGAGTGACTGCTGCTGGCACCAATAACTGAGCACTACTGACATTTTAGACTGCACTGCCGCACTGCAAAATGGAGGGACGTATAAAAAGCCACAGTCAATCAGTTCGGAGATGAGCCAGCTCTCCTGCAGACCAGAGCAGGCTTCGCTGGAAGCTCGGGGCCTCTGTAGTCACATAAACTATTGCTTGTAAATATTATATAAGAGCATGAAGTAACTAATGAATGTGGGTCCTGTCCAGTTTGCCAGGAGCAGGAGGATGATGACAGCAAGGCTTAACAATACGGCCATTTAGTAGAGCTGTTATGCATTGGCGTGTGTGGGTGAGAGCTTGGGAGGTGTTCTTCATTTGCAGCTTTAAGCGCCTATAAAGTGGACAAAACTAAATATATGCGTTACATAAACAAGTTATAGTTAATGATTTATAAATCCACCTCTCCTCTGGTTCCTAACTCAAAATGTCTCCTGGTCCTTTTTAAAATTTCCAGCAGCTCCATTATAAAGCATTGGGGTTGACTGTGTGCGTGTGTGTGCATTGACTTACATCAGAGCCACAATGATATGTTCTGAGATTGTTAACTTTCCCTCTAACACAGGGCAGGGAGGGGGTGATAGAAAAGCTGGATCCATCCAAAAGCTGGGAGCTGTGGGAGCTGAGTCAGAAAACACAGATTTATTTGAGGCAAAGAAGGATCAGAAAAGCCAACACTCTAGCTGCCAAATCATAATAACATACACATAGTCCTAGATGCACATCCTCTGCATCTTATATTCAAGTGCTTGGTATACAAAATGAAGATTTCAGAGAACAGATTCTCCAAAAACGGTAAAATGCATCCACCTGTAGTCTCAAATTAAACAGAACTGCTGCCTTAAAGGAATCTTTTCAATAAGCCTCCTACTCTCTGTGGGCTGCAGTTAGAGACAGAGAAGGATCTAAGAGAGCAGTCAGTCAGTCACTTCGGGATGAAAGGATGATTTCAGCAAGGAAAAATAGTGAACTCCAAAAGGATCTGGAGCAGCAGCAGCAGCAGCTTGTTATTCTAATAGAGATGTTTCCTCAAAGATGTACTTTGCGAGATGTAACGTCAGAAAAATATCTCAAATGTCATCATGAAATGAGCAGAATCAATACATGAAACTCCCCTTGTGGAAACAGCTTTCATAACAGAACGCTCTTCCTTTCGAAGAGCTTTGAAAATCTGGTAAATTGACAAACACATGAAGAGAACAAGAGCTCATGCCTCCCTCTCCCAGAGGCACACCGCTAAAACTACAACAACGCATGTGTTCCTGATGGTAGCAGCCATCGACGCATGCTGGAGGTAACATGCCCAAACGAATGTCCGCTGGCAGCCACTGCATCCTTTATAACTTACAAGCTGCATCTTTAAGCAAAGATTAGCTTAAGGATTATGGGGCTGGAGGCTTTTAGCTCCACAAGAGTGCTCAATCTCTTTCCTCTGAGAGTTATCCTCCCTCGCTTTTCACTCATCCTTTATACTCATTAAACAGAAAAGAAATGTGTGATCGAGCAAAATGGCAGGGAAGGAGAGAAAGACAGAGGGAGAGAGTGAAAGAGAGAGAATTAGATTCTCTGACACCCCGCTAATTGAGCGATCTCCTCTGTGCTCGGCCCATCCTGCCAAGTTTTAATTAGCAACTAATCAAATCAATATGGAGGCTGCCAGGCGAAGGGGAAGGCACCTAGATGGAGGGATGGTTGCATGGATCACAGCTGCATCTGACCTTTGCACCTGGGTTTAGTTTGCAAGGCTGCAAGTGATGGAAGAGGGTGGTAGTGGTACTGATACTGGATTCGTCTCTGTGAGAGAAGGGTGGAGCAGTTCAGAGACAGGCAAAATTACAATGTCTGGCATTACCCAGCTGCTTAAGATAACTGAACAGAAGGATAAAAGCCGGTATTCACAATGATATGTTGTGTTACATGAGAGGAAATTCGTGGAGTCAGAGTCCCCCTTTGATTGTAGCTGTGTTAGTCGTAACGTAGTTGTAGTTGTAATGAAAGCACAAATGCTATTTTTACATCTGCTCTACAAATCTGTGCGAACAAATTTGCAAATTCATTAGGCAATTTTTACATGAATGGATCACACATAGACGCACCTCCTGCCTTCCTTTGGGCACACCTGCCCTTCAACAAACTCTTGAAAAGTGTTAATTACAGAGAAACTTGATGTGATGTGTTGTGCCATCTTCAGAGACATCTACATAAGCTGGAGATGAGAGGCAGAGCCACTTCTGCTCTCTCATCTGCCTCAGGAAGCTGTCAACACATCCTGACCTCCCCTGGAGGCGGCCAGCTGGGTCTGACGTCTTCTGGAGCCCGGGGGGGCCCATGGCTCCTCCAGCTGCCACCTCTCTCTTTCTCTTTCTGTCAAACACACACTAAATACATAAATACACACATAAAAACACAAACATTCACATATTTAGAGCATCACAAATGTCCTTCCGGTTTTAAGTTAAGTGTACAGTGGGCCCTCAGACCACAATTGTTCTTCAGTAGCATCAAAGTCAAAGTAGACATTGGCTTTTACTGGCCAACAACATCTATATATTTATTTTTCTGCAAGGAAGGAATAATGTAAGTGGGAAGTGAGATCATTTCCCAAAGTCCTTGGTATTGAGAAGTCATTAATGGCAAGCCAGAACCACATTAAATAACCATCATTGAAAAAATAAGCAGAAATAGCCTCTGAAAGCCGTGCTCTGAGTGGTTAAAGACAGAGTACATTAAACTAAAGTCAAAAAACAGTATTTGCATATTACTTTTGATGAATATATATTTTATTATAACTTTTCTTAAATGCCAAAACTGCACAATATCTAAAGAATATGCTGAAAAGTGAAAAACTTTTTATTAATTTCACTGCCTTTCTAAATAAGGTCACGACTTCCCTAAAAGTCTTAAATCTCCAGATTGCTTCAGAGAATGTTGAGAGCATTAAGATATTTGGAAAAATTTCTTGGCATCAACAAGGCTCTGTTTTTTTCAATAGGTATTCCAGTAATCTTTGCAAAGTACATACTCATGTTCAGGGGGCATGAGGGGAAAAAAAAGATTTTGTTTGTGAAATGTCAAATACACAACCCCAAAGAAAATGATTCACCACCTCTGAATAATAAACCTACTGAGATGTTGGAGCAGTGACAACACAGAAAATGCCCTTCAAGTATATGAATGTAAAGAATATAGGGATTTTTTTTACAAAACAGAAATAATACGCCAATCTTCTGCTACAATTTCATGGTTATAAATTCAAGTATTGCGTGAAATACTGAAATAGAGACAAGATGGGTTGTGAAATGAGTGTTTGCAGCTACCGAAGGGACATGCATGAAATATGTTGCGGATGTTCATGTTTCTCATGCTAGCAAATGCTGTAGATTAGTGAACTTTTTCTGTAGTGCAGTCATCAGGTCAAAAAGTCTATTTGACACCAAGAACGTTTTGGCCAAGTTAAAGACTTTCACTTTATTTTTCGCCTTTCCTCATCTACAGATACTTACCAAAGCAAAAAAGATTTACATAGTCTGTAGATAATTTATGGTGTTGTTCATGTGGACACCTGGTGCTTTACTTTAGACTTAGTTCCTCCTACGCCGAGCGGCGCATCGGGCAGCTAGTGATCTCCATCGATGTCGGTCAGCAGCGACTGCTTCAGCTTCGTCCCAGGCAAGGACACCTGGTGCTAACATCATATTATCAAAATGCATTTAAACTAGTAATAATCACTGATTTTTTGTTAAATCGGTGTGTTTTGCAACTTAGCAAATGTTAGCAAGCTGACACCCAGATTTTGAACATTATAACAGTTAAGAAATGTGCATACATGACATAACGATGGATTAAATAAACCTCTGCATTCTTTATTTTCATTGTGTCTTAAAGTATTGATTGAGTGATAATTTCAGTGCACATAAAACCCTCTTTGTTCTAAAATACAAGTTGGCTAACAGTCCTCAAAATGGCAAACCTGTAACATCACTTAAACAGAGTTATATGTTTGCCAGTTCGCAAACATGTGGCCCTGTTGAAGTGATAACCACTTGTGTGCAGGTTATCAGTTATAATGACATCAAAGTGTTGTGTGCAAATTGAAATTGTAGCTGTGTCGTGGTCATGCTAGGCTAACAGACTTTTTGCTGGCTGGTAAAATGAACTTCAAGCATACAGCAATGCTAACGAAGTACAAAGTGCTCGTTTTGGGAGCTTAATGGATGAAGAACTGATTAAGATGTTCAGTGGGTAAAATGTTTTCTGTATCTGTTGTTTTTAAGTTAATATGAGCTCACTTTAGTGGTATTAGGGTGTAATTCAGGTATACTTGGTCATGACTCAGTCATCTTTTTTAACTCAATAAAGCTACTTTGTTACTTTGTTTAAAATGTAGCAAGCATATAACAAGCACTTCACAAAGCATCGGGCTTTATTTCACTCATTTGCTGTGCAATCGTAGTCACAAATTAATTAGCAAGTTAACTTGTGAGGGCTAGCTCCCTGATTTGAATATTTGTCCCTAAACACTAGTGTTCACACAAAAGGTTGCAATAGTTTACAAACACAGACATGTTGCTGAAATGTTCATTGTGTGCTTCAGGTACAAGAACATGAACATTCATGGATATTCAGGTTTAATTCACTGTGCTTCCGTTTCCATTCATTTTCTGCAAATGCAATAACATCTATCACACTGTACTTTACAGTAAGCTGCTTCCTTGGTTAAGGAAGCAGAATAAATCACCCTACATCTATAATGTATAACCTCTGTAAACACTTTCCTACTAGGTTTATCATCTCAGTTGCTACTTTCTCTTTTTTTACAGAATGATGTACACTTTTAAAATTATGGTCCCATTTAAAATAAAATAGCTGACGCAGAAGGGTGAGGGCGGGGCTACACTGTAATTGTCACTGCCTTATAGGTAAGATAAGATAAGATAAGATAAGATAAGACTTGATCCCACAACGGGAAATTTTTTGCGTCACCTCAGCTCAGGTACAGATATCAGAAAGAAATACAAAAATACAAATAAGTACAATCAGTGAAAAAAAGTAAGATAATACACTATATACAATGGTAGCATACACAGTATGTGATTATGGATATGGCTGGAAATATGGAAGACATAAACTATATAGCTTGATATGACTATTGTACCACTACTATTCCTATTTATAGACATGTACACACACACACACATGTACACACTAAACATACATATGTATACATACATATATACCTGCACATGTCCATACACATGGAAGGCCCATTATGTATGAAGTGGTGACCGTGGATGTTCACAGTGTCCAGTGACTTATGACATCGTGATTGAGGAGTTATAGAGTCTAACTGCTGTTGGGATGAATGATCTGCGAAAGTGCTCCTTCCTGCAGTGAGGGTGTTTCAGTCTCTGACTAAAGGAGCTGCTCAGCCCACTCACATACTCATGCAGTGGGTGATGTGGGTTGTTCATGATGGATGTCAGCTTTACTAGCATCCTCCTCTCGCCAACCACCTCCACAGACTCCAGGGGACATCCCAGCACGGCGCTAGACCTCCGCACCAGTTTGTCAATGCTGCTCCTGTCCCTGTCCGTGCATCCACTCCCCCAGCAGGCCACTGCATAGAAAAGGGCAGATGCTACCACAGTGTCATAGAATGTCCTTAACAGAGTCCTGCAGACTCCGAAGGACCTCAGTCTCCTCAGTAGGTGGAGTCGACTCTGGCCCTTCTTATACAGGATGTCTGTATTTGTAGTCCAGTCCAGTTTATTGTTGAGGTGAACACCCAGGTACTTATAAGAGTCCACTATCTCAATGTCTTTCCCTTAGATGTTCACCGGTGTTGTAGGGGGTGACTTCCGCCTGAAGTCTATGATCATCTCCTTTGTCTTGCCGGCGTTGATTTGGAGCACGTTGGTCTCACACCAGCCAACAAAGTCACTGATGACCCCCCTGAATTCCTGATCATTCCCGTCTGATACGCATCCAATGATGGCTGTATCATCTGAGAACTTCTGTAGATGGCAATCGTCTGAATTATAACAGAAGTCTGAAGTGTAAAGGCTGAACAGGAAAGGTGAGAGAACCATGCCCTGTGCTGCCCCCGTGCTGCAGATTACCACCTCGGACACACAGGTAGATAAAGCACCCTTAGTTTTTCAGTCAGATTCACTCCTAACTCAGACCAAAATACAAAAAAATCATGGCTTTAAGATGGGACTTCATGACCTTAACCTGGTAGCAAATAAGAGTCACTAGCAATATAACACCTTCAGTATTAAATTAAAAAGCAGTTTCTCAATAAAACAAGGTTAAATGAAAGAACAATTAAGATTAACTTAAAACAACATTAAAAAATACACATACACAAAATCTTTCTTCTTTTTTAATTCTTTAAAATAATAAATAACCTGCTCATAAAGGCTCACTACAAAAGCTACAAACAATTTTGTTTTTGTTTAGCTTTTAGTCCTTGCCCAGTAAAGTAATATAATAAGTATGCCTTAAGTTACATTACACTCTCACTCACTGTTAATTAATCAGGACTAAAGAGTAATCGTTCTTATGTGATGATTTATTGCAGGGCATACTGTAGTCTACATCAGTCACATAAGAGGCCAACTGCACTGTAATGCTGAAGGTGATCTATATAGCGGACAAATGAGAGGCCTAATTAATAAAGGCAGCCAGCTCACCGGCACCTCTTGGCCTCCCTGCTATTATATGTACATTAACAGCTTGTGCTCATTGCCTACTAATTAACTATTGCCCAACATGCAGTGAGGGAGGGGTAAAGGCTGCCGTATCGTTTACCTGGACAACCCTGGTGTTCCCCACAGCAGCGACGGCAGCAGCAGTGGGATCCCTAGTGATACGCCTAAGATGGGACCCGGAGGAGCACGTGCCCTTGAGGACAGCCAGGGACTGCAGGACAGAATGGATGGCTGCATTCACAGCCATAAATTCACTGCTTCCTAACTATCTCATTCATCATATGCACACCAGACTCCTCGGCACCGCGAACACACCAACACACACCTCCCACCCACCACTCCTACCTCCCTGGTTTGCCCTAATAAATAAGGCATACAGGCTGAGATAGAGCAGAGAGTGAAAAACATGAGATAAGTGTATCAGCAAAATGACCATATGACAATGCACAGCCCTCTATTTCACCTTGGAATGCATGAATTCATTCAAATTTGGGGAGACAACAGCTCTCCTCTTTCTGTCTCTCTCTCTCTCTTTACATTTTCATATCTTCTTCTCAGCTGGTCACCATTTATTCCAGAATTTCCTCGTGTCTTTGTAGATACGGCATCAGCCTGAGCTGTGTCGGGTGGTGGAATAAATCACATGGCTGGGAGTAGAAGTGCAATACAGAATATGATCTCATGCAACACCAGTATGGTAATGTGTTTGTGATGGTGCAGGAGACACATTGCCTGAGAATGTGTAACCTTATAAACTGAAATCACTTTAATGTTGTTGTTTACTCTGATGCAAAGGGTATTGTCTGCTTTTGATTTTTGGCCTCTGATTCTAATTTTCTTGTTTTTTCTTTTTCCCCGCTATAAATGCAGATGGAGGATGTTGTTTCATCTTTGCAACACCCTTTTTTATTAGATTTTTAGCTGAAACAATCCAACTGAGCTTCGCTGTGTCTTAGAGGAACTCCGATTTAATATGCAGCAGACTTTGCTTCCCACCTTGTGTTTGAATCTCGATCCCAAAAGATATATATAAAATGTATAAATTCATAAAAGTGTCTTAATTGAGTTTTGCACATCCATTTTTCCTTTCTAATCATCTTTGTTTTTCTCCCTCATTTCACTGTGACCAGCAAAATGATTTATGGCAGCAGAAGACATTGTAAGGCTGAGTAAAAAGAAATTTATCTCTTTTGACTGAATCCACTTTTCATACTTTTAACTGCTATTTCAATATTAATTCTCTTATCTCTGAATCAATCATAATTAGTCTTGCTGCTTGCCAACCAGCTTGGCCTGAATGTAGTATGAGGACCATGACCGGAGGAGGAACGCTCCGCACGAGACATATTTCTACTGCCCCCAAGTGTTCAGGAAGAAAACTGAAAGCACAAAGGAGGCAGAAGCCCAGCTGGTATTAAACACACTGACACCATCTCTGAAAACTGATGCTATAGCAAGCAGCTAATAAGTTTCCAGACTCCAGTGGTTAGTCTCTCATTTTGCTGTGATAATGGATGTGATGTTTGCACAAGAAGCTCTGTGTCCACTGTAAAAGCCTTCGCTCTTGCGAGGAATTTGCAGCAATGAATTGCTGCGCTCGACCTCTATCGCCATTGCACTCGGAAAGAACACTGAGGGACCAGATCATTTCACTTCACAGAAGTCTCATTTCTCGGCCCAAGTCGCAGAGAGAATTACTTGAGGCGATGGAGACTTTGTCTACATAATGATAGAGGTTAGCGAGGAGCACAAAAATCAATACGGACAGAACAGCACACAACCCCATTGAACTCCTTGAGAAAAAGCAGGCTGTTAGAATTCTCGCCATTACACTAATGTTATTATTTCACACGTGGGTTTGGTTTCACACAGAGACTGTAGAGCAACATGCTTTGTTTTACGGAAGAGGATTAGGGCCACTGGGGGGAATAAAGTGGGCACGTCTTTTTTTCCCCTTCTTTTCTTGAATTCTGAGATTAAAAGTCAGAATTCTGACTTTTTTCTCAGATTTTTTTTCCAGTGGCCCTAATCCTCTTCCGTATTGTTTTGATGCCCCGTCCTTTCAGACTTTATGAATGACCCCACCACAGTATACAACCCCTGGTAAAAATGATGGAACGACCACACTTGGATAAATCGCGTGTATGCCACAAAACTATTTTGTTTCGGTACATGTTTTTTTGTTTTGTTTAATAGCACTTCATTAAAAAATACCTCAAACCTCAAATAAAACCATTTTACTTAACGATAGATATTTTCCTCCAGATCAAGTGGAGACAAACATTTTGAAATCATCAACAAAAACATCACAATTAGTACTTTATTGCAGCCTTTATGACAGCCTGGATTATCCCAGGCATGAACTCTATGAATGATAAACAATATTTTCCATCAAGCTGGTTCCAGCTTGTAAATAGCAGCTGACAGATCAGCTTTGCAGAATGGACCATTGTCATGCACATTTTTTTGGTTTCTACCATAAATTTTAATTGGATTGAGATCTGGACTGCTTTAAAACTCTGCTCTATTAAGAATGCATTAATACCCTGAAAATGACTTCACGATGGCCAAACTCACTTTCTATCAATAGAATCTTAGAGAGTCCAAGACTTCTGGGTAAATTTGTGCATTTAAAGCTAAGGTCCACTTGTCCCTTACCTGATATGCAACCCCATATCATAAATGAGTGAGACAGTATGCTTGTTTCTTTCAGGCAGACATAAAAAAATCCAGTATCATGTTCTTGGCCAACGCAGATTCACGATCCCTCAGTGAAGATCAATTTCATTCAATCATCCACAGTCCACGATCACTGCTCTTTAGTCCACAGGACCTGTTTTGGGGGGTTTTCTTGTTAAGGTGTTAGTGGTGGCTTTCCTTTGGTTTATCTATGTGTAAATCCCTTTCGATTCAGCCCATTTGCTACAGATCTATCACAAACATTGACTCCTGTTTCTTCCCATTTGCGTTTATTGTGCATTTTCCATTTTCCAGTCATTGCTTTGTGTTTTCTGTCCTGGTGATCTGATATGTGATCTACCCCTTTGTTTTCTTTTTATAACTTCCTCCTTTGTTTGCCATTTTTCTAAAATTTAAGAAGAGCTGATTAGGAACGACCAAATTCTTTGTAATAACATTTATCACACTTCACTTTACAGTACAGTTGTTTCCTCTCTTGCTGGTGCTTCCTTTCAATCAGATTGGTGCAACAGGTCATTAAGGTCTGTGTTTTACATATTTAGATTTGTGCATGAATTTGTTTTAGAAATGCAGATTACAAGTAAAAAATCTAATGTTAAGTTACTAATATATTTACTTTTATTTATTTTTTCATATCTGTCATTTATTTGTTAGAAAGTTTTTAAAAAATCTAATAAACATTCTGCAAATGCGATAATATTATATAAATAAATATTTAAAAAGTAAATCTTTTTAAAAAAAAATCTCCAAATGAAAATCATCTACAAGAGGCTTAAATTTCAAACAACTCTCACTTTGTCCCGGATTAGCTGCTCTACTGTTTTAATCCAAAGAGCAGACTAGTGAGCACTGAAATTCACCACAGGAAACTCTGGCAACTGTTGAATTCTGCATCACATCAAAGAGCACTTAAAGATAAGGCGACATCCAAAAGTTGAAGCTGAATCAGAAGCAGGCCTCTTAGCAGTTTAGCAGACTGTAGCACACTGGTGAATCCACCAAGGAGTGTCTCAGAAAGAAATAATGAAATGGCCTAGTTAAGAAAAGAAGCCTACATTTTTAATCCCAAGGAAATATTGTGGAGGGATTTCAGATGGCCAGAATCTCCTCTTATGTGCTGAGAAACATCTCTGTGGTGGACACACACACACACACACACACACACACACACACACACACACACACACACACACACACACACAAGGACTTGCTTGTGCTAAAGGTGTGCTATGTTAGCCTCCACAGAACAACATTACAACATTTTTGTGTAATTGAATTTTCCTTATATAGCAGCTTTAAACGCGAGCACTGCATTAATGACTCATTCTGGGTCGTACTTATTTTTCACAGTTGTGACTCAATTTACTCATTTGTACTTTGGTCTGACAGCAGGTAAAATAGTTTCGTTTATGGTAAAGTTTATTTTTTTTAATTTTACACAGTTTCTATAGTAAGAAGTTTGAGGGAAAATCCTCAGTACATAAGCATGTCATCACGCTTTCACAAAAACAATATTTTGTATCTAATACATTCAACAAAGGCTCACAGAGACACAACCTAGTTGCACTTACATTGCCTCTGGCTCTTTCTATCAAAGCAGGCCAAACAGCAGACTTTTTATTACGGTATTAATGTATTCTATTTGTTTAGAGAGCTGCACATCTTCACTTCTCCTCTGCTGCAGTTCTCTAAAGCCTTTGGGGACATCTCAGAGATCCAGCTGACATATGGTGAAGACAGGAGAAACATGTTGGAGGCTGCCAGGATGTGGACCCCAATCCCCAGATGTACAGTGACATATTGTCTTCAAACAGACCGTCTCTGTGGCAGAAACACTGAGAAAGACGGAGAAAGACTTTTCTAACCGCGGGTGTTTTCTCCCCCAAGCCATTTTCAGTTTGAAAGAGCCCAGGCACTTAATTCTCTTCTTGCTGTTTCAAGGGGTTGCAGCTACTCCTACGGATCATCTGAGGGGCTAAAACGGGTTTATAATTACCATGAAATATTAGTAAATTGCTTAGTTATGTTAAAAATACAGGATGCCATACTCACATTACAACAAACCAGCAAACTGACTCAGCAGAAAGAATCTGGGCTTTGTCATTGACTTTTAAAGACAAATTAATAAACTGCCATAATCTTAACAGCCTGTAGTTGGATTTTACAGCGAGGGGGCTACAAAAAGTAACACATTGTGTGTGTGTGTGTGTGTGTGTGTGTGTGTGTGTGTGTGGGGGGGGGGGGGGGGGGGGGGGTTATGGGCTAATTGCAGGATTTGGTGAAACCAAGTAATGTAAGAGGGGGTCCTAAAAGTAGCCCCAAGAGATTACTATGTAACGTCTCGATATAGAAATGACCAAGCCTGAACTGGTTATGACCACTTAGCTTTAGTGCATTAATTATAGCACCCGCAATAAACTGGGGTTTATAGGAAAGGGTGTTTAAATAGCACATAACACGTAATTAGAGGTGTTTTCAGTTTATCATCCTTTTTTAAAATTATGCAAATCCCAACAAAGTGTACTGAGTAATAAACAATTTGTGCTAGCAAATATTATTTAAATGTTAACACAAGTTGTTAATTACAATGAAAATGTGCAGATAGTTCTTACAGAGCTTTTCTGAAAGTGAAACCGGTTTTACTTAATTTTGAATTACTTTTATAACTTTCTGGGAAATGATTGTAATTCTTATGGTATTTCATTTTTTATTATTTTTGTAACAAATTTAACTTTATTATCAATTTGCATATTGCAAGTGCATGGCCAATGAAATACAGTAGCTTATACCTGTAGCCAAAAAAAAAAAGGGAAAAACAGCATTTATTGCTTATTCTTTTAAACGGGTATGCAAATGCCAGAAATCCATAGTGAGCAAGGAATAGGTTTTAAAATTTTTACTAAGTCTGTTCCCAGGGGAGCAAATTTCCCTGAAGCCCTGATGATTTATTCAAGTGCTCTTTTAGAAATTGTTTTAAATGTATTTCTGTATGATTAGAAAGTTGTGTTTAAGCAGAAGACATGGGAGAGGAAGGCATCTGAGGTGGCAAAGCTCTCAGACTGAATTCATAATTGCAACATGACCAGTGTCTTTCATCAGCTCACACTGGATGCTGCCCTGTGGCATAATTGGTTCTGCCTTTGAGTCTGTGTAATATCACATTTTTTGCAAGCCATCCAAACAGTTCAACTTCTTAAGTTATACCTTTCCATCTCATCTTTGCACATTTTGCCTGATGTCCCCAACCTTTAAAACATGGGCCAGCTCAAGTTTGTTTCCCCCCCCCCCATTTTACAAGATAGCAGTTAAGTGCTGTGAACCCATGAGGTATTCAGTTTGTGTGCTCTTCGCGCACAAGAAGCACTTGAACAGAACTGTTGCATTAGCAGGCCTGTTACCTTGTCTCTTCAGTGTCTTATGCAAGGTCAGCAGCGATACTCAAAGAGGATGGGGACGAGACCAAATACACAAAGGATTCCTAGGAAAAGTCTCAGTGTGTGCAAAGGCAAAAGGAGGGGGGCTGTTTTTCCCCCTTCAAACAAGTTGTTATATCTATAGCAAAGATTCAGCAGCTTCTAATAGCCATTAGAGGGGGGGGGCACATGTACGGCACAGATATATTTGAGGTTTTTCCTGAGCCCAGACTCAATATCTACCCACTGTCAGCGTATAGCTTTATGGATGAAGTCCTCTAGGGTCTGTTCCCAGGTCACAACAAAATCCAATCACTCGTACTTTGTGTAAATGGTTTCTAGTTGTCTCAATAGGCAGCCACATGCTTTCAGGTGATGCCTGCGGGCAGACTGATCAATAGATCATCACTTTCTCAATTCTCAAACCAATTGGAGCTTTGACCGAGGAACAAACTGGTTGAAAAATTACTTTGTCTTGTCTGCACTGCATTTGTAGCAGTTACTGGGTTTCTTTGTGGACTTTCAGGCTTAGCTGTTATCTGAAGCCACTTTACTATACATCTCCAATTTCTGGAGTTGATGTGGTTTGTGTGGTAGTTCAAACCTTTGAACACGATTCATGTTCTTGTTTTGCTCATTGAGCCTAATTTTGTACAATTATGATTAAGTAACATTAATTGTAGTGCCACAGTGACACGTCAAGTTATCAAAGAAATCAAACCATCAACCGCCAACAGCACACACTTCAAGTCCTGGCTCAAACACTTCACTGTACGTAAGAAATCACAGTAGCCTGCCAGCTTTCCTCTGGTTGTTTTTTTTATTTGCAGTTCTTTACATTTTAGAAAAAGAATCCAAGGATTTTGCCTCCTGTGTGTTTTCGTCTGGCCTCTTCATGATCCATGATGCCAGCTGAGGTGGTCAGCACAATGTATCTATGGAAACAAGAGTCAAACAGAGCATTAAAATGTGCAGCACATTTATGACTGCATCTTCCAAAACATTAAGTGAAACTGCTGCCAGCTATGGGAGTGTTTAACAAGAAAAAGTACCAACTTCTATATAGAACTCCCAAAATTACATTATATTTTACCCTTCTGCGCTTTACCTAAACAGAAGCTGCAAAATATTCAAATAAAGCTATTAAAAAATCCCATTGAAATATTAACCCATACTTTAATAGAGAGTCAGTGGCTGATGCAAACTGGGCCCAATATGTCTGCAGGTTACTATGGATTTCATGCTCCAAAAGCTACTGCATTTAACATAGAGCTGGGCGATAGAACGATAACGATATGTATTGCAATATAACTTTTACTCGATAGAGAAATGAAACTATCACGATAGACTTCACCGCTCTTGTCCTCTTAAAAAATAAAAATAAAAAATAAAAAAAAGGTCAGCCAATCCAAATTAAGTAGCGCAGAGCCGAACCAATCACAGCCGCAGCGTCACGTCGCGTGACTTGTTACGTACAGCACAAGTGCCAAGCCGCACGTGTGTTTGTTTGGGAAGCAGCCAGCGGGTAATGGAGGAAATGAGTGTGCCGACTAGAAAAATCAACCGAGCGTGACCGAAGAGAAAACCGATGATGGTTCCAACGCCGGAGAGATTGTCGAACGGAAGAGCCAAAGAAGTTCCGTAGTGTGAAGGTATTTCGGCTATTTCAAGTCTGACAAAAAACAGAGTAGCGTGCACTGTAAATTGTGCCAAAAGCAAGTCTGGAAATACAATAAACTGGTGCATGCGTCACACTGTGCGCCGCGTTATTGTTTCGGTGAAATGAATTTCTACAATACTGTTAATTCTACTCTCTGCAGTGTTTAAATGCTTACATATACACACAGTTACTGTCCGTCCACACATACGACTCTGTTCTGCTTCTATGCCGCAGCTTTGTTTACTTTTTCCCACCGAGGCTTCTAGACTTCTGATTGGCCAACATTTCTGCACGGTTAGGAATCTAGCGCCACCTGCTGCTTTGGCATGTTCATAGCAGCGTTTTCCTTCATTTCTGCCTTTATGTGTGGACGGGATTCTTTTTTAAAACGAAAAATCTCCGTTTTCAAAAATACCCGTGTACGTGTGGACGTAGCCTCAGTCTCTGACTGGAAGCGCTAATTCGTCATTCGGCTTTTGTCAGACTAAAGTAACTGTTAAAACTGTTTGAAAAGCTCAGCTATACAACAAGGAGAGATTGAGAATTTCCTTTTAGTTCTCAGTTTATTTGATATTGACAAAAGTTAGTCAGTTTTGTCTGTTCTTCTGTAAAACAAACTAAGATTTATTTTTAGAATTAATATTTTGTTTCTAAGTGGAATTGACAATTTAGTCTGTTTCGTTTGTTCTATTTTGAAACTTAACCGCTTTAGCGGCTGCCTTTTGTGTAGTTTGTAATATTTGCCTTTATTTATCTGAAAAAGTCTCATGTTCCTTAAGTACATCTACCCTGTTGAACTTATTATGGGAAATAAATATTTAAATAAAAACAAGCTGCTGATTATTTCACATTTTACTTGTGAGCAACGGCACATTTAAATCTTACAAATATAGTTATTTGGCTTATATCGTGATAGATATCGTTATCGCCTGAAATGAAAAAAACATATCGTGATATGAAAAAATCTCGTATCGCCCAGCTCTAATTTAACACATCAAAGCTTAACTACAACTGTCACAACAATCTCGATCCTATTCACGCTCATTTTTGGCATTTCCATTCAAAAACAAAAGGATCTCCAAAAACAAAGACCTTTATCTCCCAAATTAAAAGCTTGGGCTCAAATTCAGTGTCCACATACGAAAATATTCTAATCAAAATTTACCAAATATTTCTTTGTAAAAACAAGTTTGAGTCTGCGTATACTTTGCAGTAAAATATGGGACTCTGAAGTGCTGCTGTTAATGTTGCATTTCCAGCAAAGTATAAAAATATTTTGCCTCACAGTTATTACCCATAGTTGTCCCAAAAGCTCTACGAGCACAGGTCTTTAAAAGTTAAACTTTCGTTCACCTCAGAGCTGGTTGAAGTTTGTGAAGTGCTACAGTGTGTTTGCGTTGCTGGAGTTTAGTACTAAAGTCTGCTAAAATTAATCCGTTGTTGAGATTTTATGGTGTAGAAAGAAAATACTTCGTTCTTTCCTAATTAAGTCCAAATGCACCCAAGAGAGCCAACAACAGTACAAACTGTACACCATCCAGGGCACGCACCATGCCCTTTATTTCCAACACCAACCACTCAAACCCTTACAAAGGAGCGGAGTTACATTGGTAAGTATGTAGACAATCGGTGCAGTGTTAATTTGTTCAAACATAGCTGCTGTTTAATTCCTTACTGTCCAATAACAAAGGTGTAAAACACCCACATTCTAATACTGATGTGCTTTTACGATGTGCGCTCTCCTGTCATGCTTGACAGAGCATAATAATCACAAGTTTATTTGCCACATTTATTGACATTGTCGCTAAAAGCAATATACTGTCTGCAAAAGATGTCACAACATCATACATGTACATGGTCAACATACATGTCTGAAGCAGTTAAGTATGCTTGGCTGCTTTAGTGAAGTCTGTGCTCTCGAGTCTGATGCTGATGGAATTTGTCAAAGCAAAACGCTAAATGTAGCCTTAACCTCAGGATAAGGTAACACACTGCATCATGTCTCAATGTATGCTCAATCATCCCGGTAAGTAAATCCCAAAAGGTTGATTCTCCCACTGAAAACGCTACATCCAGATGAACAGATTCAACCTTTTGGGACACTGCATCATATTACCATTAAAAAAAGAAAAAAGCTGTAATTATTAGTTTAGGACATTTAATTCTTTAAATGCAGTCTTTAGAGGAGCTGCTGCCTCATCAGTGGACAGACACCAAAAAAGCCAACTCATTCTCAGTTGCTTGATTAAAAGAAAAAAAGGAAAGAGGAGGAGGGGGAGTGTCACAGGGGTGACACCAAGTTGGCTGAACAGATTTTAGGCCTCAACAGTGATGAGATGTCACTCAAATTGGGGGAGTGTTATCTGCAAAACGTATTAAGGGGCATGTGTGGGAACCAAAATTGTTATAAAAATTCAGCCAAAGTTCTTTTCCAGCCACACGTATGATAACAGCTGCAGCCTCCCTCTCTGTCAGACACAGTAATGCCACAGTGGAGTCAAGGTGGGTAATGTTTTTAAAAAAAAAAAAAAAAACTATAACTAAAAAGTCTTTATTGCTCTGCTTTCTGAAGCCATTTCTTTGATCTGTACAGTGAAAAAAAATTCTAATTTAAAAGTTGCTGGTAATGCTGTTATGTAGTCGTGAGTTAGGCCTTAGAGATGTTTTTAATGATAAAGCTGGTGTCGCAAGGACAACAGATTTCTGGCCTGCTACCAATACAGGGCGGAGGGTGAGGGCGCAGACAAAGGAGACGACACAGCCAAAAGTACATTTGGATACCTCAGAGAACCACCATGGGGGAGAACAGCTCAACTATCAGCTAAAGCTGAAGGCCAACTGTCATTCGCTACTGAAAGCAACACCGACAAAGTCAGTGACCCTGAGCAATTTGGAATCAAAGGAAACTTAAGGATCCTTTGACACGCTCACCCCCAGGAACCTTGTTTTACTTCATCCAGCTAGATCTTCACAACTAAATCTTTTAGTCATCTTGATTAGAGTGAGACTAAACTGTGAGTGACAGAGTAAAATAAATGTACACAAGTGATTTATAAAACATGGGTAAGGGAAGCAATAATGAATGTAAAAAATAAAGTAGTCATTTCATCCTGTTTTCATAGTACCTGGAGATAAAATTGTAAATAAAATTAAATTACAGCCCTACTGTAAGCACAAACTACATCAAAACCTTTGAGTAAAAAGACAATTAGAGTACTTTAATCACACCACCTGCTCAAGAAGCATTAAACAGGTTTTTAATGCTTCTTAAAGCTGTTTTTTTTATGAAGACACTTCAATCAGCTGCATATCTTTAAACTCAGCTACAGGCTGAGACAGCAGCAATGTCCTCTCTGCCCTCTAGATCACAACTGTAACAGATCGTAAAATGATCTTTCAGACAGATCATCCAACCAACAGGGAAACACATTAACAATGTAATGTGTGCAGGACTACAGAAACAGTGTGGTAGCCATCTGATCGATGGGCCTAGTATAGTTCTGTACTAGTCACACATCTGTCTGAAAAACTATTAAGAGTGCAATTTAAAATAAATAAAAACATCCACTTGTGGCTGCCTTATACAAAATAAATCTTTGTCCAGTTGCATTGTGCCCAAAACATTTAAAAGCGACAAACGGCGATACTTATGCTACAGTTACTTATAACAAATCGAGACATATGGATCGACAGTTAACCACCTGAAACACTAACCAACTACACCATTTTGTCAGGCATGGCCAACAAAGAGAAGGCATCAGAGGAGCAAATGGCACACCTTTCAAACCAGAGCCTCACTCATCATATAGAGACATTTAGGGGCCAAAATACACTTAGAAATGCCTGGTTGCTCATTTCTATTGGTTTTTGCATTCAAAGTGTGATGACAAATAGTTCTCACCCAAACTGTCTTGAGGGCAGCAGGTTGTTCTGCCACTTCTCCAGGTCCTTGAGTTGGAGATCAAAACGTGGACTAATCACGCCACACTGACAAGAGAGAAAGAGTGGTTTAGACTCCATTCACAAAGCATTAAAGCTACAAGCAAGGCTAGACAATGATAAGAGTTAAACCAAGTTTAACATATCGAAATGAAAACAATGGCCACTGACTTATTGGTACATAACTGTAAAGACTGTATAGAAACAGCTTCTCTGTCGCCATTATCACTAGAAGCCCTTTAAGACCCAAGTTAACTTAAATGGCACTAACATAAAATTATATTTCCTTCAGTCGTTCATAGCAAAAGAAACAAAGCATGTGTTTAAAACTATCAAAGAAGTGACATGAATAACAGTGCAGGTTGGTTATATTTACCTTGTTCAGCCTGCCTGTGAGATTGACAACAATTTTTCCGGCTCTGTGGTCATCAATGATCTCAAACTCACCAATATAACCTGCAAGGCACAAATGACAAAGACCATTAAGTTAAACACGTTATTAATGCGCATAATTATTATACACATTAAGTTAAACACATCAGGGTGCTTCTAGAGGTCTCAAATTAAACTGAAGTTATAATTTTACCAACTGTACACACAAACAAAGCAGTCAGCCCTTCAAGATGCTTTACAACTGCATGTGGTGCATAAAGTATCAACTTGGAACGCACACACCTTTAACATAATGACACTCACCGTGCTTCATCATGACGGTTAGGAAGCGCACAATAACCTTGGAGCAGGGCCTGATGAGGACCTGACGTTTCCCACGCTTCTCAGCATTGTTGATGCTTTTGAGAGCATCTGCGAGAACGTTCATGCGCACCATGATGCCTGTGGACACACACACAAAAAAGACTTTTAGCATTAGATCCAAAGGCCTGGACAAGAAGGAAATTAGTGAGTATCATCACCATCGACGCTCTACAGACTACACTAGAACACTGATGGTGAAACGTTACAAAAAAAAACAACTCAGTGAATTTGACAAAAATGCTCACTACACTACAAAGGAGGACTTAAGTAAAAGAAAGCCTAGTTAGCAAAACCTTGCTAACACGAATCATGCCGACCCTTTTCCTTCCGTCTACAATTATGAGCCTGGCGGCTAATATTTTCCAGAGATGGCAGGTTAAATACTGCTCACACTTTACTCTTGACAAGTAATGCTGTGGCTTCAGTTACACTAAGAGAGGAAAAACGGAGCCTTCCACTGAAGCATGGTCATTCATGAGCACTCAGATTAGCTACTTAGCTTATCCAAATGCAAACGCCACAGTAAGTAGTGCCCTTAGTTCTGCAGTTACAACGGTCAAAATATTATCGACAATATGTACCACATACAGACCTGTACGGACAGCTAAAATGTCTTATTCGTTGGACATTTGAAACTCGCATAACTGGGAGCAAAGCTAACAGCTATCAAGCCATCAAGCCGCCCTGAACGCACCAATTCCCGGGGCCAGGCAGTCCCGCTAACACAGGACAAAAATTATGAATCCGCTTCACTAATGGAAACCATAATCAGCCCAAATCATTACTACCAACTTTGACTTCGAAATGGACTCACTTATGGATTATTTCACAATATGATGCTTTAGATACTTAAAAGATTGAAGGTGACGATGTAAAAACACATCTTACCGGTTCTGCAATATGGCGGAAAGAGGAAGTACGAAAATCTTGCAGTGCATTATGGGAAAAAAGGTCGAGACTTTTTCAAGCCGAGATGGCCCACAGCGCCAAAGCCCAAACTCCCCCAACAATGCCCACGTACCGAAAAATTCATGTTTATTTTGTCCCTGAAAACTGCCAGCGTTTTATAAGAAGTCTGACATTTATAAGTAACTAATATTTTATTTTGTTTAGCAGGTTTGGAAAAATCGTCTTATTTTTTTATAGTTGTGGGCTTAAGTGGGCCACTTTCTTCGACCTCAAACAAAGATGAAATTCAGAAAAATAAATAACTTTACTGTCAAGTGTCCCTAAGCGCTTTGTATAAATGTGAAATTTAAAGCAGTGTCCCCAAGGGACGATGAGTGTACTGCATTAATATCCAGGAGATTAACTATGAGTGCTTTTAAAAGTGAAAATATATGAATATGAAAATATACATGAGTATGTACACAATATTATTATTATTTCCAGTCCTAAACCTGGCTAAGGGCATCCAGCATATAATAAAACATGCAGATCCATCTGATCTGGCCACCCCTTAGGAAATACGAGAGAAGCCAAAATTATATTTTGTTTGTTTGTTTGTTTTGCCCAGGGAAAATATTGAAGTTCAGAATAGATATTGTAAATTGAAGACTTGGAAAGGCAATTAACTCTCAATGTCATGTCTCAGTGAATATGTCTGGTCATGGTTGTATGTTGACAAATTTGTGAATATTCACACTAACTAAAAACAACGCCATTTCCTGTTCTTGTGTTTACTTAGTAAGATTTGTTGACGCCGTTGCAAATAAAATTTCCAATTTCAAGGAACACTTTTTTGGTCATTAGGCAAATAAGACTCTGATTTTTGTTTTTTAAATATTCTCATAAATGAGGACTCAGAGATTATCTTAGCCTGGAATTTGAAGGACAGTACAGCCAGTGTGCTACCTTGGTGGTGAGTAAAGAAAAAAGGGGCATATATTCATGTTAAAAGGGAGTTTTTTCTTCCCACTCAAAGCACTTGCTCACAGAGGGTCATCTGATTATTGGTGGTTTCTCTGTATTATTGTAGGTTTTTTACCTTACAATAAATCCTTACAATTTAAAGCTATACAAATAAAACTCAACTGAATTGAATTGAACTGAACTGAATTAAACACCATCATTTATGTCATTATTTCATATTGTTTCTGCTGTTCTCACATTTGCTAACAGTCTCTATGGACTTGGTGCTCCTCATAGAAGGAAACTGTAAAATATACTTTCAACAATTATTGAATCTTCTCAATGTGTATTCTGACTCAGACTCTGTGAAGAGTATAATAAAACAGATTGCAAAGTGCAAACTCTCAGATCCACATCATATTTTTTATTCCACATTTTGACACGTGCAACACCCTTATTGCAGTACCTAAAGGAAATTAAAACATACAGATACAGCATTATCTGTAAATGCAAAAACAGCACAACATTATGAAAAATCATGCTTTAACAACAATGAAGGACTGCAATATTAAGCCCTATGAAATACTAGTTGCATTATGTCTGTGTATGTCACTAGACATAGATTGTCACAACTGTGCAGTGAGTAACTGCAGCGTTTTTTGTTTTTTGTTTTTTTACATTAATAAGTTCACATGTCAAAACTGTGTTTTTTTCCTTGAATAAACTCACAAATTATTGTGGTAGGTCACTGATCACCTTTGTCTGCCCTACACAGAAATATTACAATAACTAATCACATTTCTATTTTGCATGCATAGAAAGTATGTATAGATACTATGTAATATATGTATATATATAAATATATGTATGTCAGCATAGCATCAGAATCTACACACTCAAACTAAGTCACCAAAATCGGTAGTGTCTTTGGAACTAAGTGCACCAAAAATTACTGAGTAAAAGTAAGTGAAACTTTTTGATATGTTTTCTCCAAAAAAGTTGAACATTTAGCTCATTTGTGTATTATTATGTAGTAATCTGATTACTAGAAATTTTACAGATTCTGTATTTTTCAATAATGCATGGTGGAAATCAGTGAATAACTAAAACAGACTGTAGATAAAGAGTATAAAGTTTAACTGCTAAAAGCTGCATGAACACAAAAGCATTTCTATCTTGTTTGAGCAAAATGTTTGTGTCTCCGTCAGCTTTCAGGTACTTTCTATTCATTACAACTCTACTACCATGCTCTGATGTTACATGTTCCTGTGGAGTGATCAGGCTGAAAGTGTGTTGTAGGAGGTTATGCACAGCCATCTGCTAAACACTAAGCTTGTTGATCAGTACAGCTGCAACACCTCTTTCCACTGGTGTCCAGTAGAGGGCCCACTAAACCATTCAAACCCAGATGCAGTGACATACCCTCCAGCCAAGTCTCAAAGTGAACAGTCATGTGGAGCATAATGGAATGCTGAGTAGCACAAGACATAGTAACCAGATTTCTACAGCATTTCTATGGTTACGTTAAATTTTCAACACATTTGTTTTCATCTATTAAGCCTCTGGCTAACCTTTCGTGTACCCTAAATTTTCACACTTAGCCACCATTCCTGACCATGCTGACAAGAGAATCTGCATCTCCCTGGGGATCCAGGCCCAGCCTCTGGAGGTCCAGACCCATGGCTACCAGCATCTGGAGCAAGGTAAGCTCCTGCTGGGTGGTCTTATCCACCAAAGCTGGGCAGGTGGGGTTACACTGTGGCCACTGACAGGAATCCACGAGGTGAAAAGGACATCCTTTAGCCGGGGTCCTGTTGTTACGTATTGCTTCCAGACTCCTGTCCCAGCATTGAAGGGCACGTGGCAGAGACGTGCCTCTAACTTGAAAACTTGTCCAGTTACTTTAGGAACAACAAGAAGGAGGAGTTATGAATTAGAAATAAAGAAAGAAAAATGGGAAGGTTGTCAGAGTTAGTAATTAAGGACCAGAAAAGGGCAAATGGCAGGAGACTGTTTTACTTTAAGGTTTGCAACTGCAAGTGTTGCAGCATACAAAGCTACAAAAGACCTTGAACTTTCAGCTCCTGACTTTGATTGCACCCACTTCAGCATAACTAAGTATACTTATATAAGACTGCAATGACCCATCAATGTCCATGTGAACAACTAAATAATCTCTATGTTAAAGTGGTCCTGGGAGGCTAGAGAAAGTGTGAAGTGGCATTTGGTGACAATGTGGTTTGATGAACAAGCAAAACAAAAACAGCAGCATGAGCTCACTGGGTAGATATGACTGCTGGGGAGAAAAAACAAGGGTGCCAGGTGAACTTGAATATCCATTCTTACCTTTTGGTAATTAGTGTGTGGGAGAGACAGGACGGAGCAAATACAGCCCTAAAAGACATGCAAAGAGAGAGCATTTGTTAAAACCCATCTTGATTTATTTTTCAACTAGCTATAGTAAAATTTGAATCTAGTCACTGCGTGATGACGACTTTTGACAGGAATGCATAGACGGCACAGAGAACGTCAAGGAACTGTTGGATGTTAACATAGAATTTGATTGTCTGCTGTTTTAAATGGCTGGCAGTTCACTCAACAGTTACAGGCTTTGATATGTAAATGTACAAATGGAAAGTGGATAGTAGCTCATCACCACTGCTCTGCAAGCTCTATTACATTTTGTTAAAGTCACCAATTCTATTTTAAAATATTTTTTTATAATTATAAATTGTAGATTGAATTGATTTCCTGATCTATTAAAACGAATGATTGTATTTGCCACTATCAATGGTCAAGAATATTAAAAGAAAACACTAAAAAGCAGTTCCGTGTTGTCGAAAGGGCTTAATTTCAATTTCAGGAAATGGCTGGAAATCAATGAGTGCTAAACATACAGTTTTTATGTTCTGTTAATGTTAGTAATGTTTAGACGTCAATATATGATAAGTTCTACGGAACTTACGTAACATCTCTCAGGGAGTTTTTGAGCTCCAAGCCCAGGTTCTGTATGTACTGCCACTGCTCCTCAGACATGCTCTGTCCCCCTATATAGATGTTTTCCACCCTCAGCTGTTCCTCATCAAACAGCCACTGTACAATAAACACAGGGGCTGTAGGGAAAATAACATTTAGTTGATCAAATCAGTAAATTCCATCAAGTCTATTAGTCACTTCCTGCCAGTTATTAAGCTGTATCCACACACACACACACACACACACACACACACACACACACACACACACACACACACACACACACACACACAGATATATACACTCCCCTGGATGAGTAGGGGTCAAACAAAGTCAGGAACTACCTGAAGAGCTACGTAGGGTCTTTTGGATTTATGTTCACCGCCATGTTCGTGATCTTTTTTTTTTCTTTCTGTGTGTACAATTTCATAAGATCTGCAGGTTTTTGCGCTGGCCTCAGTTGGTGATTAAATTTGTTATTTAGACCAGTCTCTAAAAAGTTTTTATATTTAACAGCCAAAATGAAAAAATCCACCAGTTAAACATACTGTTACTAGCCACACTGGCCCCCTTTTCAATGATTACAGTGAATACAACTCAGAATGTCATGATCTAAAAGTTTACGCACCAGCGTAGCAGTTAGAGTTTCAAGATTTACATAGAAAATCTCTTTTCTTTAATTTCAGACCCTGATTTGGAGATTTGGACTAAACGTGCTTTTATATGCTTTGCTGATTTAGCAACTTTAAAATTCCATATATGTGACAATAAAGATCTTAAAAGTTTGCATCGAGGGCTATAATATTCAGAAGGCCTCTAAAAAAATGATGCAGTCCAGATGAACTTACATTGGCTTATCATGTCATCAGCGTGGGAATCAGTCTGTTCACTGATTGAGTGAAGGAAATTCACAGTTCTAATATGTCAGTGCTCATTATTTCTGAACTGCTCAAGTCATGTCATATGGTGTGCATTTAAATTTAAAACATCATCATAAACAAAGACACCAGTCAACACTCACACGTCAAAGTAGAGTATAGTCTATGACCGAAGAAGCACTTCCACTCCTCCCCTCTTTTAAAGAGCTGCCGACATCTGTCAGGAACAACCCCATTCCACAGCCTGAGATAATAATGCACAGTTAATCAATAAAATTCACGAATAATATGATTTCCAAATCCTACATCGGGCATAGGAAGAGATCTAAATATTGTCTTCACCTGAGTCCAATCTTGATAGCATCCTCAGGTGAGCAGGAAACTGTCTCAGGGCAGTTTGGTGATCTTTGCTGCTTGCTCTCCAGAAACCAGCCTGAGTCCACGAGGCCTCGGACCTGAGCTTCTGCACCAAGCTGCTGGAGCTGACTGGCCACCCTCTCAATGTTGAGCAAAACACCTGTTCCACCAGCGCTGCAGGGGAGCCAAGAAAATGAATAAATAGTTTGGCTTTGAGGGTGACATTTTTGTTTAGGATATCAAACTGACAGTGCATGCCAGCTCATAACGGGAAAGTAAACATTTAGCAGGTTTTACATTCAGTTGATCCTGTTTTAGGGCCCGGGGACGTCTCAAGAACCATGCTGCTAACCTGGGAGGAATGTGCACCATTACTGGGCAAGGCCCTTTAATAAACATTATGTCACTGATCACAGTTGACTGTAAACATCTTCATTGTTGACAAGAGGATGCACCCAAAATAGGACTTTAATGGTAGATATGGAGACGGTCCAGATGGTACAGAGACTCTTGTCCATCAGAGCACAATAAAACAAACTCACCTGCTACCAGACAGCATGACAACCTTGGCCTGCTTGATTCCTTTAGGGATGAGATCTTTGATGACCTCACGGATGATTAGGGATCCCATGAAGTTATATTCAGCTGATAGTAAAGACAAGTATGACAAGATTTGTATTCTCTAATTAACTGAACATTTAGAGAATACATGTTTTCTTGTATCCAAAGGAGCTACGGTTACCTTATTGTAAAAGATTTGAGGAAACTTACTTGCATTTGTATTCCTATCTCTGACTTTGTCCCTGCCTTGTCGTGGCCTGGAAGGGGGTGTTGGTGCAGGCCCAGTGCCGCTCCACACATCACTGGAACAGTAAGGGATGAATCTGCCATAAAGAAGACAATCACATTTGTTAGACTAAAGCTGGAGGCCCTGAAGTTGGTTTCTTCCCTCCCCCATAAAAATCACCTCAGGCTGGAGCTGACAACTTCTGTCATATATCAGAAAGCGGCAAATCTCTATTTTGATCACACAGCCTGCATGTTGCTGAATTTCAGAAACGAAACTTTATCATAAAAGATTAAAATTGCTTGCATGGATGAAAGCGGAAAGTTAAAAATATCACCCAAAACACTACACGCATATGCCAGTTCACCACGCAGTATATATCCTGTTGTGCCACCAGACTTTTCAGACGTTTCTTTCCTCAGGCTGTGCGATCACTAAAGTCATCCTCGACATTTCAACATAAAAAACAATCTTCAAAAGAAAGAAAGAAAGGGAAAAGAAAACAAAATAAATTATTTATTCGTCATTAATCGGTGATACAGTTTTGTTGTTGTGCTGCATAATTAAGTAATCTTGTCTGACATAAAAAGGGTCACTGAAAGTGTTGCACGCACAAGGAATTGTGTTTTCAATCCTTTTTAAGTCAAGCATATTACCAGCTGCATTAAGAAGATATGTTTGCTGAATCCCTGATTATGCAACCTTTTTGTTGTTGTTGTTTTTCGATACAATCATTTTAGGAACTGTAACATTAGACACTTTATCCAACGTTTCACACACAAAAAAATCACCTAAAACAGCTTCAGGAAGCGACCTTACAGCTAAAAACAAGTTTTTTTTATAGCATTTCTCAGATTAGTGCACAGAAAAAAATGCACATTTATGTGTTAATTTAAGTTAATTTAATTTAATATAGCTGTTTTCAGTTTTCAGTTTTGGCCTGGATGTTTACAGATATTTGTGAATATTTATTCAGCATATTTTTTCTCAATGTAAGTAATGGTAAATGGCCTGTATTTGTATAGCACTTTACTAGTCCCTAAGGACCCCAAACCGCTTTACACAACCAGTCATCCACCCATTCACACACACATTCACACACTGGTGATGGCAAGCTACATTGTAGCCACAGCTGCCCTGGGGCGCACTGACAGAGGCGAGGCTGCCAAACACTGATGCCACCGGGCCCTCTGACCACCACCAGTAGGCAACGGGTGAAGTGTCTTGCCCAAGGACACACGATGAACTGGAGAAGTTTTATGACATCCAATAAAAACATCTATAACTTTTCTCCTTTAAAGAATGAGTAAAGAATCCATAGAAAATACACATACTCAGTAGCACTTGCACGCAGAAAACCTTAGTTTTAGTCCAATTTTTTTAATTTTCGAAGGTTTTTACAAAGACATTCTTTATAAATGTTACCAATTATATCTTGATTTACTGAATATTCTTCCCTAAAAATTATTTTTCTGTCAAGAGGGTTTCAATATATATAAAGTGACAGAAGATCTTGATGTAAAAACATTTCATTCTGATGTACAAACATGTGTTTATGAAGTGTCTATTTAGTAAGATAACACTTCATTTACATATTCAAACATCAAAGTTCAGAAAATTTATAATACAAAAAAATAACAATCTTCATATTTGTAAGTTGAATGTTTAATCCTACTCCCCTGCAGTGTCTCCCATTATGTACACAAATTAATTAATACAACAACTATGGGAACAAAGAAAAAGTTGTCTTTATACACCTTCATTAACCGCAAAAATACAAAGCACATCTATGCAGGTACTTACACAATATTTGTGTTATGCCAGTGTGGGTTGTCCTCAGCTTTAGAAGATAATATTCCACTTCCTGTAAATCCAACAATCGCTCATTAAACAGATGTCCACTTGCCTCACTAGTCAAAGAAAGCAACTCTGTGGAAACGTCTATGAAAGGCATTCTGAAACACTGTCGGCTGACTAACCTCTTTTAGTGTCAGGCCACCCCGATGAGCTCATTAGTCGGGGGATATTTTGGTACCTGTAATCACAGGTCTCTCTGCTGTAGCAGCACCAGCCACCTAAATATAATAGACACTAATATTAGACATTCACATCCAAGATAGGGACACCCTTGTTAGCCCATCACACAGGCCTGTGAGGAATGGTGAAAGCAATGGTTGCACCTGCAGGCTGCTACACTAACATGACCATAGTATGCATTAACTGTATTATTATGGGGTCTTTACCTTACAATATAAAGCAGCTTGAGACAATTGTTGTTGTGATTTGGTGTTATATAAATAAAATTGAAAAAAGATAATAATAACAATAATAATTCACAGTTGAGCAAAAGACTAGAATGATCTCTTTAATTTACAAACTGTCAGCATGCAGATTGCTCATTTTTGCTGATTTGTCACTCAGTAACATGCAGGAAAATGATTTGTGTTCAATATCAGAGTACAAGTAAATTTGGAAGACACTCCCCCGGTGTTAACCTCAATTCAAGTCTGTGACACGCAGCAACCAAAAAAGTTGACAGGACAAGATGACATCCACATTAAGATTCCAATGAGCGGGTGTCACGCTAAAACAAACTGACCTTAGGGGACTAAATTAACCATATGGGGTTTTAAATACTCACCTTCCAGAAATAACAACCATCGGCGGCTTCCTCTGAATTCCTTTAGGTAAAACCTGTAGAACAAATGAATGAGCATGAGGAGAAACAGAAGATAAACCATCTTTGTAAAATCACTGACTCAATCAGGAAACAGACATTAAAGAGCAAAAACAACCAGAACTTCTCACCCAGCTACTGTCCCATCATTACATGTAACTTGTGTGTTTGTGAGGTAGTGCAGCCTCATATCATCTGTCTGTTGTCCAGCTCCACGAGTCCCTGCAGCACCTTCCTGTCTTGATTCGGCTGAGCCTCCGGTGTTTCTGGAGGTGCTTCCAGTTCTTCCAGTGCTTCCTGAAGTAACATCAGCTGCGGAGGCAGACTGGCCAGCATCACCTTGTTGGATCCCACTAGACTTCTTTGTGGACTTTCCAGTAGCTTTAGCATTACGGTTGTTCTGACACCACAGTCCCCCAAGCAAGAGCAAGAAAACAAATGGACCCAGTATCTTCATATCTGAGGCAACATAAAAAATTAATTCATGCAAAACATGAGAAATCTTCAAAAACTTTCCAACTTGCAAATACTTTACCTTTCGAAGAAGAATCAGTTTTGAAGATTGCTGCAATGAACCCCTCACCCCAAGGGTCAGGCAGATAACTGGTTCTGCTGGAGAGAGAGACTGGTGAGACATTCAGTGCACTGTGACAAGGTGCGAGAGGAGGGTCCTAGTCATGAGTAAGTGATGAAGTCTTGACCAGGTTTTGATGAAGGCTGCAAATCAGCGACGACCTTTATAGTGCCACCATATGGATCAGATTTCCTCCCATTTTCTCTTGCAGCTCCTCTCAGGCCCTGAGATCATCTGGTGACGACACACCGCAAGGGGAGGTACTGGATGGTTAGTGGTGAGGAGAAAAGATAACACACGCATCTCTTCAACATATTTCAATTCTTTGCACACACCCACCTTCAAGCACTTTCCCAGCTGACCGTACCTCATGCACAAGTTCTTTTTACCCCTAACCTCCTTCTTCTCCCCCCTCCATCCGCTGCTGATTGCCATTTTTTTTTCTTATTTAAACATCTACATGGTCAGCATGACCGCACAGTCGCTTTGCATGGAATGTGACCCAGAGGTCATTCGAGCGCCCACCTCAAACATTTTCTGACATGGGAATCAGTCGTACCGTAAGGTTCCCGCATGGTCAACAGTCTAAAAGCACAGGTGGAGGAGACTCTTCTTGGTTGTAGCACCATACGCATTATGCATTGCCTCATTCTTTTAAGTACGCTCAGTTTTACAAGAATAACAGATATCTAACAATTTATTTACTGGGGTAAAGTCATTACATAACTAATATAAAGTATAGGAGCGTGGTTTAGTCCTTTTCAAAGGCACATTAACAGAAAAACATATTATAATTAAAGAATAATAGCTTCTGTTCCTTTACTTCATTTAATAAAATCATTAGTGTTATTAAAGAACTTAAGATAAAAGGTCAGGCCTTTGCAGCACACAAATTATTCTTTGTAAAAAAATGGTGGTGGTGGTGGGGGGGGGGATTAAGGCCTTCTACTTATCAAAATCCCCATTAAGATAATTCTTTGGAGCTTATTATGTCATTAGACAATCTGACTATTTAAGCATATTATTTTTATTAACTCAAATGCAGGAAGATTTGTAAATTCCTCGCACAATTTTCAGTTCAGTTTAATTTTCAAGCACTTTATGCAGATGATACCACCTAACACTTAACAGCTCCACTGTAAGACTTAATTTTAACTATCCTACCATATTTCTGTGATCTACAGACGCTGATTACAATTAAAGGAGGACTGCTGAAGCAGTTTTATATACTCTAACCTCCTTTTGGTTCTTGTCTTGGGCTAATCACTCAAGCTAAAAAAGTTCAGCGATTTCTATCCTGCAGAATTAAAGGTTTTGTGCACTGATGGTAACTTTACCCACAGCTTTGCAGACTTCTGTTTGTCAGGTTAAGTTAGTTTGCCTTTGGTGATGAAAGCGACAGAGTATTTGAAACTGATCTGTAGCTGTCGCCCCTGGGATGGCTGCAGGGTGACGTACCACCGATCACTAAGGATCACGAGCCCCAGAGCTCTAAAATTCTCATCAATGAAATGCACACCATCCCAGAGTGTCAATCAAAGCAAATAATGATCGCTTGGAAGGCCAGTGGCTACACAAGGCAGCACAGGGCTGTATAGGGTAGTCTGGGCTGAAAAGACTGCAGGGTGCACATTTCAGAATGATAAAGCAAAGAAGAGAAAAATAAATACATTATGCCAAAGGCAAATTGACATCTCTATTGGAAAACTGTACAAACAGAAAACAGCACACTTACAATCAATGTAAAATAGCAACTAGATGCTTTTGGAATGATTTAAATCTTAAAGGTTCATCCTGTATATAAACATTTCTATCAGGATACAGCCACATGTCTGAATGAATTCTGGATGTACATATGATACAATGATATAATATGTTGTCTGCAATAATCACCCAACCATTTAAAGACTTACAAACAAAGCAGACAGTTTTCCTTGGGTTTGTCTTATTGCTTTGGCATGAAAAATGGTATTTTGTCTCATTTTCAAGCACCTCGTTCTATTTTATCTACTTTCAACTATGGCCAGAAACAAAACAAAGCTACTCAAAAATATGTCTGAGATCGTATGTGCCTACACGCAATAAAAATGTAGCCTAAGGCCTATACCGAATTTGATCTACCGAGCTGAACAATTCTTCATTCCTTCAGTTGTCTTGAAGCATGCACACCACCATCTGTCTTCCCAGAAATCAATGCAACAATCTGTTTAACAGATACCTCAAATAGCTAAAAAACGAAAGAAGTTGCTGTAAATCTATCACCATTTCGCGAGAATGTCACGAACAGAGAGATGGCATTGCTGCTATTTTGTTATTCTTTCATATGGGATTGGACAGAGTGATACGTTTTTTAGTACAGGCCTCAGATCAGCGGATCAAAATGAATTTGTGCTCTAGATCTTGACTGATTCAACTCCCAGAGCATTTCAGTCTTGTCCCTTTGTAGCTTCTGCAGCAGACACTACCAGACCACCACAATCACACACTATGAGTGAGACCAGACATGCTTCTGGAGCCTATCATATGTGTATTTTTCCTTTGATAGACAAACATTGTAGATAACACATAAGGGGCTTGTGTGACATGTTGAACTTCACCCTGACCGGGACAACAACTTGACCCCTTGTGCAGCATAGAAGGCATTCTTTTTCCCCTTGTGTTGTTATGTTTCACAGCGAGCCTCCAAGGTCAGGATACCTCAGGCTTCGGGTGGTCCGGGCACTTTGTCTGCTGTGCATGTGTGTCATCACCAACCACAAGAGCTGAGGGCTCAGCCATGAGCGAGAATATTTGACGGCTGATAACTTCAAAGAACAACGATCCAGGGACGGCTGTCGTGATCTAAATTCCATTGCTTACACTAAAGCACAGAAAGGTTGCGACCCACGCGTAACAAGTATAAAATCCAGCCCTCCAACTTTTACAGTAAACCTTTTTCTTTAGAATAATTAAAACTCTCATGGGCTGCATCAATACACCAGCAAAACTTTAAATAAGTTTATGATCCAAACCTAATCGTAGCTTGAAGCCTCCTTTTCACGTTGCATGTAATCTGAAAATCTGCAAGAGCATCACTTGTTGTCACCAGCAGTGGAGGGCATAGCTGGACATCGAGGGCCATGATTAATAGGTGATAAGAGTGGCATCTTTACAAGCGACACGAAAACGAGCCTCAGGCAAGAGATATGAGACTTGGCCAGAGCACTACTGCCAGAGCTCTCCATTCAATCAGTGAGGATGACAGAAAGAGCCTTAGCGGGATCGGTGTAAAGCGCTGAGCCACTGCAGGAGGCTAGCAGGTGGGGTGGGAAAAACTATTCCTTAAACCAGGTGTTAAGAGGCCTTGCACGGTAACCTTCTGCAAGCTGCTTATGCATCACAGTAAATTGAGGAGGGTAAGCAGCAGCAATACAAGTTGTTGAATTCTGGGGGATGGGGGTGTAATGTAACATACAGAAAAGGATAGATGACTAATGAATAAGTCTTGTTTGCTTTGACACACTGCAGCTCATTCTGCTGATCCCTTCACAGCCAACTATGTTCTGTGTGCACTTTATTCCGATTTCAGACACAACTTCATCCAAGTAAGTTCCTTGAATTCCACAAGGAAAATTTTGATGTACAAAGGGCAAACGGAGATCAGAACACTAAAAGCTTCACATCATGAAAGCATATTGCAGATTTGTATTACTGAAGTTCATACTGATGTTGCACAGCTTGCACACGTTCTGTTTTTCCCTGAACAATTTAAATCAGTGGAGGTACAATTATTATTTTTATGGACTTTTACACTTTCTAAATATTCTTTTAGATTTGCATTAATTGCTGAAGATGTTTTAAATATCATATACAAAGTAAATACTAAAATAAAGCGACGTGCTGGTAAGTTCATACTCAAGCAGCAGTTCCAGGGCTGAAAAATGAAGTCAATATAGACATTACAAAAAGAATACAGTTAACCGTTCCTAGAATGACCACTTAAAGTTAGCTGCAAGAGCAACCCGTCCCCACCACCCCCACGTAAAATTCAAAAACTGTATAGGAAAGTCCAATGTAGACTCTACATCTAAAAGGTGAACCCAAAAGTTTAACCTGTTCTTTCTAATAGCCGGCAAAAGCAGACCCTTCTGGTTCAATTCAGACTGTGGCTGTGAGAAAATGATCATTTTGTAATTATGATTTCTGATGTTAGTCAGAAAGGACAATAAAGAAGGTCATGCTTTATGGTGTGTCTTTTGTAAGGTAGCGATTAACCAGACCTTATGCATTCACACTTTTGTTCAACACATTCAGCTTCACTAATACCAAGACGGCGAGAGCCAAAAGTGGATCTACCGGTGGTGGAGTGATTAGCACGTTGACTGACAGAAAGAAGGTTCTGGGTTTGAACTCTTACCTCGACCTTTCTTTAAGCCTTTCAGTGCAAATATATGTATGCATGTTAATTGGTGATTGTCTGTTCTTGGCAATAGATTGCAAAATTGCTGTATGAATGTACACTTTATATATAACTTGTAATCTACAGCCCTTTGAATGGTCAGTAAGGCTGATAAAGCATCATAGAAATGTGAGTATCCATGACATATAGATACAGTCTATAGTTACATAGACATATTTACAGACTTTTTAAGCCATGTTCTCCTTTTATAAAAGCAGGTTTTATAACTCCTGGACTTGAAAACTATAAAGGCTAAAATTGTGCATTATCAGGGTTGTAGCCTCTCTGAGTGACAGGTGTTTGCAGGTTAAATCTGATTAGCCTGGTTGTCTGTTACCACCGCAGCTGATTTGAAACAGGTTTGGTTTGGTGACTTTTGGCAGATTTTTAATGCAAATACTTTGGTTTTAGCACTAATTAGCAGCTGTGAATGCACCTATCTAAATAAGATAGCTAGCATTAGCTGTTCACTTAGCACTGCTCTCTCATCCAAATCTGGTCACCTCTGGTGACAAGGAAGACATGATGAAAAGGCCCTAATGCAAATTTCAATTATTGAAAATGGACATTCACAAATAAGTGGCTGAAGTCACAGTGGCTACGCCCATTTACATTTATATACAATTATTTATAGCTTTAATTACTGACTTTACACTATGCAGTTCAATGGCTTTGCTCGTGTCTTACCTAAGTGGGGCACTGGTTCTGATAGAAGGATGGTTGTGTTGGTGCGGGACAGGGAGGGTGTCAAGCTGCGCTAGAGTCAATAGCTTTAAGCATCTTTGGAGCTCATGACATAGTGGAGCAGCAGCGTGGCCTTGGAGTCATGCTGGATGAGCCACCATGCCTGTCAGTATATTGATTGATACCAGTGGAGGGGTCACGCCATGCTCAACTCCGCACTCAACAATAAGTCCTTCACACAAGTCCTACAACTTCATCAACAAACTATCACACTACCCCACGTGTAGGTCCCATCTGAAAAGAAGATGGGACCTAGATGTCCATTTTGATGTCCATTTTCCATTGATTCAAATACATTTCAGTTAAATAAAATAGTTCTTATTAAAGAAATCATATATTTCTTATTAAAGAAATCATATATTTTATACCACAATGAAAAGGGATCATTCGGTGCATCCCTAATTAAAATTCCAAAAGAATTCATCTACTATAGTTTAGGATTCTCTGTGGATGCTAAAGAGAAAGGGAGACATGTAAAAAGGGTTTAAAGGTATGTGCCCCAGAAATCAGTTTTCCAGCTGAGGATTTTGGTTTTATTTGCAAAGATCATGATGAAGCAGTTAAATCACAAAAACAGCATAGTATTATGTTCATACTGATTCTACAGTCATGCATATATGCACAAAATATTCTGCCAATTCATGAATCATATGCACTTAGCAATATTACTGGAAATGCTATAGGGATGTCAAAACAATCCATTTCATTTTTGTTGATGGGTCTCTGCTGAACTTACATTTTACATGAAACGTTGCTTGATAGCCAGTTTTCATACTTACTGTCTGATTCGGTGGATTTGACAGAACGAAAGATTTTTTGCACTCACAGACACAAATAGATCTATACTCCAGACTTAACTTCACCTAAAAGTTCTTTGATGTTGCAGTTCTATATACTGAAAATCATTCTGAAATGTATGTGGTTGAATATGGATAACAGTTTTTCGATATGAATTAAAGAATTTTAGGTTTTGCTCAGTTTAACCTTCCTAGAAGACTGACCTTGATGTGTTTTTCTCTCACCAAAGCCGTTGGTGGTTGGCACTGCACGGCAGGCCATAAATCACAAATTCCAGCTTCCAGTGATGTCAGTCCTTTGCATCTTGTGTTGTCACTTCACAGTGTGAAGATGTGAACACGTGGTCACTCTTTCACGCCACACACCCCTCAGTAACCCAAAAGATTTCCAATATGTTTAGGCATTTCGATGCATTTGTACATACACATATGCACAGAGCACACTACACTCATTTACATGTCAATAAAAGGGTGGGGGAAAATGAATGTGTTACAGATCAAACTAAAATTTACATAAGTTAGTCCCTCAATGCAGAACAGAGATCTAAAGCATATAGTAACATCACACCACAGGTATTTACTGTATGTGCAGACATACCCCAGAACAGTAAAATGTTTACTGTTTGCTATTTATAGAGCATGGCCGTTGACCTGGAAAACCAGATGTAGATGAAAAGCTCCACTGACTCCTCTTGATTTATAAAACCCCCCAAAACTTCAGATGGATGTAAATTTAAAATATATAAACAGAATGCAATGACTTGCAAATTATTTAAATCCTATATTTCTGTAAAAATAGTACAAAGGCACGACATTAAATGCTAAAAAATTTGATTTTATTTTTAGATATTAATGCAGCATTTTGAATTTGATGTAGCAACACATTTAAATAAAAAGTTATAGGCAACAAAAAACACATGAAACACGGTGAAACATCTCACATTTAACTAGTAACAGGATAGTAACCTCACTAACCTGCAACTTCAGAGTTTTCAGAGTCTTTCATATATATATATATATACCACCTCTTGAAAAAAAAAGTGATTGTATTTGAATTAAAAAGAAAGAACACATGTTGAAAGCTGCCAGACATTCATTAAATCATATCAAACTACTAGCAAAATTCTATCTACTTAATTCCTTGTGCTCTCAGTTCTAGAGAAGTACTTTTTTGCTATTAGTTACCATAAACCCCAGAAAGGCCTTATTACTGGCAAACACCAACTATTAAAGCCAAGAAGTAATAAAATCTGTATCCGAAAGATCTTATGACTTATAGGGATTTGTATTTTTCGTGCTGCTGAAGATTTACAACTGCAATTATTCATGGGTAGCAAGACAGTCCCAGTTTAGTAAAGTTTTATTGCTCTCTTCAAATTCTTGTTGCCAATTTCTGAGTCTGTGTTTCAGCAAATTCCTTTTGATACTGAGAAAAGAACCTAAACAATGCACATGATCTCCTGATGGTTTTAAATGATTGAAGAATTGACCAGAATGTGCAGACATTATTTTTATATAAATATAAATATATATATATATATATATATATATATATATATCGAGCACGATATAAGATATATCGAGCACACCATTTGTGTTTACATATGGTGGATAATTTAGATGTAGTCTACACTACAAAAGGAGCTTTACATATGTTGCTTTATTTAAACAGTTACACCTTGCTATAAAATTGTCAGCATTATTAATCGGGCTCAAAGATAATGTATGATGATCTACCTTTGATTTGCAAAGCTGCCTATTGTCTCATGTTTCTGATCTATAGTGGGTGACCTCCTGTGATTATAAAAGTGAATGTCATGCGTTTCCATCCTATCCTGAGATCGTGAGAATACTCCAGGCTTTGCTCACAGTAATTAGTACTTGGTCACGAAAATCAAATAACATGCAGTCAATAAAGGCAAGCAGGTACAAATAAAATGGAAAAATAATGGGGAGATGGGGATTATGGCAGCCACACTCATGGGTCAGTTGAACTACCAACTGTAATTATAAACTCTATGTATAAAGTGGCTGTAGCGAGCATTCATCCACTGTAACCCAGTTCCTTTCTTTTCCTGGAGCATCGAGTTAGCTTTTTTGGTGATTCTTTGTTTATTAAGCCAGATTTAACTGTATTCGTATGAGAGGATGAAGTGCTTAGCTTGGTTCACGAAGCGCATGCAACCAGGGCTCAAATGTGAGCATCAAAAGGTCTCGAAAACTCCTCAAGCAGCCACTTGAGGCTGGTTTCAAAATATGATCCTTACCCATAGATTACCAAACTAAAATGACTACCAAGAGTCAAAGAAAAAGGCACAAAGTTATACTGGTGCTTTCCTTTTACCTCGAACGTTGGAGCTGAAAATGACGTCATACCCAAGTTGACAGCGTTCCTGTAGCAGTAGTCAGAAAAACTGGCGTTCGTTTGCTCCCTAGCAAGTTAGCCTTTCAGTTTTCACTGGAATATAACACAAACACTTTTTTCCCTCCCCCCATTAAAAACACTGCTGTAGCGCATTCATGAATACACCCTGGTTTAGTTTCTGTATGGCTTATTTAGTGAGTCACAAACATCTAACAGTGATAATGCAGACTACAAATTATTTAACTTGATCTTTTACTGATGGACATTAAACAATTCTATTTTTCAGGAATGAAGGATAAAACTGCATATTAACCCCTGAAGTCAGGACCTGACCTTATGCTAAGGTAAATGGATCTTCACACAGGGCTGCAATAGCATAAAGCAAATGTAAAGATTGACCTGCAGTCAGGCAGCCGCCATTAATAAGCAGCTGAAAGTGAAATCTGCATATTTCAATATCTCATCTAACATGTGCAGGCTGAACCACTTATGATGGCACAATCAAACTGAACATTTTACTATGACTCTGTCTGTGGTTTTTATTTTTTTTATATTTATCAATTCACATACAATGAATAAATATCAGATTTTCAGTTTTTTTAATAACATTATTATCATCTGCTCAACCAACAAGATGATTAATACCCCCCACTACTGGCCATGAGTCAGCATGTATCATATGCTCATGCTCAAAAAAATGCTAAAACTAGGAGAAATCAGGTTTGGGTCACAACTGAATGGACATATGGACAGAATGATACTGAGTCAGGGGGGGAATGAACATTTGGCTCAAGCTACACAACCTGATGAATATTAGGGGCCCCTGGACAAGCCTTCTTGCTCAGTGACCTAATGTACCCAGAACAGCTGTGTGAGGCTGCTTAGCAGTTAGGCCTGGATGACAAGTCATTGCTCAGCTTGATATATGAACTATTACATGTGAAACAGAATGGTATGGTGGTGGTAGTGGTGGTTGTGTGTGTGTGTGTGTGTGTCTGTACTTGGATTAATATGTTCTTATCATGCGTGTTTAGGGAGTCGAGCTTTTGGTCAAAGGCAGCTAAAAGTTATTAAAATATTGGTCTTTGCAGCTCTTGCCGATAAGAAAAACACTAAAGCAACTTAAGGCACAATTATATGAAAAATATGTTATGTATGTGGGGGTAACTGGATACATGTACAAATGGAAATATCTAAAGTCCATGAGTATCTTTATTTCACCAGTTTCTCACTTCCTCATCAACACTGACACTTTTCAGACAGGCAGACTGACCTTCCTGCAGCAAGCACAAAAGTAACACAACACAAAAGTAAAAATTTGCCTTCAGAAAACAGAACCAAGGCCTGACATTTATTACAGAAATTTTAACAGATACGATCAGGTACAGGTACGTTGTGCTTCATTTACATTTACAAAGATGCAGAGTGAGAACACGGGTCCAAATTAAGTCATTTACAAACTTGAGTCAGAATAACAAAACAATTCAACTGCTTTAAGAACAGTGTTAGATACGTTGGGAAACATATATTGCAGCTTTGCAGCCTAACTGTATTGCATTTTTTAATAGCCAGTATCCAGGTACCTAAAACACACACACATACAACACACATTTAGGCAGCAGTACTTTCAACAACTTAAAAATTGTAAAGACAGTTAAATACTCTAATGAAGCAATATTTATTTATTTCTGTGTGGAGTCATTTTTCTAATTGATATAAAATTAGTTTTCGGTGCTGTCAACAAAGCAAAGGTGGCTATTTTAAGGAATCTAAAAAATAAGACATAAGAGTTATTTATCATTTTTTTCTCTGACACATAATTCCATATATCTTGCTTCATATATTTGCTGTCTTCAGCATATATCTATAATGTAGAAAGTAATAAAAATAAAGAAAAAAAAAACATTGAATGAGAAGGTGTGTCTAAAGTTTTGACTGGCAGTGTGTATATATTACATTTAAAGACATAAAATACACTTACATTTTCAGCATCGTGCGCCAGTCCTGTATCATGATGTTCCATCTCATCATCTCTAAATTCCTTTATCACCTGTTAAATATATTCATGATAAAACAAATTGATTTAATTAATTAATTACATTTCACTGCACAAAATTCTCAAGCTATTTGGCCTTGAGTTGGTTACATTAAACCCATTTTCTTTTCAAAATAACTGCAAATAACTGAGTCATGAAAAATTTTATACACCGTGGTCAGAAAATGTGTATCTAATAAGAACTGCTTTGTGCTGAAAAGTGCTTTGTCCCCATCTGGAAACATCCAGAGAGGTAGAGTCACTCTTGACAGTATATATGAAAAAGCCACTGGTGAAATGCCAATTTTATTCCATGTGCTATGATCTGTGAAGCTGCGTTGGTGTGTGGAACTTGTCCAAATTAGAAGTTAAATAAACTTCAACCTGCATCAGTGCGCAGTAACAAATGTCAGTAGCCATTAAGTGATGTAATTGTGTAATGGCGAAAGCACTGAAGTCAAAAATGTCAAAAATCATGCTGCATAACCTTGGAGAAATTGCCTATAAAACTGTAAAACTCTCCAAGTAAACCTGAACTGTACTGAACTGCTTAGATAAACAGAAAAAATTCCACCCACGAATAGATTTAACACTGAAAGTCAACAGAGATCCAGGAAGAGAACAAGGCTGTGCCAGAGGTTTGACTGTGGTTGGCTTACATGCAAAAAAGAAAAAAAAAGAAAATGATCCAGCTGCTAGGATTGCACTAAACAATAAATGAGTGAAACAATCAACAAAGACAGTTGTAATTTTTTAATAAATGCAATTAGAAATATGCACAAGCTAACTATAAACCCATATGGAAAAGAAATAGTAAAAACATATATGATTTACTCATGAAAGTGGCCACTTTCATGAGTAAATCATATATAAATCATATAAGGCTTGCATGATTTACTCATGAAAGTGGCCACCTTCTCATTACTTTCATATATTTTTTTTAGTAAGTATACAAAACATACAAGTTTCATTATATAATTTTTCAAGGGATCTTATATGTGTTTTCACTCTTGTATGCTTTTCATACAAGTTTCATACAAGACAGATAAAAACTTTATAAGATTTATATATATCTTTTCCATATGGGAAAGACCGAGACCATTTCAGACTCATATTGGCATTAATGGGATACAGACATCATTGAATGAAATTTTCCTCAAACAAAATTTAAGGTGGTTTTATTTATTTGCTGGTTAGATAACTCTTACTTAAATGTAGTAATGTTAGTAAAAGGCGATTAGCGATTAGGTACAAAGCTGTATTAACTAGCTTGAAACTGAGTTTAATTGATTAATTATTATTTAGCGTGGCTTGTAACAATCACCATAATCAAAAACATTCAACATTATTTCCATTTTGGTATGCTAGACTCTAATCTCTTTTTTTTGGAGGGGCAGGTGCCTAATATTATCGCCCTTCGGCTCCTCTTTAGACTCAGCTGTTGCCACAATCTCATAATGAACAATATGAATTTCATGCACAGTAAAGGGCAACCACAGAGCAGAGCTACGGAGATAAGAGACTCACTTGTAAGAGTTCAGTGTATCTCTCTGGGTCCTTCTCCATCAGAGTTCTTATCTGGCTGTTATAGTGTTCAGTGATACTCTCTTCCACTGCCACAGTACAGGCCATGGCCCCTTCTTTTCCCAGTAATGCAGATGATGCCCCTTCAAAAGAGAGAGATACATGCTGTTAACATTTAATGAAGAGATTTCCTACTGCTTACTGTTTATACACTTGTTAATGACACGTCAGGGAGCCATTGTGAAATTCAATAATCATTACTCTTTGATGCATTTGTTTATCTTCTCAGCAAAATTATGTCTTTATGTGTTGTACCAACCTAATACAAACCCAGCAATATTCCAGAAAGGTAACAGTGCTGTGGGGCGAACTCTGTTCTCAGCAAGAATTTCATTGAATTTCTCAAGGTGTTTCTTTTCTTGATCCCACATTTCCTGTAGGAAAAAAAGCGCAAAGTGTCAAAATTTAGGGACATATACTGATTAGGGCTGTTCGATATAACGATATATGTCAGATGACGATATAAAAACGTCTATCGTTTCATTTTACGCTATCGTTTGATTCCTGGTGTTGCAAAATAAATTGTTTATGGCAATATTTTTCCATCGTTTTGATGGTCACTGTAGTGGCTATATTAATTTCTTAAAGTTCTCTCCTTCTCTTATATTTAATATAATCACACTACGGACGGACAAGCGCCTGTTTTTATGCTTTGTCGTTAGCAACAACAACGGTAACAGCATCGCGTGTTCGCTTGTTTATTTTCCACATAAACCTTTCACAATAAAGCTCAAGATCCTGTTGAGACTTTTCAAAGTAAACTGAATCACGTGAAAGAGTATGCAGACTGTTTACGGATGAGAAGCAAAAAGGAGCCATCAGGTGCTAAAAAATAAACCTTAGATTCAAACGTTAGAACAGGCTTTTCCCCGCAGCACGCCGTGTAATAAATACTCACAAAGAAAACGGCGGCCGTTACAACTTATGTATAAAAATGTATCGTTTCATGCATCGGTTAAAACACTGGACTCCAGCTACATGACGCGCAGCTGGAAACACTTCCCCCAAGACGAGCTGCCCGAGATTCACAGAATTTACAGAAAATTTTACATTTTTGTGATTTCTATCGTTATCGGACGATAGAATTCTTATATCGGGATATGAGATTTTGGTCATATCGCACAGCCCTAATACTGTGGGGGCTGTGCGATATGAAAACATACGGACACTTTTAACATAAATTTAAAAAAAAAAAAAAAAGGAAGGGAAAATTTTAAAAAAAAAAAGGGTACAGCTGTCACTTTCATTTTTATTGCACAAAAAAAAAAATAAAAAAATCAGGACCATGAGGCTAAAGTGCAAACTGCACACAGAAACAACTATCCAATGCAGCAGCTAACATGAGATCAGCTCTTTCAGTGATGAGCAATAAGGCCTCTGTTAGTTTACCCTCTATTTCTAACCATTCCTAGTTCTATGTGCCATGTCTGGAGAACTGACTGAAGGAAAGATCTTGTGTATGTCCTCGTTAGGATAAAGATCTGTGGCAGTCAGTGGGAATTTAGACTTTTTATATGGTTAACTGGTAATCATGTGACAATTCTTCTCAGGTTGTAGAAGAACCAGGATGTAATTTGCAGGGGAGTCTATATGTCCCTATAAGTAAGTTTTACTAAAGTTTTTTTAATTTAAAAAAAAAAAGAGAGAGAAATGAACTGGATTCAGAATTTTGGGAGACTCAGAAACCCCCTAGAAATACTGTTTATCAACCACATGCCTGAGAATTAACATCAAACAGCAGTGAGATGTGCAGCCTGTTCTTTCATCTTATTGAATTTCATCAGCTGCCTGCAAGATCCTGCAGAAATCATGTGCACGGTTTACTGGCTTTACGTGATGGTGCTGCAGCTGCTGTGACAGGCTGATGGAGAGGAACAGACATGCTCGTATGTAAAAAGATCAACCCTAATACGGGCATCTTTCACTGCATCATTCAGCTTATTTCATTTAAAATATTGTATTTAAGAGGAAGGAAGAAGAAGGAAGATTTAAATGGATTGTTACGTTCGACTGGATTGCCTTTGTCCAAAGAGGCAAACATGACACTAAGAGTACTATGCATAATCATTTAATTAAAAGTAATTTGAGTATTCTTGTAAAAGCTGCTGTTATGTTTAAATTTATATAATAATTCAATAAACTTAACCACAGCAACAACTGGGGGCTGAACCCCCTGTTATTTATTTGTTTTTTTTAATAAATTATAATCTTGGTGTGACACAGAAGTAATGAAATGATCAGTTTATATCAGTTTATTCGGTTAATACCTGAATGAATGGCCCAGTCTTCGATCGACCCAACACTGCCATCTGGCCGGCATAGATGCGGTTGGCTCCATATTCTCCAGCATGGTCCACGCGCAGCATCCGGTGCACCATCTCCTTCTCCTCACTGTCGCGCGGGGGCGGAATTACTCCGTAAGCGCGAGAGCTCTGCTGCAGAGTTAGTGCTAAAACAAAGTAAAAGACGTATGTAAAGCTCCTTCAGTCAACCGCCTTGAAGCTGAAACATTTATAATTACACGACTCTTAAGTGCCCACTATGAAGGTCACGCATTTACTTCGTTTACAAACTAAGTAAATGTCAAGAGTTTGAGTTGAGAAAACTGACAATGACGAGTAATCTATCAAATATTTGATTTAGGCTACATTACGTTTACAAGTGTAGACCCAGTCTAGTCTTACACCTACAGATAAACGTAAACTGTATGCACTGATAGACGCTACATACTGTGAGGGTTAGATAAGTATTTTTAGCATGTAGCACCGTAGCTTCCAGGTATCACTGCTTACCTCTGCATTTTAAACACTGACGAATCATCGCTGTGCTATTACTCTGTGGCCAGTGGCAAAAAACTCTAAGTGCGGCTGTCTGCATGATAGTCCGGTAATGGTTTAACTAGCTGTGTAATTAAAAAAAACATGCATCAAACTGACATTGAACGCCAGTAACTGCACGTAACGGACGTCTGCTCTTCTTCTTCGTTTATTTAATTGCGGGCGCCAACTAGCGTTTAGGATGTGTTACCACCACCTATCGAGTTTCCCTCCCTGGCAGGAGGAATATTTTCTCTGTCAACCATCATGTTTCTGAATTAGGTGAACTAAAATTAAACTAAAAACTACGTTTTTGAAGTTTTTGGAATAATAAGTTAAATTGAGGAAAATAAAAACCAGTCAGCTTTTTTTGTTGTAACACAGCCTGGCTGATGATCAGACTTGTTGACAAGATAGCTGCCTAAACAGTAAAGTGTTATATTTTGATCATGATACCTATTTTGAAGGTCGCAAATATTGATCATGCCATTTTATTATATTTAAAAGTCAGGACGAGGCATTAACCCATTACAGTTGGTTGCTGGTTATTCTAATGTGTGAAGCACAGAAAGAAATTTATAGGTTTTGCTATAATTGGTTGGGCGTGTTGCACAAACTAATTAGTAAAATAAACTGAGAAGTAAAAGAGGTTTCTGAACAGCCACGTTCAGGACAAAATAACCTTGCTTCACTACAATGTGTCCAATAATTTTTGAGGAATAGTGATTCTTGTGAGTTGTCCCTTCACCTCAGCTTTCATATGACTCTCTAAGCAGGACTGCTGTGGTTAAAAAATAAAAATAAAAATTCAGAAAATTCTTCCAAATGGCATTGAAACTAGCTTAGCTGTTTCAGGCTGTTTTTGCTGTGCGTGTTATACTAAAAGAGTATGAAATACTAATATGCAGTAAGTGAAAGTAGCAATACAACAGTGTTAAAATACAATACAATCCCAGCCTATCTAAGCCTATCCCAGCTGATTACCACTCCTACTCAGGGCAAATATATAGAGACAGAAAAACACTTACTACATGAGCATATCTTTGAACTGCTGGAGTACCCGATGGAAACCTACACAGGCACATGGAGAACATGGAAAATTAATTTAAATTCAATTTAATTCATATAGTGACAAATCACAGTAGCATCGCCACCTCAAGACAGTTTATACTGTAAGGTAAAGACCCTACAATAGTACAGAGAAAACCTCAACAATCTGATGACCCTCTATGAGCAAGCACTTGGCAACGGTGGTAAGGAAAAACTCCCTTGTAACAGGAAGAAACCTCTGGAAGAATTGACAGAAAAGGGGCAGCCACTCCACACAGAAATGCCCCAGTTAACCAGAGGACTCAAACTCAAGATCTTCATGTTATGTGGTGACAATGCTAACCACTCCACCATGTGCTGCCCAGACTCAAACCTCTGTTTATCCGTACTAAATACTAGTTAATGCCTCAAGAAGGAAAACCTAATCATCAGAATGGCTAATTTCAGGATTTTACACGTTATACTATAAGATATTTATTGTTGATTCATTGAGAAGTACATCTCTTTACATTCCCCAGCTTGTTTAGCTATTTTATCCCCTTGTGATTTACTCCCCATATAAGCCTGACCTATGGTTCTATAAGATGTAGTTGCACTAGTGTTTAGTATGTTTAACAGAGTGTATCTGGGCTATTTAGGTAGCCAGTTTGAAAATAATATGTCCCTGTGTAGTTTATTTTGTTCAATCCACTGTAATACTGTTACAATGTATATAATTTTGGAAACAAAGAACACCTTAGAGATCAAGTTTCCTTTGATCTGTCAATCATAACTATATCTGCCTTATTTCCTTTTTAAAAATAGTTTCTATAACTGAAATAAAACTTAATTTTCTTTAAAATAAAGATCAGAGAGAAGAACATGTCAGAATAACTACTAGAAAATGAGCTAAAGACCTCTGTGTTTCCTTATGTAACACTTTGTCTTTTACCATTTAGTCACTTCCCAAACAATTTCTTCCCTTCTGCCCCCGTGCAAAATTATAGTGCATGTATTTTTCCATATGCAAACATGTCTCTTTGTTTGCACACAGATCAAAATATCCTTAAAGGTTCGTCACAGGATGGCATGCTTTTTAACAATCATTTTATTAAAACAATAGCAAGAACCTTAAAGAGAACTGATTTATATTAAAATTTTCTGTAATGATTTTTGTCAGTACTAGAAATCAGAAATTCTCTTAACTTGGATAAAGGTCTGGAAGCAGAGGATCATCAATGAAGCTACCTTGTCTGAAGGTTTGGTTTGTTGATTTTTAATGTGAGGCTTGCAGTCAGCATGAGCAGTTTAGAATATTTTATTAAAATATTGCTTAGGTTACAAAGATACCAGCTCATATTAAGAAAACACAATGAGCTTTGAAGTACTTTATTAAAAATCATTATACCTAAAATATTCAGCACAAAGCTGCAGGCAGTTCTTTGGTGCAAGAAGAAAGCCTGAATATGTTCATCAAGATAACTGAGAAACTAAGATACATTATAAAATGTAGTCTTATTTGGTTCTTGTGCCTCCTCGTTCTCGGTGTTTGCTTCAGCATGACCAGGAAGGACTCAAAGTGTTCTGTTGTATAATCCTCCATTGAGTCACTAGCTGCTTATTGCTGTGCAGGTTCACAGGGTCAGCATTCTGGGCAACTAGTCACTAGCCTGTCGCAGGATTATATCACAACACAAACAAATCCACACTAAACACGTAATTTAGAGTTCAACCAGTTCACTCGGCCTACGTATCTTTGCCCTGTGGGAGGAAAACAAGTATTTAAAGAAAAAAGTAAATAGAGAAGAGAAAATTACCTTCTGGTCGCACATGCTCATTTTTTCTGCGTCAAACAAATCATGAGTTTGCCTTTTGTTTAGGCTTGTTATTTAAGGGAGCAGCCGGAAGTGACACAGAATTCAAGACTAAACATTCAAGCGACAAAAATTAGGGTTTTCAGGAGCAACTAGAGATGTTGCTGATAGTCAACAGATGGCAGTGTTGCACAGATTAAGACATTTAAGCAATCTGTCCTCTCCAGCTGGTCCCAGATTCCATGGCAGTTTCAACTTGTTGATATGCACTTCAGTGAGGCCTTCCCAGCATTTTTTTTTTTAAATTTTATTGTAAATAAAATAAAAGAATTGTGAAAGTCACCGCCTTAAATCATAATAGCCTGTGGTCTAGGCCTAACCCACCACCTGTCACTGTTATTCCGCTTCATGATATTACTTTGTACTTTTATTTAGTAAAATGTTTCCTGCTTTTGATGAGTAAAAAAGAACTACTTTGACAAAGCACATCAAATAGTTAGGACAGAGGAATCTGTGGAATGATGAGGTCGGCTGCTGCATAGCTGCGATAGTCATGAGTAAACAAGGCCAGGATAGTGAATGGTGGGGTGTGTCGGTTTTGTCTGTGTGTGTGTTTGTGGTGAGACGCCCGGTTATGTGTTTCCCTATCTGTCTGTCTGACTGTGGGTGGCTACATATGTGTGGCTGCACGTCGGTAAATGTGGTTTGCCTTTGTCCTTTCTGCTGGTGTGTCGGCCATAGGTGTGAGTGAGGCTAGATTAAAGTGAGCAACTTTCCTGGGAATACAAACCCAAACAGGTCCTGGGTTGATTTTGTCATTTCTTTTTTTTTAATAGTTGAAATATAATTGTATTTATTTCTTTGTGAATTTACACTATAGCCTAAATCTGTCCTGCATTAGTAGAATTTTGTGCTGATCTTTTGGAGTTGGTTACTAAAGGATACAAGTTAATATCCTGTTTTATCTCGATAATATGGGAACCTCCAGGGCTGATAAATAAAGCCAGTTTAGAACTGCTAGGATTGACTTCTCGAAGCTGCCTCCAAAGCCATAGACACCCATGTTAAAATGCCCAAAGTTACAGCCAAGTAAAGAAAATAAAACCGTTTTTAATTTTATGACTTTTATGGAGGGGTGAATTTTTATAGAAATTCACGAGTTTAAAATATATTGAGGTTTAAACTTCTGTTTAATTATGTGGCCATTTTATATCATTTTATATATCCATTTTATATCAGGTGGGTGGTATTTACTCATGTTCAGCATTCAGCTGTGTTAAAAGACAGTATATGGAGCTTTGGGGTTTCTCAAAGCTCAAACTAATTCCATCCATCCAGCTTCCACTTATCCAGTTCAAGGTTGGGGGGCAGTGGAGGCTACCCCAGTTACTATTGTTACGTTATAATATTATTTTATGCCATGTTATACCCCTAATTAAAGATTGTGAATTATTATGTAGTTTTAGTTTGCATTATTCTCCTGAATTAGAAGAAGCTGATAACTATTGCATTAGTTAAACTGATTTGCATTACATTAGACTGCTGATTTATTGTGGATGAATGATATTGTTTTATGATGTTATAAGAAATACTGTTTGCAGAGAGTCATCGCCTTATTTGTCTGATTAGAAGAGAACAGAGCATGCTGGAGTTTTCTGCCCCATCTCAGCAGGAGCAGATAAAACGGGGAGCCAAGGTCGTAACTTAGGCGCCGTGTGAGAGAAAAGCATGTGAATGTTTAGGCTTTTATGATAAGGTGGGGGCACCAGAGGCTATAAGAGTTTGAGTAATCCTCCACCATTTTGAGATCAGAGGCTGTCTGCATTCAGTTTCCATCTCCCACGTGTGTGATCATTAAAATCATCGTTTGACCTGACCCGGCCGGACCAGTGTTGTTATTGTGGTTTTTTCTCTTGTCTCCATCCCCAATATTTTGAACCATAACACTATATTGTGTGAGGTGGGGCACCCTGAACAGGTTGCCAGTCTGTCGCCAATTTAGAATCACCAGTTAAACCCTATGCATGTCTTTGGACTGTAGGAGGAAGGAGGAGTACCCAAAGTGAATCCACACAAACTCAGGGAGAACATGCAAACACACAGCGTTGAAGTAAAGGTGCGCTGCACTGTTGTGCCACTCTCCAAATTTAGCTTTCCCTTTAATATCACAATATCATATTAATAACTAAGCTCCCTTCAGCTGAGAAGTTCCATCGTCAACTATGGTCAAGTTCAGCTAAAAAAGAAAAAAAGGCCTTTTTTGAATCTACAGAAGGACATAGCTACCATCTATCTGCATATGGACTATTGTTTTTGGTTGCTTGTTTATTTTCTTTAAAAAAGTTTGCTAGAATTTTCTTTGTGGCCTCTTAATACAAGTTTTATATTAATATGGCAACAAGACGTTACTATCTCTTGCCTGCTGGTCAATGCAAGTCAGATATTTAACTCATTTTTGCTCTATTTTTTGGTATCTTACAAATTCTGAAGCTATATTTATCTTATAGGCTCCTAAATGCACAGCACTAAAACAGCTGCCTGCTATAGTCGAAACCAACACACTACACATAGCAATCAGAGTAATCTAAAACAGCATAGCTGTGGGCCAGAGAGGTAAACAGAAGAAGTTCTTTTCATATTGCCACGTTGTTCTCACATCATGAAAATGATTTGATCCTTTATTATGAACACTGTTTCTTATAATTTATTATACTTATTATTACATCTTGTTAAAAAGCTCTTTGGTGGAGAGTAGTACTGAAGTGCTGCAGACACTGAATACCATAATTATTTTAGTCTAACTTTTCTGACATCTTGCACACACCTAAGAAAACTGGTTTCAATCAAAGTTATACATAAAACTATATACATCAGCTAAACTGTATTTCATTGTTATTAAAGCATGTAAGTAATATTTGTATTCTGGTTTTCTGGGCTAGAAAACCCAAATGTTTGCCTGGGTCAATGTAACAGAGGTGTGAGGCATCACACGATAAATCAAGTGTTATGATCTTTTAGATCATCTTTAAGCAAATGTCTGACAGATGTACATTAATTATGAAGGCATAAACATTTTGTTTCACATAACAGTGCATATATGAACTAATTAACTTTCAGTTCAAAACTTCAGCAGCACAAAAGAAAATATAGACCAACAGAAAGTGTTCTAGTCCTCAGGTGTGACCAATGAGGGGACTGAAAAACAAACCACAGAGCAGCAGAAGAGTAAAACTGTCTTTTATGTGCACCTGTATGTATGTGTGTCTCTTTGCGTAGTGTTTACATGCATTCAAGGATGTGTGTGAGTCTGCACACCCTTGCTTCAAGGCTCTGGTCAGACGGTGCATAACTGTGGTTGGACGCAGGCTAAGCGCCTCTAGACTACAGTGAGTCAACAATGTCTGCTCTCAGCGAGAGGAGACATGATAGGTCTTGTCTCATTTGGTCCCTCACTCTTGCGGTGGGACTCCCAAAATGTGAGTGTGTGTGTGTGCGCATGACTTTAAAGTAAAATTAGCTATTTACTCAGATGTAGAATAAAAGCAGAATGCGTCAGTGTCTGTGTTTACATAAGTTATGTTGTACATGATGCCCCCTTAAAAAAAATATGAATTTGGACAAAGGTTTTTAGAGAAGGGCCAAGTTAAGGAAAATTCTGAAGCCTAAGCATTAACTGTTCCCTTTCCTTTATGAACCTTCTCCTCTGTAGGTAGTATAATACCTTAAACCTTCTTTCTTATGCTTTTTCCTGGTTGGTAGCCCATTTTAAGCACAGCTTCTGCCCAATTCTCAATGTCTCAATCTCAGTGTGACACCCTATGACCCATAACTGGGCAACTATAAGAAAATGGACAAATGGATGGATAGATGGAATTCATTAATTAACTTCACCTAACCCTAACCTTAATTGTCGCCTAAATTAAAGAGCAAGTTTATCTGAAAGTTGGGGCATATATTGTGTATTGTAAAAGATGCTGCTTAATTTGATATGATATGTGTCAAGGGGCTCCATCGTATACCAATTTAAAATAAGGCAGACACAGATTAAAAACTGTGACTGTGACCAATAAAAGGTTGCTGGTTTGATTCCAGCTGGAGACATAAACTCCTTTGGGGGTTGCATCAGGAAGGGCATCTGATGTACCTGTTGTGGTGATCTCTTGTGACAAGGGAGCAGCCAAGCGTAGCTTTTTTAGATTTGTGTGATATACCTCCAAAAACATATTGAATTATTTTATCAAATATATGAAAAGTAAAAGAAAAACATTTGTACATCTGTAAAGTTCATGTTCCTACACTGCAAAATCTCCAGTGTTAAATTGACACTAGAAAGTGGAAAATAACTAAAAATGCTAGTAATATTTCAGTGTTAGAAAAACAACACTGCTAATGTTAGTCATTGTTAATCTTTAACACTGACTAGGCTACTGTTAGAAATATAACGCTGTCAAAAGTGTTAATTTAACACTCAAAGGAGTGGACACATATAGACACTTTCTAGTGTCAGCACTGGAGATTTTGCAGTATAAGTATCTGATCTGTGAGGATTAGTTTACTAAAATCAATTAATTCTTTTAATTCAGTTTTACTCATTGGATTTTTTGTTCAAAACAACATGTAACTTATGGTGGTTTATAGTGTAAGGTAATGTGCTTAATGTATTAGAGCAAGAACCCCAAAGATTGGACAATTATTTCTTACTTATGTCTAAGTACTTGGGGACAGTGGGGAAGAAGAACTGCCTTTCAACAGCAAGAGATCACCTGCAGATTCAAGGTCAGGGAGATACAGCAATCTGCTATGAACAGCTGAGGGATGAGATGCCTTGTCTGGTTGCCCAGCCTGCATTACACAGATACACACACAAGTGAATTTCCAAGAAATCCAGGGTGACATAACATAGCTGATGTAATGCAGGGGTTATACATTGTTATTTACGGCCATAACTCTTATGTCACAAAAAAAAATCACTGGAAAGTTTGACTATCTGCTGACTACACAAAGGACTACATATCATTCAAAATAAACACACTGCTTTCATGCAGCTTTTAATTTAGAAATCATCGGAGGCCTATCTTCCACACACTACAGTCTGTATTTGTCTTGCGGTATTGGCGTTAAAACCGTAAAATGTGAATAACGCTCTAATCTCACTGTCTTCCGTACTTTCTGAGCAATGGATGTTTAAAATATGATAGATGAAAATGCAAAATAGAAAGTCCAAATATAGTTTCTAGACAGTGATGCAGGATTCATTATGTGGTGTAGAAGCATACACACAATGCTCCACTTCTCCACATGGGTTACGCGTATTGCATAACATTGTTTGTAAAGCATCATTTCTTCTCCTACTCAAACAGAACAGATTCATCAAAATAGCTGAAAATGCAATAAACACAGTCCCAGTGACGTGAAATTGAAAGAAAGCACATACAGTTTCAGGTAAGTTGTTCATTTCTATGCATGAACTAATACTTGTACAAGAAGATCATGCTGTAGGCTTTTTAAAACTGGACATTTAAAAAGAAAATCCTGACACTAGAAGCCCTGTAGTGGGTTTTCTCAACATACTGGGCAAATTTCCTCAATATTATAAATTCTGAATTTTCATAATCTAATATAAAATCACAATTTGCGATGGGCTTTTTTTGCATATATATTCGATTTATTTATTACAAATTTATTACATACTTTCCATTTTCTTCTTTCCTTTTAATGTAGTAATTCCACTCATAGATAGATTGATAGAGTAACTCAAAATTGTTGTTAGTAGTCATATGTTGGTCTTGTTGTTTTATTTATTTATTGTTGATGTCAAAGCAGCCTGCAAGGTAAGGTGTAGTCTTCTACAACACTTAACCTTAAACCTTAAAAACCAAGGCTACGTCCACACTGATGCGTTTTCGTTTAAAAGCACATCGTTTTCTCTCAGTTTTGGCCTCCCATCCACACTGAGACGGCATTTTCTCTCAAGGAAAATGCAGCGTTTTGAAAATGCTCTCGAAAACACGTACATTTGAAAACGGTGCTTTCGCGTCGCAGTGTGGACAGCGAAAACAGAGACTTTTTGAAAACGATAACACATTTTAGTCATGTGATGCAGTCAAGTGACCAATTAAACTAAGATAGCAGATGGCATGATACAGCAGTTGTTTTGTTTGCTCTCAATTTTGACAGCCCTATTAAAGGTTGATATCAGTTTTTACACGCTTCAGATAGCTTTTCTTCAAATTCTTTAATTCTCCCCTGCTTTTGCAACTTCGTACTTTTGTGTTTTACTCGCAGCAACAACTCCACCTCATTGTCGGACTCTGTAGTTTTCTCTGGTCCCCTCCCCAGTCAGAACAGGAGTGACATGTTTAGCCGCATGTTCTCCTTAAATTGCTGGCTGTCGGAGTGGTGTCCCAGAAACGATGTGGGCTTCATAGATAATTGGCAAACCTTCTGGAGGAAACCTGGTCTTGTTAGGAGAGACGGCATCCATCCCACTTTAGATGAAGCAGCTCTCATTTCTAGAAATATGGACAAATTTATTAACTATCCAGAGTTGGGACCAGGAAGCAGAGTTGCAGTCTTACACGCCTCTCTGCAGCTTCTCTCCTCCTGCTACCCCCCCAAAAACCCATCTCTATAGAGACTGTGTCAGCTCCCAAAAAGACAAAAAACAAACTAAAAACCAGCAATAAACAACTTAAACTTAAAAAATCACAAAGAAAGAGTAAAATCTGAACCAAAGAGTAAAACAGTGAAATGTGGATTATTAAATATTAGGTCTCTCTCCTCCAAGTCTCTGTTAGTACATGACTTAATAATTGATCAACAAATCGATTTACTCTGCCTTACAGAAACCTGGTTGCAGCAGGATGATTATGTTAGTTTAAATGAATCAACACCCCCGAGTCATTTTTCAGCAATTTTTCACACCAGTCTGTCAATCAAACAAAGACCAAGACAGACTTTTAATTCATTTGAAAGCCTGATGCTTAGCCTTGTCCACCCCAGCTGTAAAACTCAGAAACCAGTCTTACTTGTTATCATCTATCGTCCACCTGGGCCTTACACAGAGTTTCTGTCTGATTTCTCAGACTTTTTTCTGATTTAGTTCTGAGCTCAGATAAAATAATTATTGTGGGTGATTTTAACATCCATGTAGATGCTAAAATTGACAGCCTCAACATGGCATTTAGTCTGTTATTAGACTCAATTGGCTTCTCTCAAAATGAAAAAGAACCCACCCACCACTTTAATCACACTCTAGATCTTGTTTTAACATATGGCATAAAAACTGAACATTTAACAGTGTTTCCTGAAAACCCTCTCCTGTCTGATCATTTCCTGATAACATTTACATTTACAATAATTGATTACACAGCAGTGGGGAGTAGACTTTATCACAGTAGATGTCTCTCTGAAAGCGCTGTAACTAAGTTTAAGAATATAATCCACCCACTGTTATCATCTTCAATGCCCTGTGCCAACATAGAGCAGAGCAGCTATCTGAACGCTACCCCAACAGAGGTCGATTATCTTGTTAATAATTTTACCTCCTCACTACGTACGACTCTGGATACTGTAGCTCCTGTGAAAACTACTGAAATCTTCTTGCGTTTCACGCATGCACAGTACTGGAATGTAAGCGTTTTCGGCCATTTCAATGTGGACGCACAACTCTGAAAACAACTGAAAACGATAGTGTGGACGTGGAGCGTTTTCAGACGAAAACGCTGTTTTCAAATCTATCCGGGCTAGTGTGGACGTAGCCTAAGGTGAAAGGTCAAAGTGCAAAATCAACAACTGTAAACTCCCCTTAGATGGCCTTTAGAGTTGTGGTTTTAACGCCTACTGTTGTGCATGTCACATTGGTTTTATTTATGATCTTTGAGAAGAGTTGTTAATGGTCACAAATATAGTCTGGTCTGTCCTTAACATTGTAAATTCTTTAAAAGTACGGTATTCTCCCTGAAAACAACACTTAGTCATCCCAGATTGTTGCAAAAGTAGGTTGAGAAATAAATTAAAGTTATGCAACTTTGTTTTAAAAAGCCAACCCTTTTAGGGTTTGGTGGTATTCCTCTGGAAAAGGCAAGATGTCTCATAAAAACAAAAAGAGATTTATTTTCTGATTCAAATTCACCAAGTCTCCTAAAATCCCTTCTAATCCTTTTTATAGATGTACAAAATTAAAACCAGAGGAAAGGGATTTCTCTTCTATTATTGAATTGTTTACACTTGAAAAACTATCTTGTGCACCATGCAGACCTAAATCACACTCTAAACCGCCTGTTTTCATGGACACTAGAGTGTATTTAGCGTCGTCTGGTACAAGTTAAATGGCCCTTGTCTGTCTGGCAGTATTCCTTCTGCAATTTTTTTTATACGCTGAAGGGATAAGAGAAAATATTTAAATGTGTTTTTCACCGTCGGAAAATCGAAAATATATGCATGTTCAGGCAGTCCTCATCAAACCAGAGATCTCTGAATGAATCAGTCACATAATAACCACTGTTTATGATAAGAAGCCAATGGAGACACATTCATCTGCTACCCGACACAAGACTATTTCAAGAAGGCACATAAACAAACCCAGGAGTCAAAAATACACCCTTTAACAAATTAGATTTTAGATTTACCTCAAGAGCAAGCTCAGACACAGAGGCTAGTTTATATAAAGAAGGTGTGTTCAGTTTGAGAATTACCCGGGAAAGGTGATGCATTTGAGAAAGAAGATCCACCAGAGACTTCAGATAGAGCCATAACAGTTTTCCAGTTTTCACACATTGTGGACGAAAGGCTAAAGAATTCAGGGAAACAATCCCATTAATAAAGGGTGTGGCGAGAAGCCTCTGTTTATGAAACCTGTCATTTTACTAGAATTTCTAGTTAACCACAGGATGTGGCTCACATTGCTTTGCCATCCCAAGAGTTGCCGTCCTATATGGCTTTCCGGAAGCCTGTTATGTTTGTACTTACTGATTTACAGAGTGCAAACTGCAGGTTACCAGTGCATGAGTTTATAATAGAACAAATAGTCCTGCAACAGGAAGCTGTATAATGAGAACCGCTGTTGAAATTTGGATATATCGTGTGAGCGGATATATGATTGACTGCTCTTTTTCCCAGAACTGAAGACAAACTTGAAAAAGTGCTAGCGGAAAGTATTAATACGTGGATTTAATACTATTGCTCATAAATACTTTGGCATGTTTTGATGTGGCTGATTGTTACAGCAGAAAAACATAAAGATAAACTTTCAGTGTTTTGGGGTCATTTTTACCACTTACGTGCTCACGCTGGGATGATGAGCAGCAAACACATGTTAACAATCTTTTTTTACTGTTATTATGAAGTACCTATGACTCAAACGAGTGTTAAACAGTTGGCGGGAATCCAAAAGACATAAAGGTAGCAGAAAATCAGATCAGAGAAGTGGCTGCGGCTGTGGTATTTTCTGTGTTCTGTTAACAGATATGATATTACAGTATGACAATAAGTGGTAAAAAAATTCTGCCGGTCATCACTTCATCATTTTACCACACTGCATTCATCCCATTTGTTTTCCACCCTGAAAAAGAAGTGTGTTTTTACAGCCTGCAGGGAGTGTATGGTTCCCTAATAAATGTCACAACGTTCCAGGCCACCCCCTCAGTTTTTCTTGGTGATATTTTTAGACAGGCTCTGTCCACAATCCTGAAGTGAAAAGCGAGGGAATTGTTTTTGTTGATGATCGTCTTACCACTTCAGTGTGATGACTCGTGATGAGCTGGTGCCTCCATACGTCACAAGAGGCCAGAGTGAGTGGGAGTCGGGCTCTGGGTTCCATTAAGTGGGGAGCCAGTCACTGAGATAATTAAAGAACTAGTGACGCGGGACTGTCCGTGGATCTCCACTCGCTACTATTTTTGGATAGCTGCAGGTCTGTTTTGAGTTTAGAGAGAAGCCACAATATCCTATTAAGCATTGTTAAAGCAATGTTTACTCAGTGACTCTGCTTAGTTAAACTGCGGCCTCTTTGTCTCTGAATGAAACGCATCACAAATGGTTAGATGGTGGATGGATGGAGGAGTAGTGTGAGGTCAAAAAGTCACCAGATTTGACGCTGTATCAAAGTTAAGCTCTTATTTTTTGCCTGTCGCTGAAGGAATTCAGCCATGTTGTGACCTCTTAGCTCACAGCCAGGGTCTCCGGTTTGTTTAGACTATCTAAACCATATTGGACCGTGGTCCAAACTGTGAGGCAGAGACAAGTCGCATAGCTGGGTAGCTGACGCATAAAGCTCAGCTACCTAACAACATGTGTGTGGCTTATATTTAGTCGTAAAAAAAAATTGGCTTTGCAAATTACCCTAAAGAAGTGTGCGCAGTTGGTGCGTCATCAAATTTAATTTCAAATAAATGTTGATGGCTGAGATTACAAAACAATGCATATGAATTGTTGCTATTTTAGATCCTCCAAGAACAAAACAGGAACATCAAGATTACATTCCCACAGAAAGGAACATGTTGATTCCGTGAGAGATGTGTCTGACGTTTTAATAAACTGCAATTTGGTTCTCCGCTGGAAACTATGTAAGCACAAACTAACACACACATTCAAAAACTGACTTTTTGGTATAAGAGAGCAAATAAATAGAACCTTTAGAAAAGCAACTACTAAATAACTATACTCTACCAAATTCAAATTCAGAGAAAATTGTCATCATTGTATTCTAAGTGGCTCATGCACTGCCAAACACCATTGCCAATTTAAAAATCAAGTCATGAAGAAGTGAAAAAACACACTTCTGTTTTTGAATAAACATTAATAATTTGAGTGATGACTGCTTTGTCACATTTCTTCTTTCCAGATTTTTTTATAATGAGACGTATATATATTAGGGGTGCAACGATATTCGTATCGATATTGAACCGTTCGATACAGTGCTTTCGGTTCAGTACGCATATGTATCGAACAATACAATTTTTTTCAATTTTTTTTTTTCAATTTTTTTTTTTTTTTTTTTGTGTCCCGTTTGGATCTATAGCCATCAGAATTGTTGTCTTGAGGCCAAGAAAGATGCCAAGAGGATTTATTTTAAGTGGATCATCATATTGGTCCATTTGATTGACCTTTATTATAATTATGAATTTATTTTATTTTCAGTTGCAAACGGGACAGACATGACTGTGGGATAGGACAGGGGGAAAGAATGAAAGAAAGAGGGGGAGAGAAAGAAAGAAAACCAAAGGGGAGAAAAAAAAAGAACAATACAAAATTTGTAATTTATTTTATCAACTTTCCTTCTGACGATGCTGTCTGTGTTGAGCGCTCAGTGAATCTGCATTTGACTACTCCGCCTAGGCTCGAGAGTGCAGCCTAGGCGGAGTAGTCAAATGCAGATTCACTGAGCGCTCAACACAGACAGCATGGTCAGAAGGAAGAGCGCAGGGCAAGCTAGCGAGACAGAAGTGGACCTCCCCCACCCTCATTCAGATCTGGCGTTTGGAATTATTTTGGTTTTCATGTGACATATGACCCTGAAGGTAAGCGAGTCATGGACTAAAGTAAAACAGTATGTTGGATGTGCCATGCAATGCTTAATTACATTGGTGTGAACTAGTGTGTTAGCGCAGTTAGCTCGTTAACGTGTTGGCCGTCTAGCCCCTCTGTGTAGGGTAGCTCGTTAACGGAGATTTGCCTGTTGTGGCGTTAAGGTTATTTCAACGAGATTAACCTGAAAGCACTAGTGGGAACACAACGAATATGACTGCACATTTACACTGACATCATCCTAGTGCAAAGACAAAAACAACAAGCATGCATGCTACAAACTTTAGCCGAGTCATTTAGACAGCTGTTAGCACAGGATTCTCCTTATGGAGACCTGATATGTTTAATATGCTGCTGAGAATATAGCCCAGAAGAAGCGGATAGTATAGCTTTTATTTTGGAAAGAGACATTTCTCTGTAATAAACTCTCTTTTCCAAAGATGAGTGATTCCTCAATCAGATACAGGGCTCGCAATATCGCTAGCCCGACGTCCCGGGGCTATCTCTGCCCTGCCTGTCGGGCTATTGTAGGAAGGAAAAATACATGTCAATGCTTTTGCATTCTTTCAGAAATGTAGCTGGGTAATTATGTCATTGGGTGAGCCACTGTCAATATGTGACATATTGAAATCGTGTTTGAATTTGCGCTTGTTTTTTTGCTTTCACTTTGCAATCGTGCGAACTGTGTATAGAGAGCGACAGCACTGATCTGTGAGTGATGATAATTTGTGCACCAATTCCTCTGACATAGTCTTATTAATCATTAGCTTACTATGCAAACATGACAAGTGAAATCTCCCGCAGCTTAAACATGTGAGAGGTTGATCGCGCAGAGAATCGCTGAGCTTATGTGAGTGCGTGTGTAAAAGCAGCAGGATTTATATTTGACTACGATGACCTGGATGATTGAGAACCTTCACAGACAGATATATATTTCAGTTCTGCTGAGCCAAATAAGACAGGTCAGGGTGAAGAAGTGACAGCCAAAGAAAAGCTTACCACAAAACGGAGAAGTTATGACAAATCAGACTATAAGGCAAAAAGAAAGTGCAGCTTTATGGTTTCATGGACAAAAGAATTTCTGTGGCTGCAATATGACGAGCTAAAAAAACAACACGCACAAGGGTTAGGGTTAAATTTAAAAACTGTACTTTTGTGTTAAAATATATATTTCTAATTTTAATAAATGACAAATTAAAAAGGCATGAACATTTTTTTTTGTATCGAAAAAATATCGAACCGTGACACCAAAGTATCGAACCGAACCGAACCGTGAATTTTGTGTATCGTTGCACCCCTAATATATATATATATATATATATGTGTGTGTGTGTGTGTGTGTGTGTGTGTGTGTGTGTGTGTGTGTGTGTGTGCGTGCGTGCGTGTGTCAAGCTAAGTCAATGTAAAAGCTAAAAAAACAAACACTACGCATCCAAACCATCTCTGCCATTACTCTGGTTGGCCGTCATCCAGCGAGGTTTTCCTCTGAAGAGTAAACACAGCACAGTCTCATTCAGACACCTTCAGGTTCCAGCGCAGTTGAGAAAATGATGGCAAGCCATCTGTTGTCTGAGCAGGAAAAGATCATCCTGTGTCTGAGGTTTGGAGATGTCAGGTTGTGATTGGAGTCACTAAAAGAAAAAAAAAAATGCAGCCCAGCAATTACCTTGCTAATTCTAGATTGGTTATGCAATCACAGTGTCTCCTAATGTTGTGCAGCACAACTAAAATGCAGAGTAAATAACATCTGGCCATGAGCAGGAAAGTGTTGGAGCTTTTCTTGTAAGTTTGAGTGTATAGTAAACAAGAGATGTTGTACAGTTACATTAGAGGACTGCTGTCAATTTTCCAATCCTACAGTTGCACAGCTTCGGCCTCTATATTTTAGCCTTAGATATAAGAATCCAGACATATTTCACCTCCAAACAAAATATAGACCACTTTTTTTTAATTACCTTACTATAGTGTAAAAGATCTGAAATATAACATGTATTTTACATTTGGCACTTATTGATAATGACTTATTTTTGGAAAGTAACAAGAATGCAGATTTGCCTTTTTATTTGAATCTCCATAACAAATACCAAAGATCTATCTTTGGTGGTTAATTGTAAGAACAAATAATTTTTTACAGTACAAAAATGCACAAAGCAAAAATAACTGGGATGGCATTTTTACTAAAGGTCCTAAACAAGCTCAATTTAAAAAAAAACAAAAACAAACTGTGAATAAAATGTAAAATTGCAATCATGATCTGAAATTGGTTACATGGTGTGCTGTCGGTAACCAATTTCAGATCATGATTGCAATTTTACATTTTATTCACAGTTTGTTTATTTTTTTTTTAAAAATTGAGCTTGTTTAGGACCTTTAGTAGTACTTTAGTAGAAAGTACTACTAAAGGACCTTTAGTAGAAATTGGTTACATGGTGTGCTGTCGGGGCAGCACGGTGGCACGGTGGTTAGCACTGTTGCCTCACAGCAAGAAGGTTCTGAGTTCAATTCCACCATCAGGCCGGGGTCTTTCTGTGTGGAGTTTGCATGTTCTCCCCGTGTTTGCGTGGGTTTCCTCTGGGTACTCTGGCTTCCTCCCACCGTCCAAAGACATGCAGCTTGTGGGGATAGGTTAATTGGATAATCCAAATTGCCACTAGGTGTGAATGGTTGTCTGTCTCTGTGTGTTAGCCCTGTGACAGACTGGCGACCTGTCCAGGGTGTACCCCGCCTCTCGCCCTATGACAGCTGGGATAGGCTCCAGCGCCCCCCGCGACCCTGAAAAGGAGAAGCGAATGGATGGATGGTGTGCTGTCGGCCACCATCCGAGACCTTATTTCATTTTCCTAGTATAAACAATTTCAGGGAATTTGGCACAGCTCATTGCTCAGACAGAGTACGGTCACTCTATTGTTAACATTGCTCTTACTGTTAACAATTAACGGCACTTAATTGTACAATTCATGAGTAAATTTGTCTGTTTGACACAGATTTGTTTGCTGGGCTGACCTTTATAAAATACCATGAAATGAAAAACCATTTCACTTGTTATTTGTACAAAAAATACATAAAATCTCACTGAAATATGACTAACAGGAGACAGAACTATATTGTTTTTGTTTATTAACCATCAAAAGTGTTTCAATTAAAGCGAGGTGCATTTCAAGGTTAATAAAAAAAAGGGTTTATTATTAATGAATTAAGAAACACAATAATTTTGGGTGTGCTCTGGTCAACAACTGTTTTGTCCATCGCTGTAGGTGTAATATGATAAAAGCCATAATGCATTACAACTGTGAAACCAGAAAACAAGCATAAAAGAAATAGCTAAAGCTGATTGACTGGTCAGTCAGTCAGCTGACTGGTCATTTGGAAATGATGTTCTGTCACAAATTTGCAGTGTCACATGGCTGTTGTTCCCTACATGTCAACGAGTAACTTTAAAAGTGAAATATAAAGCTGCATAAGAAACTTTCCTGAACATGTCAGTGTTTTGGAAACGTGTGTCTAACCTGTGATTTCTTACCATGAGAGCTTAGGAACTGAAAAGCAAACTGAAACAGCTAGCCAGCTCTGGTGCAGTTAAAATGAAGTTGATGACTGATGTTTTTATGAGAGAGTCGATGAGAAGACTTTACCAAAAGCATGACAATTCTTCCCTCGTATCATTCTGTAGATGTGTTGGGACATGTGAAATATATGTAATTAAACTTGGAGTTTGACTACATGTTAGCATGCAAGTGGCTCACCAACATTCAGAGATGTAGTTTTTCTGCCAATGCTGTATATGTTTGGGTTTTGTTTTGTTTTTTGGGGTAGTGTCCCGAAGAGTCTGGTCAAACAATGATTTTATTGAACACACGCGCGGGGAGATGGATACTGCACGCAATCAGCATAGATCTCCACCCAAAAATACACAAGCAATTGCTTTTATAATGTCAGGGTTTGACGCCCCTTCTCGCGTTTTCCAAGAACATTATTTGCATCTTAAGAACATTATTTACATTTCTTACAGACAATGATCAATTTTAAGAGATAAATGCAGACACCAAAGTTCCCCTCCCTAGCATCTTTGTCCAAATATGGCGATGAATTCAGGCGCCTGAAGATCCTCCGGGACTTGTCTTCTTTTTGACACATCTTCTGTCACCTGTTACTAAGCAAACTCAAATGCAACAAGAAGCTGAATACATTCAGGCCTTCACTCAAGCCTGTTTCTAGATTATATGTATTATATGTGTTTTGTAGGCATGTATGCAGTTTTAACCTTCCATAGCTCCAAGTCACTTACACAATAGATCGCCCGGACATCGCACCGAACGAGGCTTATGACTTTTCCTTAATTGACTGAGCTTTAACAATTTAATAAGCACAAAATGCAATGTGTGTATACAATTATTATGGCTGCCCCTGTAATAAAAGGTTAATGTAAAGCCAGCAGGTTTAATAACCATCTTAATGTAGATTATATTGTTAATGCAATGTTAATGCTGCAGGATATATTGTAGCTATAAAATAATTTCTTTAATTCTACAGTAGTTAACTGTTACAGCAACAAATTTAGGCCATAAAGAGCTCTTTTATTTTTATTTTGCTATCGTGTCTGTACTATAATTGTCCTTTGAAAAGTCCTTTCTCCTTTTCTTTCGTGACCCCGACCACTGTGAAGCAAAAGTGTTCATGAGGCGGCAACCACCACTGTATAAGCATGTGCAACAGGACCTGAGTGTTCACACAGACATCACATGTTCCCACAACCTCATCATGGAAAAACTGTATTTTCTGGCAATTGCTATTTATTAACAAATGTTCTGCTGCCGCACGCCCTTAAGTTAACTGGTGTACATAATAATCCTGCCTGCTGCAGTACTTCCACCTGGGCTCTAACTGGCATTTCTTCTGATTTCACTCTAATAAAATAATTAATAATTTTGTATCAACTGTTTTTTCAAAGTAGCTTCTTTCAATGTGAAATCCTTTGTAGTTTTTCTCATCAACACTTTCTGTGCTATTGAGCAGATCTGGTACGTCCAGAAATATGAGATGCTGGTCTGATACTGCTGGACCAACTTCTATGGCATCATCTCTCTATGTTACCATACTTCCCGAACTGCTTATTTCACAGTGTGTGAATAATCAGTCCTTTTTGTGAATGAGCAACTCGGCAGGTGCCTGGGCAGCAGGGTGATAAATACTTGTCGGCTTGTATCACTCGCAGGGTCATGTGAGAAAGGTCTAGACTCTGCAGACTGAGAAAATGGATCTGACACTCTAAGATCATACGAGCAGTGTCTTCTTCATCCCACCAGTTTAAACAATACAGCAGTCGTGCTGACAGACAGGAAGCAGAAGTCAAAGCTCAAGCAAAGAGCAAAGCTTTAAGCACGGATTACGATGGCACTGTGGGTTAAAGCAGGAGGGAGAAAAGCGGAAGGCAGAGCCCAGGTCTAATTGCTTGCGTAGGTTGACACATCTGAATTTACGGCCTGCAGTGGAGCAGTGCCACTCATTTAAGACTCTTTATTTAAGAGCTAAGAAAAAAAACACACACATAACAGATATTTTGTTCACTTGTTTCATAATCTGTTTAAGTCTCCTCTTTTCACTTTGCTGTTGCTAAATTTGTCTTGCCTTGCTCAAACGTAAAAAGCCAAAATGACACCATTATTTTGACTAGACTGTTTTCCTCCCAGAGAGAGAGGCCAGAGGAAGTGTAGGTGACCTAGACTGGTTAACCACCACACAACCACGAGTTGGCTGGGGCACTGCCACCTCCGCAGCCACCCTCTGCATCCAGCGCCTGCCAGGTCCACATTACTACTACTACATGCCATGACCACAAGTGGCAATGTTCCAGTTCTAGCGTCCCATTGGGTCCACGCTGGGTGCTTTCTCTCTCCTCATCGGTATAAACAGTCTGCAGTCTGGCCATCGACTGACACGAAGCTCATTTGGGTCGCATTTACAGGCCAGACGTGCATATGTTTGCATTTGGGTCTGTAACAACAGTTTGCACAGCGCTTGCTCTTCACTGCATGTGCACAGTTCTGCATGTGTGTGTTGTTTTTGTGCTCCTTTTTCTCCACGAATTGCAAAACCCAACCTCAAGCTCCTGTCTGGGAATGATCAGCTGAGATCTCGGTTGAGAGGCTGCAGTGAAGGTTATTCTTGACCCAAGAAAGGATATTAAAGTGTATCTGTGGCCAATCTGCAAACCCATAGAATATATAAGCACGTTTACTAACAAGCTTTTTTAGGACCCATTTAGAGGAGCATAACACAGAAACTTCAGGCTAGATCAAGTAAACATAAACAGCATAATGCAGAGCCACCTTTTGGGAAGATTTCTCACACGCTTCTGAAGCCATTTACTCGATGTTGTCATCTTTCTACTGCTGATTAGAAAACACAAACACACTCGGCCACAGAGAATCAAGCCTCAGTTATGTGAGTTAAAACAAAAAGGGAGCACATGCCAAATCTCTTTTTTTCTCAATGTTTGGACCTGAGGTATTATTTGGGACAAAAGGTGCACTTTCAGCAGCTACAGTCACATACACACACCACCCACTTCATTGGCTGTGATACACTGCCTGTGGTGTTTCGGACCATTTCTTGGTAGCAGCAACTCTCCACTCATGCTTTAGGACTGAGACATAACACAACACTCGGTTAGACCGTGAAAGTTTAGATCTGACAGTCAGCTACATTAAGTTAACAATTACACTAATTCATTTTCTCTTAATGCTTATTGGTTACTGTTGAAGTCAGCAGGGTAAGCTTTAGGGAAAATCTGAACTTTCTAACCCTCTGACCACACCTAAAAAAAAAAACCTAACACAAAATATTTATTGCTAACCAGTATTTTTAACCATAATTACAGTTCCAGACTCCCTCTTGGTGTCTTCTCTATTTGCTCCATGAAACAGCTTTGAAACCAAAAAGCGTCACTTACAAATGAATTTGCATGTCATGTTGCATAACATTTTGCAGTAGAGGCTAACTGAAGTGCTGAATAAAAAGCTCTTGATTGCATGGAGGAGAAGCATAAAGTGATGAGTCACTTTTAAAAGAATAATAATCTCATATTTGCACATGGCGAGACACAGGGCCTGGTGGTGGTCTGCCTCTCTGCCGAACTTTCCATGTTTCTTCTTTGTGGTGATGATGCCGGTGTTGTTAGTCCCAGTCAAGACAGTGTCATACTTTCCTGCGCAGCTGCTGTGCTGAAGTTTTCCCTTGTGTATTACCCGGACTAACCAGCATCACGCCATTTCGTGATGCTTTTCAGCAGACTACAAACAGCTTTGAGACCATTCGCTCTTGTTTTTGCACTTTTCAATTATATAAAAGCTTTTTTAAGTCAGATTTTGCCCCAGTTTCACATTACAGATGTGCTGCATTTAAGTATTTGCACATATTCCTTAACAAACTAGTGACAGTAACACAAGCAACCAAGTCCCCCTCTCGTCTTTCAGTTTTTTCACAGACGAAAGGGACACAGATTTACTAACCCCCATCTTATTCAGCATGATGATGTCACATTTTCCACTAACAGTGCATGTTTTAGCTCAGGAAGATGACTAATTAACCAAATATATTATATTCTTGCCATATCAGCAATTTGTCCAATACTTGGAAATGCATGTGATGCTTTGTGCTACCAAGATAGTTCCACAAAAACAGTGTTTAGACTAAAAAATAGAACATTTCAAATACACAGCAGCTCAAATATTATGACATATGCTATAAGTTGGTGCTACCTAGGCTTGGTGAACTTAGGTAAGAAAATATTCACTGCTAATATCTTGGATTTGTGCTAAGTGGAGATCTTATAAGCATGGTATTTATCTGAGTGTGGCTAGTTTCAGTTTACAAGGTATGTCTATGCACAAACAGACACTTTGTGGTCAGACAACTGGCTGTTTGGGATGTGGGGAAAGAGGGGAAAAGAGGGAGCAAGGCAGGAGATGAGGGGCACTGAGTGAAGATGGGAGGAGTGTGTCTGGGTGTGGAGCTGTCATCCCACTGAGGGAGTAGCTGTGGTGTTTTGATCAAAATCCAGAAGATGTGGGAGAGAAAAGAGGGGTGTGAGTAAATGAGGGAGAGAAAGAGGGAGAGTGTGAGAGAGCGAGAGAGAGCGAGAGAGAGAGAGAGAGAGAGAGAGAAATATTTCCACCCACCCAACAAGGAGACACACTCATAAACAGCAGGCAGACTGAGTGAGACTCAGAAAGACACAGAATCTCAGGGCAGCACCAGTTCAAACAGCGAGGCAGACAGAAACAGCGTTTGATTGAGAGAAGCTGTTTTATTAAAGAGCAGGAAAGGTCACACACTCAAACAGACACACACACTAATAAACACAGCGTACCACACAGACAGACAAGCGAGGACTGGCTAAACCCAAGAAACACAACCATTAGTCTTTTAGGACTCAGTGTCTCTCCCCCCGTCACACATACATACACCCACCGGTGCTGTTGCAGAGAGTCTGTGCTACCCATTGTGAGGAGCAGTGCTGATCGAGCCCAACAAGTGGAGCAACAGGGAGGAAGGAGCCAACGAGTGGATGGATGCCTTTTGCAGACTCAGTGGCCTGGACCCTCTGTGGGTGAGTTTATGATGTGTTCACTGACCCTGGAATCACATCGCATTACTGAGTGTGTGGCTTTTTCAGCCAAGGTCACTTTTAAACAGCATTCATTTAAAAAATGAGGTATGTCTTTATAATTCCTGCTTATTCCTGCAAAGATGTCTGTTAATTTCAGCTCGTAGTTGTCTATGAATTGCTAAATATGAAATCAAAGATATTTTTGTTATTTTGGCAGATTATATTATGAGTATTAGCATTTGTTTACAGAAGTGTTGGTGTATAAACACACTGGTATAATTCTTGATGAAACTCTCCTAAACTTGTTTTAATCTTATTATTTAAATGATCAGTGCCATTAGCATTAGCCAGATTAGCATTTTGTCCTTGGATACCTGTTGTTTATTGGGATTAGAAGGATTACTGGCACTAATAAATAAATCAAATGAGTAATACTAATTTTGTGTGTTTAGGGAGAAAACCCCCATACACTGACCTTCTCAGTATTCGCAGCCAGTATTACTAATTGTAATCTAAAGCTTCTCTGAACGCCAGCCTTTACCTTTGATGAATACCACAGTTGTGTGTTTATTGTCATCCTGCGGCATAATTCATACCAACGAGATGCTGATTGGATGAAATGCACCACAGTGAGTCTGCTGCTCTAATTGGAAAAGGTTTTTAGTCTTGCATGTTTGCAAGACTCCACACTCTAAATCCCGGCTCTAAAATAAAAGGAACGGCTGTGATCCAACTGGAATGCCAGGATTATTAAATGCACTCATTCCCAACTTGACTTTTTCAACCCTCGTCCTTCCTCTTTCACTCGGTTTCTGGTTCTCGTTACTTCTTGTTCTCTGTTTCTGCTCCTGCAAAACCTCAAAACAACTGCCATCAAACACTGTTGGGAAAGTGAAAGCGTGTTACTGTATTTTGTGCAGCCCTCGCTGCCATGAAACTTCAAAACACAGATGTGCTGTTCTTACGGGATGTTTTAACAGATGTTTCTGTCTTCTGCTGGCCACAAATATCTATTGCTATTAACTACACTGACCTTTTTACATGTTTTGGAAATGACATCATTGCTGACTCACTGGTCACAGCCTTGGGGCAGCAATGCAGATTTATATGGATCTAAAACTGAAATTGTAAAGTCCAGCTCAGCAATCTGTTCCAGCAACACCTGACCTGAAAGGTTTTAGGAAAAATTTGAAAGGGGCCAATTTAGGAGCTAGGATTGTGTTTAGCGTCTTTCTTTTTAGATCAACCTAATCTATAATTTGAACAACAGGCCAAAGTGAGACAGACAGGGGAGTGATCAACGCTCCCTTAAATTACAGTCTCTATAGTTTATACACGTCACATACTCACAATAGGTAATCCTCTAACAGTTCCTCAAAACTCAACGGGATTGCAACACGCTGAATTGGTTTCTGAAATAAAGGGGATGTAAAAAGCAACAATGAGCAGATTCAGAGGACAATAAGTGTCTCTGTTCTCCACTCTCAAATCACTTTGTCAGGTAAAAATAGACACTATTGGCATCTACCAGACACCATTTCAGCCAAGGGTCAGAAACAAGCAAAAAGCACAAGAAAGAGCGCAGAGAGGCTTTGACGGGTTGGATGTCATCATAAAAGTGCTCATCTGCCTGCCACTGACCACAGAACTCAGACAGGTCTGTGAAAGTAGCCACCCACTCGCTCCTTCTCAAGCAGTTTTTCACTTAAATGGATTTTGATATGCCAAACCTCACAGAAGCTGCTGTTATACCATAGGTGCAAAATCATGCACTCGTTGCATAACCTTAACCAGATATGTAGTGAAGCTGTATGTGAGAATCAGACTTTTAAGGCGAGGCAGCCAAAGAAGTGTATCATCATAATTGCTAGCAACTGAAACAAGAGCCTGACAGTCCGATCATGATTCAGACCCATGTGGCAGTAAACAGTATTGACTGATGGTAAACTTGAATTAATCACAGTTACCAGAAATGACGGCGTCAGTCTGCCCAATATCTCACCTGCCGGGCTTCACTCAAAAGCCTGTGTGTGGACAGACGGTTGTTACATAATAATCTCGCAGCTGCCACCAATTTTGGCCACTTTACCTTATCCCAGTTGGAATTCTACCAGCAGAGCCAGACGTATGTGCCATGCTAGAAGCTTTAAAACCACTTCCTGTGGTGACTCCCCAGGGCAATGTTGTTAGCACAGCCAGACACCCTGCCCCTCATTAGGGCAGCGAGGTGATAAACAAGGGAAGCTTGACAACAACAAGCCATTTAGCCCCAAGTATCTTTTTTTAACGATAGACAGACTATCTTGGTTGCGCTACTGTTACGTAATCGCAACATTTTGGCAGCATTTGCTCAACACACCTCGTCTGCACAAACTTTTATAGTTTATGGGCTTCATTATTACTGTAGTTCTTGACCTCATCGTTTGATTTGTTGACAGTTATATTGTCCTACTCAAATTGGGAAACAAGCCAGAGACGTGGTGAGGGGGAAAAAAATAAAACATTCAAATACTGACTCAGCTTTTTTGGCAAAGGAGGCCTTTTCCAGCTCGCACTCTCTCAGGACTGAGCACAGATACGTTTTCTGTTGACCTGCTGTGGTTTCGCTCTCAGTGGATTGATGGATGAAATGTAGGACCTGCACCAAGTCGGGATTTTTGCCACTTTGTCCCGCCTGCTTAGTCTGTCAGATGATGAATATAATCGCACAGTTTGACCTCGGTTTCTGGCTTTTAAGTATATTCTTTCAAGCTGAACTTTTGAACTTCTTGTTTTCTCTCTGATGCAGGACTGGAACCGTACATGGTACACAGCCAACCCAGACCTAACCCAGTGTTTCCAGAACACAGTGCTGGTGTGGGTCCCCTGTATCTATCTGTGGTTGCTGGCCCCTTTCTACTGTCTTCATCTCTACTGCCATGACCGCGGACACATTCAAATGTCCTGTCTCTGCTCTGCCAAGATGGTGAGACATCATTTTAAATGCTGGCCAGTCTTCAGTTTATTGTTTAAGTTTTTCCCATGACAGAAAAAGAAAAAAAGTCGAAACATTTGCTAAGTTTGTGTTGGTTTTTTTTGTTTTGTTTATTTTTGTTTTTAGCTTCTCGACTCATTCTCCTCATACTCTCTGCTCTGTTCAGGTGTTGGGTTTCCTGCTGGCTTCATTTGGCTTTGTGGAGTTCTTCTACATCCTGTTGGAGAGGAGCCAGGATATCCAACACCACATGGTCTTTCTGCTCAGCCCTATTATTCGCAGCATGACTGTGGTAAATACTGTGGCTCTTTTTTCTCACACATGTACACATCTATCCAAATCAAACTCCAGTTGTTTTAATTTAATGTTTTATTGACCTGGAAAAGGTTACGCACACTTTAGATCTTGCATGACATTTGGAACATCAAGGATAGGAGCAAGGCGCGTTTATCAATTCCTTATTTAGCCAAAGCACTGCACTGTGTTCTTAGTGTTTGTACTAAGGGGGGAAACTACATGTCGTCAGAATGGGAGTGATAACATTAAGGCACAGTGTTGAAAACAAATCCTTTAAGAATAAAAAAGCAAGAACTACAACGCAAGTTTTTAAACACAGTTATTAAACACAGACAACAACTTTAATATTACTGCGAAGCAATCATCTAATTGTGCATCAGGTGTCCATAATTTCTATATATAGATGCACTGTTGATTTGTAGATCTGACATTTGTTCTTCATTCAGAGTAGCTTTAGCTAACAGAGATGTTTGGGAAATATTTCGACTTGTGTCCTGCTGGCTCACATGTCACTGTGCAAATATACAGTATGCTAGTCAAACACTGAGGTGCAAAGATGCAGAACTATAGCTAGATTTATGGTGTAGCAGGCAATGCAAATATCACAGTAACCTGCTTGTATTTGACAATCGCTCATCGGACTGCAAAGCACTTATATAATGACATCACTTACTGTTTCATGTGGAGTCAATGTAACTGCATATGTATGTGCAAAGTTCCAATGCAATGAAAGTGTGACTGTTAGGTACTTTGGCAGTGGCCAAATAAACCAAATATAATGAATCAGATATTTTGCAGCCTGGATCCCTCTTTTACAAAATATATACAACTGACACTGAAAAAAATGGGAATTGCTTCATGTTTCCATCTGTGATTTAGGCTTTTTAACACAAACTCCTCTCAGCTGAGCTCATGAGACACCAGAGGAAGTCCATTCCCTCTGACTTCCCCTTTCCCAGTTTGGACCCTTCCTCTTTAATTTTCTTGCTTCTGTGAGTCTACATGCGTTGTTTTTTACATTATGGATATAAAATCTGCAAGAATATGACTGAATATAATGTGTCAGAGTATATACCTTGGAAACAGTATACACTACATAATGAATAAACACTGCATAAACCATAATATTTCTTATAGGTGATGATCTAGTGTATACTGTTTCCAAGGTATGTACTGTTTGTATCTGACACATCATCATGCATCATGATGATTGGTCAATTATGTATTAGAATTCAAATGAGCTGCTTAGTGGCGAAGAACATTGACAATGGCATGGCTTCAATCCCAATTAAGTCCATATGACTGTCTTCCAACTATGTGGTCTGTCTTTAAAACAAAAACACACAAATCCACACACACAATTGTAGTCTGTGTTAACCCTAATTACACAGGAAGATTCGGTCTTTATATAGCCTACAGGTGTACTGTTGGATTGGAAGTTTAGATGCCAGATGCTTCTCTGAGCACAATTCTTCTGACCACAACTGTACAGTTCAGTGGGTTCAACTGCAACGCCTTAGCAAAGAAGAAGAAAAGATAAAAGACAAAATAGCCCTCCGGATACCCTAGCAACAAGAATCCTCGGTTGGGTATAAACCAAACCCAAAATCCAAAAAACCCCAAAACAAAAAGCTCTGACTCAAATGTTTAGATCTGAATCAGTGCAAGACATATGCAGATGTACGTAGTCTGGAAGAGATCTTTAATCTTTACAAATGTTGTTTGTATCTTCCCTCAAAACATCTTGAAGCAAACCATACTGGCCTCCACGACCCAGATCACAGTGGTGTCTAGGGTGAGCGGTAGAAGGTTATTTATAGAAAATAAGGCCCAGCGTGCAATCAGAGAAATGTTTTAGCCTTTGTTGATAGAAAAGTCCCTGAATGTTTCTGAGAACATCGATCCCACTCATTTTCAGTACATCTTAAATGATACTTAACTTGGATGAGAAGGCAAAGGAGAAGAGGAGTACAGCTCAGCATGGGTGGCATGGCAAGTTTAAAATGCTGTTTATCCTGAGCAAGAGTGATAGAAAGTACAATGCTATGCAAGGGTGCAGAGCCCAGATGGGAAGGGTCCTGTGAGCTTATAAAGTTGTCGTATACGACCCACACAGTTGTATAAGTTTACGTACAAAGCTCTCTCTCTCTCTGTAGCCTCATACAGGTTCTGCTCAGTCTCACTCTCCAAGTCAGACAGCTTTACCCACCTGTGGTCTTTTCAGACTCTTGAGTAAATACCAGCACGTGTTTGTGTTAAAAATACACTGAGACGTCTCTTGTATCAAAAGGATACATCTCAAAAAAGGTCCCTTATTTGGAATATCTAATTTCTCACACCGGGGAGGAGGGTTGGGGGGGCAGAGAACAAACTCCTAAATCACATTAAGAACATGTCTCCAATCTTTTAATCTATGTGCCAGACTTATCTTTATTAAAGGATATAATTTTCTAGATGTTGATTCTAGCCACATACCACCAACCAGTCCCTGGGTGCGGGAACGGAACACTGTGCTCTTGTTGCTCTGACCAGTTTGTTTTGTTGCCCTTCAACTCAAGTTAGTGTATGGGAACGCTTTCGCCCAAGTCAGTCAGCCCACGAATGAATCGTGGTCAGTACGGATGTAAAGTACACACATGACACCGGCTATAATCAGTAATGCCATGACGTAAAGCTCCTATTCCATCCCCAGCACTGCACACTTCCCATGTAATTATAAGGTCGGGGTTTGATTCAGGCCTAGTGATGAAGTTAGTTCCACCCACTGACTCCTACAAACAGATGGGCTTATGGTTTGCAGCAATATGGTGGCAAGACGGAGCGGAAAGCTAGGAATAAGATCAACCTTCCTCTTGTACGCTGACCTAAGGCCAGTTTGGTGTTAAGGTTTGGACTGGGGCTGATGTGATCTTATGTGTTTAGGAGCAAAAGAATTAAAAAAAAAGAAGGTTTATCCCATGGGCTTGGTACAGCACACTAACATAGAGTGTGCCTAATAGATATGGTGTTAAGTAGTCCCATAGTCTTACTTAACTCCTCCAGCAGTCAATAAGATGAACTGACTAATGGGTCAAATTAACCTATGAAATACATTCATTTATATTGATTCATCCCCAGTGTTAATCAACTAATTATCGCTAAACTGTAGCATTTTAGCATCTTTTAGCTAACTATTTTATCTTTATGATCACAAGCAATATCTAGTTTAACATAGTTAAGAATATTGTTCCCATATGCAGCAGAGGAAAATACTTCTAAAAGTGTATTAAATAACAGTTGAAGTTATTGACTTTTGCATTTGTTCAATCTTTATATCATGCTGGGCTGTCCCACAAATCCATTTTTACCATTCACTGGCACTTTAATCTATTGTTATGTAACTGGAAGATTAACTGTGGCATAAAAATGTCCTCTTTTTCTCAAACTTCATTTGACGATAATCTTAAATCTCCAGTAGTTGCTACACAGGTAGTATTAAAGCATTTCGTGTTTAGTTGGCTAAGACCACAAAATTGAGTTAAGAGAGGGCTGGACTGGCACTGCTCAGGCGCGTGCAACCACAAGCACTAATAGGCTCAAAATCTTTTGCTAACAGCGCTGCTATGCTATGTATATAAAGCAGTGAATGAATAAATCAGGCCAGTGTTGCTGATTTTATGTTCAGAAAACAAATATGCATTTAAAGCAGAATAAAATTCCATTGAAAACTATTAAAGAAGCTACTCAGTTAACTAAAGTATTGCTAATTAGAATAGCTTCGGTCCTAAAGCACACAAGATTCTTTGACATTTGTGTGTTTTGGGTTGGCATGTTGTTCACATCCCCTCTTTACTGTATCTATGGCTTTCCCTCCAACTTCCCAAACACATTCAAGTCAGGTAGACCAGAGACTCTAAATTCCCCATATGTGTGACTGTAAGTGCGTGTCTATTTATATTCTCTCTCCCTGATGGGCTGGTGAGCATCAAATGTGTTGGGGAAAATGAATGAACAAATCAAATCAAATCAAATCAAATGTTTCATCATCACTGCAGCAAGAATATTGTTTATATTAGCACAAAGACATTCACTGGATTTACACAAAGTGCTTCAGGTTGTTGATGCAAAAAGAAAAGTTATATAACTGACAGACCAGCAGTTTATAACAGGACAGCACTGCGGCTCGTCCCGGGGTAACCAATGTGGGTGCTCATTATGAAACCTAAATCCGCTTTCTCCCCACTTGGTGATGAGCTGGCACGGTGAAGTGACGTCTCACTTGGCCAACCACTCGGTGAGGGACCAATTACAGAGGTTCACAAGCCGATGCGTGCCTCCTCTGAGCACAGACAGATAGCCAGCATGTCTAAACCAAATTAGTCTTTTTTTGCTTGTTTGTTTGTTTGTTTGTTTTTTGGAGAAAACAGGAAAGTATATAGGACAGTGTGGCATGCGGCGTATATGTGTCATTTTTATAAAGAGAAAAGAGCCAAGTCATATTCGTGTCTGCAGCCAGGGAATTCCCAGAATCAGAGCTATTTTTGGAGGTTTTTATAAAACCATTGACCGCATTACATTAGATCACATGAAATCTGTGCTCTGTGGAAAACACTCGCACTGACAGTTGCAGCTAATAGAAGAGAATGAGGTTCTGTGGTTCCACGAGTGGCATCCGGTGACACACGCAGCCATTAAAAGATCGTCTGTCAGCATCCTCGGGTCATGCATTTGTTTTAGTAAGCAAGATAGCATTTGTTAATATTAACCAGAAAAAAAACAGCTTGTTGGCAGTTTTATTCCCCTGCATCAAGTGAAGGTTTTTCCATGAATTAAATGTTGTGTAAAATGTTAACCGTAGTTAACTTCAACGTTTGTCAGCATTTTTTGCAATTTATTTTGTTGCTATATTAAGTTTGCACTGCATTTGTTATTGGATTGTGAAGTTATTGTACTGATTTCCAAGCTAGTTTGGCTCATTGTTGGTTAGGTGAGAAACGATGAGCATAAAAATATCACTTTCTTTGGATTTCTGCAGAATATCAGAATATTCAAATAACCTGAAGTCTTCATATAGACATAAATCCAGAGGCATTTAGAGTCAAAGGAAAGCCTTTTGGAAGGTCTCTGTTTTTAAATTTATAATGCAATCTATAGACGCAATGCCAATTAGAAAGCAGTTGACATGACTGTACACAGACTATGAAATCTGAGTTTCCCAGAGACTGAAAAACATTGTTGTGCTCTACAAAAGTTGATTCCTCCTGGTCCTTTTGTCCGTGAAATCATTTCAGGCAGTATCAACGTGGCATCACAGACTGGAGTTTGGCTCTCTTCTCTATGGTGCTCTCAGGGACAGAGTTGTTTCCTGTCCTGTGTTGCAAGAACCACACATGTTAACTGTTAAATTAAAGTCTTTCTGTCTCTCTTTCTAGATCCTGGCCATGTGCATCATCCAGTTGGAAAGAATAAGAGGCTGTCGTTCCTCTATATTCCTCTTCCTGTTCTGGGTCTTGGCAGTTGTTTGTGCTCTGGTGCCTCTAAGAGCAAAGATCCAGCTAGCCATGGATGAGGTATGTTCTTAGCCTATTAATGAATATAAAAATAAATGTACCCTTTAATATAAACGATATCATCTTGCATCCAAAAAGACTGAAATCAAAAATAGGCTCATGCCAAAGTGAATTTGTTAGCATGCCCAGTCTGAACTTAGTGAACCTGCCATGTCTAAACACCGTGAAGAGGTATCTAATCAGCTGTGCTCCTACCCATAGTCTAGACGCGAGACTCCAGCAGCACAGCTTGAGCTGTACCCTGTGTCAGAAAAGAATTTCTATCTCTATCCCCCAATTTTAACCAAGGTAGCCCAAAGTTAACACAATGTGTTGGAGGATGACACTGCCAATTCTGGTCAAGCCTGTGTGTGTTTAGGGTTTCCTTTTCTTCCTGTGTCTCCCGTCGAACACAGCAATCATTGTTGTATGGGGGTAGGTTTGTATTTTTGTTCACGCAGCCGTGGGGCAGTCGCATTTGCATTTCCATAAAAACACACACACATCCATATTTCTGTTTTATCGTTTCTCAGTGTGACATTCCCATACTGTTTGGGGGAGAGTAATGATGGGCCTGGGATAAATGCTGGTGAGACATGGCAGCCCAGGGTCAGACCAGAGGAACGTCAGCGCTGTGTTTATGGACCTACACTGCTGTAACCACGGCCAGATGGAAATCTATGCATTCACACATAATGTAAAGCCATATATGATTTACACGCAGATGTTTTCATTTCACACATGCGGACACATGAACGGTGCACACATGTAACCACTCATAAATTCTTACTATATCCTCCATACCATATTTCTAGTTTATGATGAACCGTATCTACGTATTAAATTTGGTTAATCACTTTAGGCTTTTTACCACATCCTCTCCTCCAAAAACTGTTGTTGCTGCCAGCTAGAAGGTATTATACGTCAAGACTGGCATTTAAAGTTTCAGATTTGCAGGCAACTCCCCTAAAACTCATAAAACAAAGGAAGTTATAATTCCTGGTAGACTAATTGGCTTAGTCTACCACAAAGACAGTAAACTGATTACAAAAATTAAATGTAATGTGTCAGCTACTGAGACAGATTTTGTTTTTATGCTAAATAGTGGAGCTAGGTATCAAGCATACAGCCACAAGCAATATCACTCCTCTCAACCAACTTGGGAAGGAAACTGAATGTGCTTTTTCCTAGAATGTACAAATATGAATTTAATATTCATACAGTTGCAACAGAAGTAGTGAGGAATTTCCAGGATCCCATCGGTAAATAAAAATTGGACTAGATCTCAGAAGTAAAACCAAAGAAAGGAAAGATTTAGGCAATGAATAGTGACGTTATAGATCTGTTTAACAGTTTCAAAATTGCAAACAAAATATTTTTAGTGTTTTTTTGACTGGTATATTTCAATGTCTGTAATTTTCATTATTTAAAAATGCCATTTTGTTCTCAGTTATCCTGGCCAGTATTTGTTTTCTGAGGGTTTTACTATAGCGGTCATCACTAACATCAGTACTGTTGCATGACAAAATACAAACAGTAAGACGTTTTCTTTTGCTGTGATGAGCTATAAAAAAAGCGGAGGCTGCACAGCTCAGCAGTTTTATTCCGTGTGGACTGTATATAGCGCTGAGATGTATTCTAAATGTTTACGAAGAATGTGTCCATTTCAAATTGCAGCGTTGACAGCTCAAGTTGACGGAGTACATGTTTGCGGACCCTTGGTCATTCTTAGCTGCTTGACCTACATTTTTCCCACCCACTCTCCGACCATCCTGACCCTGCTTTTCACAGTGTGGCCGGATCCGTTTGGCTTCTTCGTATCGCCTTTCTGGGCACGGCACCACACTTTTCACAGAAAATCATTTTACTGTTTACCATGGCTCCAACTCTTATGCATAGCCATACTGCTGCACATACACAGCACACAGCCTGTGGCAGTGGCTCTGTCCCAGTTGTAAACAAAGCCTGTGCCAGAGCCCAAAGTTTCTGTATGTCAAGAATAACATGCGAGTCCTACAATTCACAAAAGTCTCTGAGTGGTTAATATTGCAGCTGCTCCCTTGATTGAAAGTAAGGGTGCTGGTTTGTGAAACCACAATTTCCCTGTTTACAGATACGGGCTCTTAGCGTGACTGCGAGACAAATTTAACTGTTGTTTCATTTATAAAAAGCACACCATTAAAGACTCTGGGTTTTCACCCTGATTTGGCTTAAAGGTCCAAAATACTCTTTATTGTGTCTGTGATCCCGGTGCAGAAACCATCCTCCGCTATACGGCTTGCGCTCAAAGGAAAAGCTATATAAAAGCTATATAATGAATTTTGTGCTGTTGTGAAACTGCACACAAAGCCACAGTGGTGACAAATGATCCGTTGTACCACAGTCAGGATGTTGTGTGATTTGTTAAGTAATGTTGAAAGAGATGAAACAACCAAAATACATTTTGATCCAAATGAAAACCCTCGTCATGTCGGCCGCAAAGCCAATTAATTGTGTCCCTAGTTTAAAATAAATGTCTAAATTGCAAAACTTGCTTGAAACCAGTAGACTCAAAGAACTTTAACTGCAGCATTCTGACATTATCAGCTGCCTTTTCATTGCTTTTCCTATTTATTTATTCCACAGGGCATTGCCTCTGATATTGTACGATACCTCGCCTTCTTCTCCTACTTCACAATCCAGTTGGCCCAGCTATTCCTGTGCTGTTTTGCTGACCAGCCTCCAGAGGGAAAAACCATCTCAGAAAAGGTAGGCAGAGGAGAATGTAAACCGCTTCCGTCAAGAACATCCTCTATGATTACCTAGGAACGAAAAATGCCGGAGTGGCTGTCCTGTGGTTTTCCGCTTTTGTTGTGAAGACACTTTTCACTTTTGGAGGAAATGATGTGATTCACATCCTCCTTCCTTTCACTCTCACATGTCCACTTTGGCTTCCTGTGAGAGGAGTGTGAATGACTGTGTGTGTGTGCCTGTGTGTCTGCATACCTTCAGTACTGCTCACTCACTTTGTGAGATAACATCGAGACCACTGCTAAGAGTCTGTGACCACACAACAGAAAAGCAATTACTTAATACAGATCTCACTACCCCATCAAACATGAGCTTGGTAAAACGTTGTTGAGCTCAGAATAATACGCTGATTAGGGGCAACTCACAGGTGAATGAAAATGAGCCTCTAACTTATCAAACAGACATATGATGTAATATTTCCGCAGTGGTAAACAATTGAAATAGCTGGAAAAGTCCCTTAAGAAATTGCTGGCAAGTAGCAAGGAGGTTGAGGGTGCAGAAGCCACAGTCTGGCGTGGTGGACACACCCATTTTCCTCCACCTCCTCCGCTGCTCTGCCCCACGCTCTGGTTAGAGTTACTCACAGGAAGAGAGGAAGAGGGGAGACAGAGAGTAAGAGCACTGGTAATGATGAGAGCAAACACCCCAGTGAGGGGGTGGCAGGGTGGAGGAGATGCCAAAAAGTTTGCGTGACGGGACAAACTCTGTTTTTCTGCGTGTGTATCCACTTGTTATAGTTTGTGATGACACATTTCCACTCTGTCTGCAGCAGACCTCAAAACGTCATATTCACCCTGCGCTAACACTGAGCACTATTTGTGCTGTTCTGTGGGAGTTCATGGCCTTTGGTCGTCAGACTGGACCACCTGAGTGTGCAGTGTTGTTTGCGCACATTAGCATTCTTAAACACAGCCCGCACAAGTGCACCATTCAACCATCAACCGACGGACTCTGTTAGGATGTGTATTTCTCAAAAACCCTCAAGTGGTGAGAGATTTACTGCGAAAACAACAGTGAGTCTGGTCTTTAATCTGTTGCAGAATCCCTGTCCTGTGAAAGATGCCTCTTTCCTGTCAAAGATCCTCTTCTGGTGGTTCACTGGGTAAGATGGTTCTTTAAAACCCTTTCATTTTTAGGCATCGGCTGACTCACTGCAACAACAGTTTGTGCTTGTTTACAATAATATGTTTATTCTGTTTGAATCACTTCCCGTGTTTCTTCCTCAGACTTGTCGTAAAAGGATATCGCAACCCACTGGAAGCAGGGGATCTGTGGACCCTAAGGGAGGAAGACAGATCACAAAAGATCATCTCAGATCTGGAACAGGACTGGACAGCTGAATGTGCCAAACTTCAAAAGTGAGAATTATTTAAATTTGATAAATTTTATTTGGTACTTTGGGTATTTACAGTAGTACTGCAATGCACTTTGCATATGCATCTGTATACCTCTCTAGTATGGCTGGGATTACGCTCCTTTAAGACACGTACACAAACATCTGCAGACACCACAAACACATAATTGTTCTCATTATACTACTTTCTAGTCCACTTGGAGTCTGCTCGGGGGAAGCATGTGCAGTTGGTGGACAAGTCTGTGGGGTCACCGCAAATTGGAGGGTACAATAACAGCCGTGCTGAGCCTCACATGCAGCTGCTGCTGATGAAACTTACATCATTCGTACCCTAGTGGACTCTGTGTACTAGTGGGTGCAAAATCTATAACAAAATCTGTTACAGTACTGGAACCAATAACATTATTTTAACATTAACCTGATAAACAGTCATCTTTCAAGTCCTCAAACTGCCATTCTGACTTTCTGTTGAAAATTCTTATTTAAATCCTAACCTTAGGTAACCACGTCTTTACTGGGATCATCAGCTTTATTTGTTAGATTTTAGAAGGCATCTGCTTTTACATAGTTCTCCACATCAGAAGCATGTCAAATGTCAGCATACTCCTTTAAAGAACCACATCTTCAGCTGTTTAATGTTTGATATGTATCAGGCAGCAGTTGGTGCATGAATCTGCAGCACAAAAGACAGGACACGACATGTGCAGGAAATGCACGTGTCTTGCTATTTTGACATAGGCCTGTGATCCCCTGTACTCCTCTCCTTATTGTCATAGCCAAAAATCAGTTCCATTTTATTGCAATGTGGTCAAACTTCAACATGGGGCTGGTCGAATTAATGACCCGAGCAGAGCAGAGCTGTAACTGTGGTAAATTAAAACTTGGGATGTCTCATCACCACAGGCATTTAGGGCTAAAAATAGGCCCAAAGAGAGTCATTTGAGGACAATACAATACCATAATGTCAAGACTAGAGACTCTGTGCCATTTCCAAGGCTTGTTAACACAATCCAGTGCTTTGAAAGCAGTTGTTAAGTCTAATAATTATTTCAGCAAATAATGCTTTTCTAAGCTGCCAACAAATTCAGCGGTGGCACGAAAAACAAGTGCTTTTTTAGAGTTTTACATTGGAGACTTAAAAGACAGCAGCATGTTGGTGCATCTCTAACATAGATGTCTGTAACTGTGACAATGTCTTTGCTCTTTTAGGCAGGAGAAAGCCTTAGCATCAGGTGTGGCGCTGGGAAGCCGACTGCCAGAGCAGGCTCAGCTCCTCAGGAAGTTGCAAAAGGAACAAAGCTCTGGCTTCTTCCTCCTCAGAACACTGGCACGCAAATTCGGCCCGTACTTCCTGACTGGTACTCTGTGTATCATATTCCACGATGCCTTCATGTTCGCCATCCCTCAGGTGCTAAGGTAAGAGTGCACCAGAACCTCAAATTCTGCTTTTATGAAAGACATGTGGCTTTAAGTAGATGTAGTATGATTTGCCAATATTTGCAAATATTAAGTGTATCTCAGCCAGTACCATGAGGCCCATGAGTATTTTTTTCCATTGCTGAAAATCCCCTAGATAGCAGTTCTCTCATTTATATAATCCATAAATGTTGTGACGATTTAGCATAAAGATAGAAATGAAGTAGTCTAATCTGATAGAAAGAGGTTTACTTAGTGCAAGAAACTGTGCCATTATATTTGGAATGAGATACTGTTGTTGAGTTCCCAAATATAGCTTTTTCACTGCTCAGTGTCCCACAAACCAAATGGCATTGAGTGTACTGTATTGAGGAAAGCTCCAGCCAGACCTTTCCAAACCTCAGCTCTGACTGAAATTACCTGGATGCACTGCAGACCAGGCTAGGGTAAAATAAAGTTTTATTGTTTTACTGCTGGGAAAATTCAAGAAACAGCAGACAAAAATACAACCGTCTAAAATATCTCTTTAAATATAGAGATAGACAGATAAATAGCGTTAAGGGATTTGGTGATTTATGACAACTGCCAAACAACAACAGAAGCTGGCAGCAGTGAAAACAGGTCATGGCCGACCCGCCACCCGCCTCACCATCCCACCAGTCAGACTGGAATGTTGTTGTTGATGCAAAGCACAGAAGCAGTGGAAGTGTTAATTACGGTCATAGAGCTGTGAGCAAGAAAAGTAGACGAGACCACAGCCCTCTTTGCTCCAGTAAGGAGGACATGAAGAGAGAGAGAGGAGGCTCTAAATGTCAGAAATGCAGTTGGACCACAATAAGGGAGCCGCTGGCCAAGTGTGAGGGCAGCCTGGCCACAAGCTGAGCTCTGTTGTGCAACCTAGGCTACTTTGTGATGGCCAGTTAGCCAGCAGCCACAGCAGCGCTCAAGGACATTGGCAAAAGCACACGAAAAGAGTCAGATAATACCAGATTGAATCTGTAAAAAGAGTAAAAAACCTGTCTGTGCCTGTTTTGCTTTGCATCATTCGCAACTTTCCAGGAAAGATATAGAAACAGAGCCTCAATACAGAGGTTGAAGACAAAATTGAACATGTGCAACCATCTGAAACATTGCGATTAAGTATCTCTTTGTCCTCCTCCGTAGTCTTCTGCTGGATTTCATGAGAGATGAAGATGCACCACTGTGGAAGGGCTATTTCTACGCCACGCTAATGTTCCTCCTCTCTTGCCTTCAGTCCCTCTTCAACCATCAGTACATGTATACTTGCTTCACAGTGGGAATGAGGGTGAAGACAGCTGTCATGGGCTTGGTTTACAGGAAGGTGAGTCACTCTATATCTACGGACATGAAGCCACTAACCGACACAGACACACAACATAAATTATGTCTCAAGTGGCACAAACAAAAACCTTATCTTCTTCCAGAATGGAGTATGTGATTAGCAGTTTTACCTAAGATGAATGATTTTGTGAAATCTTTACGAGGATATTAAATTACACTGTAAACAATGCTGTCTCTTTTGTTGGCAATCCAGTCTTTGGTGATAAACAGCTCTGCCAGAAGGACTTGCACTGTGGGCGAGATTGTGAATCTGGTTTCAGCAGACACTCAGAAGCTCATGGACTTTGTGGTGTACTTTAATGCTGTGTGGCTGGCTCCGATTGAGATTGCGCTTTGTCTCTTCTTCCTCTGGCAGGTATGTTGAAATGCAGTGTTTTTACAAAGCATCCAATTCATGCACAAATGAGGCCTAACAGAGTAAGAGAAAAAAAAACAAACCTTGAAACAATCATATCCTTTCTCCTTTTTTCAGCAACTTGGCCCGTCAGCTCTGGCAGGAATTGCCACTGTCATTCTCATTTTTCCACTCAACGGATTCATTGCAAAGAAAAGAAGCAAGCTGCAGGTAAAAGCTGTTACAGGAATCCTTCACACTTTCGTTCCAGTAGCCCAGACATCTGGCACGTCAGGTCAGGGATACCACAGCTGGTTTAGATAGTGACTGAAGAGCTGTGTGGGTGTTTGGCCTGGATGGTGCATTCTCCCTTGTCCTTTTGATGTCTGGTCCATATAACATGCTTGAAAAACAATGACAGGAAAGGGTGGGCAGTAGAAAGGCATAATTTTTCATTTCTTTGGAAAAACAACAGAGGCTTCTGTAAATTTGGATGCCAGTTTAATCGAACTTAGTCTTGAATGCAGTGACCACATTCCTGGCTCTTTGTTGTTTCCTTGTTATAAAATTCACTAAAATGTAACAAGCAATAAATTCTTACTGAATTAAACAAGTTCTGTGATGTTCAAGAAAACTACTACAGCTGTAATAAGGGGAGTCAAACCCATGTTCACAAATGCATGAATCCTGTGGTCTGCTAATTGTCTATCCACTGTGCCTCAGTTCCAGCTTTGCATGCGGTCTTTTTCAAACAATACTGAGTAAAAACCCCTGTGTCTGGTCAACAGGAGATTCAAATGAAATTCATGGATGGCCGTATCAGACTGATGAATGAGATCTTGAATGGGATAAAAATCTTGAAGTTTTATGCCTGGGAGAAGGCCTTCCTGGAGCAGGTTTTGGGCTACAGAGAAAAGGAGCTCAAGGCTCTGAAGAAGTCTCAAATTCTCTACTCCATCTCCATCGCATCTTTTAACTCCTCTTCTTTCTTGGTGAGAACAATCATTTGATAGACATTCCAATACAGAGGCTAACTCCACGATACTAACAAGCAGTCCTGCATGTCTAAAGTCTGAATAAGCCCACTGTGCTAAAGAGCTATATAGTCTGCAGTCTTGATAGTGAGGCGGTCTTGAATAAATAGACATGTAGACAAAAAAAATCTTGTAGTTTCTCAAGTACAGTAGCAATATATTAGATTTGATTGATTTGTTAGGAATTCACTTCATGACCGTCCCATGATAGCACCAAATGCTAACTATAGGCTAGGAGTGTAGCTTAAACAGTAGAGAAATGTATATGCGTGTATAACAAGCAGTCAGCTGTGACTGAAGGTGATTGCTCTCAGGGGGCTAATGCTACAATGTCTCTGCTGCAGCTCATTTAATGCTTAAAATCTAAATAACAGATGCCGTGAAGAACTTAGTGGTGCTGTGAATTTCCTCATCTTTACAGAAAGGAATCAGTCAAAGCCAGTAGTATCTATTGTCTCAGCCTTTTCTATCGAAAAAATACAAGAAGAATAAAGCGTACCTCATGAAATTACATTTAGGCCACAGCTCCACAGGTTCCCATTCATTCACGGCTCTTGCACCATACCTTTAAATAGTAGCATTCTACTAGTAACTAGTATTTTCTCAGTCATGCTAACGTGTTGGCAACCACCAGGTATAACCATTATACCATCTTACCATGCCAGAAACACAAAGTAAGCTGAGACAATACAATAATTACAAGTGTTAAATCAATAAGGTTGTGTTAGATCATCAAATCATTAAGATTTATCCTCTGGAGATGTCTGAAGAGAATTTCATCTTATTCTATCAAACACCTTGCTGGAGACGCAAAAAATAAAATTATACATAAGTGGCCTTATTTTAAAGATTCAAGTCTACAGAACAATAAGACTTGGCTAGACTTAGGGTTACGTGCCACAGACAGGGCGGGGAAGTCAGAAAGTAGTATCAGACATTTAAAGCATTGCTGCTGATTTTCGTCTCGACGTGGGTTAAAGTATATTGACAATTTAGACCTGTGCAATCCTTGTTCTTAAAACTGTCTGTGCCTAAAGAGCATGCAGGGTTCTGCCCATAAAAGTAACATTTAGTGCCTTTTTTCCCCCCCAAGATTGCTTTCGCCATGTTTGGAGTCTATGTGATGCTTGATGACAAGAACGTCCTGGATGCACAGAAGGTCTTTGTCTCCATGGCGCTAATCAATATCCTGAAGACTCCACTCAGTCAGCTTCCATTTGCAATAAGCACAACCCTGCAGGTAGGTTGCATTTCTTCTCCATCCCTGATTGAGGAGATTATTTTCACAGTCCACAGTTTAACAGCACATATCGACCATGTCATTTCTGACTGTTTCAGGCTGTAGTCTCACTGAAACGTCTGGGGAAGTACCTGTGCTCAGAAGAACTGAAAATGGAGAATGTCTCAAAGGCACCACTGAGCTCTGGTAAGAACCCCACCCATATATACACTATTACACTGAATGAATACACTTCTATACTTTTCAGTTTCACAAATATCCACAGTTTGGTTCCCCATACTGCCTGAAATCACAGGCTGTCATAATCAATATAAGCATCCCACAAGATGTAGTTGTTTATAACTGTGGACTACCACAACCTTGTATGGATCATGTGCACTGTCACTTCCTGGGTCCCCAGGCTGACTGGTAGACAGGGTAATTATAGGATGTTCCCTTCAGCGGTTGAACGTAAATCACAGCATGAATTCAGACATATGATTCAGAAAGAAATAAAAAAATATACTGCACTCCTCTGTCTGTAAACTGTCAACACTTCCTAAGACAGCTTGTGAAAAAGCAGCGGCTCTGTAATTTGTATGATTAAGAAAATTCACTTGTAATTACGCCCCGGCTGCACCCTGCCGAGTAACTTCAAGGAGAAGCTTTGTTTTGAAAGTTTGTTTATCACTAAGGATGAAAGAATACATCTGTTTTCCAGTGCTCGCTGCAGGTTTTGTTCTTTTAAGTCAATCTTTTCTTTATTGTTTAGACGGAGAAGATGTGGTCATAGAAAACGGCACTTTCAGTTGGTCTGCAGAGGGTCCTCCATGTCTTAAACGGTATGTCTTAAGTATGTGTTTATATGTTTTGGAAAAAGAAGATTGAAAAAAGAAATCAACAACAGAATAAAAGATTTGAGGCTTACAGGAAAATTCACTTCTTTGTTGACAGGATCAGTGTCAGTGTACCTCGAGGCTCCCTTGTTGCTGTGGTAGGACATGTAGGCAGTGGAAAGTCCTCGTTGTTATCCGCTATGCTTGGGGAAACGGAGAAAAGAAGTGGCCAAGTTACTGTCAAGGTACTAAGCTTGCGTTCCATAACAAGGTCTATTCATAGTTTGTGGGCAACTTGTAATAAATATTGATATTCTCGCTTTTGACTGTCTCTTCACAGGGTTCTGTGGCGTATGTTCCCCAGCAAGCCTGGATTCAGAATGCCACAGTCCAAGACAACATCATATTTGGCCGGGAAAAGCTGAAAACATGGTACCACCGTGTGCTCGAGGCCTGTGCCCTGCTCCCTGACCTGGACATCCTACCTGCTGGAGATGCTACAGAGATTGGAGAGAAGGTATTGAATACTTTGTTTTAAAAAAAATGCTGCTTCATGCATATGTTGAGTCTCAGATATTTTAAACGTTTTTTCTCCATGCAGGGACTTAACCTCTCAGGCGGGCAGAAGCAGAGGGTCAGTTTGGCCAGAGCTGTCTACAGAAAGGCTGATGTATACTTGCTGGATGATCCGCTGTCTGCCGTTGATGCACATGTGGGTCAACACATCTTCGACAAAGTCATTGGACCAAAAGGAGTCCTTAGAGACAAGGTAATGCCATATAACGTCTGCAAAGTGCAGTTTATCCAGTTCAACGCAACCACAAAGACAATTGCGCCAGTTACAAGTTCTGTGCTATTGTTATCATAATATGGAAACAACCACTTTGCTGACACCTTTGTTTTCAAGAAAGCCTCAATTTAGTGTTGGATTGTGCTTACATGTCATTTTTCTGACTTGTGTGGCTTGCTATACAGACCCGCATCCTGGTGACCCATGGGATGAGCTTCCTGCCGCAGGCCGACCTCATCCTCGTCCTCGTAGATGGAGAAATCACAGAGAGTGGCTCTTACCAGGAGCTCCTCAGCCACCACGGCGCATTTGCAGACTTCATCCACACCTTTGCAAGCACAGAGAGAAAAGAGAGTGCCATACAACGAGGTGAAAAGACATTTCAGACATTAGTTTTGCTGTTTTACATTAAGACAATCTCTTAAATTCCCAGTAATAACTCAACACTATGCACACTTTTCATGTAGCTGGTTCCAGGAGGTCTAATGCTCGCCTCAGTATGGTCGACTTCATGCCATTCTCCAGAGATCTCTCACAGGAGCAGCTCATTGGGTACATTGACAAATGCATCACTCCTCATTCTCATATTTGGAATATAAACCATACTTTTTTATGAAACTGACCTCTGACCTCTCCTTAGGGGTGACACCACTAATACAAACCTGCAGAATATGGAGCCTGTTTCTGAAACAGACCAGGAACAAGTACCAGAGGACTTGGGAAAGCTCACTGAAGTTGACAAGGCACGCACTGGAAGAGTAAGTCTGAAAAAGGCCTAAAATTAGGTGTCAGTGCCACTCCCTACCATGCTCTGCAGTTTCCCTCAACTCTGCTTAGCTTGCCAATATATTTCAAATCATTGTTGTTATTTTAGATTGTGCAAGTCTAATGTTTTGGTAGACAGTCACTCCCCTTATGTTATTTTTGGCTAAAACAAGAAGCCATCTTCAATGAAAAGCAATTTTACATGACATGTGCCCAGCACCAAACGGCAAACAGATACACAGCAGTAAAGTTAAACACATGGTCATGGCAGACACATTGTTCTGGTTGTGTCTGCAAAAATAGTTATTGCTGGTTTAATAATAAAACAATTTTATTCATAATTATCTCTGATCTGGACTTGGATAAATGGAGGGAATGGATGTGAAGATAGTTCTCTTATTCCTGCTGCTTTTTATCTGTTTGTAACAGGTCAGGTTGGATATGTACAAGAAGTACTTCAAGACAATCGGTTTGGCCATCATCATTCCCATCGTCTTCCTGTACGCCTTCCAGCAGGGCGCTTCGTTGGCTTACAACTACTGGCTCAGCAAGTGGGCCGATGATCCTGTTGTTAACGGCACCCAAATTGATACAGACCTGAAACTGACTGTCTTTGGGGCCCTTGGGTTTGTGCAGGGTGAGTTAGTGGGTTTAATTCAAATGATGCTTCAAATGATTCAAACAATTTAACTTCGTTTGGACATAACAAACACTCATTCTCCCTTCCCTTCAGGTGTTGCTATCTTTGGTACGACTGTTGCCATCTCTATCTGCGGGATCATCGCCTCTCGCCACTTGCACATGGACCTCCTGAACAACGTGCTGCACTCTCCAATGTCTTTTTTTGAGTCCACGCCAAGTGGCAACCTCCTGAACCGCTTTGCTAAGGAGATTGACGCTATTGACTGTATGGTCCCTGAAGGCTTGAAGATGATGCTAAGCTACGTCTTCAAGCTCATGGAGGTCTGCATCATCGTGTTGATGGCTACACCCTTTGCAGCCGTGATCATCCTGCCTCTCGCTTTCCTCTATGCCTTTGTCCAGGTATATTTTCTCCCCAAAATATAAACTCTCCACTCTGATCTTTAGTTTCTTATTTGAGATGATGCTGTTGAATGTTGCTTAGCAAGAGCTGGGTTCCATTACTGTATGTTATTGGAAAGTTCTGGGCTCCAAAACCAAACCTGCTGATTTTGCCATCCACTTGAATTTTGTTCCCCACCTGCTGACATGGACTTTGAATGCATTCACTCTGAGTTATGGGAAAGCCCTGAGTGTTCCCACTTGTTTCATTCATTAAAGATGGTGTTTTACTTTTCCACTGTGGCCAACAGAGCTTCTACGTTGCCACATCCTGTCAGCTGCGCAGGCTGGAAGCTGTGAGCCGCTCGCCCATCTATACCCATTTCAATGAGACGGTGCAAGGCGCCAGCGTCATCCGAGCCTTCGGAGAGCAGTCCAGGTTCATTCTGCAGGCTAATGAGAGGGTTGACTTCAATCAGACCTCCTACTTCCCTCGATTTGTGGCCACCCGGTGAGAGGATATGCAATCATTATAAAGTGCCTTAGCTTTATTCATATTCCATTTGCTCACTTAGCAGTTGATGAGGGTTGGATAAGGTTTATAACATTAAGAATTGTGGTTGATTTATGAGATAACAATGTTATTAATGATATTAATGATAACACTGATATCTACAGGTGGCTGGCAGTCAATCTGGAGTTTGTTGGTAATGGTGTGGTCTTAGCTGCTGCCATTCTGTCTGTGATGGGGAAAAGCACCTTGAGCCCAGGCATTGTTGGTCTGGCTGTGTCACATTCTCTCCAGGTAATACAGTCTACCCACAGTCACGTTGTTATACTGTTATCCAAGTAGCCACCTTATTACCACCAGAAACACAGTATATATTCTTTGATCACACAGCTACAGAATGAGGCATTTGGGAGTTAAACTAGAAAAAGTGAAAATTGCATTGTTTTTATTTCTATCCGGAAATGCATCGCATTTCAGGAGAAGTAAAAGCCTTTTCACTAAATATTGCAGGTGACTGGAATCCTGAGCTGGATTGTGCGATCTTGGACTGATGTGGAAAACAACATTGTTTCCGTTGAGAGAGTGAACGAGTACGCTGACACTCCTAAAGAGGTCATTATTCCCACCGCACACACACGTACACCAATCACTGCTTAGGACAATAAACTGTACTAGAGGAGGGCTTTTGTTTCTCTACTTATCCTTCCTTATTGGCTCATACAGGCCAGTTGGAGTATAGAGAGCAGCTCACTACCCCAGGCCTGGCCCCAGAACGGTACTATAGAGTTCCAGGACTACGGACTGCAGTACCGTAAAGGCCTTGAGTTGGCTCTGAAAGGAATTACTTTGCATATTCATGAGCGAGAGAAGGTAATTCATTTTGTGTGATATTAAAAGTGTTCATCGCCTTGATTTAAACTGCATAATTATCTAAAACATCATTTCTAAAACCTAATTTTTTTCAGGTCGGAATTGTGGGTAGAACTGGAGCAGGAAAATCCTCACTTGCCCTGGGAATCTTTAGGATCTTAGAGGCAGCAAAGGGAAAGATCTTTATCGATGGAGTCGACATTGCTGACATTGGACTCCATGACCTCAGATCGCGCATTACTATCATTCCTCAGGTATAATAACTCTTATTGAGATCTGGCTTTCATCACAGTAAAAAAATGATTAGTGATTATATTACTAATTTAGACATTTCGGTGATGAATAAAATCTCTGTCCTCTCTCACAGGATCCTGTGCTGTTCTCAGGCTCCCTCCGGATGAACCTTGACCCTTTTGATACCTACACAGATGAGGAAGTGTGGAGTTCACTGGAACTTGCTCACCTCAAAAACTTTGTATCTAATCTGCCTGACAAACTTAACCATGAATGCACAGAGGGAGGAGAAAACCTCAGGTACACATAAGCTCACCAATATGACACGCAGTAGCGTACAGTAGCGTCTACTCCAGCACCACGTTTAGTATGATATTCTAATCTTCCCTTCTCTTCCTTTGTATACGTAGTCTGGGTCAGCGTCAGCTCGTATGCTTAGCCAGAGCCTTGTTGCGGAAAACCAAAATCTTGGTTTTGGATGAGGCAACAGCTGCTGTGGATCTGGAGACCGACACACTCATCCAGTCAACAATCCGCACACAGTTTGAGGACTGCACTGTGCTGACCATTGCTCACCGCCTTAATACCATCATGGACTACACCAGGTATATTAATGTTCATTGTCTATTTAGTGAATCGACAAAAAAGTAATGGTGACAATTTTAAGAATTCATTAAGTGACTGAGGCTAGGTAAAGATCCCACATTAGATGATCCCAGCTTCTGGAATATTGCTGCTTTTATCCATTTCTTGTCACAGTCCAAAAGTCTGTGAAAAGAGAGGACTCTGGACACTAACATGTAAAGGGCATTTGTTATTAGAAGAAAAAAAAACTGTTTTTATTTACCATTTCAAAGACAGTAAATTGTGGGAATGGTTCTAAAGAAATATATTCTTTCTTGTAGCCCTATAAACAAACTTGTTAATATTAACTTTTGCCTAAACCAGTAGTATCTATGCAGTTTGTGGAGTCAAAGAGTCAAATCCAGGTGTAACATGGTCACTAGTGACATGCATTGTTTTTGCATTATTTAACTGCACTAACTTAATCAATGAATTGTTAACTTATATTCTGTCATTTGTAGATACGAATTAACATACAGAGGAAAGATCTGTTTGTAAAAACTGCTTTAAAAATGGATCTGACTCTTGCTGCCTGTGGATCTGAATGAGAAACAGCTAGATTATTTGTTGGACTATGCAAAAGTGTTTGAGGTCAGACTCTCTATGTGATGCAGGCATGTTATATGCTAGTAGAGTGTTATGCTATATCCAGATACAGCAAAGGAAATGATGACATGTGAGATGACGAATACAGATGTGCTTTGCAATATTTGCTTGTACTGCACAGCTTTATTACACACCTATATGTTGCATATAAACAATATACTTTCTTTCTTGCTGCTTCGCAGAGTTATCGTCATGGACAGAGGCCACATTTCTGAGATGGACTCTCCAGCCAACCTCATCTCACAGAGGGGGCAGTTCTATCGAATGTGTCGGGAAGCTGGACTGGTCTAGGTCTCCGCTGGGCTTTGGCCATAGAACTGATGACCTGGTGTACAGATGTGGCACCTTATGCTTATGGCTCTCCAACACACATTAATCTGGGCCATTCCAAGCTTTGTGGCAGCTCCAAAGACCTCTCCGTGAGGGCATTGTCGATGAATCTCAAAAGCATTTGTTGGTTTTTAACAGACAGACACACTGTCCCAAGTCAGGAAAAGACATTGTTAACCTCAGAGGATGAAAACTATACAGGAATGCTATACTGGATATTTGAGTCTCACTACAAATGTTGTATTTCGATTAATGGAGTCAGTTTATTCCATAAACAGGATTAAGCCAAAGGCTGGAATGAAAGGGTAACACAAATCTTAAGGATTTTCATTCTCTTTAAGAATGGAAGCTATATTATTTTTGTAGTTTTATAAGTGTGTATTTTTTTATGTTTTCTCAGGCTTAAATATGGATGTTTACTCACTCTTTTTTTTAGCCTTGTATAGAAAGAAGAGGCAATTTTATAATTTTAAAATGATAGAAGTCTTATTTTGTCTTCTTGTCTCAGAAAGTGGGTCAGGAAATTCTCTGACACACTAACCTTCAAAATGTTCACTTTGGCAAAGGATGGGCAAATGAGGTTTGTACTGCATTCAAAATCTGAGCTTGGGGCAGCCAATTTGGAGTTTTTATATGTCAGGGAAAATGAGGAAAACATTGAAGTGAGCCAACACATTAGCAATCATCCAACTATGTTGTGGCCATTGTTTATTTCTGTCAAAGTAAACACATAAAACTGTCAATAGAGTCCTTTCTGGTCAGATTTAACCTGACACCGGTAGTGAAAACCACCATGAATGAAGAGAATGCCTCATGAAAACAATGGTGATAAATCTCTGTGATTGTCTCTCAGCGTCTACCACACAGACCAGGCCATACACACACGGAGAAGATAAAAATCAGTGTTTGTTTGTTTTATTTTTTATGGTGCTGACATGTTGATTTTACTCTCTATTCAAAGAATGAACCCTATGAACTTTTCAAGGAGAAGAAGCATTTACTGTTTTGTCTTACTGGTTTAGACAATATATTCTAAGAGAAACCCAAGTTTTTATTTATACCATTTGACAAAATGTATTAAGTGTCCTTAAAATTATGAGGATTATGTTATATTTATACTTTTTATAACAAGCTTGATCATTTTCACTGACCTTTTACTGTTAATGGCTTTTGTTCCATACATCATGCTGGAAAATAAAATTTATTTGACTCAATGGTTATGTCTGGCTTTGCATTCGTAAGTATATAATGGTGGGTGCTTTCACAACCAAGTGAACGCAGATTGAAGAAGTGCTACAGAGCAATTAAGGCAACTTAAAATAATCACAGGATGGTGTCGAATGAGATTATATCTATGTATTTATATCAAATAATATTATGCCCCACTGACTTCATCATTTTAAAAAAAAGACACATTTCAAGTAAAAACCAAGTATTTCCTAATAATTATATTTTGAAAGAGTGAGGCAAAAATGCCTGACTCTTTCATTTAGGACTGTTTCTTTAAACAAGACTTTTGCCTCCTCATGTGTCAAGTTCTGTATGTAGTTTAATCCACATCCACATTTTTGTGTCAGAGCCTGTGCACAGCTCATTCAATGTGAGATTTACTGTGGTTTGTTGCATGTAACCAGAGCTGAGTTTATAAAAACCAGGGAAAGGTGCATGTAAAATATAAATTCACACAAAACTTAATTTAAGTTACCAAACTCAATCACTGGGTGGCAGACAGCTATGAAGCTGTTATCCAAGCTATGAAGCACAATAGCTGTTCGTTTACACCAATGACTGCAGAATGACTGTTTTGTCCTTCCAGTTACTGTTTTCTGCAGTCATGATGGGTAACCACGGGACAACAAACCCAGGAACACACAGGACTTAAATACAAAGAGTGATAATGAGGGAATCAGACACAGGAGGGGAGCACTGCAGGGAGCAATCGTACATCACAAGGAGTGGAGGAAGCAAAACTGAAAACATTAACAAAGGACGCAAGACTATCAACGTGAAAGGCACGGAGATGCGGACTTGACAGGGACACACGTCTGATGGGAGACAGAGCAAACATGGAGAACAGGGAGACTTCACTGTCTATGGAGAGAAGAGGAGATGAATAAACACATAGACAAGGGTGACTCGACATGAAACGAGGAACACAGGAACGGCACAGAGAAAACACGGAGACAGACTATACACAGCCTAAGATAAACACTGAGGGAGGGAGAACTACAGTCAATAAGAGCCTAAGACATAAAAGAGAGTCAAAACTGTGAATAACACTCAAAGAATATTGTAACCCAACCAGTGCAACCAGTGCAGGGGCAGAGTCCCTACAGCCCGGACTCTGCGTTGTGTAATTTTGTGTTGGATTGGGGTGTACAGAGTAGGGGTGGGTTTTGATTATCGATTTATCGATTAAAATCGATTCTAGCTTGGATAACGTGATATCATTCATTAAAATCCTGAATTGATTTTTTAAATATAAAATTACTTTGCCCGAAACACCAGAATATCAGATTAAACCTCACAAAATTTCAACAACCACCAAACAGCTAAAACAGTAAACGAGAGCATCAAAACAAAACGCATGTTAGCTTGAAAAGTTAACAAATTGACAACAGCTTAAGGAAAACAAGTATTAACTGTAATAAAATGGTAAAACATAATAATAACCCTTTTTTGCACGCACGAGATCGGGGTCGGATCAAATAATAGGCGTGCACTATTAACACCGAAAACATGGTCGGTTTTGAGTTTTGCGCATGCGCAGTAACAACAAGTAGGACAGCTTGATAGGTAGGATGTTTTCTCAGAATACCTGCAATGTAGCATCATGATGCTAACGGAGTTCTGGCTAAAACCACTAACTCTGGATACGAGCGTGACACTGCAACTGCTGCGGGCGGACGGGACGAGAGAGGAAAACCAACACTAATAAGAGGAAGGGGGGGAGGGGATGACAGATGGTGTAACCCTGGACACATCACTGTGAAAGAAATACTGTGTAGCAGAAACATTGAGCTGTTAGCCATTAGCATGCCTCCGTACTACCTCCCCAGGGATGTTATCACTAGGGTTGCCAACTCCCTGAAAAATAAATAAGGGACACCTCGTGGCCAGGACCGGGCGACCCAGTTGTCTTCACCCTTCCCAGTGTGGTGAATTTTCTAGCTCTTTTTTTGTGTGTGAAATTATTTTTTTAACCATTTGACTTGAAGTTGATTTAAGTAGATGCATATTCTATTCTTTGTGATATCAACACATGTGAAACAAATGATCATTTAGCTATTTATTTTTAGCTCAAAATGACAACATTAACACAATAAAACAGGTCTCTTTCTTAAACAGAAGCCTGTCATGCTTAACTTTTGAGAATATAAGTAAATCTTTCTTTAAAAGAACTCTGTCCTGCTTAACTTAAAATAATAGAAAACAATAGAAAGAAAAATATTCTTGTAACAGTGCCAAGCTGGTCAAGAAGGCTCACCAGCGCCTCTTCTTCTTGAGGACTCTGAGGAAGAACCACCTGTCCTCAGACATCCTGGTGAACTTCTATCGCTGCACCATCGAGAGCATCCTGACCAACTGTATAACAGTCTGGTACGGGAACTGCTCTGCCTCGGACCGGAAGGCGTTGCAGAGGGTCGTGAAAACTGCCCAGCGCATCGCCGGAGCACCACTTCCTGCCATAAAAGACATCTACAGGAAGCGGTGTCTGAAAAGGGCTGGGAAAATCATCAAAGACCCCAGTCACCCATCACATGGACTCTTCACCCTCCTGCCCTCTGGGAGGCGCCACAGGAGCCTCCGGACTAAGACCACCAGGTACCGGAACAGCTTCTTCCCCACAGCTGTCAGACTCCTGAACTCTGCCTCCTGACATCTGACCCACGTTAAACTCATGGACTGAACATACACACACCCACAATGGACAACTGTACCCTCAAACACACAATAATAACATGGACTGAACCACCACTCACAACCACTAGCACTTTATATAGCCTCTGTAGAAACTATCTACACCCTCACTTATCTTAACTGCACTACTGTATAGCTCTGTGTAAATAATCATTCTGTACATTCGATAATCTTTAATCCTACAACTGTTTACAACTTGCATAGTTCCCATTTCTGTATAGCTGTATATCTCGGATTCTGTAAAGTTATTTATTTCATATTCTGTATAGTTTTTCATATTTATATCCTGTTCATAGCCTGTACATACTTATAGTTATAGAATATTCACAACATACTTCATACCGTGTACATTATAACATACCATAATAGACCCATTTCTGTAATATACTCACATATCTATATTATTGCTGTTAAAGATATTCTATTATCAAAGTACTCAGATGCAATGAAATATCACTCAGACACTTAGAGCAGTTTTAAACGTGCACGGGTGAGAGACTCAGGGAGAGACTCACACACCTCCTTGGTGCAGTCTGGCTTTATTTATACACATCATGAAGCATACAAAAAAGGAAATATCATCCTTATCTTGTCAAGAAAACAGGTGTGGTTTATCAAAAAACTTCGTGTTCTCTACAAGGTTGTTTCTTACTCGTGGGTGGCGGTTTCCTGCTAGTGTGAAGGCAAACAGTGACAATGTGAAGGCAAAGACTGATAATGTGAAGGCAAGCAGTTTCCGTTATAAAGTAGGGAGCCAGCAATTAAAATATGCAGCTGGTTGAGTACAGAACAGAAATATAAACACTCTTAGCTGATTATTATATGAATAATAAAATCTTTAAAAGCAAAAATACTCTGACAATTGCTAATATATATTGTAATATATCTATATCACTAAAGCACTTCTGGATGGATGCAAACTGCATTTCGTTGCCCTGTACCTGTGCATGTGCAATGACAATAAAGTTGAATTCTATTCTATTCTATTTAGTGCATTTAGTACAATTGGCTTCAGTTGAGGTATTATTTCAGCTTTTCTAATGCTAATCAGCTGCTCCTGTTTGTAAACCCACTTGTTCCCATGATTACGCATCATAACTCATCATCATTATTCACCTATATATTACTTTTATGTATTAGTCATCTATTTGTTGTAATCATCTATCCTTGCAGTTGTTTATTACACAAAATAAATTATATTATCACACTTCTGGCCACATAGTGCTGATATTCACTGCACATGCCCATATTAACTTTTTCCAGCCAGGTGTTTTCCTTTTCCCATTCTTCCCTTTGTCTGAGGGGAACAAACATTGCTGCTCTAATGCTGGGCTTACACTGTGCGGTTTTAGGCCCATTTTGAGCCGATTTTTGAGTGATCGGACCGATTTTGGCCTTCATCGTGCGTCATGTAGTATACGTTGGGTAACGAGAAGTGATTAACACCTCACGACCAGTTCCCGATCATCAATCGCTCGTGAGGGTGTCACTGCAGCTGCTCGCGCGCAAACACGTAAACGTCGGTGAAAAAGACGGAGCAGCACGGCAGTGCAGCGTGTGATCTGGACACAAGCGATGGAGGCACAACTTGTAGAACTTTGGAAAGCTCATCCGAGCCTTTTCGATGTGGCCTCACAAAATTATCACGACCACAACAACCGTGAAAATAGTTGGATTTACACTGCTGCTTAATCACAGCTGCCTGATCAATGTTTTTCATTAGCAATTTAGCAAAGTTGATGGTGGTGGTGTGTGTGTCTGTGTGAGTGAAAGACAGAGAGAGAGAGCGACAGATTTTCTGTTATAACCTTCATTTTATGGCGGGGGTAACTACTTTGGCACAACAGCGGCACAGTGTGAGCACTCAGGTCGCATCAGAGCATCGGGCGGTACAGTGTGAGAGTACATCGTGACCTATGAACTTCTAACCCCTGTGAGTCAATCGTGCAGTTTGAGCAGGAGCTGAATAACGTGACTGAAAAAATCGCACAGTGTCTGCCCAGCTTTAGGTGTACTGTCGTCCGAGACGTGCACCGCAGTGTCGGCGTTTGTTTCCCTGTTGGCCATGCTTCTTGTTGTGGTCACCTGTTGTCTTCCGGTATTTTCTCCGAAAGCGACCTTTCCTCGACCAATGAGATGAGCGGTAATCTGAATTGTCATACTCGAATTGTCATAAGTGTGCTGTCAGCTCATTGGTCACAAAGCAGGAGAGGGGCTGGGAATTATGTTTTCAAACAAGGCGTTAATTCCATAAACATTTATAGACTACTTTTGGTTCTCACTGTATTACGGGACAAAGTGCGTCCCTTATTAGCTCAATACGGGACGTGTACTTTTGTTTCGAAATACGGGACGATTCCGTATTTTAAGGGACGGTTGGCAACCCTAGTTATCACGATAACAGAGTATGTCCTCCCCTTGGCCAACGTGGATGCAGCCTGTGACTCTCTCCACTCTGTGGTCAGCAGACTGCAAATGCAATCTCTGAGAGCCCTTCTTCTAATATCAGGGGACTTTAATCATGTCTCACTGGACTTGGACATTGGACATGCCCAACCAGAGACAATAAAACACTAGACTTACTGTAGGCCAATGCAGAAGGGCATAAAGTTCATCTCTCCCTCCCCTGAGCTGCAGAGATGGTCAGAGGAGAGCGAGCAGGCTCTTAAGGACTGTTTTGAGTCTACTATGTGGGAGGTGATCTGTGACGACCACAGTGAGGACACTGACAGCCTTGTGACATGCATTACGGACTATATTAACTTCTGTGTGGATAACACTGCACCCACCAGGATTGTGCGGTGTTTCTCCAACAACAAGCCTTGGATTACCCCAGAAATTAAAGCCCTCCTCAAGCAGATGAGGAGATCCTTCAAATCTAGAGACAAGAAGGAGTTGAAAAGGGTGCAGAGAGAGCTGAGAGGACTGATAAGGAATGGGTAGGACAGCTACAGGCAGAAGACTGAGAACCAGCTTCAGCAAAACAACAAAGTCTAGAGAGGCCTTAGAACCATCTCAGGCCACAAAGATCAGAACCCTCTGCCCGTGGGGGATGTGAGGTGGGCAAATGAACTGAATCAGTTCTTTAATAACAGGTTTGATTCATCCATGAGGCAGTCTTCAACATCGGCTGCAGACTCACACACCCCCACTGCTGCTGTTCCACCCCTGACACCTCAGACACTTCACACCTCCTCTACTCACCCTGCTCACTACTCCCCACCCCCAACAACAGTTCCAATACACATTCAACACAAGGCTTCAGCCTGTCTCTCTCAAACACCCAGGTTAGGAGGGAAATGAGAATTAAAGCCAAGAAGGCAGCGGGTCCAGATGGCATCAGCTCAGGTCGTCAGGTCCTGCGGAGACAAACTGTGTGGGGTGATGGAGCACATCTTCAACCTGAGACTGGGGAGAGTCCCACAGCTCTGGAAAACCTCCTGTGTTGTACCAGTGCCAAAGACTCCACGTCCAAAAGACCTCAACAGCTACAGGCTGGTGGCTCTGACATCCGACCTGATGAAGACCCTGGAGCGGCTGGTCCTGAATCAGCTTCGGCCCCTGGTGAGCTCATCACTTCAGTTTGCCTACCAGCCTGGCATTGGAGTGTATGATGCCGTCATTCACCTCCTACATTGTTTCCTCTCTCACCTGGAGGGCGCTGGGAGCACTGTGAGAATCATGTTCTTAGATTTCTCTAATGCCTTTAATGCCATTCTTCCCACAGTTCTGAAGGACAAGCTGGAGAACACAGGAGTGGACCATCACCTCACTACATGGATACTGGACTACCTCACCGATTGACCACAGTATGTGAGAACTCAGGGCTGTGTGTCAGACAGGGTTGTCTGCAGTACAGGGGCCCCATGGGGAATGGTTCTGGCTCCGTTCCTCTTCACCATCTACCGTACACTGCAAACTTCTCCCAAAAATCCACCCAGTGCCTCCTTCAGCAGTTATCTGATGACTCTGCAATAGTCAGACTCATCACTGATAGGGATGACAAAGAGTACAGAGAACTGACCAATGACTTTGTGGACTGGTGCCAGCAGAACTGCCACCAGATCAACACTAATAAAACCAAGGAGCTGGTGTCAGACTTCCGCAGGCACAAACATCCTCCACTGCAACCACTAAGCATCCAAGGTATGGCCATTGAGGCTGTGGACAGCTACTGGTACCTTGGTGTTTATCTGAACAATAATTCAGACGCCCTCTACAGAAGAGGGCAGACAAATGGTCAAAATTAGGCGAATCTACAGTGCATTTCCAGCTCAACAGCGACACCCTGTGACGTATTCAAGTCACTACCTTACAATATTAAACCAAAAACACAAACTCTATGTCACCCAGTAAATATTCTGTTCTATTTACTGGGGACATTTCATTCTTGCATGTACCAACTTCCTGTTTGTCATTCATAGTAAAATAAAAATGCACAACTTAATGTCAGCACTTGTGTCATCACAGGTTCACACAGAACCCTCTGGCTCTGTATCCTGTCTTCACCAAATGGCCAAGGAATAAGCTCAACACAAACAAGATGGCCATATCCAGCTCAACAATTTTTAAAGTGCTAACAGGTGATTCTTTGAGACCACAGATTTTTCCCCCACAGTTTATTGTTTTACTACTAGAAGTGATGAGTATACTTTTAATAATCCTACAGCAGTAATTAATCACAGAGCTGGGAGATGAATTGAATTATGATTTAAATCACAACTCTGTCTTTTAACAACTAATTAAACAAGATCATCGCTCAACCCTGTGACCTGAGACATCAATCAGTGAAAACTGTGGGCCAATAAGGAGCGTCAGATGCCTTCTGAAGGTGGGTGTGATGTTTAAAAGGAAGTGTATCCTTGTCTTTGATGTCTACTTTAAAAATGCATTGATCTACATTTCAGAAAATCGCATTGTTCAAAACTGAGTAAATCCAAAATGTTTCACTTGATCACATGTCAAATGATAAAATTTCTTGTATGTAAAATTTCAAAATGTGGTATAGTTATATTCTTGTCTGGTAACAATAATAGACTGAGCTGGCTCTTTTTTTCTCCTTTAAAAATGCTACATTGTCTTCCTCCACACATGAATGAATGTGTGTTTTGAAATAAGTCAAGATATAAAACTATCACATTCTGCTTTATTAAACCTATTCTGCCATGTTCCGATTTTTTGAAAGGTTTCAAAGTAGGTTACACATTTAAATGAAACAGGAAGTTGGTGATGTTTTTTTTTTCAACTCACATACAATGAAAACAAACAGAAATCAGGGCATGAAACTGAAACATTTTGATTGATATTGTGGCATGCAGAGGAATAGTGATGTGCGAATCATGAACGAATCGCTCAGTACTCGAGAATCACTTTACTGACTCGTGCATAATGATTCACAAGCCCAACTGACTCACTGACTCATTCCTGTTGCTATTGGCAAACTAATTTCATTAGTCGAAATATATCTAGCTTATAATTAAAATTGTGGGGGGAAAAAACAACAGCCAGTTTCTTAACAAAAGCATTTCTGCTCTGAACTGGAAGAAAAAACCCTGAGTAGAAAGCTTCCCAGTTCACAGTACCATCGCTCTGCTAACATGCTAACAGCACATTTGAGTTACTCACCCCTTGCTCCTGTGCTGATTCATAGCCTAAGCGAATCACTCAGGACTCACTCACCCCCTCATTTAGATGAGAAAATATATATTTGACACATTTGAGGAAAATACTAATAAAATTAAATAAAATTAAAAATAAATGTTCCCTTTAGAAATCTTTTTTTTTTTGCTCTATAAAAATAGTTGTTTTTCTTTTTCAATCACTCATCTTAGCAGTAGGATTTACATGAAAATCCTTCTCGATTCAGTAAAAAGAATTGAATATACCATCACTACAGAGGAATCTTAGCCAAGACACTACATAAATTCAGAGCTTGCTGCTCAACCCCAAGCTGACAGGGGGAGCTTTTCATTAAACACTTGCTGGTGCTACAATGTGCTTCAAGGGTCAATAACAGCATAACAGAACTCACTTATGGTACTGCATTCTTTCTATAAAACAATAACTGTCAGTGACTTTGTACCATAGTATAAACACAAGATTGAAGATAACAGTTAACCTTACAGTAATTCCTGTATTACTGTAAGGTTCGGTACCTTACAGTATGAAAAAGAAAAGCCCAACAGACAAACCCCTCTGAGCAAGTACTTGGCGACAGTGGGGAGGAAAAACTTTCTTTTAAGAGAAAGAAACCTCAGACAGAACCAGTGTGTGTCTCACTGCTTTACACTCGCTGTCCTGGAGAAGCTCCCAGAAATTTTAAATACTTTCAGTTAGGAGAGTAGTGTAATAGGTGATCCAAGCACCAATGATACTGTTCGTCAGCAGTCCACTTTTATCAAACCCAATTCCGATATTGGGTCACATTGTGAGACGTTTTAGTAGGATCCTTAGCCCTCACAGGCCAGCTGTAAAATTTGCAATCTTAGTTCACTTGGGTCATTCACATCTTTGACCCATTCTGGGACTGCTTTTCTCTATTTAGAAGATACAGTATTTACCTAAATGTGTCAGGTATACCAGTACATTTGCTGCACATGTACACTCACTGGAGTCTTGTGGAAATACAAAATGCCCTCTGTTCCTGTCAAACAAAAGCTTTATTCTAAATGACTTGATCTCAACAAGTAACATAAACGTTGTCTTCTCAACATAGACAGTGGTCAGAAATGGTAATTTGAGTGTTTTTTCCAAGGAACGCCCCTTCGACTATACATTTTTTTTAGCTCTGAGGAAAGCTAAAAAGGTTCTCCAAGTGGTAGGGCGGTGGACCACTCAACCTTGATGTTTGCTGTTTTTGCATTGCTCTCCTAAACCCAAAATAGTTTTCTGTTTCACTTTTGTGATTTTATTTCTTCTATTCCTCTTATAACTATTTTATGGCTGATTTTAATATTTATATTTACCAGGCTGAACATCTGAATTTTGATGTGTATGAGAATCCCTTAACCTAACCATGTTTCAGCATTTTACATAAGTGTGGTCAGACTCTTTCTCTTTGACAGACTATTTATGATCATAGGTTATTGCATTTGATGTAAACTGTGCCTTGCCTACTCCTAGTTTTAAGTAAACTCTGTCCATGCGAATGCTTTTGAATGCTCTGCTCACTTCAATAATATTTATGATATGGTCAATCATTTCATTGCCATGTGCTTGAGAACTCTGAACCAAATGCACCTCTAAAGCTCAGCCATGTTGTCCTTCAAACCCCCCAAAAAATCACAGTAAAAATACACTTGTACATAATCTGGTCTTCCATAAAAATTTTGATTTTTTTTAAGTCTTCTCGTGTTATCTTCCTGAGTTGTCTTCCGCCACCTGTTGGGGCGCTATTTTTGGAAACGTTCATGTGGGTTGTATAGGAACACTCGTTGCGATGGCGACCATCACAGAACTGAAGTGCGGTAAGAGCTCACTGCCATTAGCATAATTCATTATTTTGTTTCCTAACTAGTATCCTAATACGATCTCAGATCAACCCACATAATTTTAGATGTTATTTTACAAGCTAGCGAAAAGCTACGAACACTGGCAAACTATAAAACACAGAAACATCCTTACCAGCCTCCATTCAAAAGTTTAATAAGTCAGCTACCTAAATGGCAGTGGTTTTAGGGATATTTTAAGGATGAATCAACCCATTGCCGCCTTTTTTGTTAACACCTATAATTTGATTCGGCATAGCTAAACACGTAATATACTTTATTCGATCTATATTTTTTCAGGAAATTTTCGCTGCTCGCCAGCGCTAACAGCTGCTAGCCAGCTAGTTCAGAGTTAGGCTAGTTAGCATAGGGGGAGGACATGTAATAAACATTTTCATAAAAATAAGAACAGATTAATGGTTGAGAATTACTACGATTTAAAGAGTGTGTTGTGAAGATATTGACATGAATATGAGTTGTTATCGAAGCGGTCTATAGCTTTAAAAATACCAAGAATATGTTAAATTGGTAAATTTCTGTACGGTGTACGTCGTACAAAAACATCCCGCTTTCATTCGTTAGCTAAATTTACTGACCAAACAGATTCGTTGTACCCATAGGGGTTGTTTAGTTTTCCAATCTATTATCCTTTTTTTTTTTTTTTTTTTGCTGTGTTAAAAATGTGAATATTTTAGCTTTGAGGGAAACGCTGGAGTCTCGCGGTGTGCTGGGCCAGCTGAAGGCTCGCATCCGGGCGGAGGTGTTCAGCGCCCTGGATGACCAGCGTGAACCGCGACCTCCCCTGTCCCACGAAAACCTGATCATCAACGAGCTCATCAGGGAGTACTTGGAGTTCAACAAGTACAGATACACAGCGTCTGTGCTGACTGCAGGTGGGTGAGGTCCAAAAAAGTGCAAGCTCAACATTTTTTAATTTTATTTTTTTTTACAAACTTTAAGAACTGTAACTACTATTATTATGATTATGATTTATTACCTACGACCATTCAACTGCTTGTCAACACAAATGTATAATCAGCCAATCACATGGTAGCAACTCAGTGGACTCAACTATGTAGACTTGGTCAAGACAGTGGCTGTCATAACCAGCAACTATTGTTGAGAAAAGTGAATATTTTTTAGCACTGTTTGTTTTCTCAGAGTCGGGCCAACCCGAAGTTCCTTTGGACAGACAGTTCCTGGCGAATGAGCTGAAAGTCACTGAGGATCCAAGCTCCAAGTCAGTGTAAGTGTAGAAAGCAGGATTTAAGAAATACCAGTACATTCTGCTACTGAACATAATGTTCAAAAATTAGCTGAACTCTTTGGGGAATGTTCAGAGTGGGCGTAACAATTTGACAGTGTCCCCATGAATCCTCATCATAGTTGTGCACTGGCTTGATGACTTGGGAATTTATTCTAATTTAAAAAAAAATAATAATAAATTAGCACTTATCTCCATGTACCGCCAGTAAAAATTGAAAGGCGTACAATTTAAAATAATTACTATCAGTCACCTATTTTCCTTCTCTAATGAAAACTTAATTACAATTCTTTTGTTTTTTTATTTTGCAGACCTCTTCTATATGGCTTAGTGTCCCACTTTGTGAACAGCAGTAATAAGGGAGGGAAGGTGTTTCTGCGAGGCGCTGCTGCCATTAACACTCCTGGAACTGATGCCTAAAGTTTGATGATACAGCAGTGACTTACTATGTTGTATCTCGCCTCTGTCCTTGTAGTTATTCAGCCTTTACAGCGTAAAGTCTGTAAGGTCTTGTTAGCGCAGTAATCTTTGTGTCTTTGTTATAAATTGCCAAATGTTCTTTGTGGCCTTTTTTACATTTTGAATTTATTATCAGACTTCAACACTTTATTTATATTAGTCACAGTGTAATCCTAATAATTAATAATCCTAATTGTTTTTGTCATAGTTGAGTTAAAGGATTGAGATTACATTTGTGATGTATTTGGTGTTTCATTTTGTAAATATGTGATATTTTTTGACTGATTTTTAACAGTGTAAAAATAATAAAATCTTTATTTTTATTCACCAACTGCAATTGCTGATCTCATTCTCCACCATATGGTGGCAGTGTCACCACAGACAAAACTGAAGTCTGCTTTTTTCATAGGATTAAACAACTTTCCTATTTTTTCAGTCTTATGCAGCCAATCATTTCTAACATGCAGACCAACAGTACTGGGTTTGACTTGTTGGTTGGTCTGGTTCACTGGGGCCTCCCTGTGCTCGCATGTGTCCTACCCAGCATATACACCACATTTCACACTCTGATAGCTACGATAGAATCCGGCCTCACTGCATCCCCGAATTAGATAAACAGCTAAGGAGATGAATGGATGGACATGTTACACTGTAACAGGTCCTAAAAGACCTTACAACATTGAAGATATTGAGAGCAGGACCTTGAGCATAAAAGTTGCAAATATAGCAGAGACCACAGCAAGTGCACTTTAATTAAGCTGCATGCATTAAACAGGCCTCTGAGGCGATCATACAGCTTGTACATTGATATGAAATGTTGCAGGCTTTTCCAAATTTACAAGACTTATTCATTGTGAATGCAAGCACTTTCTCTTTTACAGTTTTCATCATAGGGTGATTAAAGTAGCTGCTCCTCAACGTTGACCAAAATAACACTTTCCTGTGATTGTTTTAGTGGTCATTGTATTGTGTGAAACTAAACCCACCCATGATCCAAAGCTGTGCCCTTCAGTTGCTTATATAAATGAACCTAAACTAAGGTATAATGCATCTTCCAGACTTTATTCTGTAGCTTCTCTCTTTCATGTTTACTTCTTTTTCTCATTTGCTTGCTGCAGCTTAAGAGAAAAGGCAATGAGGTCCTTCTTACCTTGATAATTTTATTTTATCTGACCCCAAAGACCACAAAACAACAACAGTAAATCAACAAAACTTAATTATATCTATGTGTATACTGTGTGTAGCCCAGATCCCACGCTAATTATGCACTGCGTCGAGCTTTTCACATAGTTTCTCACCGTTTTAAGGAACTTGACATTTTTATCTCAAACTTAAAGCCCTAAGTTTCTGGAAGTGATTATCTACTGAGGCAGCCTTTTATTTCTTATCCTGATTACTGATGTTGGGCACTTAGTTGCACTGTTTAAACCATTTGTAACCTGCTCTACGTCTAAGTTATTTTTAGGTTATACACATTTGTTTCTGCTCATCATAGGTCTCAGATTCATCCACTGAAACAGTGAAGTGATAATACTGAGCACATGGTGTATTATCTTGAATTTGGCCACAAAATGATTGATGTACCTTTAGTGCAGCTTGTTGAAGAGCTTAACTGTCTACGGTGTCCTAATTTATTGTTTCCTAGTATCAAATGAAAATAGCGCTATGTCTTTGTTCATCTGAAAATGTCTGAATTTACATGGTTTTACAAAAACAAACCTGATTTTTCCTTAAAGCTGAGGTACTCAAATACCTACTTCACTGACATCTATATCCATTCTCTTTAAAATGGCTTTACAAGCTCCTGAAGTTGAACAATGACACGATTGTTCAATTGGCAGTTTGCCCCATAATTGGTAGCATTTCTCCTCCACTGTATAAATTAGTTGTATGCAAAACAGGCAGCTGTATAAATAGTGTTAAATGCAGTGATCCTTTGACTGCTGCAGGCTGAACTGACGTTTGCCTCTGTGCTTAAATTAGAATGCAATTGCATTCCTTGGGGGTCAAACATATCCATAAACATGTTTTCTCTCCAATAGATGACCATCTATGGACATGAGGATGAAGAAAAAATACTCATGAAACATGCTGTATGTACGAGATCTTAATATGACACCTCGTTTTGTTTTTATTGCTTCGAGGGAATCCTCCACATGTACGTGCTCAATTGCTTTAGCCATTCTGGCTGGTTTACTATAAACAGTGACCTGTTTGAATTCACTTGCTGCGTGTTAATTCATTTGCTGTGTGTAAATAAAATACAGATGATTAACATTTGATTTCTAAGTGAAAATCCTGCTTAGGTTTATTTCATTTGGAGTGGGATTTTGCCATCATTCACTCAGAGGTTTAAATCCATGTTCACTCCCGCTGTCTCCTCCTTAAAGGTGTGTCAGGACAAAGTTTAGAACAGATTAACTTTCAATACAAATAAATAATAATCCTTCCTTCTACCTTCATCCATTATTATGGCTCTTATTCTGGAAAATGATCCTGTTATACACTGTTTAGTTCAGAGGGAATCCCAAGTCTCTGTGTACTTATTTCAAAGGCATTAGCCTCAAGCTGCAAATTGTTAATTTCATATTTTATCTCACTAAAAATAACAAGAAAATAACAAGTCTTTCTCTTGTGTGCACTAAACAGAAGCTATAAACCAGTTGTCTGTCACAGCTAACTGCAGGTAAATAGAGTTAGAGTTTGGAGCCATAGGAGTAACTTTGTTTGAACAACCCTGTTGCTATTGAACCATATTTAGTCACTGGAGCTTGGGGTGGTTGCCTGTGCTAGACTTTGAAAGTAACACAGAAAGCTGCAGAGATTCCATACAGACGCCATTCTCCTTATATGGCACACACTGCAACTTCTCTGTTCAGTGTATCTGTTCCTCTTTCCCTCCTCTTCACTCTTCATCCCTCCCACTGCCTGTCTGTGCTGATTTTTTCAACCCATGGTCCTTTTCCACGAATGCCACCCCATCTCCTTGATGTTGGCCAGAGGGAACCTGAAGGCCCTTAATGTTGGTCTTAGGTCTGTCATCAGTTTTTACACAAACAGACACACACGAACACAATGCTATGTCTCTGGCGCAGTTATCAACCAGCAGTTTGATTTACCGGGACAAACAGAAAAGTGTCCTTATAAAGGAAGTTCCATTGGAAAGAAGCTGCACACAGGAGGGATGCAGCAGGACAGGGGAGGAGCTGTTTGCTGTGTGTGTAGCAACAGAAAGATGGGATGTGCACACACACACACACACACACACACAAAGAAACTCACATTCATTATGCGAATTATGAGTTATGTACTGGTGGGAAACTCTCCAGGGAGGTTACAGTAAAAGGGGATTCCTATGCAGGGGACAGCTGGTTTTCCTTATGAGGAGTGGGAACGCATTGCATAATCTTTAAACCCTAGAACGTGTAGGAGTGACGCACACAGTTTTATAATTATGATTCCTGTTCATTTTTTCCCACTGTTTAGCCTTATTAGATTCAACTCAGAGGTGTGTGGAAATAAATGATACAAAATAAGGAGGTAAAAGCCCAGATTGCAATTTGAAATAATATTTTATTAGACTGCAGTTAAATTGTCTAAATTGTAAAGACTTTCTTGATTGCCTTTGAATAAATTCTTTGAAACATGACACCTGTAAATTATGTTAAAAAGGTTTTTCTACAGGGAAAGTACATAGAAATACATTTTTATTATATTGAAAATGTACTGCCACAGACAGAAGACAACTCCATCCCACACATCCACTCCTACAGCCATTGTAGAATAACACATACATCACCTAACATGCATGTCTTTAAACAGTAGAAACTGGAACACCTGGAAGAAACACAGACATTGAGAGAACATACAAACTGATAACAACAGTTAATTATGATTCAAGGCGCCCAATAAACGCTTGGCTTGATTAGTGCTGAATTACTAAATATTTTTGAACCAACTCTTTCCAAAGAAATTAGTTAAGACAGCAAGTGATAGCATGTTTTTAAGATTAGACTCAAATTGAACCAATTATTCGGCTTCTGTGTTTATTGTGGGTCCAGCTTTTATGATTCAATTAATGGAAACAACAAATCAAGTCATGAAATGTTCCTAAAATCTGTCATGATGCATAAAGAATAAACACATAAATTCAAGTTGAGCCATGCTGTTTACCTACAAACACACATTTGGCTTGTCCATCTACAAGAATGTAAAGTAATTGAACTAATTCTTTGGACAGGAGGGAGAGGAGAGGATGTTCCCTTTGGTAAGGTTATACTATTACACGTTTTCTTTTATATTTTTTAATATAAACTGCAGTTACTTTTAAAATATCAAGGTTTAGTTATCTAGTTTTATACAAATGATCTCATTTTAATTAATAAAAAACAAGTTATTATTTAATTTAACACAGTATCACTGACACTAAAATATCTAGTGTGTGAGAATTTGAGTTAATCGGTCTATTAATCTGAATAATGTGCTTATGGTAGACTCATAACCAAGACATAGAATGAACCTTGCTGTGTTACATAGGCTTGATTATTTTTCGGGGTATTTTAATGTAGTTTGGCTCATGATGTAGTTAATTTTAACGAGAAGTTCTATATCAATTTGGATCATTTTATTTATAAAATATGTCACATGTATAAACGTGTTGCACATTAAAATCTAAAAAAAAGGTCTTGTAACATAAATGTTGTGGATTTAGATGTACTGGATTTGTTAGCTGCAGTAAATTTCAAGATATTAAAAAAAACTGATGAAACTGTATTACACGCCAATTTATTTTACAACCATAACCTGACCTCACAGCCCGTGTGTGCGCTAGTCTTACACACAAACATGATGTCTTTGTGCTGGAACAGTAAGCATGGAGATTAGGGAGTTATGGTGTTTTCCATTTTACTGTTGACTGTTATATATGACCTTTTAATCCTCTGCTTCTCTGTCAGCAGCACCCTCCACTCCATTCAGCGCCTTTTCATTCATCTTACATCCCTGTGACTCCTCGAACCTGCTGGTGTCCGCAGTGCGCATGTCCGTTGCCTCCGCAGCCCCGCTGACAGATGTAGACTGCAACTGGACGATGCTGCAGCTGGAGGAGGAGGGTCCCCTCGTACAGCTCCACCTTCGCGCAACAGTCCGCAGTTTAAATAGTAAGGCTTTGAAATTGACGAGGGTCATTTGGACTGTTCGCTTTTGGAGTACCTCGTCAACGCCGGCTTCTCCAAACTCCAACTTTCCAAAGCCAAAGCTCCCCTGAACACCCGTTTCTTCACATTATGTAAGTATATCCTTTAGTGGAAGCGTGCAGCGGCGGTCATGAAGTGCACCTGTCAATCGGCATCCCCTCATAACTTTAAATGCGTTTAAGGAAGAGGGAGTCTGCGTGTTTTCCTGTAGATAATGGCGGTTGCAGAGCTTTATTGTGAACTTTGTAGCTACTATGAAAAATTATTTTAAAAATATGCTTTAATTAATGTTTTATGGTAGCCTAGCATATGAGTTTTATTCATAACTTCTTCTGACAGTTAAAAGCAATGACATAGTTTACGTATCTGGGCGTCAGCTCATTATGTAATTATACATCTCCTGTATGCAAACACTTATTTGTGCATTAGATAAAGTGCAACAGACGACGTAGTATTATTGTTAAGTTAATCAACTACAGTTAATACTGTAAAAAAAATACATATATTAAAAAAAAACTGTAAAAAGTATTCGCGATCATAAGGAAAAGGGGAAAGGTCTGTCTATCTAAGAACCACATCCCACTGACCACTGAGTTTCCTGTTTTCCAAATATGGTTGTATTGGGCTGCATGTATATCCAGTATGTTTTCCCTGAAGATGCAGATAGCACAGACTCGTGACAATTTTCACATACAGCTAACTAATCTTGTCATGATTGGTTTGGAGGAGTGATGGACTGATTTTTATATAACACTCTTCTGCTCTCCTGAGGCACTCAAAGCGCTTTATACATGCCTCATTCACAAATTCATACAAGCCTTTTTTCTATGATTAAGCGCTTTCTGTCTAACATTAACACACATTCATAGCAACTTGGGGCTAGTATCCTGCCCAAGGATATTTGGCATGCAGACGTAGTCTCCCTTCTGTTTTATTTCAAGGGCTTTCACTGTCATAACCACACAAGCTAATGGACAGTCTAATAACTGAGTATTTCAACTCAATTATATATATGTAAAACTTGGATGCAGCTTTAAACAGATTAATTTTGCCACAGCATCACAGGTTTCTGGATGAACAGTTAAAGGAACAGTTTGGCAAGCACTGGGATATTCCTGGTCAGAAAATAAGAGGAAACACTTCCTGGAACAAGTCAAGTGTATATTTTAATAAATTCAATTAAACTATTTTCATGTTTTAATAGCAAACATTGAGCAAAGGCCTGGAAAACCTGATGCATCTGAGTTTATTGATAAAAGGATAACAGGAAGAAGAGAGAAAAGTTGTAAAACTGTCAGCCACTCGGTCAGCCACAAATAGAAAGGTCACTTAGTCTCCTGAGTGATATTTCCACTTGTTTATTATTTTTGATAGAGACTCTGGAATAATGATCCAGTTTATTGGTCTCATCACAAGTTTTATTTTTAGCCTTGGTGTGATATTTTTGACAAACTAGAACCGAGACAATACTGATTTGGTTTGATGATTACACAGGAGAGAGTTTAATATTATATTTAGTGGTTAAAGTTATGACAGATCAATAATACTGGATTATGTGTAGTTTAGTCTCATGGCGAATAAAGATGCCAGAGATGACAAACCATCGTCGTGACTGTGAGACTTTTCCCTCTGAACCCTGTTCTGTCTTCAAGATACACTTACTGAGCACCAAACTGTATCAACACCACAGAAAGTGAGAGTGGACTCCACAACTATTAAGCATTAACTCAAGTTGGTGAGAAAGGTTAAAGAGAGTGAGGAGGAGCAACTTGATTGGCTGCACACACTTAAGTATACGGGGAGTGTCAGGAAAAGTTTGTTTACATTTATCTGCAGAAAATCACCAGATCATCAGAGGGTTCCTTCCTTGTTTTCTCAGACGTGTGCTTGACTTACTGCTTTCATCCACTGACATATAGACAGTGTTTGCTTCTGCTTCAAGCTAATACTTTTACAGTATATTTTATAGTTTGTGACTTAGTTTGTCTAAGACCAGGATTTCATATATAAGCTATCTTAGGTTAGAAAGTAAAACATTTTTTCCACTTAAAAACTTGCAAACTTGTTTCATTTTATCCATCACATTATGGTTTTATAGTTATGTAACAGTCCCTAAATTAGATCTAATGGGTTCCGTTTTTTTTAATAACACTTGAAAAGAATTAAGTGCATGTACATTTACTCTACATATTTCTGTTAGCATTTCACATAAGCTCGGGAATGCTCCTTTTCAGACATGACTGAGTCCCAGGCACTTGTTCATGATTTAACCAGTGCATTTAAAAATGAATGCTACTATGGCCCCGTGTGAAGCACGATTGTTAAAGCTCCGGGCCCCCCTCAGGCTCTCTGCCTTACTGTTATCATTTTGGAGTAAACGACAAGGCCGGCAAGAGACATACTATTCCCTATATGGGCTTTGTTTGGGAGTTCACTTGCCTTGCTGTTTAGGTCTGCAGAAAAGAGCCCTGCTCCAGAGAAGGGGTCCATATATGGTCATCACAGCACGAGACTGAAGCCTCAAGCAGGAGACAGAGAGAGAGTAAGAGAGAGCAGGAGAGAGAGAGAGATGCAGAGTGAAAGACCGGAAAAAATGGATGTTGACAATTAAGCACTGACTTGACTGAGTATAAGTAAATGCCAGCAAGTATTAATGGTTTAGAGTTATTTGAGATAGAGCTGTTGACAAAACGTAGCGGTCTTTGTTGCTGAGTTAATTAAAATCAATTTCCCAGCCTCAGTCATTGGATCTACAGTAGGGAGGGGAATTGTTTGAGCTCTTCCCTTGTGGTGTGTGAGAGAGACAGGGAGAGAGTGCAGGGTCGAGAGGGGGGTGGAGGTCTGTGAGAATGGCTGCACTCTGGAACTCCCCGATAGATGAAGCATATTAACTCTTTGGGTTACGACCACAAGCAAGGAGGCAAATTTATAGCATGACTCCCACTAGGACTTACTCATTACTTGACACAGGGTTTTGCTATCTATAGGCCCAATCAGGTACTTCCAGTACCTGCAAGTGATTATTGTCTCTTACTGACTGCTGCTACTGACTTTCCATTGCCTCTTTTCTCCCTTACTTGCATTCTTTCTGTCATCCATCTTTGTTTTATTTACTGCTCCCTCTTTTCTAACATTCAGTTAATTTTTTGTCATCGACAGCTGGCCCTTCACCTTAAGCCAAGATGTCCACGAAGGCCCCTACCGAGGATGAGAAGTTCCTCTTTGTTGACAAAGACTTCCTCAACAGCCCGATGGCTCAGGCTGACTGGGCAGCCAAGAAGTTGGTATGGGTTCCATCAGAAAAGCATGGCTTTGAGGCAGCTAGTATAAAGGAGGAGCATGGCGACGAGGTGCTGGTGGAGCTGGCTGATAATGCCAAGAAGATAACAGTCAATAAAGATGACATCCAGAAGATGAACCCTCCCAAGTTCAGCAAGGTGGAGGACATGGCCGAGCTCACCTGTCTAAATGAGGCCTCTGTGTTGCACAATCTTCGCGAGAGGTACTTCTCTGGGCTCATTTATGTAAGTATTTACTAAAAACAAGCGCATGCTCACAAAATAGTTTATGCCTTATTCTTATGGCAACTTGTTGACTTTGTTATCCCTTTGTTATTTGGATTGGGATGTACAAACTCTGACCCTAAATAAAGTACTAGAAAAATGATGACAAACTATGAATTTCCTCAGATTATTGTACTTTTTACTACTACTACTACTACTGTCTCGTTCTCTGGCAGAAACAAGCATGCAAACTGTGCAAGTTGTCCTTGTCTCACCTTTCTTGCATTCTCTGCTCTCAGACATACTCTGGCCTGTTCTGCGTGGTGGTGAATCCTTACAAAATGCTGCCCATCTACTCAGAGAAGATCATTGAAATGTACAAAGGAAAGAAACGACATGAACTACCCCCTCATATCTATTCCATCTCTGACAACGCCTATAGAAACATGATGCAAGGTAAGATGCTTACTACAAAACTCCTCTTGTGATGTAGATGCTTTCATACTGCAAAGACATGTTCCTACCCATGTTAGCTCTGTAATGGGGCTTTTTTATGTTATCTATCCAAAGTATACAATAGAAAAAGAGTCTTAGGCAACCCTTTCTTTATGTTTTGCTTCCAAGGAGCCAGACTCTAGTATTTTTAAAAGTGGTTCTCCAAATCAAATCAAATCAAATCACTTTTATTGTCACATCACATGTGCAGGTACATTGGTACAGCACATGTGAGTGAAATTCTTGTGTGCGAGCTTCACAAGCAACAGAGTTGTGCAAAATACAATAATGTAAACAAGCAAAATACAAGAATGGCTACATCTGAAACTAATAAATATATGTACAATATATAATAGTATATGCATTTCTGGATGTGTATACTAAATATTTTTCTACGTGTGTGTGTGTGTGTACACATATTTTACAAATTAAATAGAGTAAACAATAAATAAAATATATAAAATAAAATATACAGAGTGAGACATGTGCAAAACAGTGGCGTTACTGTACAGTATGGAGTGCATAATGTTAAAGTTCCAGTAGTGAAGCTGAGGTGTCTATGAAGTGTTCAGCAGTCTGATGGCCTGATGGAAAAAGCTGTCTCTCAGTCTGCTGGTACGGGACCGGATGCTGCAGAACCTCCTTCCTGATGGAAGCAGTCTGAACAGTTTATGGCTGGGGTGACTGGAGTCCTTGATGATCCTCCCCGCTTTCCTCAGGCACCGCTTCCTGTAGATGTCTTGGAGGGAGGGAAGCTCACCTCCAATTATCCGTTCAGAGCACCGCACTACTCGCTGGAGAGCTTTGCAGTTGTAGGCGGTGCTGTTGCCATACCAGGTGGTGATGCATCCAGTGAGGATGCTCTCAATGGCACAGTGATAGAAGGTCCTGAGGATGCGGGGGCTCATGCCGAATCTTTTCAGTCTCCTGAGAAAGAAGAGGCGCTGCTGCGCCTTCTTCACTGTTTTGTTTGTGTGTACTGACCACGTAAGATCCTCAGCCAGATGTACACCAAGGAACCGGAAGCTGCTCACTCTCTCCACAGCAGCGCCGTTGATGGTGATGGGGGTGTGTACTTCTCTGCACCTCCGGAAGTCCACTATCAACTCCTTTGTCTTTGCGACGTTGAGGGTGAGATGGTTGTCTTGACACCAGTGGGTCAGGGCGCTGACCTCCTCCCTGTAAGCCGTCTCATCACCGTTGGTGATAAGACCCACCACTGTAGTGTCGTCCGCAAACTTCACAATGATGTTGGAGCTGTTAGTGGCTGTGCAGTCGTAGGTGTAGAGTGAGTACAGGAGAGGGCTCAATACACACCCCTGTGGAGCACCAGTGTTCAGTGTGATGGGGGATGAGGTGATGCTGCCCAGTCTGACCACTTGGCGTCTGTCAGACAGGAAGTTAAGGATCCAGCTGCAGAGGGAGCTGCTCAGTCCTAGATCCTGCAGTTTCCTGTCCAGCTTCGAGGGAACGATGGTATTGAATGCTGAGCTGTAATCTACAAACAGCATCCTCACATACGTGTCTCTCTTCTCCAGGTGTGACAGGGCAGTGTGTAGTGTCAGGGGTATGGCATCATCAGTGGACCTGTTGTGGCGGTATGCGAACTGTAGAGGGTCCAGTGAGTCGGGTAGTGCAGAGCAGATGAAGTCCCTGACCAGCTTCTCGAAGCATTTGCTTACGATGGGGGTCAGGGCTAAAGGTCGCCAGTCGTTCAATGAGGAGATGGTGGAGGATTTGGGTACAGGGACGATGGTGGCCATTTTGAAGCAGGCTGGGACTACAGACAGAGAGAGGGAAAGGTTGAAGATGTGCGTGAACACTCCAGCCAGCTGAGCCGCGCATGACTTGAGGACGCGGCCGGGAATCCCGTCCGGACCAGTAGCTTTGCGTGCGTTCACCTTCCTGAAGCTTCCAGGTTTTCTAAAGATCTTTTATAGTTTTTCTCTGGACATTGGCTACCTTTTGTTGTTGTTGTTGTTTTGTTTATTAAGCCTAGTATTGGTTCCCTGGCATCCAGTATAAAAGCATAACTGAATAGAAAGACACACAATTGAATGTAATCAGTCACTGACTGGCCTCCCCAGGGCCCAAACTTCAACATTTTTAAAGCAGTGTGGGATAATCTTGGAAAACAACAGAACAAAAGTCAGGCAACACCCAAAGAAGAGCTTTGAATGTCCTTCAAGAAACCTGGAGAACTATTCTTGAAGCTTAATTAAAGACATTACAAGAACAGCCTGACCCTGGTAGCTCAGGCTGTGTTGAATGATGAAGGAGGTCATACCAAATATATGCAAACTCGGTTTTTGCTTTATATACTGAATATAAATGAATAAATTCAGAATTGTTTCAATAAATTGCTGTAGCTATTTTACTAGGAACTTTTGACTTTTGCACAGCACATGCTGAGATGGGCTACAACATTTATAAACTAAAATGATCAGATCAAAATGATAAATAATAACAAACTGAGACAAGAAAGCAACAAACGTAAGTATATCTTCAGCAGGCCTCACACATAACTGAATAAAATCTGCAGGCGTTAGCTGCTGAAGCTCTTAAGTAAGCTGTGTCAAATTGAGCTGTTTGTTGGCAGCTTTAAGAGCTTGTTGTGGGTGAGTTGTGGTGGCTCTTGGTGACGACAGGCTTATCACACTGTCATGTTGACAAAGTGGTTGACAAAACTGCAAATTAACCCATGAAACTGATGGCTTAAAATGCAGAGCCATGTTTATAATGTAGTGAGAACAAAAAATACACTCATTAAAATGTAAAATGGTATGAAAAACAACTCCAAAATAGTATTTTGGTCTCATAGAGGTGATGGTAGCAGTCTTGGTCATGCTTACAGTAAATGTCCCTGCAGTGATTCAGAGTGGCTGGTTTCCCATAGAATCAGAGTCTGTGTTTCCAGGGGGTCTTGCCCACTGGATTTTATGTTGATATGACGATGTGTTCTCTCAGAGGACTTGACATCTGGATTGTGAGATGGTTGAGAGATGGGTGGAGGGCAATAAAACATTTCCTGTTTCAGAAAACCCTCTTGCTTATTTAAAAAAAATTCTTAGGGAGTGTAAATGCCAAAGATTTAACAAGTTTATTGGTCCTATTAAATGAGCCTGAGACTTTTGTCCTTTGGTTTGAGGAGTTTCCTTCCTAAACAGGATGTTTGGACAGGAGTTACTGTAATTTAGAGAGTTATTGTTTGGAAACCATCAAAGAAAGTTGTGTTATAATTTCTTCCACTACTGTACAGGCCTCACACATACATGCAGAGCTGTCAATTCTGATAGGGTCATTATTACAGTATTGAAGTACACACCTGAATGAACTTTGAATTTCAATGCTAAAAAGCTTGAAGAGATCCACACAAGTAATCAGGTACTCTAAAGCTCTGTATTTTGTTGTCATTATAATTCCTTTAGAGAGTATGTGATTCACACTGTGATATACAAAGCAAAATAATTGTTCTAGGATGTAAGCCAACAACTTGAAACTATATTTCTTTACCCGGGGTACTTTTGTTTGAGAAAATGTCAGTAGCATCGAGACCACCAACCTCTGACACCCTCTCAGACTGTCCCCGGCAGCTTTAGGTTTTCCTACATTCATCACTTAATCTATTTGTGTTGACAATGCTGCATGAAATGTATGGACAGCCCATGCATGAGTACGGAGCCCTGCAAGGGATATTGGAGAAAAAAAAATTAAGATGAACTTTTGCAAGATCTTGCAAACGTTTTGCGAGATCTCACAAAGTAGGCCGCATCCTTCAGAGGCCACCAGCTCGAAGCTGACCAGGAGGTCGAGGCATGATGTGCCAGGAGTGCGGTGTTCCCCCCGGCTCTAGTGGGCCTCGACCTCCCGGTCAGCTTTGAGCTGGTGGGTAACAGACGTCTCCAAAAACGTCGGAGCACTTTTGCAAATATGTGATGTCTTGATAAACCAAGCAGATATTTGAAGTTTACACAGCTACATTTTGTGACCCATAAAGACTAATATTAAAACTAAGTAGCTGCCTCCATTGTTGGATACTGAAATTGGCTAGACCGCGCTATGAATTCTGGGATAGGTTGGGCCACGAAGGATACACCGACTTGGCCTTCAAATGCGACCTGCGAAGGATTTGTGGAGGAAGACTTTTTAAATATCTCCCCAATTATATCAAGACTGATGCAAACATATTGAGATAAGTTTGCATCACTGGGGTCAAAGCTGAGTGTAGCCAGGAGCTGTCTGTATTTGTGTCTGTGTGATGCACTTATGTAGTTTATGGATGAAGCTTGTGCATCCAGTTTGCTGGCTCTACCAGATATAGTCACATCAGGCTTTAAAAAAACTAACAGACAGCTATAAACCATAGTGGAAGTTCAAAATGCAAGTCCACAAAACAGGGAGTTGCAAGTCCACGTATATATCGCATTACGCATTACGATCAACGATGACTGATCAAAGAAAATAAAGAAGCCTATCAAATGTGACCGCGCCGATATGTAGAACAAATTTGGAAATAGATATACTGAAACACCAGTTTGTCTTCAATTTGCTAAATTTGTTTGGCAATGACAATATAAATAACTTAATTGGTCTTTGATAAAGCAACTTAATGCTTTCTAATGCTTTTCTGTTACTAATAAGGTGTACGCACTGAGTGATTTAACGTTACAACAAACCAGGATACAGGAAAATACCTCATAAGCTATAGTTTGTAAACACAGCATCAAGAGTAAACAAGAAGAAGGGAGGATTGGTGTTTATGTGGCGTTTGGATTATACATCTTCTGTTCATCTCTGAGAACGAACGCTGGAACATAGCAGATGCTGTTCAGTCTGTGTGTCTGTATGTGCAGAAGAAAAAAATGTGTTTTGATTTGCTGCATTTATTTCAGACTAAACATTTTTTTCGGACTTATCATATATGTGACAGTAGATATTTAAGCTTGGACCACCCATTTAGCTGTCACGTTTTAACAACTGGGACTTAAAGTGCTTGAGTAAAGAAATCAAGATAAGTCGGCAGCGAAAAATAAGAACAAAAAAAAACCACAAAGAGAAATATAAAGAAAAGCATAGAAAAGACAAGAAACAATTAATCAAAAATATATTCATTCTTTAAAAATAACAAAATGTCTCAAGTCTCGTGGAAAGGTGAAAGAGACTGTCTCATATGGGTTTAAGTGAACTCATGATACGTTTTCCTCGTGCTTATTTTCTATCACTGTTACTGTTACAATGGTGATGATTATGTTAAATGAAATTTCAAGTAATCCATGTGAGCCCAAAGTTCAGGCTTCGAACTATTCTCAGGCCGTTTGTCCTGCTCTTAGACCTGCATGATGTCAGCGAGACTGGATATCTTTAATATGATGATCTAAGACACACAGCGCAGGCTGTTACCACATAAAGTCCCACCTACCTGATGTTTAAACTTTCTGTTTATAAGGCAGGGGCAGTCAGAGGACAGTTGGTTTAAATGGAAGGGATGGCAGCTAAACAGCTTGATTTGAGACAACAAGATCCAGTGTTATTTTGAAATGTGAATCATGTGGTTCAGGAATAAGAATAGCTCATGGAGTGTGAAATCAGTATGATAGGTCCTGTTTAATTTTTAAAGCTGGGGGAAAAGTATCAGTTTGAGAGGGGCAGCGAGTCAGAGGAAGGTTGTCTTAAAGGCAACTTTAATGAGGGTCATGGTTTAGATAAATAAGAGTGATTTTGAGCTGTAATGTAAAGCTACTGTAGTGGAATAAAAAAGGAACTGGAAACGAGCATAGCTGTAGCTCAGGTGGCAGAGCAGGTCAGCCACTAATCAGAAGGTCGGTGGTTCGATCCCAGGCTGCCTCCTGGCTGCATGCCAAATATCCTTGGGCAAGATACTAACCTTGTTTGCCTGCTGGTGGTGGTCAGAGAGCCCGGTGGCGCCAGTGTCCGGCAGCCTTGCCTTTGTCAGTGTGCCCCAGGGCAGCTGTGGCTACAATGTAGCTTGCCATTGCCTGTGTGTGAATGACTGAATGTAGTGTAAAGTGTAAAGCAGGAACTGAGTAAAGTGCTATACAAATGCAGGCCATTTACATTAAAGTCTCCTTTTGATTCATAGGGTCTGATTGCTTGAAGCGTAGTCTTTTTCATAATTTAAACCTTTACAATATCAATGTCTCAAGGGTTCTCTATACACCAAAATAATATAAGAAAAACTATGACTGCCAGGGAGTTGTTATTGTTGATGCTTTGGTAGGATTTCCCATGAAGTTGTGACTAATGAAGCAGGATGTTCTACACTGAGTGCTGTAGTATGAACAATTCACATGTAAACTGGAAGTGGTGCATAACTGAAGCAAATCCAGATAAGTCTCCTAAGCTCTGAAACATTCCTTCTTCAGTCTTGGCCAAGATCCCATTCCTCCAAAATTGTACTTTGGTCTTTGATGTCCGGGAGATAAAAATGTAAATTCCCGTGGGGAGTTTTCTGTCCCCAGCAGCAGATGATTGACATGCTGTCCTTCCGTGCTCACAGTATATTTACTGGTGCAGAGACTCATATAATCAGATTTAATTCTCGTGACTTAATTAGGTTCACAGATTTTTTAAGTCTCATTCACTAATGTGAGTGCATGTTGTTTTTGGATTTGTTACAAGAATTCACAAATCTGGCCACCTTACTCTCTCTCTCTCTATGTGTGTGTTGCTGTCTTGCACTCTGCCTTAATTAGGAAGTGCAGAGAGGGAACAGGGTACATTTCGTCTGTATGTAAGGAATGAATCCAGTGGAACAGCAGCCAAACTGGAGTTCACATGGAGAAAAGGCATCCACCCCAGTTTACAGTTCAATGGAGGCTGGACACTGTATCTGTGTGTGCAGAATAGAATAGAATAGCCCTTTATTGTCACTGTACTTGTTCGACGAAATTATGAGTGCTCCACCCTAATTGTGCAGGAGTGTGCTGCTGGTTTATCTTGTGTGTGCGTGTGTGTGTGTGTACTTGTATGTGTGTGTCTTGGGGACCGCTTTAAACTTTCCACCTCTAAAGAGAGGACAGTTTGGCAAAGTGAAAACTCAATTTATGAAACACCTTCAAAGAGTTTTGTTGAGACTAAGGTTGATGTAATGATGCAACAGGGTTAGAGAGGAGCGGTTAGACTAATTTCTGTTGAACAAGATCACATTAAGCCCAGTTTAATCTCAAGTGCCAGACAAGTTAAGTTGTTGTAGTACCACCAACATTTTTCCTTTCTTTAGTAGAAAGAAGTTCATTAAACATTAGACAATTAAATATAGAGTATCTGTTAAAATCAATAGACAGTAAACATCATCATATCGTGTGAGACAGCTTTTCCACCTTCAGTTAGTCTACTGTCACTAAAAAGAAATGTTTTGGATACGTCTCCAAGGCTAGCTATCTTACTTCAGGCTACAGGCTATGGGGGCTATAAAATTGAAAACAATTAGTGCTTTGGTTTGTGACGTTATCCATTCTGTCAGTGCAATGTTTCCTGGTGCAATAAATGGGGAAAAATTTCCAAAAATGATGCCCTCCTCTCTTGCAATTTTAATTTTCTATGCAGTGGGTCAGATTGGACAATAGATATAAAAGAGAGGAAGTGCCTTAAACATTTCTTTCTAAAAGGTAGAAAGGTAGTGACTCCTCTAGTTGAAAAAAGATGATGTCCAGTATAAGAAAACTACTTACACTCTGACCTCAGTAAAGACTGTACTGATGAGTGCATGAACTCAGTTCAAGTCTTATGGAATACAGCAGTATCAGGAAGGACATTAAAGCAGGGTATGTTTAGGGGGGACCATATAAATGTTCACAGGCCCTCATGTCTGGTTTAAAAGAAATTGGAAATTGTGTGGCTCAAAGTTTCAGAGATGAAATTTCACAAATCAGTGGGTGACATCATGGTCGCTATGTCCATGTTTTATATAGTCTATGGAACTCTTTGGGAGACGTTTGACACCACAGAGATGGAGTGAAGTGTCAGTAAATAACCTCACAAAGTTAGACATGTCATTAGATTTGTGTCCTGGACATGTGGATGATAATCAAAATGAAAATGACACTCTTCAGTGTCAGAATGAGGAATTGTCTCCCGTCATTCACCCTACCCTGGGTCATTTTTGTTGCACAGTTGCATAGAGGTTTATGAGGCTGCCTAGTATGCCATTTGTTCTGTTCTGATCACAAATGCCCAGAAAAGTTATCTCTCTTTCAGCAACGTGCACCATACTCCCCCAGGGGTGGTTTGTACTGAAGTATACAGTTACAGTTTAGCCTTACATGGTCTTCGTGTAATCTCCCTGGAGTATTTTTGGAGACAGTCTAATGACTCATTGTTTTTGCGCATTCAGAGTTCATTTTCATGTGTAAAAATCAAAGTATTTTTAAGAGTTACATGTTTTCTTTGGCACAAGGGAGTAAATCACAAAGCCTAGCTGGTGTTTTAAGTTTGACAGTAGATTGATCTTTATTGCTGGAGAATTACATGTGGTTTCACAGTAGTGCATTTGACTACTTTGCATGGTGAATATAAGTGGTAGAAAGAAAAGAAAGAAAATAAAAGTCCCTCATGTCTATCATGCACAATAAAAATTACAAATGTATTCTACAGTTACTGCAAATTTATTTAGCTGTATCATGAATTTTATGTTTAAAAGTATTCAACATAAGTTGTAATAAAAATAATCTAACACTGACTCTCTCTTGATTCTACAGATCGTGAAGACCAGTCCATTCTCTGCACGTAAGTGAAAATCTCTCTCCTCCATGCTCACCTGTTCCATCTCTGCATTTTTGTTTTTTTACATTTTAAACATCACATAAAAGCAGGAGTGAATGCTACATCTGTTTGTGTGCAAGAACAGTTACATAATGCTTGTGTAAACATAGATCTAAACAGACGAAATACCTTTTTGGTCTCTCAGCACCGTTTCAACCATTAGTGCCAAAAAAAAAAGATTTTGTTTGTCGGATTTTGTTACCATGGAGTCATCTTGTATTCAAAGACAGCTAAACTGGATGTGCTTTAATGCTTTTACGGTGCTCCCAGAGGCCTCTCTCCTCTCAGACCCTTACTCAGGAAGTATGCCCTGGATCCTGATGGGAGAACCAGATTAGCTCTGCAAATGTTTTGGCTCTATTTTGTTTGTTTATTTGTTCTAAACTAATTATTGAGAACTTTGACTGGGCAATTGGACATCCAGGGACAAACGGCCTCATTTTGTCTCTTAATGATAGCTTGATATTTGGACTGGCCTGAACTGAACTGTACTTTTAATTTATAGTAAACAAAGTGAGTTAATTAGTTTTTCTTTGTGTGCTGGAGTGACTTCACGTTTTGTCATGTACCATTTTAAATTAGTTGCACAATATAATCTTGCTGTTTATACATGTATATCTCAGTCATAAATGTAATTTAATAAAGACAATCACAAGAATAACCTTCTACACAAGAAGGTTAATTTACATGAGGCCATATTTAAAACTGTTTAAAGTTTTGTACGCAGAGCCGAAACACCATCAGCTTGGAACATCAACTCCTTGCACTTTTTAAGATTTCTGAGCCCCATCAGGCCTTTGGACCCATAAAAGGCAAAAATGTTTCAGCAATGATACGTGGAATTTCATTTATGACATTCTTCCTTGTGGGTGGATGCACTTGTGTTTAATTGCTTTGTATGCTTTGTGGTATTGTTTTTACAACAATCTATTATGGGCCGCTTGCATCTTAATGATTTTTAGTGAAAGCACTTTTTAATGTTGTGACTGGAGACTTGTGTGTGTGATTTTAAGCTGTTAATTAGTTGGGAAATTACACAGAGTGACATTTCTGTCACAAATTTCATATACTTCCTCTGTGGATGGACATGCACCGTTTTACCATGTCTGAAATCTGGTGAAGGCAAAAGAGGATTCAAAAGCATGACTTTTGAAAGTGAAGGTTAGAGTAATCAAACAAACAAAAATAGACTAAGGGTCGACTAAATAAGTGGATCCGGATGACCAAAAAAAGGGAACTAAACTTGAGGAATAGGCTTGAACATTAGAGAAACGTTGGATGGCAGACAAGAAGATCCAAACTAAATACTACAAAGAGGAATAGATAACAGGACGCAGGTGAAGCAAATCAAGATACAGACAGTAATTACAGTGTTATTAATACAAAATACCAAAACAGTTTCAAACCTATTATAACAAAATTAAAACGGCTCCAGTCTGGACTTTTATTTGTGGGTTTGATTATATCTTAAAATGATTCCTACTGTATCTTCTGGTTGCTGAGTCCTGATGAATGTATTATTTATTGTATTTCCCTGATTGCTCCATATAATAGTAAAAACGTGCCATGGGAAATAGTTGGGATGCTAAGAAATTTTTGGCATTTCAGCTTCACAAGGTCACCAGTTTCTTTTGTCTGCTGTTCAGTATATTTTCATGAAAAACAGACTGATGGGACAAGAATATTCACTATACTTCTGACTAGCTTAGGGCTCAAAGTTATACATTTTTTAATGAGGAACGCCAAATATTTAGCCTTCCTGTCTGTTCTTGTAATTTTGATTTGTCAATCTAATAAAAAAGGGTGTGCAATTCATTTTCTCAAGGGGCCTCAAGTTCTCAAGAAACTGGAACTGCTGTGGAAGATCACATTAATATGCTGAACTCTGCTCAGTGTTAATTTTATCACTTTTGTCCACAGTCCCAGTTTCTCATGGGGCCCCCCTGGGAAAAATGATTGCCCACCTCTTCTTTAAAAGACGATACTACTTCCCTGATATTCAGTGACACATGTACACTTGTAAAATGTAGAAAAAATTGATGTTTTTATGAAATTAAATTCCCAAATATTAGAAATGCGGCCATCCATTCTGTAATCGTTCATACCCTTTCAAATAATCTTATAACAGCAAGTGAAACCTGTGCTGCTTACTGTGGATAAGCCGGATGAGACAGCTTGATAAACTATCAGGAAAAAAATCCCAACAGAATTTGCTCTGCACTAACAGCTGCCTGCAATAGCAGCCTGGATGTCATATATCCTTAGCAGACCTGAGCAGGACTGAGTAATTACACTCCTCTTTATGCTGCCAGGCCCTAACACAGTGAGCATCCGATGCCTTTTATGGACCCATGACCGAGCATGTCTGTGTGTTCTGGCTAGTGGCTGATGGCTCTGTGATCATTCAACTTTATTTGAAGTAGCCAAGTTCATTTTCGGGGAATAAATTGCATCGTCTCGCTTATGTTTAAGTAATTAGATGCCTTTCAAGCATACAGTAGCACGTTTTAGATTTTTGTCTAGTCTAAGAGTCGTTGTCATATAACTTTCATCAAGTTATCAGGTATATAAACGAATATAAGAAGTATATTAACATGAAGTATCGGGTCACATTCTAAGAGCTAGCTCGGCTCTAGTGGAATGGTTGCATGAAATACTCCCTCCTGTCTCTTCGGGTGCATCTTAAAACCGATTCTTATATAGTGCCTTTCTAGTCTCCCAGAGTACTCAAAGCACTTTGTACAACATGCCGCATTCACCCATTCACACAAGCACTGTCTTCTATGTTTTTAAATGCTTTCTAACTAGCATTCACACACATTCATACTCCAATGGATTCATCGGAGAACAACTTAGGGCTAATATCTTGCCCAAGGATATTTGACATGCAGACTAGGGGGAGTCAGAGTTCGAACCCCCAACCTTCCGATCGGTAGACGACCTTGTTAGACTTAACTAGAGTAACTCTGAATGAGTTAAATTTGGAAATCTTATAATCGGTCTCAGACAACTTTCTTCCCTTATGAACAACAGGTGAGTAGCATCAGTATGCACAAATAAGAAAAAGGGTAATAAATCCCTTTTAAAATAACCTTTTCCCTGAAACTGTGTAGATTATCACAGGACCTGTGTGTAGTATACAGTCTGAACAATAACATTATGCTTTGTGTCAGGCACAGTTATCTCTGCAGCACATGATTTCCATTCAATTAAACTGGGTTACTGAAGTGTGAACAGAAACCTGTCAGTATTGCTTATCTTCATTGTCCTCTCTCCTTCTCTATTTCTTTTTCAATCCCACTGTAACTTTTTCCTCCCTAGTGGAGAGTCTGGTGCTGGGAAGACAGAAAACACCAAGAAAGTCATCCAGTATTTGGCTGTTGTGGCCTCCTCGCACAAAGGCAAGAAAGACAGCAGTGCTGTAAGTATCTGTGTAAAGAAACCATGATAGTTAGGATCTGTCAGCCAGTTCCCTCACTCTTAATGACATAGGAAACTACCCAGTTTAATCCTGTATATTACCATTTCCTCCAAATAGCAACATGCAGGATCACAGTTGGCTTACGTGAGTAAAGGGGAATGCCCGGAGTGTGTTTTTCTGTGTGGTTTTCATGTGTGTGTTCCTTCTTTAGGTTAGAAAAGTGCATGAAGATTGATAGTGTCACTGTTGCCCCCGAAATACCTGTTTTTCTACTGATTTTGCTTACACCAAAAGTACAGATGCCAAATGTTACTTTCCTTCTGTTAGATGGTGTTTACCCTAATATTCATCATCAAACAAAGTTTATTAAGGCTGCATGATCATCAGATTACTGAATCTCAGTCACATTTCAAACCTTGTGTTGTTCAGTGGCAGATATCCAGTTTTGCCTTCTCCTCAAGCGGTTCATTACGTTCAGTTTTTTGACCTCCATCTTCTTTAGACACCCTTTCACTGCCAGTGGAGATTATATGCAAGCCTCCCCGACAGTGAAAGGGTCTCTCACAGATCACAGTGTGAGCATGCCCTGTTTTTACCTATCAAACACCAGTCGCCCCCTTCCTTCCTTCCTTCCCTCCCTTACTTCCTCATCCGACTGCCAGTGGGCCTGACGTGGGCCGTGAGGCTGTCCTGTAACTTTTACTTTGTGGAGTTTTTAAAACTCAGTTTGGGAAACTCTGTTGACTTTTAAACATTGTGACTTCACTAAAATCAGCAACAAACTTGAAGCTTTCACAATAAATAAATAAATTATTTTAACGGTACTTCAGCTCAAACCTCACAAGTTGATGTTGCTGTTCTGGTGCTCGGGTAATAATTGGAAAAAGTCAGTCAAAGCAACGCTTCCCTTTGGCTCTGACCCTGCTCACTCAGAAGGTCTTTGCTCCCAGAGGAATAATTATCTCTGGACACTGTCCTCTATAGGACCTTGAGGCTCCCATGGACTGCCTGTGCAGAAATAGCATTGGATTAAACTCTTTTTTTTCTGCTTTCTCTTACTTCCGCTCATTCTCAAGCACTTTTTTAGCAGTTTCTCCTAATCTGTACTCTTAGATATTTGTATTTAAACTATGTCTCAAGGATCAGTCTTTCCCACCAGCTGTAACTTTCTCTTTCATGCTGTCTTGCTTTGCATCTTTTTTCCTTTTCTATTTTCTCATTTTTCCTTCAGAGACTTAAATAAACAGGACCTTCTTCTCTGCTTTGCCACCTCTGAACTGCATCTCATCAGCGGGTCTGTATCCTCCTGTTTTTTTCTTACATATAATATAAATACTTGGCTTTTAATTGAGGACACAACTTTTCCCAAATTAAAGCATTTTTCTAAGAGGCAAATTCCAAAATTATTTTAGTTCTCTTTTTTAAATTTTCCCATGTTCCTTTGAAATGTCTATATGTCTGTTTGGTTTGCTAAATCAAGCTTAAAATATCTGTCAAAATATCACTAGTTTTGCCAAATTTCACATAAAAATACAGTATGAAGTGAAATAATGTGAAAACCGGGAATATTACTTCAATTCACATTCAGTCAGTATTGGCTACGTCTTTTACTTATTATCATTATTTCTATTTTTAATTACGGCTGTGGCTGACCTCCATATTTGTCAGTGAGTTCCAAAAACAGTCCTCTAATATATGGAAAAATATATATCAGCATTAGTAAAAACATCTGTAAACCACATATTTTGAAACTGAGCTTAACGAATTCACACAAGTTGGCAAACAGCTTCACATGGCTATCGTTTGTCTTCATTATCTTTGTGCTACAAGTCGTGCTCCTTTCTCTTCTTCCTAGCTTTAGCTCACTTACAGTGTTGCTAAGGGAGGTGTTTTTAAGCAAGAGAGGTTAGGTAGAGGTCTACAGCGCCCGACCTGGATACAGACTAGGACAGACCACTTTGATCAGGTGGATTAACTCAATGCAGAGTGACGGGGTGTCTGCCTCATTTACTGACTATCGCCCAGCTCCACCTGCATCTACAGTCTCTGCAGTCACGCTGGAAGCAAATCGCATCTCCAGTAGGATGTTTCTGAATCAGAATCATTTTGATTTGCCAACGCACTGAATAAAAAAAACTTTGTTGGAATATTTTCACAGCTTTTCAGCTGGTATTTGGAAGCCTGTGACCCAACATAACCCACCTCATCCATCTCAGCCTCTGATCTTCGTCATCAACAACAGCTTCTCTGGATTTTAACAGTTTCTCAGAACTGATGGAGGAGTGTTTTGGTCATGTCTGTGTTATGTAATCCATCCAGTATTCATCAGAAAATCAAAGAAGACTACAGTGAAATTATTATATTAACCTTTTGTAACTTGATATAAATGTACTTGTCCAAATATTCATTGTTTAGTTAGGACCCGCGCCCTTCGTCTTGTTTTCTGCCTTTTTTCCCTTGTCACTGATGATATTCTGGTAGACCTACGCTAACCTATCAATACTGACCCTATACTACTTCATCCCCACCAAACTCCAACTCCACTGCATCACAAGCAGCGAATCAGTCCTTCTTAGTCACATTTTTCTGTGTTGCTGTCATCACTAGGGGGAGCTGGAGAAGCAACTCCTGCAGGCCAATCCTATCCTGGAGGCCTTTGGAAATGCTAAGACCATCAAAAATGACAACTCCTCAAGATTTGTGAGTTTTGTGAAGTTATAGAATGCATTGTTTAGATGTTTTCTTAGTTATATTTTTTGCACGTATCGTGATCTCACTTCTCATTTATCTCTCTCACAGGGAAAATTCATCCGCATCAACTTTGACGTGACCGGCTACATTGTTGGAGCCAACATTGAGACTTGTATCCTTTTTACTTTTTAATCTTAGACATATTATTTTTACAGTGAGAAGACTTTTTGTGTTGCCTTTCATCTGCACCAAAAGTTAAATGCTGTGTGCTGCTTTTTGATTTCAAATAAGTTATTGCAAAGTTTATCTGCTGACAGCTTTTGAATAACAGTTTATTTCGGGCCATTATAAATCATCTTTTTCCTATAAAAGGCGTTTTTTTAGGTATATAATTCAAACTTGCATCATCTATGAGATTTTTAAAACAATGACTGCTAGCTTTGTTGCTAATTACTTAATTACTTATTACTATTACAATTATTACAATTACTTATTAATCACTTGGATGAACTGTTTAGATTGTTTAAAGTCACAATAACCTCAGAAAATAAATGTTTGGCTTTAAATCAAGAATTCATACACTGATTACTGCAAAGATTAACACTAATATCTGATGACAGTTTATTTTTAAACATAATGTCATACTCTTCTGGACATTTTTCTGTCATATAACTTAGGAATAAAATCAGGGCTTGTGAAAATATTTCACATTTGGCTAGATACTGAATAGGTGGCACTCATTCGATGACATTTTGGAGAGAGATAGATTATTAGATCATTAGAAACTGAAACTTGACTGGCTTGTAAAAAAAAACACAAGGCATTAATTATATTCTTCCTATTTAGTTAAAACAAGAATTATCATTTAAGGCTGAACAGAGGTTTGTAAACTAAATTGCCCCTACTCACAAATGAGATTTTTATTCTTTAACAGTTGCTCTCAGATCTGCTGGAGAAGTCTCGCTGTATCAGACAGGCAAAGACAGAAAGAGCTTTTCACATTTTCTACTACATGATTGCTGGTGCCAAGGACAAACTGCGCGGTAAGATGATTATAAACCCAAAATATGTGTGTGATTTCTTTGATGCTGCTGCTCAGCTGTTAGCAGGGCTTCTTTGATGCTGCAGCAGTTAGCAGGGCTTCTTTGACAGTGTGTTGTACATATCACCGTCATGTGGAAGTCTCATCTGGAACTGGAGGAAGGGGAAAAGGAAGTCACTTCTGGTCTTCGTTGACTGTCATGCATGTCACAATTTATCCAGCTGGATTATGAAAATGTTTTTTTAAGGTCATGGAGGAAAAGAATTTTCTCAAACTCTCAAAGAAGATTTTCTTCCAACTGATGTTTAACCACAATAATCAAAATAAAGCTGAGTAAAGCGTTCCTGCATGTTATTTATGACCACTCGTGCTATTTTCTCACGAGAGCAAAATCTTCATAAAAAGTTAAGCCTCACTGATTCACAGATTACTGACCACAGAACGATGATGATGATAAGTCGCTGTTTTTCTTTATTTTCAGAGGAGCTACTTCTGGAGCCCTTCAGTAATTACCGCTTCCTCAGCGCAGGCCACGTCCAGCTCCCTGGCCAGCAAGACGATGAGATGTATGAGGAAACCATGGAGGCCATGAATATCATGGGCATCACAGAAGAGGACAGAATTGGTATCAGCGTAGTAATAAGCATAGCATTAGCATCGCTCTAATACTGTTTGGTCTTTACCTTCTGAATCTGGACTGTTGTTGTGAATTTGCATTGAAGAGGCAACATTCATTTACATTTAAATCAGAAAACAAGCTGATTTTGGGGAAATGTTCCAGCAAACAAGAAGAACATTATTATTAGTGTTTCCCCGTGAAGTCAACCACTTGATTTCCTTGTTCCAGATATCCTGAAGGTGTGCTCCACAGTGATGCAGCTGGGAAACATTGAATTCAAGAAAGAGAGGAACCAGGAGCAGGCAACCATGCCAGACAACACTGGTTAGACACAACTTCTTCCTGCCATTAGAAATCCCACTAGGGGTTATTGACTTTTACAAAGCCAGCTGTAACTTTAAAAATGTATTATCTATAGCAGCAAGAACACCTGGGTGAAATAATATTGTGTCCAATATGACAAAATTTCTGTCTTTGTAGCTGCGCAGAAGGTGTGTCACCTGCAGGGCATCAATGTGACAGACTTTACACGAGCCATCCTCACCCCTCGCATCAAAGTGGGCAGGGAGGTGGTGCAGAAGGCACAGACCAAAGAGCAGGTACTGCAAGGAGGAAACTGTTTAAAAACACAGGAATAACTGTGTGTTAATCACAGTCTGGTCTGTGTTCTTCTGTGTGTCTGTGTCTGTTAGGCTGACTTTGCTATAGAAGCGTTGGCCAAAGCTGTCTTTGAGCGACTGTTCCGCTGGATCCTGGGCCGGGTTAACAAAGCCCTGGATAAGACTAAACGCCAAGGAGCCTCCTTCCTGGGAATCCTTGACATTGCCGGTTTTGAGATCTTTGAGGTATAGATCATCACACACTGTAAAAAAAAATTGTAATATAAAAGAATTTTACTGTGTATTTTCCAGTTTTGTACTGTTCTTCTAGAATATCATTAAATTTACATAAATAGACTGTGATTTTACATTTCAAATGTAAATTAATGTAAAATCACTGTAAATGTAATAAAACATAATTTTCTTGTTTTTTAAATGTATTTGTCTGTATATATGCATATTTAGATTATTAAAATACATTCACAAATGAAAAAGGCAAAGTCCCATGTAAAATTAGGACAACAAACTGTATTGTCATTACTGGAAATAACCGTATTTTCATGAGAAAGTTATTTTCTGGTATTATTTTGGCGCCCCAGCTGCCAGAATATTACTGTTTTTTTAGGATTTTTTTTTTTTTACGGTGCAGAGCGCTTGGAAAGATAGTGGATGTGATATGCATGTCTTCATCTTTGTGTTCTGGCTATTGCAGGATAACTCCTTTGAGCAGCTGTGCATCAACTACACCAATGAGAAGCTACAGCAGCTTTTCAACCACACCATGTTCATCCTGGAGCAGGAGGAGTATCAGAGAGAAGGCATCGAGTGGAACTTCATTGACTTTGGCCTTGACCTCCAGCCCTGCATCGAGCTCATTGAGAGGCCAGTAAGTGTTAATAATAAATAACAGCATCAGTTAAATCTTACACAGCCTCTTAATCACATAAATATTCTCTGCAGAACAACCCTCCAGGCATCCTGGCCCTGCTGGATGAAGAGTGCTGGTTCCCCAAAGCCACAGATATCTCCTTTGTGGAGAAACTTTTAAACACACAGGGCAACCACATGAAATTTGCCAAACCTAAACAGCTTAAAGACAAAACAGAGTTCTCCATTCTTCATTATGCTGGGAAGGTGAGAATGATGGCAGTTAGGAGAAGGGAAAAATGTTCTGTCTTCATAATGTTTATCTTAATTTGAAGACAATCATCTTGCATTCTCATGAAAGCTCACATAACTTTGTCGTCTTGCTGTTTTAGGTAGACTATAACGCCACAGCCTGGCTGACAAAGAACATGGACCCTCTAAATGACAACGTTACAGCACTGCTCTCCAATTCTTCTAACCAGTTTGTCCAAGACCTCTGGAAAGATGGTGAGATGCATATGATTTTATTCCGTCTCATAAGTTTATTGTAAGCCACTCTGAGACAAGGACCAAACTCTCCTCAGTGATAAGGCATAAAAACAGCAGAAGCTTCTGCTGCCACAACTAAACTAGATTTTCTTCTTTACTGAAATCCTAGAAATGTTTTTCTGCACATTTTGCCTTTGTCTTTGGAGAAACTTCTAGGTTAGGGCTTCCTAGCTTGCCCTGAGAGGCACTCAGAAAAGAGACTATTTATCTAGGAAGTTCACTTCCCGGTTAAATAAAAGGGAAAAAAGAAACCTTAGTGATTGTTGAACTATTTTGGAGCCACAACTAAAGATATCACCTTGATTCTTTCATATTGATTTTTAGATGGGACAACTCAGATTTATTTTACCTTAAGAACATTAAAGCAAATCTGACGTGTACACAATGAAACAAATTACCCGAAAGCAACACACACATTTTACCTGCTTTTATCAATATGTTTGTCCCACAAAAGATATGCAATTAGATTCTTAAAACTGAAATAGGCATTAAAGCAAAGACAAGCTGATTTTACACACTGTTTTGTGTTTTTCAGCGGACAGAGTCGTCGGCCTTGACACATTAGCTAAGATGTCAGACACCTCCGGCCCGAGCGCCTCAAAGACCAAGAAGGGAATGTTCCGCACAGTGGGGCAGCTCTACAAGGAGTCTTTGGCAAAACTCATGACCACGCTGCACAACACCCAACCCAACTTCGTCAGATGTATCATCCCGAACCATGAGAAGAGGGTAAAGACAATTAGCAGCAAAACTACTAGACTAGCAATAATAAAACATAATTTTAGAGGTGGTTGCTGGTGGTTAATGATCAATTAATCAAGTGTGTGTGATTATCAGCTCTTGGCTGCTATCTATCCTCTTAATTTCCTATACCTTAAATGTGTACTTAGTATTTCACAGGATGGTGTAAAACCCTATAAGAACTTTTTTTTCACATGACTATAGATGCATATTGAGAGGAGAGCTTTTTCATCATCATATAAATTAGCAATTGATCTCACTCCATATGTGGCCGTATTTCTAAAGTCATGAAAAAAAACACACACACATAACATAGACAAAATGAATTTATTACTAACCGGTCAGCATAAGCGAGTTATACTTTATGTATTTAGTTTTTGAAAACTTTATGTAATAAAACTGCAATCCTGCTCTACTCAGGCAGGGAAGCTGGATGCTAACCTGGTCTTGGAGCAGCTCAGGTGTAACGGTGTGCTGGAAGGAATCAGGATCTGTCGACAAGGCTTCCCCAACCGAATCGTTTTCCAGGAGTTCCGCCAGCGGTCGGTCTAGCTACTACTATACTATTTCAGTCAAAATTTCTCACCATATTAAGTGTAACATCTCTCTGGCTTCTTGCAGTTATGAGATCTTGGCTGCTAACGCTATTCCCAAAGGTTTCATGGACGGAAAACAAGCCTGCTGCCTCATGGTTAGTTCACAACTTCAAAATTGTCATCCATGTTCAATAACATTGACACACACCAAGGTAGAATTATCCTGTGTGACAACTTAATATATCACATCATTTACTGATCTCCTGTCTCTGTAGATCAAGCATCTGGACTTGGACCCCAACCTGTACAGAATCGGACAGAGTAAAATCTTTTTCCGCACAGGAGTGCTTGCTCAACTAGAGGAGGAGAGAGATTTGAAGATCACTGTGATCATCATTGCTTTCCAGGCCCAAGCTAGAGGCTTCCTGGCCAGAAAGTATGAAAATTGAAGCCCCCCCTTTAAAGCAGTTTATTTGTTGCTGTTATCACCGTAAATAAAACTTTGCATGTTGCACTATGTATTTTTTTTTGAAGGGCATTCGCCAAGCGACAGCAGCAGCTGACAGCTATGAAAGTGATCCAGAGGAACTGTGCTGCCTACCTCAAACTAAGGAACTGGCAGTGGTGGAGGCTTTTCACAAAGGTCAGCTAGTCAGTCTCTAGAAGCATATAAATGCAACAAAACCATAGTACATCTGTGTGGTTTTTGAGAAAGAAACTTTCCAGATACTACAAAATTATTTTGAAATGACAAATTCTGCCTTTTCCTTCTGAACAACAGGTTAAGCCTCTGTTGCAAGTGACCCGACAGGAAGAGGAGATGGGTCTCAAGGAAGAGGAGCTACAGAAAGCCAAAGAAGTTGCCACAAAGTTTGAGTCAGAGCTAAAAGAAATCACCTTGAAACATACACAGGTAAGGGATTAAATGCGCATCAATGACACAAACCTTGTTTTGCTTTCTTTTAATGAATCCGTTCAGCGTTGATTCGATAAAGTTTCCAGTTATGGAGAGTCTGCTGATTCTGCCTGTCTGTCAGATTGTGGAGGAGAGAAACGCACTGCAGGAGCAGCTTCAGGCAGAGACAGAGTTGTATGCTGAGGCTGAGGAGATGAGGGTCCGTCTGGCGGCGAAGAAGCAGGAGTTGGAGGAAATCCTCCATGAGATGGAGGCGAGGCTCGATGAAGAGGAGGAGCGTTCTCAGGGGCTGTTAGTGGAAAAGAAGAAGATGCAGCAGCAGATGCAGGTCAACATGTCTGTTTCGCACTGTTGTTCAGTTGGAGTTGTTATTGCTCGGGTAGCTGTGCTTTCACAGTGTGATAAAGCTGCTGGAGAAACTGAGGGTTCAGTCTTTTCATGCAGGAGTTGGAGGAACATTTGGAAGAGGAGGAAGACGCTCGTCAAAAACTGCAGCTCGAGAAGGTTACCTGCGAGGGAAAGATCAAAAAGCTGGAGGATGATATTCTGGTAATGGAGGACCAGAACAACAAGCTGCTGAAGGTAAGTACTGGAAATCAGCATTTTTCAAAGTAAGTCACTTGGGAAACTAAATACATCACCGGCTTTGTGATGTTTTTGTAGGAGCGAAAGTTGCTAGAGGAGAGAGTTGCAGACTTCAGTGCTAACCTGGCAGAGGAAGAAGAAAAATCTAAGAATCTCACTAAGCTCAAAAATAAACACGAATCCATGATCTCTGAATTAGAAGGTAGTCACCTTGTATGCATTTGTAACGGTACTCATATCACATTTCTCATACACATCATTGAGTGGTATCTCTCTCGCACTAGTCCGCTTGAAGAAAGAGGAGAAGACCCGTCAGGAGCTGGATAAAGCTAAGCGCAAACTGGAGGCGGAGTCAAATGACCTACAGGAACAGATCGCTGACCTGCAGGCCCAGATCGCTGACCTCAAAGCTCAGCTTGCAAAGAAGGAGGAGGAGTTACAGAACGCCTTAGCCAGGTAGTGTCAGACTGGTGTATTTATTTCTTCAAAACAACACTAAGTTCTATCAGTTTTAATAGTTTAATATACTCTTGATTCTCACAGGTTGGAAGATGAGTCTGCCCAGAAAAACAATGCTCTGAAGAAGATCAGAGAGCTGGAAGGACACATCTCCGACCTGCAGGAGGACCTAGACTCTGAGCGGGCTGCCAGGAACAAGGCCGAGAAGATCAAACGGGACCTTGGGGAGGAGCTGGAGGCCCTCAAGTCTGAGCTAGAGGACACTCTGGACACCACTGCCACACAGCAGGAACTAAGGTTACACAAATATGTATTCAGAGGAATTTATAAAGTGTATATACATTCACCTTTTAGATGATGAAGCTATCTTAGAGAAGAAAAAGATGACTAACAAAACATAACCAAAAAACAAAATGTGCATGCTTAAAAAAATACCTGCATTATCCATGTATCTGCCTACAGAGCCAAACGTGAGCATGAAGTGACCCAGCTGAAGAGAGCCATTGAGGAGGAGAACCGGACCCACGAGGCTCAAATACATGAGATGAGACAGAAACACACTCAGGCTGTTGAGGAGCTCAGTGAGCAGCTGGAACAGTCAAAACGAGTAAGGCCACTATTTTATGAATCATTCTTAATACCCAGCTGTCATTAGCTTTTTATTTCTTTAATTTCGTATTGAGGATTCTCTTTATTTTCCTCTGCTCAGGTCAAGTCAAACCTGGAGAAAGCAAAACAAGCTCTGGAGAAGGAAACGTCAGAGCTAACTATGGAGGTGCGCTCACTGACCCAGGCCAAGCAAGATGGGGAGAACAAGAGGAAGAAGCTAGAAGGTCAGGTGACGGATCTTCAGTCCCGCTTCAACGACAGCGAGAAGCAGAAGGCTGAGCTGACAGAGCGCTGCTCCAAGATCACTGTAAATCACTTTCACTAATTATTTAACAACTGGAAAAAAATGTGAATCATTAAAAAAAGAATGCCACAAAACTACGCTTGAAAAAGTAACAAACACATAATTTTTATTCCTGTACAGATTGAACTGGAGAGTGTGACAAACCTACTGAATGAAGCAGAAGGAAAGAACATCAAACTGAGCAAAGACGTGGCCAGCCTTACCTCCCAACTCCAAGACTCTCAGGTAACCGAACGTTTACTCTTAACATGTTGTTAATAACACCACACAAACATTTAGTCTTTGCTGTGACGATGAAATATATTAAACTTTAGAACAAACGCACTGACTACTGAACTCTTGTGTCTAACAGGAGCTGCTGGCTGAGGAGACACGCCAGAAATTGCAGTTCTCCACAAAGCTGCGACAGGCGGAAGACGACAAGAACAGCCTACAGGAGCAGCTTGAAGAGGAGATGGAGGCAAAGAGGAACGTGGAGAGACACGTGTCCACTCTCAACATCCAGGTCAGAGGCCAAACTCTGTTGATTAAGACTTTAAGAGAAATTGGCGGGAGCAAAATAAAGATAATATGATGGGAAAAAACTGGAGCGATATTGGAGTGAAGGTTTACTGTAAGATAAAGCTCATAACAAGAAAACACTCTTGTACCATGTAGAAGATTCCTCTCTGTTACATAACAGTTTTGCTTTGTGTGCAGCTATCAGATGCAAAGAAGAAGATGGATGAAATGTCAGGCAACATTGAGCTGCTGGAGGAAGGAAAGAAGCGTCTGCAGAGAGATTTGGAGGCAGCGAACACTCAGTATGAAGAGAAGGCCTCAGCATACGACAAGCTGGAGAAGACCAAAAATCGTCTGCAGCAGGAGCTGGAGGACACGCTGATGGATCTGGACAACCAGAGGCAGAACGTTTCAAACCTGGAGAAGAAACAGAAGAAGTTTGACCAGGTCTGCTAAACCAGAAAACAAGCTTTTAAAATATCATTCATGGGATTGAGCCTGTTTTTAGAATTTCACAGTTAATTGTAGTCAAGATTGTGACTTTATTATATAAGATTATATGCACAGTAAAACAGATTTGTTAAATTCATAGTTATTTGTTTCTTTGATCTCCAGATGCTGGCCGAAGAGAAGAGTGTCTCCAGTAAATATGCAGACGAGCGAGACCGTGCTGAAGCTGAGGCCAGAGAGAAGGAGACCAAAGCTCTGTCCCTGGCAAGGGCTCTAGAAGAGGCTCAGGACTCCAGAGAGGAGCTGGAGAGAGCCAACAAGGCCCTAAAAGCAGAGATGGAGGACCTGATCAGCTCCAAGGATGATGTGGGAAAAAATGTTAGTGTTGGAACATCTTTCACTCACTTGGCACTGGTCAATAGATCTGCAGGCTGAAAGTCTGTAGTTACAGGTATATGTTTACAGTGTCTAGAGCTTTCCAGTTAATTTAAAATATATTGATGGAAGGTCCATGAGCTGGAGAAGTCCAAACGAGGCCTGGAAGCCCAGGTGGAGGAGATGAAGACGCAGCTGGAGGAGCTAGAGGACGAACTGCAGGCGGCTGAGGATGCCAAGTTGCGTCTGGAGGTCAACATGCAGGCTCTGAAGGCCCAGTTTGAGAGAGACCTCCAGGGAAGAGATGAGATGGGAGAGGAGAAGAAGAGGCAGCTGGTCAAGCAGGTAAATAAAAGCCTTCATTCTTATACCAGAAGGATGTGAATGATTTATTATCAAAGAATGCTATTTCAGCGTCAGTAATCATTGCAATGATGCACACTGGCTGCAGGTCCGTGAGTTGGAGACGGAGTTGGAGGATGAACGTAAGCAGAGGGCCACAGCAGCAGCAGCCAAGAAGAAGCTGGAGATAGACATGAAAGATCTGGAGGGACAGATCGAGACAGCCAATAAGGGACGTGATGAGGCTATCAAGCAGCTCCGCAAGCTCCAGGTCAGAGCAAAGGACACTGAGAAAATTCAGCACAGAAGAATTTATATAAATACTGTATGGGTCTTTTAGTTTTCACTGTAATTTTTTAGATGCATATTTACATTAAAGCATATGTTGTAGTGAAGGTTTTTATTTTAAAGGTAAAATGTTTTTGGATTTTTTTTTAACTTGGAAGCAAACACATGTAAAAGTTAACTTGTTGTTTTCTTGAAATAAACTTGTAGATATGTAGACAAACATCTTCTTAAGGGAAAATTCCCCGGTTTTGGCTAGTAACTGTGACTTTAAAGGGAAATGTCAAAACACTAAAATAAGATATGATCACTAAGAGAAGCACTTGAAAACAGGACTTGGTATCATCAAACACAGATCATCTGCCTCAAGTATCGTAAATATACTTGAAACATTATCTGATGTCTTTTCTCTGTTTCTCTTCATCCCTCCAGGCCCAGATGAAGGACTACCAGAGGGAGCTGGAAGATGCTCGTGCTGCTCGAGAAGAGGTGCTGACCACCGCAAAGGAGAGCGAGAAGAAGGCCAAGAGTCTGGAGGCTGAGCTCATGCAGCTACAGGAGGTAAGGCTGTCGATTCCTAACAAGGCAAGAACCTCTCTGGGAGCCGGGGCTCAAAATAATGAATGTATGTGTTTGCAGGAACTGGCTGCAGCTGAGAGAGGACGGAAGCAAGCAGAGGCTGAAAGAGACGAACTGTCCGATGAGCTGGCGAGCAACACCTCTGGAAAGTAGGTGTAGAGTTCACTCTGTTGCTTTGTCTGTGAAGTGAACCATGAAAAAAAGATGGTGGCATTTCTTACCATGCTCTCTGTGCTCAGGTCAGCCTTGTCAGATGAGAAGCGTCGCCTGGAAGCTAAGATCGCCCAGCTAGAGGAGGAGCTGGAGGAGGAGCAAAGCAACATGGAGATCCTCAATGACAGGCTGAGGAAGAGCACACAACAGGTGATAAGACTGTAGCAGACATGATTCATGAAGTGTTAAAGCACTGGGCAGAGTTCTCATCCCTCTCTTTGCACGTACTCCACCCACAGGTGGATCAGCTGAACAATGAGCTGCAGACGGAGCGCACCACCTCCCAGAAGAACGAGAGCGCTCGGCAGCAGTTGGACCGCCAGAACAAGGAGCTGAAGGCCAAGCTCCAGGAGATGGAGAACCAGGTCAAGTCCAAGTTCAAGTCCTCCATCTCTGCCTTGGAGGCTAAAGTGGCACAGCTGGAGGAGCAGCTGGAGCAGGAGAACAGGTCAGGGACACATAAACACAGAGCATACCGTATGTTTGATGAATAAAAAAATATTTACTTTTTTTGGTGGTTTTACCTTCTTTAAATTGTATCAGCTGTACTCATATTCATTTCCTCTTAACTCTTGTCCATCTTGTCTCAGGGATAAGCAGACAACTGCCAAGAATATGCGCCAGAAAGACAAGAAGCTCAAGGACCTGATGTTGCAGGTGGAAGACGAAAGAAAACAGGCAGAGCAGTACAAAGACCAGGTACAGTCACGGAAACGTTTTTGTGCACGAACAAGAAAATAAATGCAGCTTTGATTGTGCTTGTCAGTGCCGAGTTAGCATATTCGCTTTGTTCACTCACCAGGCGGAAAAGTCAAACACTCGCATGAAGCAGCTGAAGCGGCAGCTAGAGGAATCGGAGGAGGAGTCTCAGCGTGCCACAGCAGCCCGCAGGAAGCTGCAGCGGGAGCTGGATGAAGCCACTGAGGCCAACGACGCCATGACCCGCGAGATCGGCTCTCTCAAGAACAAACTCAGGTAGGATAAAACGCCAAAGGGTCGTTCTGCTGATGGAGGTGATGTTCACCTGCTATTTCCATGATGCCACAACAGGACACAGACATTGCAGTAAGAGGTTGGGATGCTGTGTAAAATGTAAATAACTGAATGTAATGGTTTGCAGATCAGTTTAACCTGAAATACTACAAAGACAACAGGCTAGGTCTCCATGGTAACTTAGGTTTTAACATGACATAACCTGGTCGGTTTCAGAGTTTTGGCTTAAAATCAGCTGGAGGAACCACATTTTTATTATTACGTTTTTTTAAACCATGCTTTGCTTGCAGTATAGACTCTGTGGTGAAGCACTATGTTTTTATATACATACCTTACTAAAACCCCTGAATGAAGCTCAACTGTACACAGCACTATGCTCATCTTATTTGCAGCCCGAGTGTTAGTAAGGTCTTTATCACCAGCTCCTTTGGTGGTACTCAATGTATCTAATTTTATGCAGAGCAAGTAAAGAAGCTAAATGGCACCAGCCCCCCTCCCTTTATATGCAAGAACACTCAGAGCCTGAAGCAGAAACTCTTTCACTTGAAAGTTGACTGTTAAATAATTTTCATGGTACCAGTTACCTCTGAATGAGGATTTAGGTTTTGTCGAGCCAGCTAACACAAAGAAACTCTGGCTTCGCTGAACTTCCTTCGTAGTAAAACCCTTGAGTCTCAAACTGTGCTGTTGGAAGAAGGAACTAAACCTGTTAAACATATTTTTGACATGATTCTCGCATCAAAATTTAAAAAACTGTATATTTGAAAAGCAAAATTAACAAAATTGTCTTTTCTGCTTCTTTCAATCAAACAGGCTTCGAGTTATTTGCAAATCTTAGCATTCTGCTCTAACATTTTATAAAGCATCCAAACTTTTTTGTAGCCACAGTTGTACACAAACAACAGTTTACAGATTTGCCAAACTGTAGACAGGTTAAAGCACATTTATTAGTTTTAAATGCTCTCAGTTAAGCTACATTTCAGTGCTACAGAGCATAATTAATGTCATTCAAAGGGATGTAAATGAACACTTGAAGCATTCACATTCTTTCTAAAGTTGATGAGCGGAAACAAAACAATCATGTCCATCTCTATTCCAGAGGCAACCCTGAACCCAAGGAGTAACGTAGCAGGTATCTCTGCACCTAAAAGTTACCCCATCACTATTTCTCATTAACATACCATAACTTTTCATTCCCCGTGCACACCCTTAATGCTCTCATTTCTTTCACTGAGCCTAACTGAGGGAAATGTGGCTATCAGAGATGTAACTGAAAAATTCTGAGTCCCAAGTCATATTGCACCATTTGGTTTCCATTGTACCCATTTCCTGGGGTCATATTTTTCCTCAGTGCTTGGTTTAACTGCCGTAAACCAAACTCATTTTCCTGACCAAGGAGTTAAAATGAGTTACAAAGATAACCAGCGTGCTTTACCCGTAACCGAAGCACAACCTGTACATTCTGTACTTCATCAACGCTCCTTTTGCAGTGTGCAAACACCCAACTGGTTTTCAAATGAACTTAACCAACACAGAGCCTATTGCATCCCCTCACTGTGACAATGTTTCTTTCTGTTTGTGTCTTGTGTACTTTTTTGTCCTATTTTAGGCGTGGAAATGAGCCCCCCTTTAGCAGCACACCTCGGCGCATAGGCGGAGGCCGAAGGGTGGTCGAGGATGCCTCAGAGGAGGACACCGACTCCCAAAGCGACTTCAATGGAACAAAGTCCGCTGACTAAGGGACTTTTTAAAAAACCATATATGAGAAATACTGTTCAGGGCAAAGCCTGCCACTTAAAACAAAGAAAAAGCCTATTATGCTATCTATCTGTCCTCTTGTTTCAGAGCACCTTTTCTTGACACAAAAACAATCAGGACATGATTTCAACTTAGTGGGGTCGTCTAGTGGTTATGCTTTTGTGTGATTTGCTGGTTTTTTTTTCCCTTTTCTATTTTCACTGTTTTTTTTTTTTTTACTGCACTGACACAAACATAGGAGCCTCTAATTAACACCCACTTAGTACTTAAAGCAGTGACAAAGTGTAAATCTACAGATGTAGAACTATTATCAGTTACCGTCGTCCTGTTGCCTGTGACTGCTGTTATTGTTCCAGAGCACCACTCTAGGGTTTCAGATTGGATGCATAGACAGATATTTCAATCCCCAGTCTGCTTCTAGTCAGCAGTGTTGTTTATTACCCCCACCAAGGAAAAACATTTTTAGCTTCCGTCATATTATTTGTGCCTCTCATGTGTCCAAACCTGTTTAGAGACGCGGTTTATGAAATGTTTGAGGTCAGACAAGGTTTTCGGTTACTGTTAACCAGAAAACTGAGTCACATATCAACATGGAGCACTAAGCAACGCTCAGATCTTCTTTCAGTAGCTTTCCTTTCTCCAGATTTACTGTACTTAGAAATAAAAAGTCCCTGATCACCCTAAACTAAGTCAATCTCATTTTATAATTTTCTTTGTATTCAACAAATGTTTACATGGCACTTTTTGTATCCATTACCTGTTGAACCACCTGCACAAGAAATAAAGAAAAAAAAATAGTTTGACTTTCTCCTTTTAATGTTTCTGTCTTGGTCAGTAACTCACTCACATTATTCACATCTGCTCAGTTTAGTAGAAAAAGAAAAAACGACTGCAAACCAGCAGGACGAAAGTTGGGTATAGTACCTCAGGCACAAACAGTTTAAAGTCAGCATACAGAAGCAGCTGCAGGCGTCCTAAACAAACAGCCAGTACACAGTGATTACAAGGATTACAACTGGAAGTAGCTCAAGGAAGATTAAAGGGGACCAGTTATGCTTCCCTTTACTTTCTGTCACACTTATAGACGAAACAAGGCCAAAGTTTCAAATCATGAGGTCAGCATATGTGTTAGGATTCCCTGTGAGTCAATATTTCTAGTTCAAGCCTGCTCTAAAGACTATTTTCTGTCTACTCTGTATGTCGTTAAAGAGGATATCCTTAATGTGTTCATTTCAGTGAGGTTCAAAACTTCCGTTTAGGAGGGAGCAGACATAAGAGAAAAAAAAAAAAGCTGGCCTAAATTAAGATCTACAATAACTTGTTTCAGGCAGTGGATAAACTCGGACTGTAAAAAGGTCCTGAATGAGACAAATGATGATTATTTTTAACTGTGTGACCTTCATAGCGCCTCGGTTACACTCAAGAACATTAATATGACTGTAGAAACAAGCATTACAGGCCCCCTTTAAACTGTCCTGCAAACAGGAGGACCTCCAGATTTCAGATGTTACAAGTTAATTCCTACACAAAGGCTACAGTGCAGTATACAGTGATAGCTACTGTATAAAGGTCATATTTAGATATGCAACTTTAATATTTGCTTAATGAGCTGCTTAATGAGCTGCTGGATGGCAGTAGTGACAAGATCCATTTAAACAGAAACATTTCAGGGAAAAGCATAGCTGTCACATCAGAATCGCTCCATTTCCTAATTTCAAAGTCTTCTTTATACCTACACAAATATACGAACAGTGCTAATTTGACCATTTCAAAATCTATTATTGCTTATCATGTTTACCATATGTCCACCATGTAAGTCTAAGTGGCAGAAAGAGATACTATACATTCAAGTGCCTGTCTAAAATATACTGTCAGCTACCATCAGTAAAAAGGTTTATGATAACATTAGATCATAAATCTTCAGCATGATAAATTTTATCTTTTATAACCCCAGTAAAGCAGAAAATAGTTGGTGTGTGAAATGGTTGGAGGGAGGTAATAGGAAGGACCCGAATGATAACGAAATGGGGTTGGGGGGTATACTAAATGCTATTACTTTAACCACCATGAAGTCAAGTGGCACCCCTCTCGATGAAAATCTGACAGAGACGATGATCTGTTTCGGTATTTTAACACCTGGATCAGCCGTGGCACTGCAGCAAAGCAAGAGCCCAAAAACTGAAGAAGTAACAGCAGTGATGAAGGCTGGCTGAAATACTAACGCCAATTCATGGCAGGAAGTAATTCATTGTCAGCTCATTCATTCACCCAGTCTGAAATATTTTTAAACCAAAATATCAATCTGTGTTCTTCAAGACATGATGGGAAACAATAAACACAGAAAAGGCCAATGACAAAGCTAAACCATGTTTTTCATATATATCTCAAAGAAAAACAAACCTATTGCTTTTGTTATTTTCAGTTTTCCCATTTATCACAGCTTTGGTTTTGACTTGGTCACAAACACAATATTTGCTCAACTTTTCCATAAACAATACTCCAGATTCTTGGTCCCTATACCAGGGTCACTTTCCAGTGCTTTTAATTATTAAAACTGTTCCTTACATGGATAATGATTAATAGGCTAGTGCACTAGATTAGTGATGTAGGAGCAGAAATGTTTACAAAGCCCTGCTGTGCTTGATCCAACCACAGAAAACACAGAAGGTCCATGAGTTGTTTTTTTTTTGTTTGTTTTTTTTAAGTTAGCCACCACAGCATTAGAGATATAGTGGAAGATATGCTGCGAATGGTAGGGTCCACAGGATGTAGTGCTGCCTCCTGTGATATGGTGTGGTACAAGCCTGAGAGAGCAGAAGTTCGTGTGTTAATGGGCAGAGCCTCTCTCTTTGCTCAGTGAGGGCACGGTGCAAGGACAATCAGCAGGACGTACGGCGACAAGGAAGACAGCTCAGCTCAAAGTCCAGGGGTGTCATATGAGGAAGGTCAGGAGGGAGAGAGAAAGGAAGGGTTTTTTCCCCTCCCCTCTCATAGCAGTATCTTGACCCCTCCCTGTGGAGACTGGGCACCATGGGAGATCCCTCTTGGAGGAGCTGGTCCAAACTCTAACCGTTTCACCAAACTGAAAAACAAAGTTCAACTCATGAGCTAAAGCTGTACATTCAGAGTCACAATCTTTTTTCAAATGTAGTTACAGTCAAAGGCCTCAAGGCTTTGCATTTGGACTGTTGCCATCTTGTTTTTTGTTTGTTGTGTTTAACAAGCACAGGGTGGTTCTGACTGAGAGACCCATAACAATGCTTGTGAGTTAGTGGCTTATTAAACAAAGTTAGGCAGCCAGACCCTAAAGCATATCCTGCTTTATCATTCATTTCACATCTTGAATGGAGCCAGAATGCACAAAATAAACATCATGTTTGTTCAGTAAGACTTCAAATTAATGAATGACTTTATAAAGTCATCAGGAACATTTTTACTCATGTCATAAAAGTAAAGAGGGGAGCATCATTCTCCCATCGACCTTTTACAGAGTTCATTTTGCAACCCCCGGAGACGCCCCCTGCTGGCCATTACATCATGACATTACACATGTCACTGCTTGGGTTTAGCCCAACTTCATCTGGCTTTTCAGGCCCAGAGGCCACATCCATTTTTAACTCTGTTCCCCATAAAGATGACATTTGACGGCACCCCTGTGCTGGTGTTTTGACACCTCAGTATATATTGATAGACGTGGAAAAACAACCGTTGGAATAGTTTCCAGGTTTTGTGATGGGTAGCTGGACAGGCAGAGCTCACCCCCTCAACTTCTGATGCAAACCCGGCCATTTTGTTCCATATGCAGGCATGAAATATGACAGTAACTGCTCAGATCATAAAACAGCTTGAATAATTTCTCCTAGGAGAAGGTAAAGACTCTATGCATAGTCTATACAGGTTATAACTGGTGTAGAGACCTATATATGCCAACATTCAACTACACATTACCTCATGTATTACATTGTTTAGCTACAAACACCATTATCACCAGTTATCACTACCAGCTGGCAAAGTGGTAAAGATAAAAGGCACCTAATTTAAGGAAGTAAAATTAAAGTATCATGCAGATTCTGAAATATTCAAATAGCCATTAAGTTTTATTAAATTCTGTTAGCATGCAATAAGCTACTAAACTTTTTTCCAGGGACAATCAACAAAAATAGAATAATAAAACTCTAAAATACCAAACAGCAACTTTAAGAGCTGGAAATTAGGCAAACAGAGAAGTAACAAGGTGCAATCTGGATCCATAAGAAGGCCAATCATAAAGTATGCAGATAGCTAGACGTGTATTACTCAAAACAGATCTTCTACTGTAAACTCATGATGACATTCCCTCACCTGTCATACTGAGAAGGAGGGCTCAGGCCCACCGCCTGGAGCTCAGCACCTGCATCTAAACCCGAAGGACTGCCAGGACCAACTGTAAGCGCCGGTCTGTTGACGGATGTGTCGTACACAAAGTCTCGACAAGATGCCAACTTGGACTCCAAATTCTGGCAGGATTAAAATAAATAAATACAGAAATCAATAATAAAGACATACAAACCAACATAGCACTTTCAGTACAAGTATTAACTTTCTTACTCCAACTTTTCTGAGTAGTTCCCCAACGATGTTGAGTGCAGATATTCTAGCCGATGTAGTAAGCGGGGTTCCTGTTAGACTATCGCCTAAAACAACAACCACACATAAGCTGATAAACACATGTTTTTTTAGTATAGAGGTACTTATTAAGATAGAGTTTTATATTACCTCTCCGGATGTTGGAAGCTGGGGTTGTGACATATGAACTAATAGGTTTGGAGGGTGTGACGGGGATGGAAGGATTTCCAGCTGAGGGTAACATCGTATCAGGACGATCTGTGTCTTTGCCCAGGCTGCTGGATGGCCGTCTCTCCTTCTGTCGTACAGCCAGCTCATGGCGAAGGTCTGCCGCAAGTTACAGAAGTAACAGAATTTAAACCATCTTCTAACCAACCACCTATTATAGTTTTTCAGAAGTAATTTATATTTGTGGAAAAAGCTGGCATATGGGGCAGGCAAACATGATCAAAAACAAAAGTAAAGGTGACGCTGGTTGCACAATGAAACCTGACGACCAACTGCCGGTTCAGTTTCTCACAGCACATTAAAAGCACATACAATATATTAACTGTGATAGCGTTCCACACTTTAGAAAGATTCACCAAGTGAATTTCCACACACCATATAACACTAAAATATATGCCTATAGCTGTCTGTGAAGACCAGTTAAGCATAGACTCATAAACACTTATAAAACCCATTAAATAATTTTACCTAGGTTACTAGTTAAAACATATCCTATAAAATTATTATATATTAACAGTCAGGTGTACAATAAACGGGAAGAACAGGACATAAATAAAAACAGGAACTGCTGAATTAATCAAACTATCAAAATTCACTGAGTCAGTGATAAGAGAAATCAGCAGTTCTTGTGAACCTGAGAAGCTGCTTTGAGTGGATGATTGTGTGTACCTCTAGCTTCGTCCTTGAGCCTCTGAACAGACTCAAGCAGGTTCTCTTTCTCATCCAGCTCACTTTCAAGAAAGGCGTTTCTCTCAATGACCTGGTTCATCCGCTGCTCAAAGTCCTCCAGAGACATGATGGTAGCCCTGAGACAAGCAGAGAGGACATATTATGCAATATTGTTTATATATTGGCAAGTCTAACGGGCACAGCATGGCTGTGTGAACATGTACCAACTTTTAAGCACTGACCTTTTGGTTCTCTCCAGGTCATCATTGGATTGCTCTAACTCTCTGATATACTTCTGCAGATGATCTCTAACTGCTCTGGTCTCTCCCAGCTCTTCCTCAAGTGTTGATATGTGCCTCAAAGCATCAGAATGCTGGACTTCAAATTTCTCCTACAAAAAGCACAAGAACAAATAAACTGAAACTGACAGTGTCAGCTTGGCAAGGTCATGGCAAATTAATCAACACAGCTGCCGTTCATATTTTAATAAGAAAAGCTGACTATTTTATTAAACGTTGAGACAATAAACCCTTTAAAAAGTTCCCTCTCCCCACATTTGAGCATTTTTTGAACACACAACTGAATTTACTTTCTCCACTATGCTTATTTCCCCATGGACCACTGACTAAAATAGCAGTCAGCTGCTTTATACCCAGGCAGCAATTTTCCTAGTGGCAGTAGCAATAACAAGCTGAATGTTGGTAGGCTAAAAGCTGCTTGTGTGGGGTGTGTCTGTTCCAAATCCTCAATGTCACTAAGTGGAGCATCAGTGCTTGTGTCCCTCTATTAAGGGGCCACAGCCTACTTAAAATCAAGGTTGTCTACCTTTATGTTTTCCAGTTCTACACGAAGCCGGTGATTATCCTGCAGGAGCTCTTTGTTTCGACCCTCACATTGCTTCAGCTCTGTCTCAAGCTCAGCCTCATAGTCCCGACTCATCTGCTGGAATTCCTGCAGCTCCTCTTGAGCCTCCTCAGCCCTGGTGACAGAGCAATGTACAACACCTCCAAAATATCAGCTCAGCACATGTTAAGAATTATATAACAATAACTGCAGAAAGTAATTTCCTAAAAGTAAGTCCTCCGATTGTATGCCTTTTTTTAGTACCTTTGCTCGTATCTCTCTGCTTGCTCCTTCCAGAAGCCCAGCTCCTCTTCTAGGGATGCAAACTTGCGTGTTGTCGGCTCTACCATGTCTGCTGCTCCGAGTAAGGATGGAGGGAGGATTCAATCAAATTATAGCTTTCTCCTTTCTTAAATTACGTGGTTGTCTCACTTGGGGACACATCATTACAAAACCGTTAGCGAGTGCTAACTTTATTAGCTAACACAAATTACCTCCGCCGAACAATTTCCTTCACATACTTATGCCAAAAAAGGGATAACCAAAAAAATAGTTTTAAAGTTTATTTGTAGAATAGTAAAAAATGAAACGGAAACTTTTAAATCTAAATGCAATGTCAGAGAATGCATATGGCCCGGCTAAGTTTTTAGCTAACTTAAGCTAATATAGGCAGCTAACCGATCTAGTTCGATATGTGATTCTAAAGCTGCTCTAAACGGAACTAAACACACTCACCTGCATATGAAGGAACGATTAAAGCATGCTACAGCTAAGGGAATGTACTTCGATGTGATGATATTTTTTCCGGATTTATTGAGTATACGTATTGAGAATTGCACAAACTAATCCTTCGTTACCACGTCGATCGTCTCGCCAACCAAATAAATACGAACATTGAGTTCGTGAAGCTCATTGGGCAACACAGATGACGTTTTTAAAGATTAACCAATCATATGATTTAGCAGACCTGTAGGCCGGGAAGGCGGAGCCTCAAGCACAGTCCGTTGTTTCTGCTTTGTAAGGCGTTTATGATATTTCATACACTGCATTTATAATAAAAGAAATTATTGTATAGCCCTCACATTTAGATTTAGATTTTCTTTTTTTTTGTTTGTTTGTTTTTTGTTTCAGTATTCTGCCCATATTACTACACCGACTGTCTGACAGGGAAAGTGAAATGGAATTGAAGCACTTTTTTCTTAATACATGATAAAGCGTAAAATGTTCTTGAGCTTTCATTCAGTCATCATTTATGTATGGGAAACATACAATGGTAGTGGCTCCACTGATGCTTTGTGTTATAAAAAAACAACAACAACAACTGTATTTCAGAAATGGCTGAGCTACTGTGATTTCTCCAAACAACTATCTCTAGGGTTTACAGAGTGCCTATACTACTTTAAACTAATAGGAAATAACTCAAATTACCACTTGTTCCAACCAATGTATGCAGAAGAACATCTCTGAATGTACAGCATGTCCAGCCTTGAAGCAGACAGGCTACAACTATATAAAATCACAGTGAGTGCCTCACTTGTCAGCTTACAACGGGAAACTGAGGCTACTCACACAGGTTGATCATAACTGGACATCAGTTTGGAAAAAAGTTCTGATGAGTCTCATTTTCTGCATTCAGACATTCAGATGGTAGGGTCAGAATTTGCCATGAACAGCATGAAAGCATGGCTCCATCCTACATTGTATCAATGGTTCACACTGCTGGTGGTGTAATGGTGTGGAAGATATTTTGCTGCCATATTTTGGTCCCCTTAGTACCAGTTTGGCATTGATAAAACACCACAGCCTACCTTCAATATTGCTGATTTATGCTATGATTTCAGTATGGATCAAAATCTCTATACCCTGTTGAATAGATGTCATTATAAATTAAGGCAGTTCTGAATGCAAAAGGTGTCCAATGTGCTACTAATAAGTTGTACCTATTAAAGTGGCCATGAGTGTGTATTAATTAAGTTAGAAATAAAAGGATAATAATCCAAAATGGTCATTCTGGCAGTGATACCATTAGTATTACAGTACTTGGAAAAATATAAATGTACCTTTCATGTAATTTGGACAGTTTAGGTTGTATTTTAATTTTAGTGAGTGCAAACCAAAGTACATCATATACAGTATGCCAATGCTGATAACTTCACATTAGAAGGCAAAAATGCTTTACAACACAAACAAAAGTTCCAGTTTTTATAATATCAAGTGGTTATTTTCAATAATTACACATGTAAACGAATAAAAACAAAGTATTAAGAAGCTTCCCTCATTCTATAATAAAAGATAGGAAGCAGCTGTCCGAAGAACATGGCTCACTTTGATTTAAAGGCAATTTGGATCCTGAGCAAAGACGTGTGCAAAAAAAAAATAAAATAGGAAATCCTATGTAGAAAAAATTGCGACACCTGCTCCACTTATCTCTGGAGTATTTCCATGCATTAAAGTAAGAAGGTAAGGTAAACTGAATTGGTCAAACTACAGGTTTGTAGCTTAACACGCTACAACAGCTCCAATAAAAACAAGTCCAAAGGAGTTCATCTCAGTGCTTCTTTTCCATCAGAGCATCCTCATCAGGTCATCTCATCAGAAGTAACAAGGCACTGGAGGAAGACAAAATAAGTATGATGTTAAATACAACACATTTATTTTGGCTCTCATCAGAACACTCAAGAGTTTATCCTTACATGAGAGTAACTATTCTTCAGCCTTATCCGTTTCTTTGTTGTCCTTGTGAGAGCACGTCTTCTTACTGTCTAAAACATCAGTCTTCACCTGCCCCAGAGATCGCAGTAGACACATGGTGTCAAACCCCTCATCATCAGCCTCTTGCAACAATTCAAGCACCTGTGGAAGAGACATTTTTCTAATTTTCCTAAGAAGAAAGGAACAACACAAACAAGTGCCCATGCTTCACCCACAGTTTTAGTGTTGAGACGCACCTGCAGACACTTAAAGGACTTAAGTGCGCTCAGGTTCTCATGCAGAAACAGCAGATAGATACTGAGGTCATTGTAGACGGGGGTGACCAGACCCAGAGCACCAAATCCTGGCAGCATCTCATAAGGCCGAAGGAAGCTGGAGCTTTGACGTGCTGGCCCAAGAGCAGCATACACCACTAATGGAGCAAGAATCACATACACTCCCAGGTTGATATAGCTGAGAAGCCTGAAAACACCAACTGCAACAAGCTTACACTGAACAGGAGATGGCACCATGCTGTCGTTCTTCAGCACTCCTGTCCGCAGGTCACACGGAAACTCATCCGTGAGAGAAGCTAGCAGGATGTAATAGCCAAGGTAGATACATGCAAGCAGGAGGATCAGCAGAGTCAGTCCCCGACATGCCAGGTACTTGACCACAAGTCTGTGAGAGAAGCGCTTGGTCTTTAAATACTGCTCCACTAAAGGGTATTTAAAGCAGCCTTCAGTCAGGTCCGAAGCACTGCAGCAGGAAAAAGGTAAATGAACAATTAGCATGAGATAAAATGACTTCAGTTTCATAGCACTTTGTGGAAAATAGTTTTTAAACTACATTTTGGGTTTTTTAATGATCACTAATATTCAAAAAATGCCCCACTTTGTATGTCAGGAGTGAAAGACAAGCATTTCTCCCTGCCAGCTTTGCTTCTTTAACACTACCACAAGATGGCACCAAAGATGCCATCACTCTTCAGCAGATACAAAATGAAAAGAATTCAGATGTCCTGTGTACTGCTGCCTACCTTTCACCAAATAGCAGGAAGACCCAGTTAGCAACAATAAAATAAATGAAGCATTTAGCAGCTTTAAAAATGTGAGTGTAGGATGACTAAATGTTCTCTACATGAATACAAATATAGTACATTTCTCTTATATTTTTACTTGTACATATCTGAGATTCTTTTCAACCTTTTCGATTTGGATTTATTTATTATTTATATTCTAAAGCCCGATGGCGAGTAAATGCACCGAAATTTCGTTCTGGTGTGCACTAACAGTTGTATGTTCTGAATAACAATAAAGTGGCTATTCTATTCTTTTCTATTCTAAATGACGTCTCTATAAACTGGCTGCATGTGTAAATTAATGGCCTCATATGTGTAGTTTGTCGTCAAAGTTCAAGCTAGCTCATACTATAATAAAAAAGTGGTAGACCAACATTTTAAATAAATACCTTCAGAAGACTTTGAAAAAAGGAGTCTCCCAGTCTAATCACCTGCCAAAATCTACAAGAGTAAAGCAGTTGAGTACATTGACTGTAGGTGATAACAAGGTGTTTACCTCTGTGTGCCTTCGGGTGCATCCTTGCTATCTAAAGAGGCTAAATTCTTGGCTAGTCTGATGGCACGATTATAAAAGCGGTCTAGCTCCTCCATGATAAAGCTGAGATCAGAGGAGAGGTGCGGAGCTGCTGTGAAGCGCCAGAACAAGGCGGGGATGTACATGAGGATGGCCAGTGAGAGCAGGATGTATGGGAAGAACTGTGGAAGTCACAGAAAGGAAGACAAATGTATTAGTAGCTTTATTTTGGCTAATATTACTTTATAATGTTTATTCTTTTAATATTATAAAGAAAATAATGTCTTTGCCGTTCTTTGGTGCCCTCGCAGATGTTTTAGGAAGCACTCGTCTGGCAAAACTTGATTATTATGTTTAATTTGATCATCACCAGATTATGATGTGGGTATATACAAGGTTGTAGTTCGTTTCAGTGTCTACTAAGTAGTTGTTTAAATAAATTTGTAATGTGCCTAGCATCTGTTGAAAATATGAGACTTATTTCATTATGGTTAATGTAATATCTAATTTAGCTATTCGAAGACCTACAAAATGAAAATTAATGACGTTTTACAAATGAAGAGGTAATTAATTAACAGAAGTATTAATCTGCCAATAAATTATAAAAAAAAAACCCATTAACAACTGATAAAAAAAAACAAGTGATAAAAATAGCATTTCATTAAATTAAAACTGACATATAATCAGCAATGCACTAGTTATAAATTCAATTTCTAGTATAATTAGATTTCAGCATAGTATTATGTTTATTGTGCAGGTATAAATGAGCATACTATATGTGTAAAAGATTTATTGCACAGGTGTGTATATGTTTCAATACAAATTCCTGCACTTTAACATAACATTGCACCTTTTTTATAAACATGTCCAGTGCATTTACTGTCTGTGTTTGGTTATACTGTGTGTACCTTGTGTAGCCACAGTGGCGAGCTGTCTGCTTGCTGCTGCACTGCTGCCCAACAAAAAGAGTCCACGTATCCAGCCTGTCTCCAGGAAAAGTTAGTGGGAGGAAAGCAGCTGATCTGGGTGCCTGAGGACCCAGAGGAAAACAAAGAATCAGTGCTAATGGGTGGCTTGTTTTTTCAGAAAAATTAATGCAGCCTTCTTTTTTCTGCACTCATGGTCCAGTTGCTTTGAATTGCTTTCAGCATATTTTGAGCCAATAATTACGTCATCGCCTGTTGTGGCAGGGATTCAAAGTATGCACAATTAAGAAGAAAATGCCCCTCATACTCAGTGGACAGGAACATCTTCCATGTGTTTTCTGTTCACTAGATACAACCACACCAACTATCAGTTATTTGAGCTCCAGCATCAGAGCAATGACCTTTTGATGTTTAGCAAAAGTGCAAATTTTGAAATTTTGTAAATAAAACAAAATAAAATGTAAGATGACAGTCGTCATTTTGGTGTCCTGACTTCTTTTAAATACAGTCTGTGATCCTGTTGCCATGCGTTAACTTGTATTGTTTGGGTTTTACCTCTCCCATCTTTTCACGCACTTGTTTGGTATTTTATTATTTATGTAACTAACCTTTGGAACTAAGAAACTGGAACTAAGAAGTAAATTCACTGCTTTTCTGCAATTTTCATACTTAGCCAAGCCACCCAAATTCCCACACGGGACCCTGTGGCATGCTGATGTTTGACACCCATCCTATGGCATCCCATTTCTGCTTAAAAATAAGCCAATTCGCAACTCAGTGTTTCTATAGCTCAGAAGACTTTCCTTCCTGCAGCTATTTTTTTGTGACTGCCACACTGTTTTTAATTGGGAACATTAATAATAGATTTTGAACCACTTTGCATTTCAACCTCAGAAGCACAACAGTAGTTCCCACAAGGCTTGCAGAGTAATGATCCATCTGGTCTGATTATGGACAGTGTGTTGGACTATGAGCATTGTGACCTAAGGGGATTATGTAGATTTGTGAAACTGCTGATGGAGCTAGATTTTTGTTTACACTCCAGAGGGAGGTATGCAGATCAAACTTGTGCCATATGTGTTTGTGTCTTTTCTCGCACTCATTGCATTCAGAAACAAGCTCATCCATGAAAAGAACACGTGTGTCAGCATGCCACTGTTTTCACCATCATCATCATCATCAGCACCAGCAGCAGCTGCAGAGGCAGCAGGATGCTTGCCTCACTGTCTGGGAGTGAAAGGAGCAGACGGGTGGAGACTCAAACCACACCTTCTTCCACACCTCTGTCCTTCTGCATAGTAAAACACTCATCTTCACCCTACACTCTATGTCAGTTTGATTTTATTTAAGGAACAATAAGTTTCCCTGCCGGGATTGCATTTTCCCACATAATGAAACTGTCTCTTCACACATTTAACTCACCCACTGAGACCTCCTGAGCAAAGGCGAGCGAGATGAGGAACAAAGGCAGTCCCACCGCCAGAAACGTGACTATTTTGTCCACAGCCAACTCGAGACGGATGCCTTTGTACTTGGTCTCCGTCGGGTCCTTTAACAAAAAGTCGGAAAAGACGTACTCGGTGGCTACGTGTGCGATCGCCATGTCAGACGGGAACAAAAAGTCAGTGCCGTCTAATTGATGGGAGAGTCCGTTTCTTTTCAATTAAGCAAACAGCTTCTGGTGTTTCAACGATGTCGAGTCGCTCTCACGGTGGATAGTGTATGTATAAAAGGACAAAAATAACGGACCCACGTCCGTTCACAACGGGGCTGATGGTTGAACCTGTTTCCCTGCCTACCCCAGACATCAACGGGGGGGGGGGTCTGCCAGCCACTAGGGAGCGCTATTGTTCCGTTATACTCGACCGCTCAAAGCTTCTTTTTTTAAAAACGAACAAACAAAATAAACCAACAACAAAACTTTGGGGGGCAAAGGTGGGGCTTCTATACAGACATTCACTCCACATTACACCGTATCTATGCCAACTAAGAATAATTAATTAAATTAACACCCACATCACCGTACTCTGGAAGAAAGCTGGAAAGAATTCTGGCAGGAACAGAGACAACACGCAAGAAAGGCCCACGATAGTCAGGCTGAGGGTTTCCATGAGAAGATAAGTAAGACTATCAATAACAATGTTATTAAGATACTTCCTACCAAATGAAAACAACCATTAATTCAACAGTGCTTCCTTTCAGAATGTAATACCACCATTAGAACACTGCATTGCTATGTTTTCATAAAGACATAATGCTCCACCAACAAAAAACATTGCTTAATATTTTGCATGTTTAATCTATAAAAGCAATAATAAATGATAAGCAATAATAACATAAAAAGCATACTGATGGTATGGTCTGAGTATGTATCCTTGGATGTTGTGACTACATGTCGTTTTTGTGTGTGTGTGTCAATGGAAAATTGTACTTAGTAGTCAGTATAATCTTTTAATGATATAAGTTTGCATATGGTAGAATACTGCATGTAATCATTTGTGTTTAGAAGTATATAGTTGGTGGCATATTGAAAGAATGTCTCATCCTAGGAGGTCTGTAACATTCCAGGGTGTTCTGGCGTTCACCCCCACATCCTAGGAGCATGGGAGAGGTTGTACCTTGTCTTATTGTTTTACAGTAGGATTAATGTAGCTATGTCAGTTTTAGTCTAAGTGCTTTTTTACATATAGATGAACTGTTGGTATTTCCAGACCAGCAGGTTAAGGGAAGTCGTTTATGGGGTCACACTCTGAAACACACATACACACACACATACACACACGTACACCTCCACATTCCAATGTAAGGAACAAACGCTCACTGAAGCATATAAATAAAGACCAGGGCAGTCCTCGGGGCGAGTCTCAGTTCTGGAGGCTGCCCTTGCTAGCAAGAAGTTCTGTGTGTTTCTCTTCTCTGAGTCTCTACTGAAGAAGTGTTTTAGAGTATATCTCTTAACAGTGTGTGTGTGTTACCATAGTCTTAGTGGGCATGTGCTGGAATAAGAGCATGTGAAATTTACGACACAATGTGTTGTAGAACAGTAAGTAGAAAAGTAAGCACTTATAGAAGTAACATTTAATGATTACTTGTCTAGCTCAATAACAGTCAGTGTGTTAGAGTCTATAACCATGCAATGGTTGGTCCAGGGTGACTGAATCTTTTAAGCTCAATTATATTGTTGCACAGTGTTATATTTTGAAGTAAAGGCATGCCATGGAAGTAAAAGTTATTTCCAGCATGAATTTTGATATACGTTGACCAAACAAAATCACAAAGCTGCACGTGCTTACATAATACATAAACATATGTAGGATGTAAATAATAAGACTGAAAAATGGTATATTGCACGGTAGGACTGAGTCGTTATATTTGTTTGAGCAGTGTAACATGTATATATATGAGGGCTGTAAACATGTGGAAGGGAACAATAGAATGATGTACTTTGGATTATATTGTTTGTTTGGGTTTTTTTTGACAGATTATGAAATTTACATAAGTAAATGATTAACAATAAATTCCAGAAAGCAATGAGAATATCGCACATCGGATTTTGAATGTGAGGAAAAGGATTTTAAATTAAATTCTAGATTTAAAAGGGAGTCAATGAAGAAGAGTTAGAAGAGTTCATCTGCAGGTAATAGCCTACATAACTATGAGAAACATTCTCTTATCCATTTTTATATTATCATAGAAATTTCCACTTCCAATTTTAGCCTAAAAATACTGTAAAACTAATATAATATCCTGTAACAGTAAGAGTCTACTTCCCAAACTTCTCTACAATACACTTTGTGCAGTAAATAATAAAACCCAAATGTGTAAGTATGAGATATTAGCCTTAAAGATATAAATCTCAAAAAACACCAAAGGATAAAAACAAAAAAACAAAAAGAAATCAGAGGTAAGAATCATATCTTTAAAATAGTCACTTACGACATAAATTGATTATAACAATAAGATATAAAGAGCTTCATTGTACGTACCTGTTCACATCAAACCTCAACTTGTGTTACATTCAGTGATCTGTGTCCCCTGCCAAAACAACAGAGGACTGTCAGGAAGAGGGCTAAGCCTCCATCATTGGTCCTCACGAGTCATGAACATATACTACATTTCCATCAAGGCAGTGCAATCTAAAAAGAAAGAAAAGACTAGAAGATGCAAAGGCGCAAAGAAGGACGACCTGCCCTGCAAAGCATGTAAAGCAGTCTATGGAGACAAAAGTGACCCAAAGGCCACTGAGGAGTGGATCAGCTGCGAACTGCAGCACCTGGTTCCATGAGACTTGTGGAGAAGAAAATGGCATCTGTGCTGATGATGGATTCTTCTGTAAAGACTGTCTTTAAGAATCTGTCTTTTTGAAAATGGAAGATGCAGTTGTTATGAAAATACTCTAATAATTCATTAATTCTTGTTGTTTTTGTAATGCCAGTGTTGTTATTCATGAATTATTAAATCAACACTTGAATGTGTTATGCTTGTGAAAATGAGTTCAAATTAAAGCTGATTGATTTGTTATTGAATTGTTTTACAAGAAATAACTGGTTTCTCTTACAATTTAAATGGCTCATGTGAGATTATTCTGTTGTCATATGTTATCTTATATCTGTAGTTAAAGTAGTTGAATTATGATAACAGCTGTGGGACATATATTATCCTTTAGTTTAGATGGTGTGCTGTGTATGTAGTTTAGTTCTCATTATACTTTTGGGTTAAAAGAACATATTCATTTAGTAGTTCATTAGATAAGTGTGCATCACTCTGTATCCTTGATCTGCTGTGAATGTCTCACATTGTGTTCTTGACATGTTTTACTGCTGAATCATGAAAAGAAAGGTTGTATGCAGGAGACTCTGTGTCTAGGACAGGGGAGATAGACCACATTCCAGACCCCCACCTTTACAGAGAGCAGAAAGACAGGGAGCTGAGGTCATAACTTAGGCGCCGTAACAGAGAAAGAATGTGAATGTTTAGGCTTTTACGACTAGGTGGGGGCCACTAAGGCTATAAGAAGCGGAGTAGCCCGTCACCATTTTGAGACATGCTGTGACCCTCTGCAAGCATCTCTCCCGTCCGGACGTTCTTATGCTCTTAAGTGTTGAATTGTATGGAAATAAATGATTGTTGATTGAGCATTTATACACCGAGTATTGTCCTTCCTTCAGCCCAAAGATTAAAAGAATTGGGAGATTTCAACACTCATTTTAGCTGATGAGTGGCTCATCAGGCCCACTTTACCTGAACACTGCTCATCTCAAAAATGTGCAACAGCTCCAGGTGTTTCAAAAGCTATAGGGCCTGAGTAATTGTAATTTATTGAATTAATTCAACATTTACATATTGAAAACAATCCATATTAACAACAAAAACACAAATCACTCACTCAGTGGTTTTTTTGCAGATTATTAAACGATTTGCCAAAAAGTGTCCAAATTTAACTGATTTCTTCCTAAGTCACTTAGATCATTTCTTTCGTGGTTTTTTTTTGGGGGGGAGCCCCAGCCCTAGGCCCAGAGGCCGAGGGCACTCCACCCCCCGAAGGGGCCCGAGCGAGCCCCAGGGTCCAGGCCCCGACAAGCAGCCACCAGGAGTGAGGTGGTGCATACCTGAGCAGCAGGTAAGCGCATAGCCCCTCACGAGAGCCCTCAATATATACGTGTATTTAAAATTGAGAGGTGGGCAACGGCGCCAGAGGTGAGGTTGTACACCCTGACAGTCTTCTGGATGCCGTGTAGCGTGCCCACCCCTAAGGTCCTATATGTATGTGTTATGAGAGTGTGAGTAATGTGAATGTCTAAGTTGTGGGATAAAATTGAGGCACAGACAGCCAGAAGGGGACAGAGAGGGGGGGGAGGGATGCCTCCCCTGCACCCTGGTGATACACCTTCACCCCAAGGCCCTGCATGTGTGGGTGATTGTGGTGGAGCAGCAAGAGGGAAGCAGCTGGAGATGGGGAGGGGCAGGGAGGGGCAAGTGGCCCCTCCCTTCCTTTCCTTTGGCCAACTCACCCGCTGACCCCAGTAGGCACCCCCACACTCTGGAACCCACCAAGGCAAGGGGACCCAGGCCCATCTGGACCGGGGCCCAGTTCAGCAGCGCTGCCCGGACCCACATAGCCCGGGGCAGCCCACCTGACCCAACCACAGAGAAAAACTGCACCCACCCCATCATCCACTCATCTCCCACTTAGATCATTTCTAAATCTTAATGTTTGGTTTATTTCTGTGCTTTATTTGCTCCTGAGCAAACTGGTTTGGCTGAAATGAAAGTTAAGCTTCATAACTGGATGTTTTATTTAATCTTTAAGTCTTACTTGAAAAGCTTACAGTTTATATTTTGAACTGAATATTTCACCTGTCATATCCCCTGATGGAAAATGTGCCGTTCTTACTTTGCAGACTCTGAATTAAACATTAAAAATATTTTTAATTGAGGAGGAAACATTTTCACTGGGAGTGGAAACAGCATATTAATATGTGATGATCCTGAAGGCAGCTCCAGAGATAATCAAATTATGTTTTAAATATTTGTTCAATTGTCTTCCAAACCCCATTAGCCTATTGTAAGTTTTGAGTGTCTACTAAAATAATAATAAAAGCATTCTAACATGAGACCTGTTTGTTACCATCGTGCCTTATTAGACATTATGAAACAAATCATATGTAAAAGTGAATTTTGCCAAAGTGCTTAAAATACTTCTTTTTTTTTAAATTAGCTTTCTATACTATCTGAAATCTACTACATCATGTTTACCTTTTTATACTATGTCTAATTTCCATTGCAAATATTAATCGCAGTTAAATTAAGAGGGGATGGCAGTAAAAACTGGCGCTGAGATGATCAAGGACGTTCTCGGGAAGTCCAGATTCCCGCGTGAACTTACGAAGTACGGACTAGCAAGAACGCGAGTACGGACTTGCGTACTTGAGTATTGAGAAACAGCCAGATTCGGACAATAGGAACACATTTTACGACAGCAGTAATTGCTTTCCGGCAGAAGTAGGTTACAAAAAGGTGCGCGTTTCTAGGGAGATAGATAGGGAATGGTCCTTTGAGGAAGATGTAGAAGACGCGAGTTTCTCAGGTAAATAATCAGCTTGTTTGGCATTACCTCGCTGTTACCGAATAGTATCAATTCTCTCGTAAGGATCTCGAAGGATAGCTTGTGGGAGCAAGTATGTGCAAGTGCGTTCAAACAAGCTAAACATTAATACCCAGTTGTTAGCTTAAATAGCTAAAGACAAGCCATTAAGTTTCTATTTTAATGGCTAGATTTAGGTAGTGAGACTAGTTGGCTTAGCAGACCAGTTCCGACGTAGCCAATGAGTAAATTAAATGAAAGTAACGTTAGCTAGCTCGAGCTAAGTTATCATCTTATCGGTTAGTTTACGTACTGCTTCGCTTCTGACATTAGCCTAAGAGGAACTGTTAAAACCGTCGAATTTGTAAAGGTTTGGGGTTGGAGATGACCCTTTTATTTATCTGTAATGTTTTGAAGCTGTGCTGTCGGGCTCACGGTTAGTCACCTGCGATCTGTGTCATCATAAATGAGTTGGTACGAACTTTAACCACGGTGTCAACGTCGCATATGGGAATTATTCAGCATGACTGTAGTAAACTTCTTTTAACTTTCGTTTCTTTGGGAAAGCATGAGAGAGAAGAGAGATAGATGCAAGTATGGTGAAAGACTCCTGTGGTTCGTATGATGGAAGGACTGGGAAAGGAGAGATCAACATGTGGCGCTAGATCCTTCCCATGGCTCGCTCACACCGAAACAGAGGCTTCAACCCTGCTATGGAAGCTCAAGGACTGCTTCTCCGCACATGAAACAAGCTCCCCTCATCAGACAGACAAAGTATGTATTTATCAGTACAGACATATGGAGCTTAATGAAGAAACTGAACTGTTTTCTAAATGAGAGATTAAAATGAAAATATTTCAGGTATGTTATCAAACCATTAATGTAAACTAATTTTTTTATTTTATTTTGCTGCGCAGTGTTATTTACCCCCTTACTGAGTACTAGAAAAAATAGTTGTCACACTTAAATGTTTCAGATCTATCAAATTTTAATATTGGATAAAGATAACAGTAAATACAAAATGCAATGTTTAAAATGAGGAGTTAATTTATTAAGTGAGGGAAGAGGTAGCTAACCTACCAGGCCCTATGTGCCGCCCTTGCCAGCAAGAGCAGCAGTAAAGTGTTTGTGGATAACACTTTACTGGGAATGATATGCATCACTGTGGAGAAATTTTGTCCCACTCTTCTGTAGCAGAATTGTTTTAATTCAACCATTGGTGGCTGTTTAAGGTCATGCCAAAAAAATCTAAATTTAATTTAAATATAGGCTTTGTATAGCCCACTCCAAAACCTTTGAGCCATTTAGAGGTGGATTCACTACTGTGTTCTGGACCGTTGTCCTGTTGCATAAAACAAGTAAACTTGAACTTCAGAGCACAAACTGATTGGGGGACATTCTCATTCAGGACTTTCTGTCAGTTACATCTAGTCATTCATGTCCTGAAACAGCAAAGAAGCCCCGGGCCATCACACCTTTGATATGATCCTTTTTTATAAAATGCTGATAGTTTTATGTGTGCTGTAACTTTAACTGATACAAGTGAGGCCTACAGGTTTTTTTTTTTTTTTAAATTTTATTTTATACATGCTGGGTGAAGACATAATTTTGGGAGGCTTGCCATTCCTGGGAAGTTTCACCACTGTTCCAAGTTTTCTCCATTTGCACTTCATGGATTTTGTCATGGGTTACTGGAGTTCCAAACCCTTATAAATGGCTTTGTAATCCTTTACACACTGATAGATGTCAGTTACTTTTTCTCATCTGTTCTCGAGTATTTTTAGACTGTGGCATAATGTTGCTTTTTGAGATCTAGTTTCTTACTTCGCTTTGTCGGACATGCTCTATTTGAAGAAATTGCCAATTCATCTGACCTGAGAATAATCAGGCATGACTCTGGCTAGTGAAACTGAATTCAGCTTTCCAAAATATGTGGTTAATCAGTTAATTTAAGAAGGGGGGGACAGTTGCCTTTTCACATAGGGCCTGGTAGTGTTAGATAACTTTTTTTTTTTTCTCTGAATAAAAATAATCATTTAAAAAGTTCATCTTGTCTTTTTCCAATAATAACATTTGCTTGTTGATCTTTTTTAGATGTTTTTTTTTTAAATATCGTAATCTTTTATTTATATTTTTTAATTCATATAGATGTGTCTTTATTATGGCTTTGAGAAGTCACAAGAAATTTACAGAACTAATGTGAAGTGATTTTTTTTTTTCTTCTTTTCTTATTCAGAGCAATCACATGGACAACAGAAAGGCTGTACTGGATCTGAAAGATGTGCCTCCTCCACCACTGCACCATACTTCCTCTTCCCAGTTATCCCAGCCCTTCTCTCTGTCCTCTCTCCCATTGCCTCCTCCCTGCTTGCCGCCACCTCCCCCTCAGCTTGCACAAGACTCCTTCCAACAACCGCCACCACCTCATCAGCAACAAGAGGGGGCTAGCCCCAAAGTAAGCATTTGCGAGCACTGTGACCACAACAACACAGATGGCTTTGGGTTGTTGGGTGGCAGAGGTGTTGTTGGTAGCGGCAGCAATGCTGCAGGAGTTGTTTCGCTTTATATGGCCCCAGGGTCTCTGGGAGCACCGATCAGTACTAGTAGGTCTGGGCCTTGTTCTGTAGCCTCATCTGTTCATCAGTATAAACATAAATTTAGCTGTGGCACTGGAGGTGAAGCTTTTGATCCTTTATTCAGTCTTAGTTGCAAACCTCAGCTGTCCTCTTCTGTTGCTACCTCTCAACCTATTTCATCACACCCCTACCTCCCCTGCTGCTCAGGGCTTCTCCACACCTACCCAGCTGTACCTCTTTCTTTCAGTCAAGCCAGCCTCTTTCCCTCTTCAGCACCGATGGCATCCTCTCTCCCCTCTGTTTCCTCTCTACCTGCTAGCTTGCATGGCTCTTGCCTGACCTCTTCTGGCTTTTACACATGTGGTGTGGACTGCAGCGCATCAGCCAGAAGATCCCAAGGAAGTATACTCGGTGGTCACCCAAGCACCAGCACCATCACTACTACAGCCACTTCAGCACACTTCTTCTCTAATCCTATGCACCTAAATGTTGAACGCACTGTTTGTGTGAAGGGGGCACACTACTGTCAGGAGTGCTTATTTAAGGTTGGTCGATCTCTCTTCATTAAATTTGTGTGGCCTAAAGATGCAGGTATTTTTTTACAAAATGTTGAGCTGAATCATGTGTGTTTAAGCTTTTATCGCTTTTCATATTTCTTGTTATTGCTTTTTTGTGTGTTTGAGCGTCTTGAATTTGTACCCTTTTGCAGCCTATGAATGGTCTGATGGCAGAGTCCGACAAGGTGCACCCAAGTGTTCCTATTCCTCAGACTGCTCCTATTCCTATTCCTATTTGTAATGGCTGTGGCACCTTCTCCGATGGCAAAATGCTCATGCCATCAACCAGTCTTGGCAAGACTGGACAGAAATATGGTTAGTGGAGTCAGTAATGCAGCAGTACAAATCGGCAACAAAACTGAACTGATTTTATTAACTATAAGCTTCCAAGAAACCTGAGTGTGCTTTAAAATGATCGCTTTGCTAGGATCACCAGAGGGTACTGGTCCCGAGAACATCCCTCCAGTCGGGGTCTTTTGGGACATTGAGAACTGCAGTGTCCCCAGTGGACGCTCTGCTGGAGCTGTGGTCCAACGAATTCGCAACCGCTTCTTCCAGGGTCATCGTGAGGCAGAATTCATTTGCGTTTGTGATATTAGCAAGGAGAGTAAAGCTGTCATCCAAGAGCTCAACAACTGCCAGGTATCAGTAATATTCAAGCAATAAAAGCAGTCTGAAATTACCCTAATTATGACAATACAAATACTGAGTTCTCTTCATGCTGGTAATTGGTTCTATAACATTAAGTATAGCTTGTCCTGAAGAGGTTAAAAAAAAGTTGTGCGTTCAGTATTTTTAGCTTGACTGATCAGCTTGTGATTTTTGTCTTAACACATCACACACTTTTAAAATATCCATACAGTTTGAGTGTGTATTCAGTCACTGCCTAAAAGGAGGAATAATTCAGACGCTTAATAATTGTACTTTTACAGGTTACTGTTGCACATATTAATGCCACAGCCAAGAATGCTGCAGATGACAAACTTCGTCAGAGCCTACGGCGCTTTGCTGAGACGCACACTGCACCTGCAACTGTTGTACTGGTATCCTGTAAGTTCACCTCTGATTACTTGTAATGAACTACAGCCATGTTACCACACATACATTTGTGATAACACAGGTCACCTTTTTATTAACAGCTGATGTGAATTTTGCAAGCGAGTTGAGTGACCTGCGTCATCGCCATGGTTTCCATGTAATCCTGGTTCATGGCAGCCATACATCTTCAGCTCTACTGCAGCATGCCAACAGCCATGTGCCCTTTCAGGAGATAACAGCAGATCTGCCACCACGCATGCTTGTCAAAGCGCAGGTAGGCCTCATAAATGCTTCATTAAGATTTTAAGAGTACTTTTTAAACTGTCCTTTTATTAAGGTAAGTATACGCTAACAAAATTAACGAAGGACAAAATCTCGTTTTAATGTAAACTTGCCAAATGTGAAGAGCGATGCAGCTGGAATGTGAATTTCACACACGATTGAGTTACTAATCTAATAGTGGGAATTGGAAATCATTAATTGTTGCTAATCGTTAATATTGTCGGCCATTCCCACTTGTTTTTCCCAAGTAAAAATAAATAAACGTTTTATTTTCTGAGTGTAAATAATACAAACCAGGCAGCCGCGGTGTCTTTTCCTCCCCTCCTTCAGCCCAGTTTCAACCACCTCTATGTGCACAACCTCCCTCTCAACTGTGACAAGAACATGCGGAACGCTGTGAAGCTCAGGCTCCGCCGGCTGTCAGACAACTGTGGCGGCAGAGTACTTGGTGTGTCCCAGGGCACAGCAGTCCTCCGCTTTGGCAGCCCTGAGGCAGCTACACGTGCCCGCAAGCGAATGGAAAATGAGGATGTGTTTGGCCACAGAATCAGCCTCTCCTTCTCCCCGCGGCCCAGAGACGATGCAAGTCCTGAGTCTGAGCTTCGTTCTCAGCCCCATCACTTGCCTCAGACTCTGACCCGGACCTCTCAAACCCAGGATTCAATGTTCGGCCCTCCCCCATCTATAGCCTCCTTCTCTTTTCTGCCCCTGGAGACACCCAGGTCACCCAGAAGGCCACGGCGAGCAACCCGCCCCTGCCACACCCCTGGTCCGGTGGCTGAAAGGCCCTATAGCCCCAGGAGGGGTTGCAGTGGGCCTCCCGGTGGTGCTCCAGCCAAGCCCCATCAGGTCAGCAGACTCATCTGTGCCTGCTTCCCCTCAGCCTCCATTGCCATCTCTCTTTGTCTGGGCTGCTTTGTAAATCACTGTAGCTTCTCCTTCCCCCAGTGACCTTCTAATTGCTGCTTTGACTAACAGCTTGTAACTGTTAGCTCCTGCCTTTTGCCTGCGCATGTAATATGTGTTGCTTGTCCTTCATTAATCCACTCCTCTCCTGCTCGTCAGTCATCGTGTTATTGCATGAACGCCATATAGCTTTGTGTCTGTGGTTTTGCTCAGTATATCAGTGCTGATGTAGTTTGTGAGCTACCATTTTGTGTGTTTTGTCCAGGTTCTGCTTTATGTGCTGCTGTAAGCGCTTTCTTTTCTTTTCTATTTTTCAAATTAATGAATTTACTTTTGGAGAAATTTGGACAGTGCTGATTTCTACTATGATTAAAAATGACCTCTAGTGGCTGATTCGGTTTGTCTTTTTCTGGTTTGTTTGTAACCAGTGTGACAAATGGGGGGGGAGCTGACCCATAAATTAACTGGGATGGACATTTAAGTCTCTTTGTAGTTAAACAGTAAGGAGAAAATGTAATTTAAGATTTCTCTTTAAGCACCAAAATTGAATGAAGACATTAAAGCCTAGGTTTTTTGTTGTTTTGTTGTTAGTTTTTTTTTTTTATATAAAGCCTTAGAGGTTTTTATATTTGAGGCTCACAATAAAACAAACGCAATGGGACTACCACAGTATTTTCAGTGTGCTGTTCTCATTGCTGCGAGGGCAAGTAGCAGAAAAGTTTGAACTGTCTCAGTATTCCTTTTATATCAGAGCAATTTACAGTGTTACACCCTTTAATGCAGTCAAGTTAATTTAAAAAAATACAAGTTGTCCTTGGCTCAGTATGGGCCCTTCGTGAGTTTAGAACATAAGCAAGCACAGTTACGTAGTTACGTTACTTAACTGACGTCTATGAAATTTCTGTTTGATAAACAAAAATATATTGTAATCTGGAGAAAAATAATAAAAAATGTCTAAAATATTTGATCATAGTCCTGGAGATTTTCTTTGGTGCCAATCTAAAACCTTTTTGTTAATTATAAATTATTATTATTGCTTTTAATATGTAAGAAATTCCCTGAAAATGAGCTCTACGGTAAAGCAGTTTTTCCTTTTTTTTGGCATTTTGAATGTACATCCCTAGTTAAACAGCAGTCCATGGTCTTTTCTGAGTTTCTCTGTTCTGCTTGTATTCGTATTTTGTAACTACTTGAACTAATCGCTTGACCATCCTGTTCCACACATGGACAGGATGGATACGACCATTATCTAGCAGGTCAATATCTACAACTTAACTTCTGCCTTCCCTGCTTGATCCAGGAGCTGGGCAGTTTGGAGGGGAAGGCCAGAATGAACTTTCAGCACTTGGAAAAGGGATGTGCTGCCTCGTCTTCGACCCAGAATAATGGTGAGGCTGGAGCACTGGAGCAACTAACTAAGCCTGGTCTCACTGTAGAATCCATCTACAGCCAGAGGTACACACAGAGATGGCGGGAATAAATTTTCAACTGAAAATAAAATGTTTGTCATGTTTGCGTCATGTTGTTTATCTGCATGTGCCTGTTGTTCATCTTTCTGTATAGCAGAGAGGACTCCAGCCCTCAAAGTGCAACTGAATCCCCTGTTGACCAAGTGGACAGGAACTCAGGGGAGTTCCAGATTAGCACACCCTCCGCCTTCAGCAAGTTGAACCTACACAGAAGCTTCAGCCCCCTCGTCTTATCTCAGGGCTCCTGGTCTTCCAGGTTACCTACTGCTGCATGCAAATTATAAACCATGCGTAATGATAAATGTAATTTTAATTATGTTTTTATTGCATCTCTCCATTCTCTAACATAAGGAGTGCATCCCCTTGCCTATCCAGCCGTTCCTCACCTCTGATTGCTGCCCCTCGTAGCCCTTGTTCTGAAGCTTCTGAGCCTTTCTCAGAGGGAGCAGAGATCCAGGTTGCCAACCTGGACTACAGAATGTCTCGCAAGGATCTGCAGCAAACTTTAAATGACACCTTCTCCCGATACGGAAGGGTAAAGCGTAGTCAAATTATGCCAATATTTCATGCAATGCATATCTGTGTTCTGCTCACATCTAAGTAGTTTGTATATGTTTTACCTACCCTTTCCTCTCAAAATCACTTTGTGGTATAACTTGTTTTGTTTAGGTAAAAAGTGTGGAGCTTAGCCCCCACACTGACTACCAGCTGAAGGCCACAATTCAGATGATGTCCCTGCAGCAGGCCATTAGTGCAGTCAGCGGCCTACACCGTTACAAGATCGGAGGCAAACGCATTCAGGTGTCTCTGATCACCGGTGGCAGCAACAAATCTCTTGCCATGCTCAGGTACAGTTTATATATATTTTAGTTTGGAGCTTTAATATGTTGGTTACATTGTGAAATTTTAAAATTTAAATTGTTGTTTGGTCTATCGTGGTGACATTTGTGGTTGTTATTTTATAGCCCAGAGATAATCTCCATTCTTCAAGATGCTCCTGCCAGTTGCCTTCCTCTTTTCAAGTTCACTGAGATTTATGAGAAAAAGTCAGTATCTTTCTAAACTCGTTATTGTCTAATTTTTGCATACACATTTGGTGTTTGAGTATAGCATTCAAAAAATGAGATGGCAAAAAAATGTAGTAAAAGTATATACTCCAACTCTGCCCTGCTCTCTCCAGATATTCCCGTAAGCTCGTGGTTGGCGATCTGTATCGGCTCCCAGAGCTGGTTGCAGTGCGGGAGCAGGGAGGCTCAAGGTTTGTGTGCCTTCTGTCCAACAGCCAAATACGCCAGAGTCCACTGGGATCTTCCCAATCCCAGGAGGGCTCCTCCTCAGCAAGTGGGAGTCCTGTTGTGTTTGAGGAGTTGGAGTACCATGAACCTGTCTGCAGACAGCACTATTCACTGCAGGACTTCAGGTATACAACAGTTCGAAACCTTTATATTGTAGCGTAAGTTGACCTTTTTCCATCACTGACTGTTGTTCTTTTTTTTTTTTTTTTTTTTTTTTTGCAGTGAGGCCGACTTTGACCCTGATTCCTATAAAATCCCATTTGTTGTAATGTCTCTGAGCACACTAGCCTCAGAGGTCCACAGTCTGTTGCAGTCACATCAGGGCACACTTCCACTCCTCAGGTAAGAACTGGTTTATTACCTGTTACGTGTACGCATTTTTAATGCTAGAGTATATTTTCTGTCGTTATAAAGTTATTAAAAAGTTTAATTTCCATTTAGTTTTCCAGACTGTTATGCAGCAAAATTCAGACCACTTCAGCTTGGCAATGAGTCACTGGAAGGTGGTGTTCCTCTGGAGCACCTCGTCACCTGTGTTCCCAGTATCACAGTAGTCACAGCTCAAAATGGTTTCAAAGTCATCAAGTGGATCAACAATAAACCTCCGGTGCCAAACTCTGGTAGGTATATTTACAAATCTGGTTTTTATTGGAGTTTCATTTTCATTTTTCATAGTGCTGTTCAGACCTCTCATCTTGGGTGTGTTTTGGGTTTTTTTTTTTTGTTGGTTTTTTGTTTTAAACTCTTTAACCATCTGATGAGTTCTTGTAAAGTTATCACGCAGTTTGCGTTTAGCTCAGGCAGCCCATTTCACCTTAACAATTTATTATTATTTTTTTTTTAATTGTCACACAGAGCCATGGATTCAACGCTGCAAGAGTCCAGTCGGCAATCCACAGCTCATCCAGTTTAGCCGAGAGATTATTGACCTCTTAAAAAGTCAGCCGTCATGCATAATGCCAATCAGCAAATTCATTCCCTCATATCATCATCACTTTGCCAAGCAGTGCCGCGTCTCCGACTACGGCTTCTCTAAGCTGCTGGAGCTCCTCGAGGCTGTGCCACATGTTCTGCAGGTATTTTTAATGAGGACCACCCAGTGATGATCTTCCGATTGAACAATGTATTTGTTCATGTTGTCTTTGTTTATTTTATACGTTTTTCATTTTTCTAACCAACAGATCTTGGGTATGGGTACAAAGCGTTTACTGACTCTAACTCACCGAGCTCAAGTTAAACGCTTCACCCAAGACCTGCTTAAACTGCTTAAGTTTCAAGCCAGCAAACAAGTGGCAATCAAGGACTTCATGCAGGCATACCATTGGTAATTAAACATAAATAGGACACGTGTGTTAGTTTCATAGGAGCGGAAAAACTGTTTGAATTATTAGTGGTGTGGGTGCTGTGATGCATTCTTTTGTGAATCAGGTGCTTCTCCAGAGACTGGAGAGTAACTGACTATGGGATATGTGACTTGATGGATCTGTTGACTGAGATCCCTGACACCACCATCACCATCACACAACAGCCCACCGACACAGTCATCTCAGTTCCTAAGAGGGGTGAGTGCATAACTGTCAATTTGGAAGTAGAATTTAAAAGCGCATTAGACTTGAGTTTAAAAAAGGATCTACTTACCTGCAGAAACTGTTAACCATAGAAACCTTATTTTATTTTAATGATGCATTTCTTTTTGGTTGCCTATCACTAAAGTCGTTTTCTTTCTTTACTAGAGCGTACTATGGAAGAACTGGAGCGTACCAAGCAGTTTGGGAAGGAGGTGGTGGACCTGCTTCGCCACCAGCCTCACTGTCGAATGCCCTTCAGCAAGTTTATACCAACTTACCACCACCACTTTGGTCGCCAGTGTAAGCTCAGCCACTATGGGTTCACCAAGCTCATTGAGCTCTTTGAGGCAATCCCTGATGTCCTGATGGTGAGTGTGGCGTGCAGTAGGTTTTTGCTTTTGGCCAAGGCGATGCATGACGATCGAATCACTTCCAGTATGTACACAGCATAAGAAGTTGGCATGGGGTTATTTTTCACTTAAGAGGATTTGCCATGCCTTTTGATTTCAGTCAGTGGATCAGGCCAGGTTTCTTTTTCCTGCATCTCCCTTGAGTGCTTGGATAGAACTGTCTTTGTAAATATAATTATGATGTCTGGGACTCTTGGTCTTCATGAAAAACAAACTTACCATTTAATGCCCTCGTCCTTCATCAGGTGCTGGAGTGCGGTGAGGAGAAAGTGCTGTCTCTCACTGAGGTTGAACGTATCAAAGCTCTGGCAGCTCAGCTGGTCAAGCTGCTGCGGGCTCAGAAAAACTCCAGTCTGCCTGTGAGTCAGCTGCTCACAGAGTACAGCAAAACCTTTGGTTACGGGCTACGCCTGCAAGACTTCGACGCAAGCTCCCTGCCTGCTCTGCTGACCAAACTCTGCCATGTTGTCAAGGTAAAGAAGAAAACATCCCCAGGGGAAGCTGTGTAAATCTATCTGCTGAGAAGCTCGCTGTTGCTTAGTTTAATAAAATAATAAAAATAGAGCTTCACTTGACAGTCAGATGTTTTTTGTAAAGGCAGAAGCATGTGGTCATGTCTGCTAAAAATAAAATTAATAGATTTGTTGTCTCAGGGGTTTTGTCTTCATTATAAATTAGCCAGTTTATTAAATGCACAAAATGAAGTCTCGCACAAAAGTCCTGTCAGTCATCCTGGAGGTTATAAACTTTTTAAAATCACAGTAAACGGTAAAAAGTCTCATTTCATATAACTTGGCATTTTCAGATATTCTTAACTACCCACTTTGTGCATTTCTGAAAGGTGGTGGATGGCGCGGATGGTCGGGAAGTGCAGCTGATCAACAGGAAGTCTCTGCGCTCTCTGACCTCACAGCTACTGGCACTGCTCATGTCCCAAGAAGATGAGAACATCACCAAAGGTTTGAAGGTGGAGGAGCTGAGCCAGTATTACCTAAGCGTTCACGGAGTTGCGCTAAACCCATGTGAATATGGGTTCCTTTCTCTCAGCGAGTTACTGAAGAGCCTTCCATACCTGGTCGAGGTGAGTACGAGAGTTTTCTTTGGGGTTTTCCCCCCCCCCCCAATACTTTTACTGTGCTTGATCCATAATCATCATCTTTTCACAGCTGTACCACGAGGAAACTGATGATACCACTCAAGCTGCCAGCAGTCATTGGGAAGAATTTGTGAGGCTAACCAGGCTTTACCAGTTTGCTCGTAATGTACGCGCGCTGCTCCACACCTACCATTACAACCAGATCTTCCTGACTGAGTTCCACGGAGCATACAACAAATTCACAGGCTGCAGCCTTGATCCACGTTTCTGTGGGTACACCAGCGTTGATGAGCTGCTCAGTGCGATTCCACAGGTATAGTTACTGCAGTAGAGACTGGAGCTCCTCTATAAGGAATCATTCTAAAACATGAACAGGCTTTCATTCAGATTTGCACCTTATGTGACATGGACTTACAGTGGGGCAAAAAAGTATTTAGTCAGCCACCGATTGTGCAAGTTCCCCCACCTAAAATGATGACAGAGGTCAGTAATTTGCACCAGAGGTACACTTCAACTGTGAGAGACAGAATGTGAAACAAAAATCCATGAATCCACATGGTAGGATTTGTAAAGAATTTATTCGTAAATCAGGGTGGAAAATAAGTATTTGGTCAATAACAAAAATACAACTCAATACTTTGTAACATAACCTTTGTTGGCAATAACAGAGGTCAAACGTTTACTATAGGTCTTTACCAGGTTTGCACACACAGTAGCTGGTATTTTGGCCCATTCCTCCATGCAGATCTTCTCGAGAGCAGTGATGTTTTGGGGCTGTCGCCGAGCAACACGGACTTTCAACTCCCGCCACAGATTTTCTATGGGGTTGAGGTCTGGAGACTGGCTAGGCCACTCCAGGACTTTCAAATGCTTCTTACGGAGCCACTCCTTTGTTGCCCGGGCGGTGTGTTTTGGATCATTGTCATGTTGGAAGACCCAGCCTCGTTTCATCTTCAAAGTTCTCACTGATGGAAGCAGGTTTTGGCTCAAAATCTCACGATACATGGCCCCATTCATTCTGTCCTTAACACGGATCAGTCGTCCTGTCCCCTTGGCAGAAAAACAGCCCCATAGCATGATGTTTCCACCCCCATGCTTCACAGTAGGTATGGTGTTCTTGGGATGCAACTCAGTATTCTTCTTCCTCCAAACACGACGAGTTGAGTTTATACCAAAAAGTTCTACTTTGGTTTCATCTGACCACATGACATTCTCCCAATCCTCTGCTGTATCATCCATGTGCTCTCTGGCAAACTTCAGACGGGCCTGGACATGCACTGGCTTCAGCAGCGGAACACGTCTGGCACTGCGGGATTTGATTCCCTGCCGTTGTAGTGTGTTACTGATGGTGACCTTTGTTACTTTGGTCCCAGCTCTCTGCAGGTCATTCACCAGGTCCCCCCGTGTGGTTCTGGGATCTTTGCTCACCGTTCTCATGATCATTTTGACCCCACGGGATGAGATCTTGCGTGGAGCCCCAGATCGAGGGAGATTATCAGTGGTCTTGTATGTCTTCCATTTTCTGATGATTGCTCCCACAGTTGATTTCTTCACACCAAGCTGCTTGCCTATTGTAGATTCACTCTTCCCAGTCTGGTGCAGGTCTACAATACTTTTCCTGGTGTCCTTCGAAAGCTCTTTGGTCTTGGCCATGGCGGAGTTTGGAGTCTGACTGTTTGAGGCTGTGGACAGGTGTCTTTTATACAGATGATGAGTTCAAACAGGTGCCATTCATACAGGTAACGAGTGGGGGACAGAAAAGCTTCTTACAGAAGACGTTACAGGTCTGTGAGAGCCAGAGATTTTCCTTGTTTGAGGTGACCAAATACTTATTTTCCACCCTAATTTACGAATAAATTCTTTACAAATCCTACCATGTGAATTCATGGATTTTTCTTTCACATTCTGTCTCTCACAGTTGAAGTGTACCTCTGGTGCAAATTACTGACCTCTGTCATCATTTTAAGTGGGGGAACTTGCACAATCGGTGGCTGACTAAATACTTTTTTGCCCCACTGTATGTGTGCATATGAGTGTGGACTCCCAAACAGCTTGTATTTACTTGTTTCTCTCCTTCAAAAACTCAGCTCCCTCTCAAGAATCTCCTTATGTGGATGAATTCAGCTTCACCTACTGATGATAGTAGTCAGAGTTCTGAACTCAGCTTAGTGAGTTCAGGGCATATATGAAGTAGTTCTCCACCTGCTGCAGGTTCTGGTGAGATTGGACCTCCAGTTTGTAGGAGACGGACTAATGCCACCAGCACCGTCTAAGATGGTGGAGCTTGAGTCAAAAATCCATTTTAGGGAAGGTTATAAATATTAAATATCACCCTATGGCAACCGGACAAGAACGCTAGATAGTGGTGGGGAAAAATGCAAGACAGGAAGAGCAGTTCACTAGTAAAGGGATGGCACATGGTTGTGTTCATAGTAGAAAATATTTTTAACCTTATATACTTTGGTGGCTGATAATAGACATGGGCAACCAGCCCAAGTAATCTTTGTGTGGGCAACACTGATCTAAATAAACTCTTAAACCTTTTCTCTATTGATCGCTTTTGTTAATGTCCTGAACTTTTGTGATAATTGTTTATTTCTATCAGTTCTCACCATTCAGTTTCTGATTTGTTCTCATCAGGTGATCTGGATCAAAGGGCATGGTCACAAGAGGATTATCGTTTTGAAGAACGATATGAAAGGTAAAGGTGTTGGGAGTCTTTCTTATTGAAAGTTCAGATTGAACTTTAGGTTACTGACATGCTCCACTGTGCTGACTGAAGTGATCAAACTAAAAGGTGATTTTTGGGTTGTGATTTCATGAGATGGCGGCTGTGCATTGTAAGAAAATTGTAATTAAAGTGCTTTGTCTGTGTGTTGTAGCAAAACCAAGCTGTTCAGTCTCCAACAGCCCCCAGCTGGAGAACACTGAGAGCCCGAGAGACAGCCCGATTAGCAGTGCAACATCTGGAGCTCAGAGTCCAGGTAATGGAAGTCATACATGACTGCTCAAGGTTTTTGTAGTCTTTAAAGATATACTGAAGAAAATCAGGAGTTCTGAAATAAGCTTTTTCTTAGCTTTACAAAAAAAATCATGGTGAAAAAAGCTCAATGCCTTTTTTTCAGTTTTCAGTTTTTTATGTTGCATCATTCTCTCCTCCTCTTAATTGGCTATTGTCGAGACCTCGTGTGTTGGCCAGCCTTTTTAATTGATTTTATTTTGTTTTACCTTCCAGGTGCTGATGCAGCTGCAGAGTCAGAGCTGCTGTGTCTGTCGTCTCCAGTGGACCTGCTGTGTGGCCCTGTTCCATCCTGCCTACCGTCGCCTCAGCTTCACCCCGACCCCGTTGTCGTCCAGCAGGCGGATCTGATTCACTTTGAGGAGAGAACTCCTCCACTACCAACAGGTGGTCCATCTGATTTATGCCGTTTTTGTGGTATAAAATTAAAAGGATCAGTCTTATTTGCACCTTTTCCATCTGTAGTTAAGTGTGAGCTTGTTTGTTTGTATTGTTTGAACATGTGGTGGCACTGGCAGACGTCACAGCTGATCTACCTGCAAAGCGTGATGGCAGCACAGATGACTCTGCAGACCCCAGAGAACCACCACCACCACCTGACACAAAGACCCTCCTGTCCATGGACAGTCCCAGCAGAAGAGCTTCACGTAGTAGAATCAAATTAGCAGCCAACTTCTCATTCACGGCAGGCCTCTGATCCTCTCATATATACACATACAGTCTCACATACAGCAATACAAGTTTACATACAGTGTAACTCTAAATAAAAGAGTTGAACGGCTACACTAAACACATAACACAGAAGAGCATTGGTCTTGACCCTTTATGTCCTAACAGGCTGTTGCATTCTGCATTCTTCGTCATCACATTTGTGCCATTTTAGTTAGTTTTTGGTTTGTTTTTTCAGTTCAGTCTTCTAAGTTCACCAAACTGATTTGCTTCTTGCAGACTTTCTGCAATTCTGATTTGCCAAATGTCATCTGCTCTAACGTGTGTTTAGTTTCCTCCCAAGGGCAATTAATATCCATGAATGTGCATTTTCAGTTTAGAGCCATATTGTGTTGAACACTTTCAGTGAATGAGCTGAGTTTGTTGTCACTGTGAACAAAGTGGTAGAAAACAATGGGAGAAATGCTAGGGATGAGTAACTAGGTTTTCTGTATTACATCAAAGAAGTGTAGGTATTCACTGTTTACAAAAATACACGAAGGTTTTTAAAGAGATTTTTGTTAATGAACCACATTGAGAAACCTTCATAAATACTTCCTTGCTTTATCTCCAAGATATAAAATTTCATTTAGAACTTTCTTTGTAGCTAACCCCAGATATGTTGACCCAAACTAGCAGCTGAAGCATCCACCTGTTTCTTTCAGGTTTCTAAAGAAATTGCTTTTTAATCAGATATTCTTCTGTATTTTGTCTGTGTAAGGAAGTAGCCTCAGCATAGTGTTCAGTTCCTTTTTGTACTGTGTAGAGTATTTGGTCACCGGTAGAAGAGTTTGGCTTAAATGTGTAGCGGATTGAGTGGCAATTAAATGCTGGGACTAAAGAGAAGCCAGGTCTTAACTGTTAAGACTGTGTTGTGGAAGCTGTCGGTCTTTGAACAGTTTTAGTTTTGCAACAGTTGCTGCTCTCCGGAACTTTTTATTGTTGTATGTTCACTTAATTTATAGCAAAGACTTTGGCTTGTGTCTTCAGGGCCTCTAACGAAGGCCTCAAAAGTTATTAAAAAGAAAGAAGAAAAAAAAAAAAAAAGGCACTTCAGTATTTCAGCCATGAGCGTGCTTAGTCAGCAGAAACTGACTTAAGCTTTGTCTTTAGTCAGCAGCCGGGGTGTGTGTGTTTTGTTTTAGTATTTTGTCTGTGTGTGTGTGTGGTTTACACTGGAGTAGGTGGTGTGAAATGTGCATGTTGTGCATAACTGAGTTTATGCATGGTGTAATTCCAGGAGAAGCAGAGGCAAACAGAAGGATTGTAAAGACGTTCTTTAAGACCAGTCTTTATTTCCACCGTGATGTTTAGATCCCAGAGTTGGCATCACCCCATGCAGCTGCTGTATACTGTAAGTGCTCAAGGTTTGTTGCTTTAACCTTGGAGCTGGTCGCCGCTGTATCACTGGTGATCCACTCGGTCTGAGATCTTGAGGGGAGCGGTGAGCACTCCTGAGCTTATGATTTTTAATGAGACTGAATAGTTGAGTTTTTAGGGAAAGAAGGTGATCGGTGATGGGTTTGAGGAACAGCATAGGGGGCTCTGGGAAGCCTCCTGAACAGATTGATGTGCACACAGAGGCCCCACTGAGGCTCTCTGGAATCTGCCGGGCTTTTACAATGGTTTGTATCTGCCCCGGTGCTGAAAGGACTCACCATCTTTACCTCCCCACCCACTTTAATAGCAGTTTTAACTTACTGTTGTGGGTTAGTTTTCTCAAATTTCGTTTGTCTTGAGCATTTACCAGGCTGCTGGCTACTGAATTGCCACCAAACAATGTTGACTGCCTGTGACGTCGAGCACGACCAGGGTGCCACTGAAGTCAGAGGGTTGAAGCTGTTTTTGTTCAGTGAAAAGTTTAGAGAATGGGCAGCAGCCCATTTAATCAGTTTGTTTGCGTTCTCTGCCTGTTTAGTCAGTGTTCGAAGCATAACATGAGTCTTTCTGTCAGACATGAATTGAAAGATTTCCCCTAACAACTCACCAAAATGTCTGACATACAAATCAAAATGATTTTAATTATAGCTGTTATTGTTTATCTCTCCTGCAGGGTTTTGTTGACTGTCTGGAAGCCACTTTGATTAAAGACTCATTGGTTCAAAATCATTATTTAGAAGTGGTAATGATAGAAACGAGCTTAAAATGCGTACGAGAAATGAAGACATTACTTTTTAGTGAATTTGAGCAAACCCTAGCAGCTCCTCGGTGTACTGCAGTGACAACTACCTCTGATTTTATTTCGTTTTCACTTTGATTCAGTTACATCAATGAAAGGCTCTTATACCAGTCAACATATGCACTTATGCATAGTTTTGGTTTAATGAATGCGAGGCGTTTGCATGGTGGTTTAAACAAGTTTCTTCGTTGCCTGTGTATCTCACGTTGTCTTACTTTGAACTTTAATATTGCACATTTGTTCTTCTTCTCTGATTTATTCAGCAGTGTCCTTTAACCTTTTTTTCTTTTTAAACTGCCCAACTAATTTCCCCCTCCCCTTCCTTGTACTGCACTGTTTTACCACTGTGCTGCACCTAAAGTTGCTGTAACAGTCACATTGTTGAAGGGACCAAAAAAGATTTGCGTTAATAAATTTCACAAGCATCATTTCTGCCTCTTCTCATTATTCAAACATACACACGGTGAGTTCCTGAAAGATGCTCTTTATTTAAACATATATGTACAGGTAGTTTCAGCTTATTTTCTGCATATTTGTTCAATACTTTGACATTAGGACCTTCATAAATCCACTACAACTACAGAATGCTAAGTTATCAGAACAAAGGTAAAGTGACAGAGAGCAACACTTTGCTTGACATGAGTCACACTAAAGTCCTAAATACACTCAAACACACACCATCTATTGGAGGCATTTACAGCAGAGTTGCATTCATTTCCTGGAGTTTATCATTTTAAAAACGCAAGACTTAAGTTCAAAGGATGCATGTTGTTTCTCTGCAATATCCAGAATGATGATGAATGATGTCTCACTACCACAGTGAACACTTCCTGGCAGCTGATGATGCAGATCTTAATATGGCCTCTGATGTGCTGATTTGGGGAGGAGGGTAAATGTGATGATGGAAGATCAAGTGTTGGCATATACAGGCATTAAAGTCATCATGAAAGGGGTTCCTGAAAACTATAAAGGTGAGTCATTAGGCTGGATGCTAGTTGGCACTCTCTATAAATTGTGTTGGAAAAAGTTTAGATGCATTTTTGTTCCAGTTTTATTCTACTACAATCTATAACCTTTGATTTAGAGGACTCCCCAGAACACCTCAAGATGTAAATGGATTTTTTTTTTTATCTCAAAATGAATTGTAAACTTTTCTCCCATCATATTTTCATTTAAATGTTGTTCTGATATACAAGAGTTTTCTTTTGATGATTCTCTGTGATCTCACTCCAGATTGGATAGAGAAAACTGTCCTTTTGAAGACTTCTAGAAACATAATTGGACCTCTCCTATAGGACGCACATTGCTAACTAGCACTGAGCCCAATATAAGCTCATTTTTAATCTGGTTTCCACTGATGCCGTGCTGCATAGAGCCTTTGCGAACCAGCTGACATTTCCACAGGTTTGAGAATGAACCGGATGCTATATAGCAAAGGTTGGAGTAATTTCAGTGGGGTGGGGGGTACTGTGGACAGAATCTGCAGGTGAATAATCTCTATATTTCTTGTATCTCCACCCTGATGTTAGTGGTTTCAACTTCCGGCTTGGCAACAGTATTGTATCAGATTTTTGGCACTGACTTCAGTCTCTGTCATACAGAACCAGTTCAACACGGGCACTGGCAGCACGTCAGTGGAAAAGAGGCAACTTAGTTTGTTCAGCATTAAGTCTTTGTTTAATTTGTAAATGCCTTAAGAATTAAACTGCTGTTTGATAATATTGCTCAGCACTTGTAGAAAAAATCATCCACTGGCTCCCTCTCCTCATTAGCATATATAAATCAGTTTGCATAAGTCCCTTGGCAGGGAGCCATATTGTTTTTCAGAGCCACTTGTGTTTGTCCCACCTGGGGAAAATGATAAAATGTAGCAACTGAGAGATTCACTGGTTGGATTTTAAGCACTAAATGAATGAATACCCGTCGTCAGACATCAGCTTTTCTCTTCCTGTCAGAGAACCCCAGCATTCAGTTCACTTTATGGACATTGTGCTTGTAGCTCTGCAGATGAGATCCATCCTCATTGAACCTGTCATGATGGAATTAACCAATCTGAAAACTGACTGAATAAATAAATCAACACTTTCAACATAGTTTTTATTTACAGTTCTCTTCACAGCTTCCTTTCCCTTTATTTCATGGTCTTGGTTAAAAGCTCCTTACTATAAAAGTTTCCCTTAAATACCGACCGGGGATCAGCTCCCAACCTCTTGCAAACTAAGCTACGAATCTGATACCTGAACAGTTTCGTGGTTGACTGTGACTCTCCGAGTAACAGGAAGTGATGTACGTCATGTCGTGTGATGTGAGTGCGGTGTCTGACACAGGGTCGGGGCCATAAGCAGGTTTGGGTCAGTTACATTACAGCACACTGGGTGGCTCCGCAGCAGTCCTTAATGATGGCCGCTCCTGACTTGGTGATGGATGGCTTGTTGGGAGGCGGCTCAGGGATTTGTCTCTTGGGCTTTGGAGGATCTTGTCGTAAAGGGAGAGGGAAAAAAGAGACATAATCACATACAATGCTCTTGTCTCTTTAAGATGGTGTGCATGAGTTATTTTTAACCTCTCACTCACTCTGTGTGACTTTGAGCTTCTGTTCCAGAGGCATCAGCTTCAGCCTGAGGAACTCCGCCATCTCTTTGTCCTCCTCCTTCTCCCTGAGGTACAAAACATCCACATCTTAGTCTGAATGAAATTCAGAAAATGTCTGCTTTTATCTGACTGAAGCAGCACTACTGGACTGACTGACTGACAGGACAGCATGGCTGCGCCACAGTTTTTGGTATTTTCAAAGCTAAACATCTGGGGGGGTGTTTTGTTTTAAGAGACTACCAACTTTTAAAATTCCTTCGTCTGTTCATTTCAAGCTCTGCATTTTTCTTCTTAATCTCTATTAAAGTGAGCACACATGCTTTACAGTTCAAGACAATCCTCATCTTATAGTGGGCCTTGGTGAAGCCTACTGTCTGAAACAACCAGGGTTTTTTTTTTATTACTTTGAGCAACTACAGACTTATCTTTCATAAAAACAGGCTTCATCTCTGTTACCTTTCCCCTTCCTTTGTGCAGACTTTGATCTAACTGGCTGCCACGTGGTCAGTCAGAATCATATCAGGGTTATCCACTCTCACTGCCTACATACACTAGTGGAACTTACATACTTGTTTTGAAGCTTTGGAGTCAGTTCAGCTCCTTCCTGTCTTTATCCGAGTATGTATGAACACTTTCTGTCTCTTTCTATTTGTCGCTTTCTCCTTCTTGCCTCTTTTTCCCACTCTTTTGACGTCACTGTACTTGTCATGTTATCTTTCTGCTCACACTCTTCAGGTCAATCACTCTCTGCTCCTTCTGTCAATCTTCCTTTTCAGACCTACCAACGTTTAACCTCCTCAATCATCACTTCATCCTCCTAGATGCCAAAGTTTCCATGACTTTACTAATAATAATGGATTGGATTTATATAGCGCTTTTCAAGGCACCCATTCACTCTCGCATTCACACACTGGTGGAGGCAAGCTACTGTTGTAGCCACAGCTGCCCTGGGGCAGGCTGACAGAAGCGAGGCTGCCATATCGTGCCATCGACCCCTCTGGCCAACACCAGTAGGGTAAAGTGTCTTGCCCAAGGACACAACGACCAGGACAGAGAGGCCGGGGATTGAACCGGCGACCTTCCGGTTACAGATGCGCTTCCCAACCCCCTGAGCCAACTACATCAACTCCACCAGTATCTGGACTCACACTAGTCCAAAAGAAATCTGTCAAATACAGTCCAGACCCGATCAGCTGACAGCTAAGCTGAGAATATTTTGAGCGCCTCTTCCAGAACAGAGCTACGCTGCTAAACATGAATTACTGCTCAGTGAAATAATAATCCTTGGACTACAGTGGTCCTGAATTAACTATAATTAGTTTAGTAATAAAATGTAAGCTCTACTGAGCACATTTTATATATCTAATATTTCTGTTTTCAAAGCAGTCATGAGCTCTTGTAACCTTCAAACTGCAATAAAATATGAAGATGAAGAAATCAACAAATAATCCATTTTTTCTGTTAATTTCACTTTGAGGCGGAGGTCAGTTTTAAATATATTTAAAGACAAAAAGAGGCGAAAAAAGAAAACCGATTCTTGGCTGGAATACAGAAGCCAGAGAGGCATAATAAAAATGTTTTTCTGTCCTTCTCTGGTCTACATTTTGACGTTTTGGTCATCAGGATCTATAAATGTGCTTTCATCCTTATTGGTAAATGGCCTGTATTTATATAGCGCTTTACATATCCAGTCATCCACACACACATTCACACACTGGTGATGGCAAGCTACAATGTAGCCACAGCCACCCTGGGGCGCACTGACAGAGGCGAGGCTGCCGGACACTGGCGCCACCGGGCCCTCTGACCACCACCAGTAGGCAATGGGTGAAGTGTCTTGCCCAAGGACACAACGACCGAGACTGTCCAAGCCGGGGCTCGAACCGGCAACCTTCCGATTACAAGGCGAACTCCCAACTCTTGAGCCACGATTTGAAGTACAAATTAAGATTATTATTAGGTTCTGTATCTGCTCTGTCTTTCAGACACTTAATCATGTATCTCACTAAATTATATTAGGAAGGAGCTTGCTCTGCACCCTTGTTGGCTACCATTTAGTTTTGTACAGGACTTCAAACACTCAACAAAATGACATCTGCTGACCTAAATGAGAATTTTTGTTTCAATATGCTTCCTCTGAACAAATTTATAGGAAATATAGAAACATACACTCGCCAGCCACGCCATTATTGACACCTTACTAGTAACATTATGGAACCTCTTTTGCCTTAACAACTGTTTTAATTCTTGTAGCACAACAAACAGCTTGTCAACATGATGCTCAGAGATTTTGGTCCATATTGACATGATGGCATCACACATTCATGATGCTATCACATCCCAGGGGTGTTTTTTTGGACTGAGATCGGGTGACTGCAGAGACAATTTGAGTAAAGTTCAGGAAATCACGGTAAGCAACAATACTCGGGTGACGTGGCATTTTAAACCATGCTTAATTAGTACTAATGGCCCCGAAGTATCATAAAAATATCCCTCACATCATTACATAACCAGCAGCAGCCCAACTGACAATCTGTAGCCTCAGATTCCTGCTCTTAGGTGACAGTAGTGGCACCTGGTGTGGTCTTCTGCTGCTGCAGCTCATCTGCTTCAAGGTTCAATATGTTGTATGTTCAGACATGTTCTTCAGCATAGTGTTGTAACAAGTTATTATTTGAATTACTTTCGCCTTCCTATGAGCCTAAAGCAGTCTGGCTATTGACCTCGGGCTTCAGCAAGGCATTTTGGATATCTTCTCAATAAACTCTAGAGATGTCTGTGGGGGAAAACTCCCAGTAGACCCAGTAGACTGTAAAATTAAAGATTTCTCTTTGCAGCTCTGTTACCTGAAATTAAAGAGAACACACGATTGGACGTAATCTAATGCTACATGTGGCATTGATTTTGATAGAAGATAATCACTTTTAAGACTCTTTGGTTGTGACTCAGTACTGTCACAAAAAATGATTATAATGACACCGAAATAACCCAGAACAATCTGAAGGCACAGTTTCAAAATTAATCTTTTGAGTCCCACAGACATTTGTTCACGCTGTGATTTAAACCCATTATCTTGCCTATCTGAACGTTATCTGTGTCACACTCTGTGGGTTATCTGGGGGAGCAGACAATGCAGAGCCACAGTCATCAGTCAGCCTCCCTCCCACACACACAGCTAAACACTGCTGTGATGATGAAGTGACCCCTGTTCGCCGTCTTCAGTCAAGTTCACATTCGCGCTACACATTTACTCTAATGAGTCTCCTTCCTGCTGTTTCTCAACTCTTCTATGAGGATCAAATGAAGAAATAAACAGCCAGCGGTATCTGAGTAAACAGACAGTCAGCACACAGAGACGTCATCCCAGATATGAGCTGTGCTCAGAGCTTAGGAGGGCCGTACCTTAATCTCTCCACCTCGGCATCGTCGACCAGAAAATCCCTCTTCTGCACCAGTTTATGGATCTTCAGGATCAGTTCCTCTTCTCGCTGCCTGTGCTTCTTGGTTTTTTCTTTCTCTGGGGGGAAAACAAGGAAGAAAATAAGACGGACAGCAGCAACCCATCTGATGTCTACAGACCGACCCTACAGGAATGTCAGATTCTCTTTAACACTGAGTCACGTCACAAAACAGATCCTTAATTCTGACTCACGCATAATTTATAACAAATAAGGCACTCACTCAATTATGCAAATGTTTGTGAGCCTTCTTTTTGGTTTTGCTGGCTGAAGGATTAAGCATCTGCAAGCATCAGAATTGTCCTGCCTCAAAGAGCTAACCTTCACACTCCAAAGCACAGAATATACACTAACAGACCAAATCAGATGTATGTAAAAACAGAAAAGGACACATCGACACATGGCTGCAGAGGTAGGCTGTCTGGCAATGCTGATATCTAGGCTATTTGAGAAAAAGCGGATGAAAAATGACTGTTAAAACCAGCTTTTTCTAACATGGAGCAGTGCAGCTACAGAGCGAAGCTCCCAGGGGGCAGGACAGCCTGAAGGATGCACGGGTTAGACACATAATCCAAAGTCAGAGGAGCAGGTGCAGGAGAGGTAGCTGGTTCTGTCACATGACTCCTTTTGTCCTGGAGTGGAGTAATGGGATACCAGAACCCCCTTAACAGCATACACAACACTTTTGGCACAAGGGAATGTCAGTGAGATTTTACAGGGCAGTGCAGACTAGGTGGCAAGTGGACAAAATAAAAGGAACACTATGTTATAATGCGATCCTATTAATAATTTATGTGATAAGAAAGTAACATATCTTCTCTCCTATGAATTAAAGCTAGAAAAAAATAAAACACACCTCAACTCAAGACACTTCTGTTTTTCTCGCGCAGCCTTCTATGTTGATCAATGTTGGCAAAACTAGTTATATACTACTCTTAATCTGATTTACGTTTGTGCTGTACTTTTTCAATTCTTCCAAAGGGGGCTATTTGACTGATTTGGTTTCTTGTTTTTTAGCCGCATTCCCAAAGAAGTAATTCTGTCAGAGGTGAGTCCGAGCCCATTAAAAGGGATTCTTTTTTAAGTCTATCTGGATCTCAAAATTGAAGATTCCTTATAAATTTTCCACAAATACACAAGGAATTTAAATGAGAAAATTCTTTAAAAAAAAACACATCAAACTAGTCGAGAACCAGATTCCCTTCAGGGATTTACTTCATTCAAGCTGCGGGGAAAATTTAGCCTTCACACAGGCTAAATTAGAACTACTCATGCTGGATGTGTTACTGTATTGTCAGGGTGTTTCTGTTATTTCGTATATGCTGCTGGGTTGTCAAAGTGGTAAAATAAAATCCAGGCAGCGTTTGACAGGTCAGTCCTGATCCTCATGTGTGCATCCTTGAACACAACACCAGCCCCTCCTGCACACACACACTGACACATGATGTACATGCGCTCGGAGGAGGCGTGTTTTCCTGCTGTTGCCAGGTTCTCTCTATGCATAGCCTCATGTACGCATTTGGGTTGCTATGTGCGATGCAGCTGACGTCAGTCAGCCACTTCAGCACATTCTCGCTGCATTTCTGATACAGGCAACGCTGGAAGTGACTGTAGGCTAATATTTGATTCCGTTTTTGCACAATGAAAACATGCAGGCAGTAAATGAGTGTTTACTGAAATTCATTTTAGACTCTTTGCCTGGAAAACCTCCCTCAGCTTGTGTTTCCTTCAAAGTGATGATGCATGGATGTTTATGTGTTTGTGAGTGTGTGTATGCTTATCTCTCCCTCATAACTTCACTGTGTCCCTGGGACTTACAATCAATCCTGCGTCGTTTATTGTTACGACACGTCCTATAAATCAGTGTGATACTCGCAGAGGCGATAGGCCTCCTGTGAGCTGCACTTTCTATCAAAAGATCTATTTTTGGTCAAGTCTAAACAGAGAGTGTGGACAGTTCTGCATGCAGAGGAACAACTGTGAGTTCTTTATCGCCTGATTTTGATGCAGAATTTCCATGAGTGACTGTTAATTGTACCTGGTACTGCGACAATCTGCCTTAGCTCCTGCTTTAAACTCATGATGTCTTTGCAGAGCTGAATGTCATCCATCCTGAAAAGATAAAAGGGAGAAATAAAAGTAAAGCACTGGCTTCCATCAGATTACAGACAAACTGATATTATTAGCTGCTTCCACTTCCATTTCTGACATATTTATCTGATTGACATGACGTCAGGCAGACCTACACTGTATAATAAGGAATCTTGAAGAAAATAAACAATAATCTGATGTAGAGGAGCTGGATAATTAGTTTGAAGGATTTTCTAATCTAACAAGCGGAGCTTTTTTTATATTAAGTCTTTATGAGGTGAAGAATTTAGCTTTCTGCAACTAATTTTCTGACTTTATCTCTAAAGCTGCCAATTTCCGAACCTGCCATTTTATCAGTTTTGCTACACAAAAACGATTGCCACAATTTCCTCGAGCACAACACACAGTACAACACAGAGTCTTCACATCACTTCTCTTGATATAAAAAGCCATTCAAAACACATTCAGTTAACAAACATTTTAAAAAGCGAGCCCACCAAAGCACTCTGAATGGTTTTTATTATTCAGAATAAATTACCCACATTCAATTCATTTCTGTCACTGAACTTATTAATTCATTAGCAAACAGTTTCAGTGTTAATCTCTAAATAATCACCATTAGCTGGATGTTGTTGAATAAACTCCGCTCTTGTTCTTGTCATTAAGATTTCATAGCCTCGAGCTCACACATCAGGAGTGAGTGTGTTAAGTGTGTCGAGACGGAAAACACACAACGACAAAAAAAATCAATCCTGCATGCTCTCTGTGCTTCCTGTAGCCCTCATGTCTCACCCTTGGGGCCTCGGCATTTTCCCTTTTTATTACCTAAATCCCTGTCTGTGTGTGTGTGTGTGTGTGTGTGTGTGGGTGTGTGTGTGTGTGTGGAGCAGATTTAATTCTCCTTGTGATAGATCAGGACGATGACTCATCCACAGCCTCCTGCCTCCTTCCTCCTCCTCCCTGCATGTATCCCAGTTGCTGTGTTTTACACCTCCCTCCTTCTCCTTTCTCCCCTCCTAGATCCCTCGCTCCGTATATCTCCCTCCTCTGCCTTGTGTTTTACTCTCTCATCGGTATTAGTAGATTCCAGCAACCTTTGGCACGCCATCTGCTACTTGGTGTGTCTGTGCCTGCACGTGAGGACGGACAGCAGAGAGATAACAATAAGCAGCATGGTGGCCTAATTAAGCCCTGCAAGTAGGCTTTTTATTACAGTGCAACACTGTGGGATTTTTTAAATCTTTATCAGCTTCATCTGATACTTCGACCAACACTGGGCAGATACTAAACATGCAGTTACCCCCCAAAATACATGGTTCATTGGTGAGAAATTTGGAAATAGTTTTGCACAAAAATAAACAAAGCCTTGTATTTCCATTTTTAGTTTTAAAACGATACACTGAGCGGGTATATAATGCTGTTAAAACTTCTTTTTCAGCAGTGATCTATAATCCTTTAAGCTTAGCAGCCAGTGAGTCCATCAGTGATGACTCATTCAGCTGCTACATGCATGTCCAGCCCTCGGAATAATCAATGGACAAATTGACAGCTTCCCTAAATATTGAGCACCAAGCTTAATGTATGTGTGAAGGAAGTAACACGCATGCCTTTGTGTTGTATTAAGAGTATCAACTGTGTCTTGGTTAAAAAAAAAAAACCTCAAAAAAAGGCGAACCTCTGGTCTCAGAAAAAACACAGACACTCACATGAAGCGCAGCTCTGACTCTCTGCGCACCAGGACTTCCCGCAGGCGTTGGATACGAGCCATCTCCACCTCGATCTCCTCTGGAGACATCGTGCTCTCTGCCATTGACACATCTGAGTGACCTGAGAGGAAGACAAACAGAGGAAAAACAATGCAATAAAAGAAGACAGACCTACAAGACATTCTTGAACCATAGTTTTATTCACTCTGGACACTCCTTCACAGTTCAACCATGCCTGCTTGGTTTAAATTACAGAGAACAAGTACTACACATGGCTTACTTCCATTGGCCGCATCTAATTAAAGCTCTAAAATGTAAAGTCCTCATTCCTTTGATTTGATGTCACATGTGCATTGGAAAGTTCACTCCTTTCGTTTCATCGTTGAAAACTTTCTCATACCGTCAGCTTCTTGGCAAACTCACTTCTCACCTCCTCTCTGTGTGACATGTCATATCACTGCACCCAAGAGCATGATATTTGGTGAGAAAGAGGTGTGGATAATTGAGTTAAGTGATCTGAAGTTTAAAATCAAAGCAGTGCTTCAGCCATAAATTACAGATTTTTTTTCTGAAAGCTTCCAATCGCCCATAAGAAAGGAATTAACCAGGAATATATCACAAGTATTTTCCAAAGAGACAGAAAAAGCACTTTCAGCACGGACCGATGACCAGATGTGGCTTCTCGTTGATTTCTTCCCAAGCTGGAACTGACCTCACACTCCATCTCTGCCAGTAACATGCAGAAACATTGCAGCTACTATACAGACAAACCACTTAATGCACTCGTCAATGCACCGACCACAAAAATGCCGCAACACCTGATGAAGCGGCTCAGCATACGGACAACAGCATAAATCGAGCCAATATGGAAAACCTATCTATGTTCTCTGTGTGTGAAAGTGTTTAGCACTGTGGTGTGCTGATTCCCTCCTCAGAAGAGAAAGCCTGGTTCACCAAGGCTTTGACAAAGGGACCAATGAAGAACTTTACAAAGTTGCATTATGGGAAGTGTTGTACCTGGCTGAAGGGGAGCTCGGTGTAAAGTAAACAAAGGTATCTTTTTACTGCTAATTATGCAAAGCTACTCTAGTAGAATGAATGAATAAACATACTAAGCTGGAAATTACATAAAAGTATTGTTATGATAAAAATACTATTGCGTAAAAGTGTCTCAAAAGACAGTTATATAGTGTACCTTACTTGATCTTCTCATATGAATACTCACTTCTCCATATAGAAATTACAAGGATTCTAAGTGTCTGTCATTCCTTCTTCCCACTCAGGCTGTGAAGTGATGCCAGGACAACAGGACATAATGTCCGGTCTACAGATGCCACGTCACAATACACCTGATTAAACAGTTATTTGCGTCTATAACACACTCTGACGCATGATTTATTCAAAGTATGTACGGTAATATTAGAGGGTTGGGATCAGTCCTCCGTCCTCCTGCAGCAACACTAACTGCAGTGTGCGTTTGTGATACTTTTCATGGATGCTTGCTGAGGATGGAGCTGACTCACCACAGCAGACAGAAGTCTGCACAGGAGGGCGCACTTTGTTTGTGCCTTGCTGATGTTGAATCACCATCTGACACGTCTGCTGACAAAAGACGCAGTTGCGAAAGTTTGTATCAGCGAGATACGAACTAAAGTTTTACACGCGTTTCCTCTATCTCCTCTTTTTTTATTTTACTGTTTCTTGCTTTTTCCTCGCACGTTCCTCTGCCTCGCTTACAGCCACGTGTTCATCATCAATAACACCAAGCTGCATTAGGTCCTGACCAGACCATTAAAAGTGGCAAAGTGCCAGCTCAATAATGTCTTAACAGCTCTCTCTGAACCCGACATGCCGCTAACACCTACTGAGCACTAAAAACACTATAAGTAATTAAATGATAATATAATTAAAAGTGGCGCTTTCCTCAGAGACAGGTATGGTTGACAACAAAATCCAGCCAATGTAAACCACACCTGAACTACCCCAGTTTCACTAAAACTAACTGGCTCATTGGTGTACTTCAGGATTACGACTTAATGAGGCTAAAACAACCCTGAGAGTCAGGATCGTGTGTACTGCAGCAGCCACATGGGGTTTAACAACAGGGAAATGTCAGTGCCTGTATGACATCGAATGCAGACACCCCCTGACACATGCTGCAGTCACACTGTACACACTGCTGCCGGACCACACCCCCTCCAGTGGGGAAAAAAGAAGAAAAAAAAACAGATGGTGGGGACAAAATAGAAAGTGCAAGGCAAACATGTGTGCTATTTGCCTAATAGATGGACACAAACCTGCAGGGAGCTGCCTTTGTTGTACCTCTGTGTTGTTTTCTGCCTGTATGTTTGTCTTTGTAGCAGAAAGAAAACGAGAGCGCGAGAGAGCAATGGCTGGATCTGTTTCTAAAAATATCCTCTGCATTTTCTTCTCAGACTTAATCTGGAAGTTTCTTCACACACTACTCCCCTGTGATGATGATGACTGGAATCAGGAGGGACACTTCTGAAGTCTCTTATATTTCTCTAGCTTCGTCATTCAGCTACGTCACTAAAACACTTTTTATCACACGAGAACAGGAGAAAATAACAGAAACATCTAAGACGATGTAAACAAACTCTGTTTTTGCTGCTTTATGCCCATCCCGAAGCTTTGCGTTTGAATGATTTCATTTGATCATGACTGTGCATTAATATTGCCACAGGCACAAATCCAAATCAGCATTAAAACTAAACAACCATTTCATTTTATCATCTAACATGCGTGGTATTGACTAAAGATGAAATCCATTAGGCATGTGACATAAAAATAGATTAATCAATCATCTAACAACCATGAATGCCAAGCAAATATTTTATTGATTCTGGCTTTCCATGGGGAGGATTTTCCTCTTTTTTTCATATCACTTTAATTTGAATAGATTTTCATCAGTTGCTGAAGAAAAAAAAGCTCTCTGAAGAGGAGACAGAGCTCTGAGCTACTTCAGACACTACTTAATAAATGAGAGAGTGTGCATTTTATATGCAGCCTTGAATAGAACAAATAAGACAGGATCGTGTGATGTTGAATTTAATGTCTTGTTTGGCGTTTTTGCAGCTTATGCTCTATTATCACAACAACAAATTAGCCTTAATTTGTTGTTGTTATATTTATTATTGGTACTTGTGAGTCTCGCCAACACAGCTACGCAAAATGAATCCCATGAATAATCACTGAAAGTGGGGAATAGAGTTAATAACATTTTTTAAAGCTGCCTCTTGAGCCCTTTCATATAGATATACGTACACTGATTAGAGCAGAGGAGCAGGGTGTTCACTCAGAGCTAGTGCTCCTGCTGCATCTTATCAGCTCACAATTAAATATCCACAAGTTTGCAAATGCGCTGCGTCCGAGACCTTTAGTGGTTAAAATTCATTAACAAAGGGCGCAATATGCTACCCACGGTTTGCACATAAGGGACGTAATACGCTTTTTAGTACCAAGGCAGCGCTATTGATCCCATCCCAAACCTTTTGTGAGTCACGCTTTAACCATTTAAACTCTAAGTGCTGACTGGGCATCCTGACAGCGAAACACACACTGAAGAAAAGCTGAGACCACAGCTGCACGTTTCCCGCCACACACTTCCCGTTTTTGTCTTTATTCCCTTTTATTTTATTGTTTTTCGTTGACGACGCTCACCTTTGTCCGTTGTCCACGCCGTTTCCGACACAGCTCCGTAGCTCCTGAGCGCGCGCTCGGTGTCCGATATAGATTTCTTCAGTTCCATGTCGGTGGAGTGCACGCGCGCCGAAACCGAGAAACGATGTCGTCCTTCTGCGTCTCGTCTCTGAGTCTGTGCGACCTTTCAGATAAGTCAAATTTCACCCGGTGACAAGGCTCCAGGGACCCGAGACGTTGAGCATCTTTATTCGAGGTTTCAAGTCCTTCGACGTGTGGATGGAGAGGATGTAGAGAGCATGCGCAGTGCGGCCAGGAATGTAAAGGCTGGGAGACACCCACTATCACCGAGAACGCATTGAGAGAAGAGGGGGAAAAAAAACACACACACACACACACACACACAACCTAATCTAAATATTTACCTATGTTTTATTTAGTAATTGAAATTTCATATATACACAATCATATATACAAATTTCTTTATGTTTCCTCTTCCACTTATCCATCCATCCATTCACTTCCACTTATCCGTCTTTCGCAAATGCAGGCTTTCCGCTGAATAGAAGTGCGCGCGCATACACACTAGGATATATATATATATATATATATATATATATATATATATATATATATATATATATATATATATATATATATATATATATAAACAACGCTGTCATTTTATTGAAATATTTTTATTATTTTGCTTTTTTAGCTATTTTGTTACTCGTTATGATGAACTTAGTGAACTGTTGTAATAAACCCGTTTCCCAACTTAAGGGATAAGTAAGGAAACGTTATCTGAAAACAATAGGCCTACTAATTTTCATAGTACACATTAATGTTTTTGATGATTGTATTCAGTGTATTGCAAGTTAGTAGTTTAATATTATATACTGTCTCTGGTGAGAGCACTTCAACAGTTTGTCTCCTTAGGCTTTTCTTTGACTCACATGCATATAAAACTGACAAAGGTTAAGAAGCAGGTGTTTTCACACAGTTGGTCAGTTTGCTTTATGGAAAATCAGGCAAACATCTTTTTGAACAATCTGTTACAAATTTAGAAACCACTTTAATGGAAAAAAGGAAGCTTCATTGTTTAAGTTTACTACCTTGTAAAACTGCGTACAAAGGCTATACAGTTCAATGAGTGGGAAGTGCTTTATATACAAGCTTTGATTCTCAAAATACCTGTAGTCCATCTAAATGGCAAGTAATCCATAGGAGGGATTTTCCTCTTGAACTCAAGCCAAAACAAACAAAAGGCACCTTTTGTGAAAAAAAACTGTGAGGCTATTGACCATTGTTCTGTTGTAGGTACAAGAACAAGCTCATTAATGTCCATTTCATTTGTGTAGCTACAATGGTGTTCTCACTGTGCTCAGTAAAAAGAAAAAAATCCAACAATAAATGAATGACATTTTCTCGATTTATTCAACAATAAATATTATTACTATATTTCCAGCGGTTAGTGCAGAAGTAATTAGATGAGTTTTCACAGTCAACAGCAGCCATTTGTGCTCTGTGACAACAAAACCAGTAAAAACAGAAGGTTTTGACTTTGGAAAAATAGCATAGAAACAAAAGGAATATTCATTTCTTGGACATTTCAGCTCCAGGGTATCAGCACACATACAGTCAGGAAATCGGAAGTTATTATTAAGAAACATACACTCCAATCTCTGATAAAAGATACAGTAGTGATTAAAATGTTTTTCTTTACCTCAGATCCAGCAGTGCTTCATATATTAATATGTTATTAACAGCACTAATTTCGTCTTGTGAGACAGATGAAATGTTATAGCCACACACACTCAGAATGAGTATGTAATCGCAAACTATATTTTAGGCTCAAACGTACCAAAAAAGCTCTCCATAAATCCCAGTAGTACATGGAAACAGAAAGAAAAAGTTAATTATCTGTGTGAAACAGAAAAGAGAAGTATGCCATTAAAGTCTATATATAACATAACAAACTGCTGTACTCTAGCTGCACTCGATTTATAAAAGCCAGAGGCATCTGATTTAACATTTTTTTATGCAGGCAAGTTCTATAAAGTATCTATAAAGTAATATTTATACAGATGGTTGAGCCCATGCGATGGTATAATATTAACAAAGGTTACAAAAACAGGCAGGCAACATTTCTTCCTTTCAAGTAAATGGATGTTTGAGACAAGCTTTTCCAGTTTTTATTAGACCAACACGGCATAACCTTTAACTTTCTCAGTACTGCATATTAAATAGTGAAATGACGATGACTGAAAATGTGCAAATCAAAACTGTGTTTTCAGATCTGCTTACATTTTTCTTGTGCTTGAATGGATTCATACTGTGCACTCAGTTCATTAGCGTTCTTATGTAAAAATGATCCACCTATAAATTGATAATACAAACATATAAAACAATATCACATATTGTTGGTACTAGAGGTGTCAGGATAGATGTTATTCATAATAACAGTGATATTTAAAACTGAAATTATGATAATTTTGTAGTTGTTATTACTTTCATGTCTGTACAGCTATTCCTATAGACTTTCTTTTTGTTGATTTTTTTTATGGATTTTGTAATAATATCAGTGAATTATTTTGACCATGAAAATCATTTGAGGTAAAAATCGTACATTGTGACAATCCTAACTGGTACCTGGGTATGTCTGTATTCGATACATCATATACTAAAATGTAAACTGGAAACATCTGGGATATTTCTTAGCGATCAGGCACTCTTTCAGCCAAAGATGAAAGGTTAAGCTGAGATTTAAATGTTTAAAATGTGACTCAAATCATCATTAATTAAAATTCTAAGCTAATAAATTAGCTGCCAGTGTCCACATGGTGGAAATCATTTGTACACTATTCCGTTTTTCACTTTGATGCAAATCAAGCAAATCAAGTTAATTTTTTTTTTAAAAAAGGACCTTACTTGTGGAACAAACACAAGATGGCATTAATAAAAATGAACAAAAGAGCCGATGGTCATAGTCACTGTGGTATGGAAGGATAGATCTTAATGTTTTCCCACAGAGCTAATATACTGCATAAATAATAAAAATATTCCGCATATACATTCAAGATGCTGGAGTTTTTTTCAGCACTTTCACTCTTATCTCACCGAGTCTTTGACCTGTGACCTTGGCAGTGTTAGTGTAACATCAGCTGAGTTAGACCGCAGTCCACTAGTCCAGCTGACGTTTTGTCACCTTCCATAAAAACGACTGACTCTGCTACTGTGTGGGTTTACATAGTCATGCCCCTTTGCTGGGGGCATCCACCTTGTCTTTCTCTTTAGTGTATTCGGCATCATCGTCTTTATGAGGGAACATCCACGCCAGCGCAGCACCAGCTGTGCCATCACCGGTCTGACGTGAGAAGCACAAGAAAGTGGCCCAGATGAAGGCACAGCAGCCAGTGAAGGTGGTCCGCACATACAGAGGCACCAAGGCAAAGTTCAGAAACTGAGAGAAATTGAGATAACAGCATATCGTCATCACTATTATGTCATAAATGTCTACTGATTGCTATTTAACACAGTGGTATGGATAGCAACTGGAGGGTAAAAGGTGTGGACAATGACCCAATGCAGTACGTAAGAAACACAGAAAAACACTTCCCCAGATACGTATTTAGCCTTTTTTTTTTTTTAGCCTTTATTGGATAGAGAGGGTGTAGATAGACAGTAAAGCGGGGAGAGAGAGGGGAAGACATGTAGCTAAGGGCTAAGGGTTTGATTCAAACCCGGTCCTACTGCTCTCTGGTCATACGGCATATCGTCGCTTGCTCACCCACTGAGCCCACCGCTGTTTTTGAAGGTGAGATTGATTTTTGTGATACTACAGGATATTTTATTTCTGCTTTTACTTCATAGTTTCATAGTAATAAACTATCATTTTACAATCCTGTGTTTTGATTCATGTTTCTGCTAATGCAGTACAATGAACTGTAACTTTATTGTGGTATTTGACTTAGGTTTCTTCTCTGGTTTTCATGGAGTTTTTTGGATGCCCATTTAGCTGGGTTTCTGTTTAAGTTTCAGTTTCTACTTTGAGTTTATTACTTGTGCTAAGTGTCAGTGATTCCCCTCTCAGTTCTCTCCTTTGCCTCATCCTTTAATGCTAATGCATTTGTCCTCCAAGTTCCCTCGTCTCTGTCTTCGTGTTTAGTGTGAGCCTTCATTTCTCCACATTTACCATTTTGTCTTTTGGTTATTTCTTAAGCTTGGTTTTTCTTCATGTGTTACTTCCTACCTTGGCATTGTCCTTATTTTTTTGTTATGTCTAAACCTGAACCTCCATGTGCCACTTGCTCTGCTGATCTCACTGTATGGACTTTGATTTCTGATGGTATCTGTTTTTGGTCTTTGCTTGATGAAAATAGTTGAAATGTAGCAAAGCAGATCATTGAATCAGAGTCAGAATACTGTTTCCCAGAGAAAAATATGTGGTCACAGTTGCTCCAAGCGAGCTGCACGCGCACACACACACACACACACGCACACGCACACGCACACACGTCACTGAACGAATGTATTAATTCCTGTTGTATAAATAAAGAAAGCAGACGGTGACAGAGCACAAGTCCGTGAGTGTCTCTTACGTGTAGGAGCGCTCTGTCACTTGTCATTGCGAGTAAAGACAAGTGCAGTGTTTGTGTTTTCTAACTCAAGTGTCTCAGCTGAAGAATTGCAGGCTGATTTTAAGAAATCCCCTCTCAATACCCTTCATCCCTGAACTTTATTGCACAATTACTCTACATAGCTTCACCCAATTATATTAATGGACATAAGCTGATAATGATGATGCTGATATTTACCTGCATGAATGGCCAGAACATTAGCCCTGTCTGAGAAGAGAGATACAAACAAAGCACAAAATAAGAACTAGAAAACATAATCAGAAGAGCACCTAATAAACGGTTTGTACCAATAAAACTGCGGATGTTTGGGATTTGAGCACTCAACACATTGGACTCTTCTGCTTTGAAACAGATACTGTTAACTGTCACGACTTTAGAAAACAACAGCCTGTGTCTGTGACTCACCTTATAAGTATTCAGGAATTTTTCTCTCCAGTCTTCCAAGATGTCTTCTTTGCCCTCCAAGAAACTGACACCTGGAGGCACATGAGATTTGACTGATTTATAGGCAGTGCAGGAAGATCAATGCAGTTTGTACAGTATAAACATATTAAATAATCATGTCATGTTTTTTGAAGATCTTGATAAACATATAGCCACATTTGAAACAAAAATTAGTACAATAACCCAGTGTACACTGTTTTCCACTATCATTATGGAGTTTATGAAGCGTATGTGTAAGTTCAATAAGGATCTGTAATCACTTATCTGCCTGCCTCCGTGAGTGTTCAGCTGCTTTTCTGTTTTCTACACGGCTACCGCTTCCCTGTACTGTCAATCTCAATACTGACGTCATTACTCTAGTCCAATCATTTTCTCACCCGCCTTCTTTTTGCCAATCAGCCTCTGCTTTGCATGTTTTAAATCTCTGTTCCCACAGACCCCACCTCTACCCCATCTTGTTTAAACCCCTCAGCCAGAACTCTATTAAAGCTTCTGTATTCATTTTCACCACCAGCAGCGTTTAGACTCCGGGGCATGCTGTCCTAAATCATATCTCCGCTGGGATTTCATTCTGGCATGATGGGTCATCTGAGTCTAATCCCCAAATACATTAATTTCTGTATCTCAATTTTTAAGGATTCAACTGTTTCCACATTTGAAGTGAGTCAAATAGGTCCATGTTAGGTCATTTAAGTGTTTAACTAAACGTGCTGGTCTGGCTTTAAAAAATCCATCCATCTCCATTTCTGAATAAATTCTTTAATCTGTCTCGCATGTATTGGTTATTATTCCCTAACAAAAAAGGGAAAATATTAATTTTACTATACTATCTTGATTCTAGTTAATTTTTAATTTAACTTTCAATAGTTTATGTCCAAAAGCGATTATTGCACTTTCAACATTTAAGGTTATAGTTATAAAATCTGTAGTTTTTTTTGAGCAGAAGCAATTTTAGAGAAGAAGTTACAAAAGAAAGGTTTTGTGACAGACTGCAATAACAAGTTCTGATAAATTTATACCAGCAATATTGCTGTATATTGTTATGATTGTATCTGAGTGGATTGGAGCCTTACTGACACTTCTGGACCTCATGAAAGCACAAGCTACACAATAACTTATTGTGAAAATACTGCCCGAGTCCACAACAACTTTTGCTCAGCAGTAATGAATACTGTAAAACAACTGAGCTGCTCTGCTCTGCTGAATAAAACCATTTCTACGGTACCCCCCAAAAAATCTTTTCCCCCTGCATTATGTCTCGACATCAGCACATACTGGGGAACAAAATCAGGGGGGTTTTTTGGTTTGTAATGAGCCATTCTAGGGGAGTGACTACATACAAGAACTCAAATGGTCTGCATGTTAAAGAAAATTCTAATCAGTTTCCTGTTATTTTTAGTCATTTGATGAACAAAAATGTATTTTGCAAGGAAAATTACAACCCGCTTATAATCTTATTTGTACATTCTGGAGGATTTCTTTTGAGCTCTGGATGAATAATAAAAATCTAATTAAATCTAGCAAAAAAGTATGCAATTCTGATTTCATTTTTCACATTTGTATTATTTTCAGTATTTGTTTTCCATTTAATCTGACTTGGCTCTCCTTTTCTGCTTGCTTTCTAAGTCTTTGTTCATCCGATTATTTTAATTAAATGTTATTTAAGTCTTTGACTCGACTCTCAAAGCTGTAATCATAAGCTTTGACAGCAGATATGTCAAATGTTTAAATAAGCATGTGTTCTTTGATTTTTTCCTCTGTGGATTTATTATTAAAAACTTGCTAGGATTGAGGTCCCTTTGTGATCCGGGTTCTGATAGGGAGGAATTTTATCACTTCCCATCTAAAGTAAACCACTGTAATGAAGCAATATCTGCTGGCAGTATCAGTCGTAGTCCGCCCAGTTAGTGGTAATAATCCACTCTTTCATGTCTTTCACTTGACCTCTGCTCGTCTGTGTCACGAGACAAGGAACAAGCGGTGATATTAAGCCACATGAAAGGAGCACAGAGAGGGCATGGGTCTGATTACAAATGGACAGAGAGGCGATCAGCTGTGAGATTAACCATTAACCGCCGTCAGAAATCCTCCAGCCTGTGCCTCCCACAGCCCACCGACCTGTGTAGAAGACACTGGTGGCGAGGGGCGCAGCCGTCGTCTGGTCCAGGAACAGCTTCCTCATCACCATCCCGATAGAGTTCCCGGGAAATCTCCTCTCCAGGAAACGCATCCAGAAGAAATTGAAGTTGCCATGGAAACTAAACGCGACCACCGCGACGTTCCGTGTTTGTCTCCACTCGATGGTCTCCCTCCCGGAGAACCACTGGTGGACGAAGTCCCCCCCGGCGAACAGGCAGCCGTACAGTGTCACGTTGGTAACCCACGGAAAGCGACGGGCATGTCTTAAAAACAGCTTTAGCATTATTTTTAGCTGCCGTTACCCCGTGAAGTGAAAATAAAAACCTATTTCAAGTCCTTTTAACCACAAAACGACTGACTGTGATGTGCTAGCTAAACGCGTATACTTTAACAGTCACACACGGGTCTTCACTCTCTCCACATCACAGTATTCACCTACCACCGAGTCTTTACGTTTCTCGTGTAATTTACGCTATAAAAACACAAAATCATAGCTAAGATACTTGCTTGGCAAACACCATACAGCTGTAACCGGCACTGGACTGACAGCCGGCGCAAAGGTAGCTTCCTTCTGCTTAAATTTACTACGCCCCCTTTTTTACGTGAAAAACAGAAGCAGCGTTGAAGGGGCGGGGCTGGAACGTCCAGAGGAATATGTCCGCTTCACCGCGAGGATCTTACCTCAAGTGACGCTTTTATGAACAACCAGACCGTGAAGTGCGAAGGCTTCTCTGTCAAATAATGTCTTCTTTACATCATGGCAAGGCTAATAGATCCATCATCTCAAGGGCAACAGATCAAAGACTCGACTTCAAACCTAAATCTTCTCTGCAGAAAATCACTGGCAGTACTGACAGGGTCCGTTCAGGGGATATTAACACAGGCTATAATAACACAGGCTACCAAGGACGGAGACTACAACTGTGTTTTTCAGTTCCCAGGATCGAAGAATTATGTATGTATGGTATGATTTTACAAATGTGTATATAACGTTAACTTTATATTAATTTAAATCTATGACGGTCTAACATTAATAGGTAGCAAAATAATAAGTAACTAAAGCTTTCAAATAAATCGTTTGGAGAACAGAGTACAAAATTTACATCCACAATAAAGTGGAGTAGAGGTATAAAAGTAGCACAATGCAAAAGTCAAGCAGAAGGTAAGTCAGTAAAATACTTGACTAATTATACTAAATTCCATTGTGTTTAATCCATAATAGGGTTGGTGTGACAGAAGAGAATGCTAGGGATAAGGTGGGGCAGATGGTTCTGTGTGGTGACCCCTAAGGAGAACAGCTAAAGAAGAAGAAGAATTGAATCAAACCAATCCTACAAGAAGTTGATCTAAAAGTGACACAAACAACTGTAGATATTGCTGAATTTATAGGAATGAGGACCTTTATTTACTGCCCCCCCCCCTGCAATACATGTGTAATGCAGTCCAGCAGAAGACACAGATTCTTTAAGAACTGTCAGACCCCAGTTCATCAGTTCTTGTGACATTTGAAGCCACTAATAAGGAGCTTTCCATTTAGGATACCTGCCCCCCCCCCCCCCCCCCCCCCCCCCGGGAAGAATAAATTAAAATAAAATGAATAAATAAATAAAAACCTAAGCACTGCACATAACCCAGCACACAGTACACACCTAGGCATAAAGTACACACAAACACACATTCAAGCATAAGTACATGCACTCACACAGGCATACTTACAAAGAACCTACTGTGTAATCCAAAGGGTATGGTGCAGGAAAAGCTCATTTAAAATGAAAATGAAGCATTGATTTAAGTAACCTGACAGAAGGAAGAATGCCTTTCCAAAGTTTAGATGCCAACACCTCCAAAACGTGTTCTGCTATGGATTCAAAATTAGATCACGGAAAAAGGCCCTGATCCGATGAATAGAGGTGCTGACTGCTGGAATTTATGTCTCAGAAGATTTGTAGGAGCAGGAACCTGGTCATGTAGGGATTTCTAGGTTTTAAAATGATAATGGAATGTACTGATTTGCATCTAGAGCACAGACACACACATTTTATCTAATAAAACACATTGACACTTTTTACAAATGGCATTTGAGCAAACTGTTGCAAATTATCAACCAAAAATGTATTTTTCGATCTGAACAATGCGAGCATTCAAAACAGATTTCCTCATTCACATTTATTTCTCAACAAATACAGCATGTTCACAAGTTCCAACAATTTACACTGAATTTATCAAGCACCTTAAAACACAACTGATGAAAAGGCCATGCATGAAATTTTTAATCAGGCAAAACTAGTAAAACCGCATTTTCTTTAATTAAAAAACAATCCATAACATCCACACTGCAGAATACCATACACATGTACACATGCAGTTTGTAAAACAAACATATTCTTAGCCAGGTCTGCAAAAGAATATAGTTTATGATAAAATATCTTTTACATGGTAGATGTGTTTTTAGTCAAAAAATAAACTTTAACTATTACACAATGAAGAATTTAATTGTTCATCAAAATACATGATAGAAATTGTTGCTGCACATCGATTTCTTAACTTTTATATGTCTACTGTCTTCTGGCTTTGGGAGAGGAGGTAATCAATCAGAGCTGTGTCACATCTGAAACTGATTCTAACACTTGGCTAATACTGGACCCATGATGTGGAAAAGGTCAGCACTTGGACACCTGGTGAAACACTGTAAATGATTTCCTTTAAAAAGGGAAAACAGAAAAGCAGTAGGACCTTATCCTGAACTTGCTGCAGAAAAGCACACTTCGTATGAAGTCCTGAAAGTGAGAAAAACTATTAGAGGCACGAACAAAGAGACTGCCTCTACTCATTCCACTGGACCAGCCAGATGAGTCAGGAAAGCAATTCAACAGATACATGTTCAAGTAAAGTAAACTCCATTTTAAGACACAATAAACACAGAACAGAAATCAGGTGAGAGGGTCACAATGCATCCCACTGAGCTGAGAGACAAAAAAGGTCAGCTACTGGGTTAAGGTTCAGCAAGAAAAGAGTTGGACTCTATGACTGGACAACCCTCTCCCAGTCCCCAGTCTCCGTCCTGTGGTAGAACTGTGGTTGACCCCCTGGAAACAGGCTTTCAGAGTTGGGGTGGTCTAAAAGGAATTGAATAGTGGACTTCATATGCTGGACAAAGTGCGGTGGCTCAGCCCTCGGAGAGGTGGACAGGTACTAAATAAGAGGACGAAATACCAAAGTCATAGTCGGTTTTAAATACTCACAAAAAAAGCTTCTTGTCATTGGTTAACAACCAAAGACAATAACTTCCAATAACGTTACCTTTAAAATTGTGTCGTCATTCTGTGACAACCAGAAGGCAATATCCAGATTCTGAGACCATGTGCACGGGCCGATTTGAAAAAGTCCCCGACTCGAGTCATATATGTTAACCATCTGCAAGGGATGATTATTTTAATTGGTATGTTTCAGTTTTTTGCCAGCAAAAAACAAAAACTAAACATAAAAATAACAACAATTTCAAGATCCCAGATCCGTTATCCATTAAAACACAGACTTGTGAAAACATTTTTAAGTCACTTCAGTAAGTACTGGAAGTCAGAAAAAAAAAAAAATCAGTGATGATGTAATCTGAGGATCTCTTTCAAAATTAACAGACTGATTAAATATGAGGTAGACAACTGAAAATTGTGTATAGCCAAACATGCATTTTTCTCTCAAAAAAAATCTCATCATGTCATGTTTGCAGAGCACCTCTCCTCCCGTGAAGGTCCGTGCTGATCGCAGCTCCTCTGCAGGGCCTTTATGAGGGAAGGAGGCAGGGTAAACGTCCCCTGTTTTAACATCTACACCTGTTCAGAAACAAAGTCACAACATATTAAAGGCTGAATACCACGAAAGCACTGGATCCTGTTCTGTAACGGTATCACTTACCAATTCCATATACTACAGGTCTGTGAGTTCCATTAACAACCACATCGTTCATTTCTACAACAGCGAATCGAAGGCACGATTAGAGCAAAGGTTTTGTTTTGACAGGTGTATCTAAACAGTCTTCAACAGTTAAAACAAACATCAAAGTTACCTGTGATGCAGCATGTTTCCAGATGAATATCCTCCTTCTGTACCTGGAATGCTGCTGTGAAGTGATAAAAAGCCATTTAAGTTATGCTGCTGCATTACACTGCAGTCCAACATGAAGTAAGTTTGTAAGGTTATACCCAGTATATCAAGGCTGAGGTTATGGGATGTTGTTGAGTCGTCATTGAATCCGCCGACAAGATGGAGCTCAAGTCTGCATATTGGCAAGGAGAGGAGAAATGTAAATTAATTAATTAATTAGTTGAATAATCTGGAATTTTACTGCTTTTTTTATGTGTGTGTCATACCTGCCCTCCTTACAAGCATCACTCAGTGATGTCACCGCTTTCACGAGGAGTGGTACTTCAGACCAAGTGCTGGAACCGTCACAATGACCTAGGCAAACTGCTCCACTTCCTAAGAAATAATGAAACGTAATTGTTAACCACAAATTCAATATACAGTTTCCTTTTATAATGCCTTAGCACAAATGGTAAAATGGTAAATGGCCTGTATTTGTATAGCGCTTTACTAGTCCCTAAGGACCCCAAAGCGCTTTACACATTCAGTCATCCACCCATTCACACACACTGGTGATGGCAAGCTACATTGTAGCCACAGCTGCCCTGAGGCGCACTGACAGAGGCGAGGCTGCCGGACACTGCCAGACACTGGCGACACTGGCGCCACCGGGCCCTCTGACCACCACCAGTAGGCAACGGGTGAAGTGTCTTGCCCAAGGACACAACAACCGAGACTGTTGGAGCCGGGGCTCGAACCGGCAACCTTCCGATTACAAGACGAACGCCCAACTCTTGAGCCACGATCGCCCCAAATATGGTAAAGGATTTCTCACCAGTGTGCCGCAGCACAACCAAATGGCAGGTTGTGGCATCATCAGATCCAATGACTGAAACGCATTCTGTTAAAAATAAGACAACAAAGCATGTTACTGTTATAGTGCAGTACATGATCTGGAAGACCAAGTAAACATGCTGAAGTGCTGAATTTTATACCAAATAGTCCATAAATAAATAAAAGCAGAGTGACGCTTAGAATAATTCTTGATCCAAAAGCTATTCAGTGGTCAGACTTCATCACACACTATTAAGGTTTCTGTTGTTGGCTGAATGCCTTGTAGAACAACAAGTTTTAACAACAAGCAACCAATCAACATGATGGAGCCAAGAGTTTTCACACTTGAGGTTGAGCAGCAATGGCAAAAAGTAACCCCAACGATTTCTTTACCTAGCTTGATGATGAGGTGGAACTGTCACTGAAAGTAATTCATGAATATAAGGCAGAAAACATAGACTGGGATTTATTCCATATACTGCTACATATTAGAGTGGGTACCAGGCACGTTATCCATCCATCACTTTAACGCTTTGGCAATTAAAGTAAAGTGCAGACACAAGCGGAGTAAAATTACAAAATGTGTGAGAGCTTAGCTGCAAGTCTTCGGCTTCATTTTTGTAACTGATATGACAAAACTGGTAAGTGAAAATGTCTATGTCTTCTTTTTCAGTAGCCTCTGTTTCTGCCTGCCAAAACATAACCCTTGAGTTTTCAAGCTAAAATTGGTTCAACAGCATCTCCACCCATCTCTGTTATGTGGGCCCTAAAAGATCAAAGCTGTGTGAGGGTAAGGTGTAGACATAATAAAAGTCTTATGTATCAGTGTGTATACAGCCTTGCGATGAGGTCATCTGGTTCCAGTATTTTGTTTTACTCACTGTCTGCTGGTGTTGTTGCAGCAAACTCCCTCTGATGGACATACAGGAGGCACTTTGGATCAACATCAACAAGCGGCTTAGACCGAAATGCTTTTGCCTTTTCCTGTGACATGAAAGCAAAATAGTTAAATGGTTCAAAGTGATAAAACAAAGAAAACAACACAAACTGATTTAGTAGTTGACTCGGATATTTTTTCTGATCCTGACTCGTAAAGCTGGATCAATTATTGGGGACGACGGGATGCGGGCCAGCAGGTTTACAGGGGGTTACTAGGAGTTATGTTCGGTGAAACTTTAGTTAGGTAGTTTTATTGCACTTCCTGCAACAATTTGCAATTTTCAGCAACTTAATATTATTTCACTTTTCCTCTCACTGTCTGCTCCACTCTCACAGTATGACTGAGAGACACAATAGTGTGACCATAAACAAAAGCAAGGTGCAGTGAAGACTCTCTCACTGAGCTGAAATGAGACCAGTGCAATAAACGAAGTGAATAATTTTTTAATTATTATTTTTCATTTATCTTGTTATTTTATTTATCTTTCAACTTCCCCTTACCAAAAAACAAAAACAAAAAACAACTAACTAATGACATACAGTTAAAGAAGATTTGAAGACTAGATTACCAAAATAAAGGAACAAAGCTAGAAGGCTAGAATGAATCTTATTCTGAGCTAAGCACAGGTATCCTACCGATCTCGAGGATTTGTGATGGAATTGAGATTTGGCAAAGCGACATTTATGTGTAAAGTATTTGTTTATGTGGATGTTACTGTTATTGAGGGTTTGAATCTTTTTCATGTTCGTTATTAGTCCATACTGGATATCTATAGCTATAAACGGAATCTATATTTAAGGTACCTGAAACGTAGTCGTAGTGCAGTTCTATAAATCATTCCTGTGTAACTTATTAGGTTTGGTTTTTTGCTTCATGCACAGATTTACAACCACTGACACTTACTTGGTTACTTTAGAGACAGTTAAATCTGTTATGTTAGTAAATTATCAACAGCGATTTTGTTAGCATAACGATATACAGACAATTCCTATTAAATGAAAAGGATGAGTAGCCACTTTTGCAAAAACAAACCTGTAAATGTGGATTTTTGTCGAACAGGTCCGCTGTCGATCTTATGCGGTCAAGCGGTTTATTTTGAATGAACAAAGGCATTTCTTCAGGCTATGTGAACTTTACAGTGGTTGTCACGAAGAGCAAAAACTTCATATTACTATCTTTAAATACCACATACTGAATTCATTACTCAGTACAGTCATTGGTTGCACCCATCTACTTGAACTTCCTGGAAGACTTTTCTTCGTCGCTTCACAGTCGGATGCACCAGGTGAAGCATTAGCGCCCCCTACTGCTGAGTTAGAGATTCCTTATGTTCTTCGTTAAAAGTATGAGATTTGTGTCAACACAGAGCTTTTTTAACTACTTTGTGGAGATCATTTTAAGGTCCCTCCATCTCACTTTGCCTTTTCACCGTGAAATAGGGCCCAAGGTTTTGACGCCACACAGCGATAAAAAGCGCATTGTTTACACTTATCATATTCACCATTGCGGCTAGTGAATATGCGTACGTAGTAAAGGTTCGTTTTAGACGAGGCTACGTAAACTTACTAGCTGAAGTCACGTCGGGAAAGAGGGCAGGGAGGAAAGGAGCGAGCTAGCCGTTTAGCTACGTGACGTACACAATAATTGTGTAATAATCCCGACATTTACGCGTAATTATCGTCTAATAGAAAAATAACGGAAGGTTGCGACGTTCTTGTCGTTGTTCTCGTAAATTGCGCTTATTTTGCCGTCAATCGTCGAGCGAAACGAAAACAAACCGCTCTCCGACGTCAAAGCTAGCATAACAAACACAACAGAACGGGAAAATGAGAGGGGGTTCATCTTATGGAGACAGAGACAGGGACCGTGGTCGAGACAGGTGAGTTTTTAGTTTGTATGTGAAAGCAACATATTTTACACACAATTAGCTTTACAGACCTGGACTTGGGAGGAAGTTCGACCTGAGGCCCTGTTTTGTTTTGTTTTTATTAAACCCACAACCGATAAAGCCTAGACTTCCTCAATATTTTCTTAATTTTATTGTTACTCCATTATTATTATCATCATCATCATCATCATCATTATTATTATTATTATTATTATTAATAATAATTGTTATTATTATTATTATAATTCACAGTCGAGGGTTATAGTACATTTGCAGCAGTACAAATGCAACAGTTGCTTAAAAATGGTGTTGAATTGATGCCAGGATCAGAATCAGAATACTTTATTAATCCCGAGGGAAATTATGATAATTTCATGATAAATTATGATAAAGTTCAGGTCGCCAGTATCTGCTGTTTAAATATCAGTAGGAACTACAACTTAGGGCTACCTGGTATTTTTAACATTACATTTTATTACTTAGGAAATTGTAAAGGTAAAGTGTTGGGGTTTGTTACTTCTACCGGTGTACATACATAATCGTTGTGTCATCACACTACACTTACTAGCACACCTTCGGTGGTGTTTGCACATCTGAACTTAACTGAATATTGTAACCCTAGGTTTATATCTGCTGCAGTCATTACATAATTTCTGTAAAGGATTAAAGGTATTATAACTATCTTAAAATAACCCTAAAGCTTTAGGTTATATAAACAAAGCACAACAGAGCATTTATTGACTGGTGTAGAGGAGTTAAAGTCCTACAGTTTTTGTGGACTAATATAGGATTGGCACTGTAGACTTGATGATTATAATAAAATTACAGTGTTGTTACATGCATTTTCAGTAAGCCATACATATTTTGGTCAGGATCATAATTGCAGCATTAGCTCAACAGTCAATCCTTTGCTGCAGCTTGCGGTTCTGAGTCTTCAGTGCTCTTTATCTCATTGCTCTTATTTCTCAGGCCACGGTTTGGGCCCATGAGCGGTCGCGGTGGACCTCCACCAATGAAGTTTGGGAATCCAGGGGAGCGTCTTCGAAAGAAGCGGTGGAATCTGGATGAGCTGCCAAAATTTGAGAAGAACTTCTACACTGAACATCTTGAGGTGCAACGCGTGAATCAGGTAAATGTTTACTGTTTTTCTTCTACATCAGTAATATGAAAACGTGATTGACCTAATTTTTGGAGGGTATTTTTGGTAATAAGTTCTGTTTCAAATAGTGCTTTTGCTTGTGTGAGAAAAAGTGGAAACATACAATAAAAGCAGCAAAAATTGTAATTCTTTGGTAAAACTTTAGAACATACTCTGAAAAATGTGACCAATTTACACACCATCCCCTCATGTATGTTTTCCCCCTTCTTTTCTTGTTATGTACAGTATGAAGTGGAAGACTTCTGCAAAAGAAAGGAGATCACAATCAGAGGGTCCGGCTGTCCAAAGCCTGTCACCGCTTTTCACCACGCGCAGTTTCCTCGTCAGTAAAAAATACACTGCATAAACTATGATGCTGGCACAGATCATTTCTATAAAACATTAGCAAAGCATTAGTTTTAGTAATTTTTTCTTTCACAAACTCAAACATCCAGTGACTATAAAATCTCATAAATTTGTTTTAAATTTGTTCAAAATGTTTCTTACACGTACTGCAGGTATATTTAAACAAACAATTCTTCTGATGAAAGGAAACAAAGAAGATCAAAACATCTGCACAGCTTTTTGTTGATTGTCTCCCTCATTTTCCTGACAGAGTACGTGATGGATGTGCTGATGCAGCAGAACTTCAAGGAGCCCACAGCAATCCAGTCCCAGGGTTTTCCTGCGGCCCTGAGTGGCAGGGACATGGTGGGGATTGCACAGACTGGATCGGGAAAGACACTGGCTGTGAGAATTCTTCATCATTTGGGACCATGACAGAATTTTTAATGCTTTATTTAAAAGTCAATAGTAATTTCTGTATGTAGCACATGTTGCTAGGTTAACTGCAGAAGTAGGAAGAAAATCATTTTTATGCTTATACCAAAAGATTTTCAAATGGGCATTAGTTGGTTTTACTAATTTTTTTGCATTTTTTCCTGCAGTACCTTCTTCCAGCTATTGTACACATCAACCACCAACCCTATCTGGAGAGGGGAGATGGTCCAATTGTAAGTTTAAACTTAATGTGTAATATAATACCATAATATAATACAGATTTTATTTAAATCATGATCTTAGTGCAGGTCTTCTGTCATTCTGTAACCTTCCTTATTTATTATCCTCATCTCGTCGTAGTGTTTGGTACTTGCCCCAACCAGAGAGTTGGCTCAGCAGGTACAACAGGTCGCTTATGACTATGGGAAGTCTTCCCGTATCAAAAGCACCTGTGTCTACGGTGGAGCTCCAAAAGGACCACAGATTCGAGACCTTGAACGAGGTATGGTTGGGTGTAGATAAGGACATGCAGTGGATTATTGAAAACTGTTATAAAATCCAAGAAATCTATGAAATGTTCTGTTCACTATATCCCACAAGAACGATTGTCACTTTGCCTGAGCACCTTTCAAGATGTGTATTGCTTTTTCTGGTCTTCTTGACTCTAGGGGTTGAGATTTGCATTGCCACACCTGGTCGCCTCATTGATTTCTTGGAGGCAGGGAAGACCAATCTGCGCCGCTGCACCTACTTAGTGCTGGATGAGGCTGACCGCATGTTGGACATGGGCTTTGAACCGCAGATTCGCAAGATAGTAGAACAAATTCGGGTAAGGCTGAGGGCTGGTTTACTATTAAGATTCTGGATAAAACCCTATCGTAGAAGTGTTTTTCAGTTAAAATCTATTTCCTTCTCCGTCTCGTAGCCTGACAGACAGACTCTGATGTGGAGTGCAACGTGGCCAAAAGAGGTTCGGCAGCTGGCTGAGGACTTCCTGAGGGACTACATCCAGATCAATATCGGAGCTCTGGAGCTCAGCGCCAACCACAACATCCTGCAAATAGTCGATGTCTGCATGGAGACTGAAAAGGACGACAAGTAAGAAACAAAAATATGACTAGAGTAAAATAGCATGTTGCAATCTTTCATTATAGGTCTAATTTGAGCTCTTTCTTTGTTGGAAGACTCATTCAGCTGATGGAGGAGATAATGGCTGAAAAAGAGAACAAAACCATCATCTTTGTGGAGACTAAGAAACGCTGTGATGATCTTACACGGAGGATGAGGCGTGATGGGTGAGGAGTTACTCTCTCTTGTGATAATTACAAAGTATTTCTAGGAGAAATATTGAACATTAAAATACTGAAGGTGGAGTAATCTTGCTACTTTAATGTGGTTTTGTTTTCTAGGTGGCCGGCCATGTGCATTCACGGAGACAAGAGCCAGCCTGAAAGAGACTGGGTACTTACAGGTGAGGATAAAGTGGTGCCACCTTCTGTCCTGTCTTTGTTGTGGGTTATTTTCCTCCCATTCATCTGTTACCAGTATTTTACAAAATGATCCTCTTCTTCAGTTTCATTTTGTTCTTCTGTTGTAAAGTGTTTGATTGTATTCCACAGAATTTCGGAGTGGCAAAGCCCCCATTCTGATTGCCACTGATGTTGCCTCTCGTGGTCTGGGTATGTCTCACCACACAATAGTTCATAATATCTCACTATCTTAATAATTCATAATATCTCATGTAATTCTGTATTCACTGTGTCATTGTGATTCGGTTTTTTTTTAATCTATTTTTTTTTTCAGAAATAACTTTTAAATAATATATACATAAAAGAATAACACAGTTATAGTTGGTGGGTTCCTATTAAAGTGACCTCTGTTCTGCTAAATATCTTTACAAGTAGGCCAGTAGATTGTCTGTAAGTGGACAGCTGGAGAACAACCTTTCTTGCAATTGGCAGATATAAATCAAAACACAAAATATACATTTTCTTGCAGAACTGTCCTCCAACAATTACACTCAGGTTGTTTATGTCAGTTTTTTGTTATTAGGAATGTATTAATTTGGGTCAACAATAATTACAAAATAACACTTAAATACACTAAGTACACATCTGCTATAAAAATTTAAAAAAAGGCTCCAATATTTTGCAAAAACTCATTGTTTGCCTTTCAGTACATGTACTTAATTCTAGTGGAAGATCACAAGTATGTCATTTGATCTGTTAACATTTTTGCATTTAAAAAATTAAGGTTAATAGATTTTTAAAAATTCATTTTAATTATGTTTCTATTATGAGTCAGTGTCATTATAGTAAATGAATAAAATAAAAGCTAAAGTGTAGTTAACTGAAATAAAACTCTTGAAAAAGGTTAACTGAAACTATATTTTGCACATAAACAAAACAAAATAAAAATATCCAAGAAATGTCCTTAGTTTTAGTATTTCTCAGGTTGGCTGAAATTTACCAATACAGCCGGTATTGGTACAGATCTTTATTGAGATATGGGGGTATTTATGTCATACTTATGTCACTGTGTACCAGTGTCCTTATTGTGAAATATATTCTAAGCTTCTTCTTCTTCCTGAAAATTACACTCCATATTATAATACTTAAAAAAAACTTGTAAACTTGTAAAACTTGTATATTAAAAATTAACTAAAAGTTATCAAAAAAACCGGCAATGAGTAAGTCCATACTAAAATCTAAAAAAAAAAGTTAAATACAAAACTAATAACACTTCTGGTTCTGGTTTTAACCTATTAATGTGGTCTCTCGGTTAAACAGGACATTAGCACATTCGTTACAGGAGCTTTTACATAGATTAATACACCAGTAATTGTATTATACAGTGTGTACATGTACTATTGCAATTAACCACAAGTGTGAAAATAAACTGAAAGGAATAACAGGAATGAATTTAGTGATAAACAATGAAACAAATCAGTGCTTTATATTAAAGCGCCCGCCCTTACTGTAATAATGTGACAGTCTAACGGACCATTTTGTCCAGTATGGAGGCTGCAGGCCCTCTGGTCCACTGGGTTTATAGTCTGTTTCTTGTTACTGCAGTTTAAAGGCTTCCTTCAAACGGGGCTCTTTGGCACGCTGCCTGAAAGGAGGGGTGTGTGGGACAGATGCTCCTGTGCACCTTTTCTTATGTCTCCTTTGTGGTGTCAGTACAAATTTACTAAGGATGTTGCACATATTGCACTTTTTAAAAAAAATCTAAGCGTTAAAAGATAAATTGTGTAGTTGTCCCTTTATTCTGCAAAAATGTTAAAGTTTGCTATGTTTTGCAGATGCATATGTGTAGAATAAAGACAGATGAATTTTCTCAGATCCACTTGTTAACAGGATAATCTTGAGAAGGGGGGATAAGTGAAAGTGTCTTAATTTTTCCAAAATCCCCATGACCGAATCCTTGTTCTCTTTTCCCCTCTTCTCCTCTCAGGGTTTGGCAGCACATGGCAGCTGTAACAATCTGCGCTGCTGTCACTGCCCCCTCATTCACGTTAAAATAGAAGCTTCGCTAGTTTTAGAGGGATTACAGCCCCTCTTATTCGACTAAAAAAGATCCCCCCTGCCCAGTATTGTCAGAGTTTGTAAATCCAACGAGCCTTCCTTGGGAGCAGCCTGAGGTTCCTGTATGTCTGCCCATCGGTCCGTCCCAAAAAGCAGACAGACAGGAGAGAGAGAGTTAGACGGGCTCGTCTGGATCCAGTCCTGGCCAGGGTCTGAGGAGGGCCCTGCAATGCGGCGAGAGAGCAACAGAACCACCCGTTGTGTGTGTGTGTTTGTGTATACGTGTGTGTGTTTGCGTGGGTGGGTGTGTCTCTGGAGATTTAACGGTTCTGCTCCCGTCTGACGTTGCTGGTGTGAGCAGAAGGTGAGGGAGGAATCCTGTCTCCCTCTCCCTCAGCCCCTCCTTGTGAACCAGGACTGATCAGGGGGGACTGACTACCTTTGTAAACACAACATGAAGGGGGTAAGTACCTCACCACCCCTTTGTCCTAACTCCTCCACGAGCTCACCATACATTCAGGTGCTGCCTTAGTGCTCATTAAAATCAGTAGCATTCAATCACGGTACATTATTATTCCTATGTAGTAGGTAATGGTTGATTAAGTGGCTTCCCTCTGTCACGATGGAGGGGAGAAGGGAGACTTATTGATCAGCAGTGCTGTCAGAGCCCCACATCTTCTGTAATGAGAAACAGACTCGTTGTCCTCGCACATTCTGAGCAGCAGTCACATTAATGTGAAGATTACAAATCCAAATCATGATTTCAGCTGAATGCCATGCTCACTTTATATCTGCTGAGCACAAAAAGCTACTTTTCAGTTATTTTTGAATGTCGTTTGGATTTTTGCACGATGTCTAAATAAGCAGGTAAGTTATTCGTTTAGAAATTCTCCTAATAATGCATTTGGAAAATATTTAGTTGTAATTATATATTTGGGCTAAAATAAAATTACCTTTTTTCTCCAGAAGTCCTGATCTTGAGATTCTCATGTATTTACTTTCTCCCTTCCTCTAATATTGGTTTTAATTCAAAAGATGTGGAGGATGTCAAGTTCGTCATCAACTATGACTATCCAAGCTCCTCTGAGGATTATGTCCATCGTATTGGACGTACAGCTCGCAGTACCAACAAGGGCACTGCTTACACCTTCTTCACCCCAGGAAACCTGCGACAAGCACGAGACCTTGTCCGGGTGCTGGAGGAGGCACACCAGGCCATCAATCCTAAATTACTTCAGCTTGTGGACTCGGGCCGTGGAGGAGGAGGCGGTAAGAAGGACTCTGTCACGCTCTTAAACCTCAGTCAAATCACACAAATTTTGTGTGTGAAAAGGCTATCCATAAATATTTATCATACAACAGAAGGTGCTATTTTTTATCATTTAATGATGATTAATGAGTTTTGTTACTCTGTTTTAGACTCCTAGTTCTGAAATCAGTCTTAAAACGTATTTGTTACCTGTGAATCTGTTTGTCCTGATTGTGCTTTACATATTTATACACCTTTGGTTCTAGGCTGCTGTTTAAGTTTTAATATGAAAGGCAATAGAGCACACAGGTACCTGTTCAGTATGGTCAGTGACAGTTGACTAGCCTGATTGTAGTGCAGGAAACACTACTGAAAAACTTCACACACAGCTTAGTCAAGGAAAGTCACTGCCTAGATTTAAATAAGCAAACAGTTAAGAATGTTCTATTGAATAACTACTGCAGTGATTAATATGTTTCACATGGAAGCAATGGTGAACCACGGTGTTTGAGGAAGAAATAAAAAAACAATCTTGAATGATGACCATCAGTGATAACTTAAACGTTTCAGATTGTTAAATATTATCAGTAGAACTCACAGTAAACTCATAAGATTGGGGTGAAACACCTGTGTGGCCTTAAGAAAACCACTCGTCAGTGATGCTAACTGGAAAGAAGGCATCCCTCATGAAACGATGCCCCCATAATGATTAGTGTCTTCATATAAGCTTGTAGGGTTAGTGTTTCGATCTGGGGTTCCTGTGGTGGTCAAATTTAGGTTCAGCAATATTAAGTTCCTAAAAATGAGGTCAGTTGACTACCTAAATATGTCAGATTACCTGTTTTTCCTAACAATGGATATTTTCCTATTTGTGTACTCTTAACATGATAATGCCTGGATTTATCAGGCTGAAAGTGTGCTTCAGGCGACATTATTCTCACACATGGATTGGCCACCACAGGTTGGCCTTCTATTCTTTCGCTTAATTATATTTACAAAGTTATTACTCTGTATTTTTTTTTTACTTTATTATATTCTATTTCATTGACTTACTTTATTTCACCTTTTTTTTTGATTTGGTGGATAAAAAACAAGAATTTTCCAGTATATTGTGTGTGTTAATGTATCTAAGTATGTTCTTACCTGAAAATTGTTGAATTGCTGTTTTTCAGGTGGAAGAATGCGTTACCGTGGCAGCAACTCCAACAACCCGAACCTGATGTACCAGGAAGAGTGTGATCGTCGTATGCGCTCCAGCGGCGGCGGGGGCAAAGACAACCGCAGCGGCTTCAACCGTGACAACCGCAACAACCGTGACGGAGACCGCTCCTCTTCTTCCTCCTACAGGGACCGAAGCCGGGATCACCGAAACAACTACAACTCAGGCTCGGATCAGTACCAGAGCTACAACAGTGGGGGAGGTGGCGGCGGAAGTGGCGGCAGCTACAGCTCTCGCAGTGGAAGCCAGGCCGGGAGCGTCGGAGGTCAGGATCAGACGAGCCAACCGCAGGGTCAGTTTGGCCAGGCTCCTCCTCCACTATCAGGGGGCCTGCAGCCCCTAATGGCTCAGCAGTTTGCTCCACCACAGCCCCCACTCATGGGCTTCATGGGGCAACCGCCGTACCCGTTTCCTTCGCCTCCCCCTCCTCCCCCAGGCCTGCCACCTCCCAGGAAGTAAACTGAACAAGCACCGAGTTCCTTTGTGCTACTTGTGCATCCACAGGTTACCTTTGTGGGCTTTTTAAAAACTCTTGAAATCATGTAGAGGCAGGGGTTTCAAAGGCATATGTGTAAGGAGGTAAGGGCTTATATTTTCTATTTGTTTTGTACTTTTTAATACACCCAAAATGTGGAATTTAAATTGTCTGATAGAAAAGGAAATCTTCAAAATTTACCAAGGGTTTTCTAAAGTAGACTGCCACTGTACCTGCACCATGAACCATAAGTATTGTGTTTCTATTCCAAACAAATGCCTCAGAGGATGTGATCTACTTAAAGGATTTGATTAAAATGAAAGTGACGTTAGACTGAAGCCTCAGTATTATGTGGATCATTGGGCTGGTCTACTATAAATTCATTAATAGTCATATTCCAGGCTCATATCATTCTTGAGCGCTATATTAGTCTACACTTGTTCAGTTTGAGACATTTTGGCTAGCATTACATTTTATTTATTCTTTATATTATAGCTTTATTCTCTGAAGCAACATTGAAGTTTGTCTCTTCTCTCCAATAGTTGTCATACCAGTCAATCATTGAGTTTGTAGTGTGATCGTTGTACTAGACTCAGATTTTGTCACGCATGCTTTTCCTTTCTGCTGTCCCGTAGCATTACTAAGCACATTGTTGACTAAACTGCAGATTGTTGCTCGTTTCCCTTTTCCCCCTCAACGTGTTCGTTTTATTGCATTTTCCTAAATAAATCAAACCAATAAAGTGTTTCCTACTTTTCAAATGATTAATCAAGCGTGTACACCTGGTTACTTCCCTGTTAAGATGACCTTCACTATATTATTGTAGTACATTCTCAGGATTATGCACGTTTTCTTTTCTTTTTTTTGATCAGTAAATGCATATTGGTGGGGATGGAAGTTGACTTCTGTTTACAGTTGGTGCACAAAATTATGACTAACATGGACATGGGTTACAAGGAATGTGCTACATGCAGTTTTTTTTGTAGAAAATGGTTTCTAGAAACTTCAGCTTAGTATTTATATCTGAAACAGGTTTGGTAAAGGGGGAATCCACTCTGATCTACTTATAACCATACCACAAATTGCTCTCTCGGTTTTAGCATTTACTTATTCCTTTTTGTTAAAAACGTGCAATTAGCTGTGGCAATAATAACAAATCTTAGCTGGCCTATTAATACCCAAACCTAGCAGTTCTCAAAAGTCGGACAAAGCCACAGCATGTGGAGCATGGATGAGCCTAATAAGACTTACAGTTGTGAACTCTAGTTTTTAAAGAGTGTGCCACAAAAAGTATAATATCGACTTAATTTATTAAATTTGTTTCGAGTGGAAAGCCTCCTCCACACCTACATGTCAGTAGTAGTAGCAGAAGGGTGCCAGTTTAGCTCAGTGGGTCAGCAGCCAGCCATATGCTGCATAACCAGAGTGCAGCAGCCTGTGTTCAAGTCTTCTCCTTCACTGGTAAAGACAAAAAATTATCAAAAAAAAAAAACTATGTTTGATACCGTTATGGCAGTCCTGCTTGTCCTTTGTATTTTTATAATGCAAATCTGAATGGAATCAAATCCGTTTCAGCGTTTTTCACACCAACTACCCATAATTGATGAAATCTACCTTATTGACAAACTGCTAGAGCATCAAAACCTGGAGTGTTTATCTTTATTATTGCTTTCTTCCGTTTAATCCCAGATGTTAGCAGTAAAACTGCCTGTAGATAAATTAAAACATCAGATTTATAACATAGAACCATCTTAAAAAGGGAAAATTGCACAGTTTAACATGGGTCAGTTTATCAAATTAAATTTAATACATGTACAGCGGAATCAATATTACACAGTGAGTGATTTCTTAAATTGCCTCTTAACAGACTGTGCTCCAATCAACTCAACAGCCGTGGTTATCAGAATAATCCCATGAATTCACTTTTGTGTGTCATTTGTTTCACAAAGTCTTTCCCGGTAAGTATATGAACAAATGAAAACAAAGATCAGATCAGCCATTTGTATACATATATGTACAAAAGGAAAAAGAAAAGGTTTCATCTCAGGCACATGGCAGAATCAAACCAGATGCCAGTGACGTCACCTCAAGACCGGGTCAATCTTTGGGTCAATCAACCATATAAAGGGATAAAAAAAAAACCCCGAAAGGACCATGTAGTGTACACGGGAATGATTTCATTTGCCAAATTTAGACACAATAAGTGCATGTAAGATTAACTCAAAATCCTGAGTGTAACATAAGGTGATAAAGTGTCCCAATCTTTTAATAACACAAAAGTGCAGATATTTTTAGAGGCAGCGATTTCATTTGTGGGCCTTTTGACGCAACAGGAGAAAAAGCACCGCTGTAAATAATCTTAAAAAGCAAAAAAGTAAACAATAGTCGGTTCAGTTTCAGGGTCCTGGTATTCTCCATGCTGGCTCACAAATCCAAACTTATTGGTCCAGCCGAACAAAGCAAAGCTTTCCTTCGAGTTTTCAGTCACACCTGTGCTTTTCCTACTATGACCCGCTAACACAGCTGCTGTGAAAACAGGCGCATTCTCACAGCTTTGACACCCACACCAACCATATGTAATACCTCCAAATACATTAAAACTCAGACTATTCTTGAAAAGGAAAAAAATAAATCACATTCCAATTCATCATTGAATTAGTTACTGCATCATTACAGATCGTTATCTTCATACGCTAAACAGCTCTACCCCTTGGCTCAAATGGAAAACGTCTTCGGTGGTGTCATAAGTGGGAGATGAACGTTTGTCTTATTTTCCTCTTCAAGTTTTCATTTAAACTGGAGGCGGTTTGCTAACGCGTTGCACCAAAGCTGTGCTAAATTCCATCATTTGATAAGAAATGAATAAGAAAACAAAGAATATTCTAAATCCCAAAATGTTTTCTGGCTTTTGGTAAGATTGTTTAAAAACCTCACTTGAAACATTCAGCTGACCTAAGTGAGTATGAAGTGACAGATCTGCCATGAACGCTCAAACATCTGCTGAAATGCAGTCTCCGATCGAACATCTCCTTTAACATAAATGTCAGATATGAGCTGTTATTACATGTTAACACTTTGCAGTATGTATACTGGACAAATGCACACATTCAATTTTTAAAACATGTTTTACCAAGAGCCGCTGCACTGAATCATGTCGGCTTTATGTCGCTGCGCTGGACTGATTGTTGGACAGGAAAAGAAAAGCGATCAGCAACAACGCTCGGGAACATGGATATGATCAAAAAAGGACAAAAAGGCTGTGAACCAAGGCACGCGGTGGAAGCTGGTACCCGCAACTGCTTCCAGAGTTTGAAACCACAGAAGCGTAAAGGTCTCCGGGCCTCAGTCAGCATTGAGGGAAAGCTTCAACCTAAATGTAAAGGAAGCAGCAGATCACATGACAGGATACTGGTCCTTCACACTAAAGGTTTCCCCAAGTGTTTGGAGGTGGGAACTGGTCGACGTCACCAGATTCATCGTGAGATTTGTCCCCCAGGTTGAAAGTTAGTTTGTACCGCAAACGGACTTTCTCCTGTGACGACACAAAAGCAAACAGGTTAACTCATCAGTGATATGCAGTTTCACTCCTATCACTGTTCTTTGCTGCATTTGCACTTTTAGTATACAATCATCAACATTTCTCCTTAAAAAGGCATAGTTTATTTTGATCAGATACAGAAGGTGAGCAATATACTGCTGCAAGGAAGGTAAAAAAGAAATATATTTTAGCCACCTAAACACAATGTCAATTAAAGTGTTCCAGTTTTATTTACAGTATTTTCACAGCTTCAGACAAACACCAATTAAGCACAGGGAAGTTCTCTTTAAAGCCACCAGCCTCCTTTAATAACAGTAATTTTACCTGAGAGAACGTGGCAATTGCTGCATTCATCGGTTTGTTTGCGACTTCTGTTTTAAAACGTTAAACAGTAACCCGTGCTCTGAGATAAATGTACATTTTTTGCCAAAAGAGTCTGCCTTTAGAGCAAATAACCGCTTTAGTGTCGTGTTGCAAATGAAAGCTATCAAATTAAATGAAATTATAGCAAATTAAAGCAGTGAAAAATATTCTCAGTACACATAAAGAAACAACACAAGCTTTGCTTCTGTGACAGTAGTCCTGCCTGCTACCTCGAACTGTGGAGGGGCATGCTGACTGATCTACTGTAGATAAAACACTGACGAGTAACTGGTAAATGTATAAAATGAATAAAATGCATATTCTGACCAGAGGCGATCTCAAGCAAAGTGCAGTGTATAAACAATGCGGTTGAAGACGTAGATTACCTTGTGAGGGTTCGCTAGCAGTAAAATCTGTGTGATGGCAGCTGGAGACAAGATGGGATTGAAGGCGGGCAGCTCAGTACTGGAGGGAGGCTGAAGCTTGACTTTCATCACCTAGATAATGTACACCCATTGACACATTAAAACCTACATGCTTTCCAGCTGGCTAAAACAACAAAAGCTCTCAAATTAATAACAGAGATTGACTTAATCTCAACAAAGAAGAATTTCTGGATCAAAAGCATGAGACATGGCCATTGCTACCATCAGTACGAATTTCAGGAAACAGGAACCTACTCTGGGCACAGCTGCCTGGAAGCGGATGTTGGTAACAGGAATAGGAGCTGAAGACAGCATGGAGATGATCACCACCAGCACGTCAGGTCGTGATGGAGGGCAGTCGCGGGCAAAGGTGAACAAAACCCGGAGACTGTGCTTATCAAATACAGTGACTGGTAACAAGGTGCCTGAAATAGATTGAAAGAAATCAAAAGAAAGGATTTCAATTTATGTTACCTCCATATTAGCTCACAAAACCTTTCATGACTAAGGCTAACTTTTTGTTCCAGTGCTTACTAGGTTTGATGATTTCCAGAGGCACAGTAACATCAGCTAGAGAGATGCTGTCGTAAGTGTCAGCAGTAGGTAATGAGGCTTTGTCAGTAACTGTGAGTGTAAGATTGGAGAGCAGCACAGCATCAGACTGCTCTGAATGGATGACGGAACTGGCCCCAGGAGCAGTAGCAGAACTAGAGGTGGAGGTGGAAGTCGCAGCAGGTGTGGGCTTTGAGCTGGATTTAGCCTGGAGATCTCGTAAAGGGACTCTTGATTGAGGCTGCAGCTTATCCCTACATGAAAAAGAACAAGGACACATGTTATATGGCAGCTCTGCGCATGTCAAATTCCAACAACAGCACGTTACACTACAAAGGTGATGACAAAAGCACTTACCATTTGACCTGCTGGCTCTCTGGAGGCAGAGACTGCTGCAGCAGTGCCTTTCCCAACAGATCCAGCTCTTCCATGGCTTTAGGAGGAGCAGTAGCCCCCTCTACTGGTGGAGCCCGTGGTTTCTGAACTACAGCTGGTAGCAACACTGAAGCTGGTGCAGATTGAGTAGATACCTCTGTTATATCTGATGACTGAGAGAGAAAAACTGAGTTATTTTAGTGTAAAAGGAGATGAAGATGGCATAAAACAGAAAATTAAACCAGTGGCAGGAATCCACTGTGTAAGATCTTTACATGCTATGATTTATTTAGAACCACAGCTGGGTAACAGTAAAGTAAGTTTAAGATTTTAATAAACATGTCACACAATTTTACTGTGAGCATATTAAGTATCATCTTACTTCGCACCTGAAAAGTGTTCTGAGAGTCACCGTTTTCAGTTACATTCAGTCCTGAGAGAACAGACAACAAAAGTTAGATTACATCCAATTTAAGGTAATTTTTTTTGGAATCACTGAAGCCTTTTTAAAGGAAAAACAAAGAGCACACACTGTATACAGACACAGTCACTGCAACTGAAGACACACACACACACAAGGTATGTCCACACAGATTACATATAATGTGCTCTAACTAGAGTCACGCCCTGTTGAACATTTATGAATTTTATGAATCGAAAATGGCGAAATCAATCTTTTACATACACTACAGTCTTATACTGTACTAAGGGAAAGAGACTAGACTTGTGATCTGGCCAGCAACACATTTCTTTTCCGCTAGGTATTAGATCACATTAAAGTGTATAATTTTGTTCAAAATTTATTACAGAACATTGCATTTTATCACAGGTGACTTTTCTCATCTGTTTTTGTAATCTTAAATGAAACTGTAGGATTGTCCTCCTTATAAAGGAGAAAGGAGCAGAAATGCATGATTCTTATTTTTTTTAAAAAGTCTACTTGAAAACAGCCCAATGACCTCTGCTCTGCAGCACTTGGCATGTCAACTGACGTGACTTTCTAACATTAGCTGTAGCCATTATTCACGTTAAATGCAGAAAAACTTGACTCAAATAATGAAAAAAGTTCCAATTGTGCTGCCTAAAAACTAAATGAGCGCTAACAAAAATCTAAAAACTTTATGTTTCACTCTTTCGTATTTTCCTTAATTATGTCTATACACAGGTGTCTCTGGAAAATGAGGTCAGGATCACAGAGGAGGTCTGTCTCTGCAGGATGCTGCGCTTGAATCAGTGGAAAATAAGGCAGAATTGTGCTGAGCAGACTGGGATGTGCTTCCTGGCTTTCTAACTTTTTGTTCACAAACCACATGATTTTTCCTGCTTACCAAGTGACATGAGCTCATCATCCAAGAGGCTCAAGCCCATATTCTGAGTCAGAAGTTGCAGGCTGGAGGAGTCTGTGTTAGACGGTGCGGTGTTGGCTGATATGTTAAGGCCTGTCAGATCCACAAGTGCTGAGCTACTGTTGCCTGATTTGGAAAGAAAATACTCATTTGTGACTCAGAAACTGAGGGAGAATTAGGGTAAACTCAAATAGATGGTAAATAAGACTTTATTGCAATCTTCAGCTGTGACTTTGAAGGCACCCACCTGGTTGTAAAGACGAGTTTATGACATCTTTAGACACATCCTCTCCCTTTACGAGCTGTCGGTACTGATTAATGACCTGCGTCAAACTGTCATTGGCCTGCAAGATATCCGCTGTAAGCAGAAAACTAATCAGTAAGACAAAAATTTTACCCTTTGAGGCCTAATTTTTATCTGTTTGTATAGGTAACAATCTTACCTAAAGCTTCATCATTATCCTCAGTGTCACTCGCTAATCGGAATAGGGTAGGCCTCATCTTCTCACAGCGATTGTAGAGATCCTGCAATAAAAAATACATCATGAAACCCTAAAATCACACACCCGCTGAGCAGTACCAGTGGGAGCACGAGACCTGCAGCAGCTCTTTTTAATGTGCTGCGTCCTACAAACCTTAATGAGCTCCTGGTTGCTCTGGGAACAGCTCTCCTTATTGTAGCCCTCCAGCAGCTGGCTCAGCAGGCTGACGCTCTCCTTCACCTCCTGGATGGCATTCACTCGCTTCGACACTTTCTCCACTCGTTTTTGGTCCTAACGAAACGTTCGGTGAGATCACACAGTGCCCAAGATCAAAAGAAACTTTTGCGGACCTTAATTTTTTCACTCAATCAGGCCATGAAGGACAGATGTAATGATAATAAATAACATCTTATACCTCACGACTAATATTTAATGCCACAAAATATGAAAGTAAAGCAAGTGCACATTTTAAAACCCTATAATTAAGTCATTTAATAATGAATTTAAGTTTTATTTCACCAAAATTCATGCGTGGCATCTGATTGACTGTCATTAATCTTGATCAGTATTAGTTTTTTAATACTCTGCACAGTCATTCTCAATAATTTATTAAAACATTTAAGCCTTGATGTTTGATCATTTCACTAAAGCCATAAATATTAAATGAATACACCATCTCCATAAAAGCTGAAGAAGACCAAGTCAAACAAAGGGACATGTATGTGAGAGCACATGTTGTAAACCTCACGCAGCAAACAAAGCCGATGACTCACCTCTTGGACCATTTCCTTAATGAGCTTGTTTGCTGCTCTTAAATCTTCAGGGTGAGTGCTATTCAACAAGCGGGACAGCGTCTATAAAAACAGGATGAGACAGAAGCAGGAGAGGAAAGGAAAGAGGAAGAGAATTCTTTAAACTGCTGCTCCCCCAGTTTTTCCCAGGAGTTCAACTTTACATCATTTGATGGGAAACAAACTCGTGATGATTCTGTTGGAACAAAGCCCATCCTAGGACAGAAAATGAATGACGGATTTGTTTCTAAAACCTGAAATGTCAACTCGTTGGTGCAGGAATACACATCCATGATTTCACAAGTCTATCGAATGTGATTGGTGCGTCCTGATTACTTGTGTAATATATACACCTTGGATTTCTCCTCATCTTCAAAGATGGCACTTTTGGCTCTGGGTGGAGGGGGTGGGAGGGGCTTGTCAACGGGAAGCACAGGATCCTGCTTGACAATGCCTGGAAAAAACAAGAACACTCATTAACCTTTGAAAAATACAACATCGGTTCTATTTATAAATCACAGATAAAGAATCGCGGTCACCTTGACCTCTGTTTCAACTACGATGCCTGTGATACTACTGCTTTAATACTCTACACCCATTAAATAATTTTAAATGAGTCTTCAAATATATAAAAAAAAACAACTACAAAAAACAAGTTTAATACTAATATAATCCAGGAATTTATGACAGCTGTTGGAGGGGAAAGTCTGTTTCTGCAATCAGACTGGGTTCAGATGACCATGACTAAGGACATCGGTCTCATGCTTGTGCTAGAAAGGAGAACTGACACATTCTCCCTACTAATCAAAAAGAATGGGGAACCAAAAAATACATTAACACTAAAAAAGGGGGGAACTAAAAACATCCATAAAACATGTACGATGAACTAATGTGCAACCACGGAGAACAATAGACTGTTAAAGGGGGCCTATTATTTTTCATTCTTCAAACAGGTGGAGTAGCTTTGCATGATTAACAGTTCAAAATAATGACATTTTATGTTATGTTGGACCTCAATACAGCCCTATGTCCTCTACCTTTAGGCCCACCTTCCCTTCAAACTTTTTCTGGTATTCCACACGTCAGAAACCAAAAGAATCCATCGACCCACAAGCCACATTTTTTTTAAACATGATTAAAACTAGAATTAAAGTCAAATAACAGTCAGAATCATAAGAAAACACTTATTTGTTCTCAAGAAAAGGATCTTTAATTCAGCCTAATTTTACTCTTTGCAATCTGCAGTTTGAGAAACACTGCACCTTTTTCCTGACTGGCTGCCTCTCACAAACAAAAGGCCTGAACAGCAGACAGGAAGGGCTGCTGTGACAACCATTATTAAAGACATCTGTGTCACCAACATCATACAGCATCAAGACAAGAAAAATACGGTTGAATCTGAGCTTTCACATAAGTTCATTATTTTAAACTTTGTAGAAGTCATTTGTCTTGATGGTTACACATAAAATTCTAAAACATCAGGAGAGCTCACCCTGTTTTTTCAGCATCTGATATGCTTCCAATATCTTGGTCTCATCTGGGAGTCTCACCGTCCAGCTGTAAATCATCTCTAAGACCTTCTTCTTCACTGCCTCTGGAGCTCGGGCTCCTAAATACTACAAAGAGAGGGGGAATGGGTATTAACTACTGCTAAAGAAAAACAGACTTATTCTTTCACAAATGAAAATGAAATTGGGTCAGAAGAAAGTACTTATTTGGTACAAGATTTAATATTAAAACCTTATCCAGGCTGTGTTTTCAAACAAACTGTAAACTAAATACAGCTCAATCTTTTGTGAGATTCATCAAATAGCTGTCATTTTCAGTAGTTATACTAAACTATAAAAACCTTCACATGGATCTTTGGTTACAGCCAAACTGGTGAGGCAAAACATAGAACAACAGTCGTTACCTTTGGTGAAACCACTTTGATTAGCTCATTGAGAAAGCGAAACTTCCCCACTTCACTATGAAATCGCTTTCCACAGTTCTTCATGCACGTCTCAAGAACCTGTGTTCAAAGGTTGTTGGTTTTACATTTGCACAGACATGCAGAGTTTAACATGACATCCTACAGACCTTTGCACTTGTTGATGCTGTGTGCAGGACGATCTTACCGTTAGCGCTTGCATCGCCTCCCACTCCTGAGGAGACTGAATTTTATGTGCCAGAAGTCTGGTTGCAAGCTGAGGCCTGAGAAAACAAACAAAAAGGTTTCACTACAGTGACAGACTTAGGAGGTTGTACAACACCTTAATTTAAATTTTTAGTGATATACTAAGTATAAAATTCTGGTTTTAAACACTACCAATTTTTTGAACCAACATCTGCCACTGGCATCAGCAAATTTACAGTACTGTGGAAATCTCTTGAGCCACCTCGTGTCTTTACACTTTCCTTCCAAGGAGGAAGATTTCAGTGTCATTTTTTAAAAAAGTGATCTTGAGCAGTTCTTCTTCAGGCTTTCTAAAGGTCTTTCTTTGGACATTCGGCTGCTTTTTCATTCATTTTCAGTTCAGTCCTCATACCTGAACATTTTCAGGGATGTTTTTTGTCACTTTATACTGATTTATGAATTCATGCATTAAAAAGGCACCCGACTGAGGGAATAAGCCATTCTTAAGGAAAGGAAACAAGTAGAAAAGGCTGAGGTATGCCAAATCACACAAGAACTGGACTGAAAAGCCTGTGACAACAGAGAGCAATGAATCCAAATGTAAAAGTTTTGGTTCAAATCAATACATAGAAGGTCAGGACAGCGGTACAACAGTGAGTGTTTACAGGGATCTATAATACGCAGTGGAGGCTTTGTCATGGTTTGGGGCTGCATTTATAGATCTTGTAATTATGAACACAGAAAACTATTGTCAGATTTTTATCCAACACACAGTACAATTTAGAAAGCATCTGATCAACAGTATGCCAATAATCCCAACACACTGCTAATGCAGTAAAAGCCTTCCTGGATAAAAAGAGAAAAAACAAACCCAAAAAACACACATACTATGGAAAACTATCATGGAATAGTCTGCCCAGATGCCAGACCTCAACATTATTGATGCAACGTGGGATTATCTTTACAGGGAACATCCAAAGAAGAGGCATTGAATGTTCTTCAAAAAGCATGGAGAGCTGTTCCTGATAACTAAAGAAGAGCAACAGTATCTCTCTTCTTTAGTCATCAAGCCTGTATAGAAGAATAAAGGTGGTCACTTTCAACCACGTTGGAATTCTACGAACTTTGTTTTTTTTTTTCTCTTGTATATTGCATTTCCATTTATTTCTGCATATTTTAATAACTCCCTACACCCGCTTCCCATTTTCCTGCCAAATATAAAGAAATTAGGGGTGGCTCAAGACTTCCGAAGTGCTCCAAGTAAAATTATTTAAAGCCAATATAGACATTTCACCATTAAATCCCTGCATCCCTAAAATTAATTAAAAATGTCACATACAAGCAAACTGTTAAAAAATGCATTACAATCCTTTAAATCAATACTACTCTAAAAAACTGAAAGCAAAGGGACACAAGTTGTCAGGATGATAATGTCAACCGCTGGTACACCACGTTAGTCTCCATTTCAGTGTGAAATTGTGAAACAAATGAATCATCATCGACTCACCCTTCCGGTTCATTTTCGAGCTGATCACAGAATCCCTTTATTGAGTCCCAGTCAATTTCCTTATTCAGAGGATTGGTGGCCTTATCTGTGTAAAATTGAAAACAAACAAACATATCCTCAACTTGCTTTAAATGCTTGGCGTGTTTTTGAATTTCAGACCTGAAAACTGGGACAGAACCACTTTAAATCGGATTGTTATTTGTAGATCTGTGAAGGCGGTCAAACCTGTCGCTTTACACCTGACTCTGTGCAGCAGCTGTGGCCTGTGAGCGTGTGCAATATGTAAATCAGCTCTCTTGCTTGGAGCAGATGAAGAGGGTGGCTCGCTTTTGGAGACGTGTGTCAGATTATAGCCCAGGTGTGACAGGTTTCCTGCTAAACTTGGTCCTCAAGGAAACAACCAGAAGCTAACTAGTTGCTTGATTTTTAGCCTTCAGCTGAGCGTTACTGACACCTTTAAATTTAAATGTCACCTTTCTGTAGTATCACTGAGCTAAAGCGGACAACAGTAAACTACCTTTAAACTCATAATGAAGCAACTATGAAACCGTATATAACTGTTTGAGTTTGTTCCTCATCGCCAGCTGCACTTTTTAATTTAATGGCTTTCGCTGACTCCTCTCTGCTCCCGGGGGAGGAAGCTATAAGCGTCAGCGAAAAATTCACAATGACTAAATATGTCGATGTACCTCAGGGGCATTTCGGTTATCTATCCACGTTCAAAACCTAATCGAGTATTGTAATAAATTGCTAACTTACTGATGCGAGACTGCAGACTGGCCTCATCTGGAGGCGCCGCCGCCGCCATCTTTCAAGAATTCTAAACAAGAAGCAAGCTATCGCGAGACTTTTGTAACATATCGCGCGAATAGCGAAACATTTCAAGGGCTTTGAGAAGATCTCATCAAACAGCGGTGGGAAAGATACTACAGCTCAGCTGAACTCAGATCATTAACAACTAATTTTATTATTGGCGATTAATAAAGTTTTCGGATTCTGGTGGTGAAAAAACATGTGCCAAACACAAATCCATTTATCTAATTGACTGTGATAACAATTTCATATTTTCATATTCTTTTCCCTACACAGGTTCGAGGACGTTCCAGGTGAACACGCGCGGTGAGTTACAGCCAGCGAGGAGTCACGCAGTTTTTGCGTGCATGTCTGTGCTCGTGGACATTTGTGAGCAGAAACACTTATTATTAAATTATGCACTTACACTCAGAGTTAGAAATGAAATATTTGTATTAGAGGGAAGGAGTATAACAAACTATAAATTAAGCTAATTTGCACGTTTTTATTCTGCTTTTCTAATCAAAAAATTGTTAATGCAAGAAAAATATCCAAATATTAACAGGAAAATCTCAAACCAAACTCTTACCACCCCTCTGTAAAATCAATATTTAATATCAATGACTTACATGAAATACAGTTAAGTAATAAAATGAAAGAAAACAAGTGAGCACTACTGCATATAAACCCGACTAGATACATACACATATACACTTGTGCTAACAATTCAAGAAACATTTGGTATATTTTATATCCCCCCTCTGTCCTTTTCTCCGGATCCTTGTAGTACTTTGGTAGTAGTATTGTGGTCTTAGGAGCTGATGTGTCAGTGGAAATGAAAACAGCTAAACTGTGACAGCAAAATGTTAAGAATACATATTCTTACCCAAGGTGGCATGCTGTGGCTTTTACAGAAATGCAAGCGGAGATGATCACCTCAATTTTTAGAAGCACTCCTTTAATAAAAGTAGCAATGAAACCACCTTACTACACATGAATCTGTATTATTGGCAAATTGCTCTTAAAGTATCAAGCGTATTCTGCAGAACACATTGTTCCCCATCGGTGTTATACGCTTATAAGGTTGGTCTGAATTTAAATGCTTCATATGCTGTTTGAGCTACAGCAGGGGTCCCCAATCCCAGTCCAAGAGGGCTGGTTTCCTGCAGGTTTTAGATGTGTCCTTGATGCACCACAGCTGATTTAAATGGATAAATTACCTTCTCAACACGTCTTGAAGTTCTCCAGAGGCCTGGTAACGAACTAATCATGTGATTCAGGTGTGTTGACCCAGGGTGAGATCTAAAACCTGCAGGGACACCGGCCCTCGCGGACTGGGATTGGGGACCCCTGATCTACAGTAATGTATTATATTCTAAAATGATGCTAAATGATAAAAATGAAGGTGTTGGCAAAACAGCTGGTTAAACTATCTTCAGCTAAAAACCTTCTGCTAAAGTAGACAGTGAATAATTTTTTTTTGTAAATGTGTTTTTATATTTATATATATTAATTATTATATTGATGAATGAATTCATTACTGCCATTGTTTGTATTGGCAAAATTTAGTAGATTACAGGTGGAGGTGGTCAACAAGTACAAGTACCTCGGGCTGTGGGTGGACAACAAACTAGACTGGTCATGCAACACAGAGCACCTGTATAAAAAAGCCCAAAGCCGACTGTACTTCCTCAGGAGGCTGAGGTCTTTTAACATCTGCAGGAAGCTCCTGAGGATGTTTTACCAGTCGGTGGTTGCTGGAGTACTTTTCTATGCTGTGGTGTGCTGGGGGAGCAGCACAGCAAAGAAGGACTCATCCAGGCTGGAGAAACTGATCAGGAAGGCTAGCTCTGTGGTCGGCATGAAGCTGGACACTCTGGTGACAGTGGCAGAGAAAAGGACACTAAAGAAACTGCTGGATATTATGGACAATGCTGGGCATCCTCTGCACACGGCCATTAACAACCAGAAGAGTCTGTTCAGTGACAGGTTGCTTCTCCCAAATATATATATATATATAATATTCTGTAACTCTGTAACTTCTGTCGGTGCTGTGCTTTTTTGGAAACCGAATTTCCCAGAGGAACCCACCCGAGGGATTAATAAAGTTTTATCTTATCTTATCTTACCAATATATGTGGACAGCCCGTTCTCATTCCCGACGTGTAACATACCGACCATTAGTCGCGCTCCAAGGTGTCCCACAGACACGTGAAAGGTAACCTTCCGCATCCATTTGATACGCGCCGGATTGTGGATGATATCCAATAGAATGACGCTCCCGGTGTAATACACGTTCCAGCTGTGTATTCCAGCCATAACCCTAACCTTAATCCTAACCCGTATCATAACCTAATCGTGTTAGATAGTGTTTTCCAAAGCAATTACAGTAAAATAAACATACACGTGTAGATTGATTCGAAATGGTTCTCATGTTTCCTCATTTTTCCGAACAAGTAACATAGGGACATGTTGGGTGGCCAAAAGCGTAACATACTGACGATTTGTCACCTAGTGTAACATTTTACACTTTGAGAGTGAGAACGTGCTGATGTGGATTCTTAATATGAAATTATAGTTTACATACAAATATCCTTATAGTCTGAAAATTACAGTACAAATATCCTGTCACATTTGATCTCTGTGAGGTCAGAGGTCAAATTTACAAATGAATACCTCTTATCTGTGACCTACTCCTACATAAGGTTTGTGTAATCAGAGTAAAACGTCTGTGCAATGTTTTAATACAATAGTTGCTACTAAAATCGTTGATTTTTGAAAAGAATGACAAACAAACACGTTCAGTCTAAGCTGAAAATGTATACATTTGTGTGACAATGAAAACACGCACAATTCACAATATAATCTTTTTTGGATCTTTTTATTGATGAAAAATACATTTAGAGTGCCCAATACGATAAGTTGTGTATTAGATGGCACAAAACAAAACCCCAATAATTTGACAATTCCCTCTGAGCAAGCACTAGGCGACGGTGGGGAGTAAAAACTTCCTTTTAACAGGGAGAAAACTCCGGCAGAACCAGGCTCAGTGAGGAACGGCCATCTGCCTCGACCGGTCAAGGGTTTTTAAAATGACTCGATTAGATGTTAAATAAATTGAAACTGAAAATGCTACGTCCAGATGAACAAAATCTACTTTTAGGGATTTACAAAACACTAACCAAGTATTTTCTGCCTGCGATCCATACAGCATGACCCGCAGAGAGAAAGAAGCTTGTAATGAAATGTTCACTTTCCAATACAGTGATGGCATGCTCCTTGAAAACCTTTACAATTACATCATCTGTATGTTTGTGGCCTAATTCCATGAATGTCAGTATGACATCTGGCTCTTTCCATTTCTCTATTAAAGAGCTGTAAATCATATCACTGAGGAACATCACATTGTCGATTTTGATTTTTTTAAGTCTAGGCCAGAGTTTTATGAATAGCCGTTGGGTGATGGCATCAACTTTTTCAGTACAGCAAGGTGAACTGGCATTGTTAATAACACGTGTCACCACCTTCTTGATAGAGGTTTCCACAGATAACCTGTAATTTTCAGCCTCTTCAGCATCACACAGGGCTGGATTCTGCATAGTGTCGATCAGGTGATTTTTAATGATATCGACCGTCAGTTTTCTCAACACTGGGTCCTCGTCGTTCAGTAACATCAGTAAATGTTTTTCTTTACAGAATGTTTTCTGACGTAGCTCTTGGTAAATGGCCCTGTCGAGATCTTTCAGTTTTTTTTTATGTATATGCAGATCTTTGATCCTGTTGTCAGACAACACGTGTTTTAACAGGTGCCTGTGGAGTTTTTTAGAAGGTTTGTAGTGCGAATTCTTCGCAGCCCGTGTGAGCACAGCATCAATGAGTGCGCTCACACATTCTTCTTCATCATCATCATAATCGCTGACAGTAATGCCAGATGATGATTTTTTCTCCACTATTTGAAATATATTACATTTAAATTCTTCTAAAAGTGTTTGAGAAATGGCTTTAGTTTGTTCGTCCTCGTCATCCTCGGCTCTAACGCACCACGAGAAGAACCTTGCCAGTAGGTTTTTACGGAAGAGGTGATCTTCAAATATGGAAATGATCACCTCTAGGTACGGCTGACCTACGGCTAGCGCAATGATCACGAGATCAGGGCTAATGTCCAGCCGTTTTTTGATGTCTTTAAAAATCCCCTTTTCAAGTTTTTTAATCCCCCTTTGTGTGATTTTGAGAGGCTTTTGCTCAACTTGTGCCCACAGAGCTGTGAAGAGGCGCTGCTGAATCATGTCAGACGGCGACACCTTTGCCTCTTTGGAGGCACGTGTAATAACAGCATTTATTAGCTCTTTAACGAGCAGCTGTTCTTCTGACACTGGAGGTTCCTGGAGAACAACTGACTCTGGATCCCCCGGATTCTGATGCTGGTTGCACGACTGAGGGCAGCACACACAGTGCTTCGATTTCCCCTCGTCGCTCTGTAAAATGTTTGCGCCAGGGACGACACTACATTCAGAGTCATCTGCAGTGGCGCAGCTTTGAATCGCATCGGTCGTTTCAATGGCAGAATTCATATTTTCAAATGATATAAGTTTTTACAATCTGGACTTGATGAGTTTGTGTCTTAGACATTAATCTCTCTTACTCCCTCTTACTAAACTTACCTTGTGACTAACCCTGTGCAAAGGCTTCTATTTATAGACTTTGACCAAGGTGATGTCACACAAGACATGAAAGGATCAAAGGGATTCTAGCGCTAAGCCCCGCCCACATCCGATATGACGGCGACGTGACGTTACCCTAGCGACCACAATGGCGATCCTCAGTTGTTGGGATTGAGTGAAACTTGTTTGGATTCAAACATGTAGCCTGCTGGTCCACTGCTGTAACCCACAGCAAATACTGTTAAAATCCTTCCTTTAAAGTTAGAATGCCAAGCGACCCCCCCTCCGACCCTCACCCACTGTGTTGTTGTCGGGTTTACGGCTGGTAAGCTATGCTAATTTAACTGTTTATGTAGCTTCACTCATTCACCTGCAGACACAGACGGCTATCAGAATGGTCACACGTCGGTATATTACTGGTAGCATTATAAAGTGTTGATATGCATGAATACTTTCTTCGTTTCTGATGAAATTCTACCAGAGTCTGTGTTAATGACAGGGCTGGGGGGATTAGTCCTGTACAAAGAGGTCAACACGGCCCCACAAATGAACTGTTTACTAGTAAGCTTTGACAACTATAAGTAAAATTAAGTCAAAATCAGTGAAATATTAATGAAATATTTTAAAAATGCTACATTCGTACCCACATTTCAGTAACAATAAAGCTCAAATTTAGTGCATCGGCAGTAACAGATGTAACTAGACTGACTGAGTACATTGGGGCTCAATGGCTGATGGAGACTGACACATATCCCAGTGATTTTAGAGAAGATCCATCTATGCAAGTCAGTGTCTGGTATTGACTTGGGATCACTACTTGGTCATTGGGTCTCCAGCTGGCCGTGTCTGCAACCGAATATAATCCAGGCTTTAGCTTTCAAATTTCGAAGTCAAATTCTTGGTTTAACCTTAAAAGCTTTGAATGGCAAAATAAGCTTGTATATGGGAAATGGAATATCAACCAAAAAAACAACAACAACAAACCCCTCATTACAAAAACGTTATAAATTGATTTGCATGTCATTGAGTGAAATAAGTATTTGATCAAAAGATGATTTTATATTTGGTGGAGAAACCCTTGTTGGGGTGCACAGCAGTAAGACGTTTCTTAAAGTTAGTCACCAGGTTTGCACAAATCTCAGGAGTGATTTTGGCACACTCCTATTTACAGACTGTCTTAAAATCCTTTAGGTTTCTTGGCTTTCAATTGGCAACTTGAAGCTTCAGCTCCTTCTACAAATTTTCCATAACACTGTAGTCTGCAGACTGGCTAGGCCACTCCATCACCTCAGTATGCTTCTTCTTTAACCATCCTTTTGTTGCCTTGGTGCTCTATTATGACCCACGTGGACAGATGTTTATCTCCAGTTGACTGGACACAGCTGATCTGTTTGAGCCAGAATTCTGGCAGGACTGTGGAGTTTCAAATCCCTAACTCACTCAATTCATTACATTGATTAAATGTGTTTTCTGGATTTTTGGTTGATGTTCTGTAATTTTCCATTGAAATTAAACTACAATAGAATATAGACACTGTTCATTTCTTTGTAAATAAGAAAGCTTACAACAAATTTAGGGGCTCAAATAGCTATTTCCCCCACTGTAGGAGGCAGCAACCCTGTATTATACAAGTTACCTGAGGAGGGCAGCAATGCGGGGATGATGCATGTCTCCGTCGACTCCAATACAAGAAGAAGACAGCAGCCCCTGAATGGGTGTAGCACCCCCTGTTGGGCGATAAGAGCAGGGAGAGAAACGGGATATTGTAGGTTGGCAGCTTGGCCAGGCTGTCAGTGTTTTAATCAGCGCTGTTCGGCTGGAGTTGCACTTCCTGTGCGGGATTTTTATTTTTTCATAGGTTACTTTTAATTGTATTGGTACATAAATGATGGCGTCGCGGGCAACGGACTAAAGAGACTTTTTTTTAAACCAGTCTTTTAGCCGTTGTAGTCACTGCACTTACAAACAAAAGCCTAGTGCGGATCTTGCGGTCCTTCACAGAGGAAATTCTGCACCTGCTTCGACTGAAACTGCATCACTGCGTGAAACAACAGTTTACACATATACAGCAAACCTGCAAAGTGGGGCCAAACAGCAAGCCACTGCAGCCAGTTAGCTAACTCGGCTACGTCAAGAACTTTTGAGGGCGAGCTCCTGTTATCAGCTCGGGAAATCAGCCGTGTTTTTTCACTCATTCCGCAGTAACCGCAGTCTGAATAACCGCACACGGGAGGTAAACTTCACACGGTGCTTGCTGCAGTTGGTAAAGTTGGGCATCGTCCAGCTAGCTCCTAAGACATGCTCGTTTTTTTCCAATGTGACTCAGTGGCTGCTCATGAAGGTAACGTATCGGCAGCTCGGGTGTTGCCTGGCCGTCGTCGCTTTCTCTGTCCCGTCAACAAATAAAGGTCGATCAATCCAAGTTCACCACCTTCCCCATCGGATTTGTCTGTAGTATGATGGGATCTCTGAAGGCTCTCCAGGAGTGGTGTCGGATACAGTGTGAGAACTACAACGATGTGCAAATTAAGGACATGTCTACGTCCTTTCGAGACGGGCTGGCGTTTTGTGCCATTATTCATCGCTTCAGACCAGATCTGATGTAAGTAACCACAAGTGTAACATAAACGCTACTGTAAAATGAAGTTAGAAGCAGGTTAAGTTAACGGTAAGGTTAATCTGTGGTACACTGGTTCTTTTTTGTGTAGGAGCTGCCTCCGTTGAAAGGTATACTGGTTTTTGAGGCGTGACAGGCTGCTAACTGTTTTCTTTTGTGACTGAATTGAGGTTCAGAATTACTAAGGGTAACTCATCCATTCAAAACACCAATGTAGAACAAAACCTGTCAGGACAGAGCTATCTGAACTCATCTGTGCTCTAAAGAAGAGCTGTCAGACTCCTTAAACTCAAAGGCCATATACACGTACAGCCCAGTTTGATCTCAAGTAAAACCATTACGTAATAACATATAACTTAAGTTTTATAATCTTAATAACTACACTGGACCATATTCAAAACTATTAAAAATGGAGACGAAACCACGAACCCAAGTGGGAAAAACAATCCTTACCCCATTCATTTTAAAATAAGCCAACCAACCATTTTTTCTGTCATGTAATTAGTGATCTGTGATTGCTTAAGGAACATGTGTAATCCCACAGTATCATTATAAGCTACTTGAAGTCTGTGTAACTTTTTTTGTTACAGAGACTGGTACAGTATGAGACATGTTCACTCTATCCATACTTGCAAAAGAGGGCGTGTGCTTGTGCATACACCATACATCATTTTCTATAATTATCTCCATCATCTGTCATTTCATCTGTAATAGAATGCCCAGGATATTTTTACTTTAATGGAATCTGTACGATTGTTATGAGACTGTTTGAAATCAGGAAATCTTAGATATTTGTCTTCTTTGCTTCTGTAAATCATGACAGCATTCTTACAGACACTTTGTGTGGTATCCTGTTTTGTACCATAAACAGGACATGTGGTAAACTGCCCCTGTAGACCAGCACTGCTAGAACTAAATACCACAAGATCATATGCATACATAATGTGGTTCACTAGAGTACGGTCATGCATCCCACTTCTCCAACAGAAAATGTTCCAGTGCAACTCACAGCAGAAAGTCATATGCAAAACCACATGGCAAGGTTTTGTGACTAAACTAGAATAATATTTTTTGCCTTTATGATTCAAACAACTTGTACTTTTTAACTTTCCATACATTTTCACATTTACTGCTCCCATGTAGTAATGATGGCATTGCTACAGTAGGAGTAGTGTTGTAGGTTAAAGACAAAAATCCAGTTATTAATGCTTTAACTGCAGTGAAATTAGATGTTTTCATTGTATTTAAGTAAAAATCTAAAAGCACCATACTAACATACCTAAGTATGGCAGTGTTATCTTGGAAGACACGGTTCATTTTTCAACTCTGTTTTAATTATATTTTGTCACAGCCACTTAAAGAAAAAAAGCCTCCTGTAATGTTGTGAGTTCTGCGATGTGAGCGAGTGTCCAATGTGGCGTGTCAAAGTCATCCTGACAAGCGACGCTCTGTCTGTAACAACACTTCCCTTCTGTGTTTCACACCTACACACTGAGTACAGAGGTTACCACAAAACACCACAGCGTGTATATGTGATTTACAAGGGTTGGGTATAGGGAGGAGGACATGATGACTCGCCATCTTTTTAGTAGAGATTCAAAACAGTAATTTTGTTTTTCACTTGAGTGACAGTGAGCCACCTTTAGCCACCTGTACAAATGACAGCCTGAAACTTTACAGTGCACACAAGCTATCCTGTTTTTGTTTAACGTATGCTGCTGTACACTAAATGTGAATGTGTTTATTTAATTTTTTTCTCTTCAATCAGAATTCACACAATACAATGGTGTGCCTTGAGAAAAGTCCAGATTTCTTGGAGATTTTGTGGCAACTATAAGTTATTAAAAACAAAACCCAGGAAAACTTGCTAGGCATGTGATGCGAGTATGACTGTATTAAACCACAGAAGCACTCTGTCTTCAATTAAATTTTATTGAGTTTATTCTTTGGGAAAATTGGCTTAAAAAATAAGAAAAGTCTTCACTGGTGTTTCTGAAAAACACAAAATCAGTCAGGATGGTAACCTACCAACACTGATGGTATGCTGTATAACCACTGAAGGTGCTACAAAAAAAAGCAGAAGCCCCACAGATGAGCGATTAGCAAGCGTTTTTACAAAAGAAGCGAATCATAGAGATGATAAACCCTTTGCCCAGTTTGACATTTCTGACCATAAAGCCCGTCTTTCAAGGGCAACTGCCAGTCCATAGTGGTCATCAGTGCCCTACCTGCAGACAGGGGTGATAAAAAGGACTTTCATGCTTCAAGAGACCTGTGAGCATCAGAAAGCTGAGAGCTAACTGTCACAGGTTACTGGAAATGGTCATACGCCATAAGAGTTCCTGAGTGAGCCAGAGACAAAGGCAGGTTCTTCCATAGATTCACCTATGAAAGCCTTGAATTTGAATTCCTGAGGTAGGGCAAAGGCACACCAATGTACAGGAAAAGAGGGAACTTGATTTATAACATCAGGGGAAAAAATGAACTATGGATGCTTCGTTGTTCTGAACAGATTGTTATGAAGGGCTAGAATTTTCCCACAGACTGCAGTAAAATGTACCGTTAACCACGTGTCATCCCAGTGTCCTTTGAAGAAAACAGGCAAAATGTGGTCTGATAAATGATTTTGGACAGTAAGCATGTGGCTCGTGCTGTTCATCTCTCAGGTGAGCAAACTGGACTGAATGGAAGCAGAGCAAACTTTCACTTAAACAGTGAAGTGGACTTTATCTGCATAAACAGCACAGCAGTAATGCTGAAAGTACAGGAATTAGACAAATCCTAAACTCTGCAAACTGGGAGCTTTCAAGCTTTGCCTCTTTAATTTGTGTCCCAGCATGCCTCGCTGTTCAGCTTTCTTTCTAGCTGCAGCGGCCCTGCTGAACTCCCTCTGATCCAGACAGACAGCCCGTCAGACTAATCTGCGGCTGAGACCTCTGCCTGTCGAACTGGATTTAGCTCTAATGCATGTGCAGGTCATTTGTAGTAGAAGTGCTGCCCTTTACTCTGCAGCCACTGAAGCTTCATTGAAAAATGGCACACTGATGCAGATGAGACTTGGATGGCCTTATCGTCCTTTGGATGACGACTCCTGTCAGTCAGACCAGTGGAGATGGAGTAGATGTGGAGCCCCAGAAGTCATTCATGGCAAAGTTAATGGAAGTGCACATAAAGTGTCTTTTTAAAACTTGTATTTAAATAAAATTCTGTTAATTTATTGCTGCTTTTGTTTTATATTTTTAAAATCTCTAACTCATTTGATGTCTCACCTGCTCCTTGATTAGTGCTTAATTATTCACTGTCATAACATCAGACAATCTTATTCTGCAAAGCTTTTCCAACTGACTAAACCAGATTTAGCGGATGTACTGGTTCAAGCCAGGTTTTGATCATGTGGATTGTCATTACCGCCTCTCTCTCGCTCTCTCTCTCTCTCTCTCTCTCGCTCTCTCACCTAAAATAAACCTTGGAGTGAGACTCTGAGTCATTGTGGATTAGATGTGCATGCTGATCACACACAGCATTTCACCGTCCCAGTCAGTTCTTTTTTTTCTTTTTTCTGTGAGGTATGAAAATGTAAAATCTTTGTTATTTTTGAGTTACTGCACTTTTTATTTTGGCAATGTCTGTTATGCTGACACGGGGGACTCGGGCTGACACAGCCCTGATATTAAAGTTGCTGCTCGGTGCGTTTGTGGCCACGGGAATTAGATTAGAGAGAACAGAGGTCACTTTGTGTGGCTCCAACACGGAGCTCATTCACAGGATTTTGCCTTCTTGAAAGTTCCACATGGTTTCCACAAGCACTCATTGGGTTCATGGTGGGTTTTTCTTATTTTTCCCCCTGCCATACTGTTGTGTCTAAGACCACTGCACACATTTACTTATGCACATTCATCCCACAGCTCCTCAGACATTTTTTCCAGTTTTACTGCAGGATGTTTACTGGTGAGAAACTGGCTTTAGATCCCTGCTCTGGGCATTTTAGAGCAGAGCCTTGTAATTATCGGCCCATCGCTCCTGCTGCTTCTTTCTTTTTGCTCTGGCATCAGGCATCATTTAAGGCCGGTTTTTGAGATTGTCAGCAGTGGTAGGTGGGAGCTGTAACCGCTCACCACTGCAGTTTGTTATGCTGTCAGGCAAATAATAGCTTATAATCTATTTAGATTATAGCTTATAGTCTATAATATGAGTGCAAATAGTTGAGCAAGTTGTATGTAGAAACAGGGCTGCTATAGAACTATGCTGGCTGCCTTATCTTCAGCCTTATCCTAAATGTTGTTGTAACCTTTTTCTGTCATTGCAGAGATTTTGGCTCACTGACTAAGGAGAATGTCTATGAGAACAACCGCCTGGTGAGTCACGTTTACAACTATATGTTTTGTACACACGTTGTTCTGTGTTGAATGATGTCATTTTGAAACCTGAGTCATTTGGAAATCCCTAGCTTATGTGTAGCCAGAAACATATTATGTGTTTGACTCCTCATAGATGTTGTGGGTGTAAGTGGAGTGTGTGCGTGATGTGAAGACAGACTCTTACTCAATTCTGCTGAAGGGCAGAGAGTCAGAGGGAGGAAGCCAGAGCACTCTGTGTCAGAAAAAACTAAATTCTTGACATAAGCCTGTGGAGAAACCATGAAGTGAAGCTTTTCAGTGCAAAAGTGCAGAGTTTGCAGCTTTGTAAAGCAGTACATCAAATACAGCCTAAAACTTTAAAAATCTGATTTCCTTGACTGTTTTTTTTCCACATGGCTTTGAAGCCAGGAGAACATTGAGGGTTGAAATGGAAGTCTCCTTTCAGTCTGAGCTCAGCTTTGGCAGTTCTTTGTTGTTGTTTTAATGTTTTGTTTTTCAATTCCTGCAGCGTTAGGAGAAGTGAGAAGCTTATAAAGAATTCTTATAAAGGAAGAAAGTAATTGTCACGTCTAGTCTGGAGTGAATATTATGTGGAAAGCATTCTGTTTGATTGACCATGTAAGATCAATTTGTAAGTTTCATGAGTGTATTTGGGGTTGATTGTCTCCTGGAATGACTTTTGAGTCCCCTTTCATGTAGGAGGTGCTGATAGACTCACTAAATGCTGAATCACTGTTTAGATGTTACTGCTGTCACATGGAGACTCAAGCTAGGAGCTCCTACTGTGCAGGTTTCAAGTTATTGTTAACCTTTAGAATCACTGTGGATTACATTACATTGGTAGCAAATGTCAATGTTGCAGACATTTTCTTTTTTTTTTCTTTTTATTGTGTTACACAATTTTTTCAGGTTTTTGATGATGCCTGGTGAGGGTTGATGTGTCACTTGGGTGACACTTTAGGTCACAGACTTTAGAGTGGTCTGTTTAGGAAAGTCATAGATGACAGGGTGACGAGAATTCGAGCCAGAAGGAAGCTGCAGACTTTTTGTGTCACCTCATTTTTGTCATTCATCCAGTGCACCCAGTTTTTGTCTCTGTTTTTAGATTCAAATCCAAAAATAAAACGTTAGGAGTATTTGTCATGGTGAGCCACAGATTTTTCAGCACGAGGTGGAAACTACTTTAGCTTCCCTCAAGTAGCTGTTTTGGTTGTTGGGTTGCCACTACAGAAATAACTATATTGGTTTCACTTCACTCGCTCACCATGCTCAAAAAAATAACAAAAAATAAAAAATCCTAGGCCTTACAAAGTGTAAAATGCAAGAGAAAAGTCTTCCTGACCCGATTTGGGCTGAAAAGTGTTAAAAGATCCATCACTTGGATAGTATCTGACTCAAGGCCTCTGCAGCATTAAATCTCACTACTCTGAGTCTGCTAGCTGTGGATCACTGCAAAGAATCACCATGTACTCATGTGAAGTGGATAACTGCAATAAAATCAATACCTATAATAGCATAATAATAATGATGATAATAATAAATAGATATTAAATGTTACTGAGCAGCACACAGTATTAATGATACATGACGTGTTTGGAGGCAGCTGCCGACCAAGATGGTGTGTGTGTGTGTGTGTGTGTGTGTGTGTGTGTGTGTGTGTGTGTGTGTGTGTGTGTGTGTGTGTGTGTGTGTGTGTGTGTGTGTGTGTGTGTGTGTGTGTGTGTGTGTGTGTGTGTGTGTGTGTGTGTGTGTGTGTGTTCGTGTTCATAAGGTTTCTCAATTTAACTATCTAATAGTAGGTGTGGGGAGGTTAAGACTGGTTTTTAGAAACCACATGTTTGGGGATTTTTAGATTTAGTTTCACTTTAATTGTGATGTGCAGCATTTGTAGGCCTTGTTGTTTCAGAACCGTGCTGGTATGTTGTTATGTAATGCTGTTTGCAGTATCATTTCTTCACTGGAATTTTTTTCTCACTGCTGGTTTTTCTCAAAGGAATAAATGTAAACATCATGCAAACGGCGGATTGTTTTTTTTGTTTTTTTCACTGCATACTTTCTCACACACATCCAGTCAAGCTTTTCCACTTGTTTTGGTTTTATTTATTTCGGCTTGAGATAAGATTTCTCCTGCAGGCTCAGTGCAGTGAGGGGATTTATTTTTTTGTAGGTGCTTAAAGCATTGAAAGGTTAACCACTAATCATTTCCATTCTCCTGAATAATACAGAGACCACACTCCCACAAGTTTCCACTACAACTCCTAATAATAAAGAAATGAAATACTGATAGAAGTCATACCAAGATACCACATTAGGTTTCAACAACAGAACAAGCTGAGTTGTTACCAAATTTGTGCTTATCAAGGTTTTTATCTTTAATAACAAAGAGGTCAGTTTACCTCGCTCTTACTCAAGTTTTGCCTTGTATCTAAGCTCACTGGTTCCTGTCTCATTGCCAACATCTCTTTTTGTTTCCTGCTCTTTCTACTTCCTTTCCCCTTATCCTCTTTTCCTCATTGAAAGGCGTTTGAAGTGGCTGAGACTGAACTGGGGATTCCAGCCCTGTTGGACCCAGAAGACATGGTGTCTATGAAAGTGCCTGACCGGCTTAGCATCATCACATACGTGTCCCAGTATTACAACTTCTTCAACAACAAGTCTCAGGGTGCGTGCAACTGTGTGAATTCTGTCACATACACATGTATAATCTTTTACTTGTTAATGTATATGCTATTACAGACTCAGTAAGCTTTTTTTTTCAGTGATATATTTTAGGTATGAGTGTTTCCTGCAGAGATGTTTTGCATTTGTGACAAACTGCGGTAAATGTGATTATATAAAAGCTGTCTCTCCAGTATCTTCCTTATCCCTGGATTGACTCCTTTTCCATGATCTTGAACTGCAGTTTGTCAAAGTAGTCCTTGTTCTCCTTGTTCCACTTTACCCTACTGCCTACTGGCGTTGGCCAGAGGGGCCGATGGCGCGATATGGCAGCCTCGCTTCTGTCAGTCTGCCCCAGGGCAGCTGTGGCAACCGTAGCTTGCCTCCACCAGTGTGTGAATGCGAGAGTGAATGAATAGTGGCATTGTAAAGCGCTTTGGGTGCCTTGAAAAGCGCTATATAAATCCAATCCATTATTATTATTATTATTATTTGCAGCCTCGGTGAGCTCAGTGTTGTGACACATACACCAGTTCTTTATCTGCAGCAGGTTTTGGTTTCCCTCCAGCATGAAACAGCTTGTCAGAGCATATCAGAGATTACTATCCCCAGCTGCACTCAAAGATGCTGGACTATGACTCTGACGGGTTTAAAAAACAAAAGACAGTAAAGGAAAAAACAAACTAGAATGTATGTTGGGTTGGTTTAAAAAAATATTCCAGAGTTTTGTTTTTATGCACTACTGTAGCAATCATCAAAGGAAAAAGTAAATCTTTTTTTAATTGGATGTCGGTTTAGTCTCTCTTGTCTTCACCTTCAACTCTTAAGTGCTGTGATTGGGTCATATCATCATCATCATCATCATCATCCACTTTCTTTGCTGCCTATGCCAGTGAACAAAGAGCAAACACATTCAGTGTTTGATAACTTGAATAAATGAAAAAGAGGGGGGAAACCACAGATGCAACTTGGTCAACTTTACCAATAGGGAGACATGAACCTAGAGGGTTGGGGCCAGTACCTGGGTATATTTGTCACTTTAATTTAGTGGTGCCATTCATGAAAAGTCTCACTTCATTTCTCATTTCATCATAACTCAGAAGAAACTGGACTGCACAACAGCTTAAATTTTGGGTGTGATAATAATGTATACAAGAAATTAGCCATTAACTGGCTTCCCCTTGTTTCTCTACCACAGCAAACCCTCCTTGTATGAAGAGGCTCAGTACTGCTGGTCTCAATGAGCCAGCCCAGAAAAGGCCTGTAACTCCTCTGGAAGATAAGACTGAGGTAAGTATATAAGACTTGGCACCAGGAGAAGCGTTTTATTCTTTTATCTGTTTGGGAATATTAGGCCTAATTAACGTCTAGGAGCTTGACATGGTGTCTACTAGAGTTTGCATGGTAGCAAGCTGTAGATCACTCAAAATACTTTGATTATGATGGCCTGTTATGGAGTGGATAATCCCACTGAAATGACATTTGAAGCCTTGAAAGATTTAACAATCATTTTGCATGTACTATGTGGAGTTATTACATCGTGTAAATCTGCTATTTTTACTACAAAAGTGTAGAATATCCAAATATGGATTTTTATGTCAACTTCCTTATGTGAGCTATGTGTTGCACAGCAGGGGAAAAAGCTCAACAATGGCGGTAGAATAAGTCTATAAAGATAGCCTCTGTATCCTGTCTCTCTTTTCTTTCGCATGCCCTTCAACACCTTTCCTCCATCCCGTACTCCCATGTACTGCTTTTCTCCTCATCACTCCCCCACTTGCCCTTCCTCCCTTCTTCAGATGGAAATTCATTCCACTCCCTCCTCTTCCTGTTCTCCGTCCTCACATCTCACCCCCCCTCCGCTCTCTGGTCCTGAGCCTAGGCAGTAGGGTGGGGGTGGGAGGGTGGGCTTGGAGGTGAAAGAGAACTGTTAGGTCAGTCTTTCTTAACAGTCTCCTATGGATAAAAGACTAACAGTTGTAGTTTCTTAACACTGTGTGCCAAGTTTTGAAATATGCTGCTTCTAACCCCTATATTTACTTAACACCTAGAAAAAAACAAACAAAAAAAAATGCAATATCTCAGTCCTAAAGAGTAACTGTATCCCAAATGTGTGACTCCCAGAGCCACTAACCAAAGCTGTTTGGATTGTTTTTTACTAATAAACATCTTTTTATCATTTCATTCTTTTGATTTTTTTTTTTAAACACACTTTTTTAATCAATCAAATTATGTTTTCACTTGAACTCCAAAAAGATAAGATAACCAAGTAGATGTAGCTAGCTAAACAGAATGAACAATCCACATCCTCAAATCCTGACTCCGTATATGATCTCCCCCCTCCCCCATTACTCTCCATCTTCCCCCTTCCCCTGATGTCTCCTCCCTGTCCCCCTTCCTGCGAACAACATCCCCGGTCGCATGTACTTGCCGATCCAGTCCGTGCAGACAGGCACCGAAGCGGTTGCGGCAGTCAAGCGGAGCACTCTCAGCAGCACCTGCGCCGCCTGCCAGAAACACGTCCACCTGGTGCAGAGGTTTTTGGTGGACGGCAAGCTCTACCATCGCAACTGTTTCAAGTGAGCGCTCCCTTTCTACTCATTTCTCGTGTTGTGCGTCCTCACCTCCTCTCCTCAAGGCTTACTCCCTCCCTCTGGGTATGGCCGCCAAACAATTTAAAAACTTGATAAAACAAGACCCGAATTATTGAGTCAAGCTGTGACAGAGGATATTGTGCACTATCGGGTGATGGATTCAGATTTGTGTGTGAGTAAGACGCTTGAACTGGATGCTTTATCTTTTTGTTTTAAAAGAAATTGTCAATTAGAAAACATTTATTACAACTTATTACACATTTATAACATATTATAACAGTTATTACTATTTGTATTTGCCATTGCATTACTTTTTATTTTTTATTTCTTTTAATATCAGTAAATTCCCCTTAGCTATTTGTTTATAAATCTTTTTGTTTTGATTACTTTCAGTAATAGTTACTATGATATGGGTGCTATTTTTCTGATTGAAGATGCAAGAAGTTCAGCTTTTCAAAGAGCTGGTCACATATTTTTGGTGGACACAACAGTTAATATTTCACCCTGAGTTGTAGCAGCTGCACATAGGCTTCACACTACAGCTAAAATTAGCTATCGTGTCAGAACAGGTGTGTCCGGTTTCCTGTGACATCGTGAGAAAGAAATGTTTATGTTTCACCTGTTGAACATTTTCAATTCATGTATCTACTGTAGGTGGTGTTTGGTATACATTACTAATGCGTGAATCCTTTTTGCAAACAGGTCACAAAAAACAACTGTTTATTTTTCGTCACACTTCCTGTTTTTGTTTCTTTGTTTTCTCAGGTGCACTGAGTGTCACAGGACACTGCTTCATGGATCCTACAAATTAGAAAGCAACTCTGGGGCACTTGTCTGTGCACATCACCTTAATAGGAATGCTTTATCCAACCAGAATGGCCAGCCCGATCTTAGTAAGAGACCAGCGTCGGGACAGTCTGCTAGGACCGGTCGCAGCACAGTTCCTCACACGGCGCCCTCTGATGGCTGCCAGGCAAAGACTCCAGTACAGGAAACGAACGATTCTGACGTTCCAGCCGATGACTCAGTCACGGTCGCTCCCGTTACAACAAGCAAAGACGGTTTAGAAAAAACAAATGAAGACAGTACCAGCGAAGCAGAGGAGAAACCACGATCTGCCACACCTCCCAACCCTTTCGATGAGAGCGACGATGAAGAGGAGGAGGGAGAGAAAGAAGAAGAAGAAACTCAAACACCAGCCAAACACACAGCAAATGGAGACCTCCCTTCTACACCTCACGTTGAGGTTACCGGTCGGCCAGTGCCTGCACCCCGCCGGGTTTCTGATCCCATCCCTCCACCTCGCCCTGTGCCACGGGCTCGACTCTCCCGCACAGCAGACGGTCCTGCAGTCGGTAAGTAGTTTTTGCACAGTAAGTTTCTAAAAATAGCAGAATCATTTGTTTATAGTCATGCTCAACGCTTTTCCTAATATCACAGGTGAAACTCAGAAGCTTCCACTTCCTCCCAAACCCAGAGGAAGGTCACAGTCTCCTGCAAGGTAGCTGAATTTATCTTAAATGCCATTTCACGTTCGTTAATCACACCTCCATAGTGTTTGTCATGTTGTTGCAGTGTGTGCTGTAATTGTTTAACCCTCCATGCTTCCATGTGGATGTACTTTGTTGTCTTCCTCTGTGTGACCCTCCCTTCCATCACTATCTGTGTTTCACTGTTCAGTGGCACCCATAAACCCAAAGACCCACCTTGGCTCGCACTGGTTCAGTCAGAACCCAAGAAGAAGAAAGCACCAGCCCCTCCCCCTCCCCCTGCTGGACTGGCAACACCTCCAAACACAGGCTCTTTGTCCTCTCTCAAAGGGGAGGGCTCCAGACCCAGCACGCCCCCCCAGTCCTCCAACCCGTTCGAGGACGACGACGACGAAAATAACGAGGGAAATGGGGAAGAAGGGAGTGAGGGAGGAGCACCTCCAGCTACGGTGGTGTCTAGTCACCCATGGTACAGCATCACTCAGGCAGCAGACGCAGTGGGTGCAGACACTCCCACTAATAAACGAAGTTCATCCCGCTCTGTCAGTCCTGCAAGCACCAAGAGCAAGAAACGGCCTGCACCTCGTGCTCCTCGGCCACCCACCGGTAACCAAGGTCAGTTTTATCAGAACCACAAACACCAAGAGCATCCCCTTTGTGCTTTACAAGTATCAAACAGTAACTTAACTATTTGATGTTTTATCAAATGTTTGTAAAGAAATTACAGAAAGAAACATAGGTCATTTTCTTTAGTGTCACCTGATTCAGTGGGTTTCTAAACTCAGTGTAAACAGCTGAGAAATTTGAAGTTTATAGATGAAAACACCAATATGACTGTGCAGTTAAACTGAATGAAAGCAGAGTCCCTTATGAAACATGGCTGTGCCCAAAATTATGCACTAGGATTGACTTTTTCAGGGGGCATACTCTTTATATCACTTATCCATATTTTTGTAATTTATCAGTACTTGACTCATCGTGAATGAGGTCATTTCGCTATGGAAATGTGCTTCTAACTTGTAACACAGCTCTCAGGAAGTGATTGATGATGAGCTAACTAGTGTGTCTGGAAAAGACAGATGCGTCTAAATATGCTGAACAATAGTAGAGACACTGAACACGCAGTGCATGGTACTTTTCATAGTAACATAAGGGTCACCATTCAGAGCCATCCTGGTAATGTATTCGGGCAGATATGTGCAACTACTGACAAAGTGTTTGTCGTTGATTGGCTCTGCAAGGGGTGCAAGCACTATTGTGCAACAGAATTTCCTCAGTTTATTTGTTCACTCTCTATTTATGTCTCTAGTTAAACTGCCAGGTATATGGAGTTACATGTAACAGGACAAAAGTAAATTCATATTTGATTTTCAGTTGCAAAGCCTGATCGTCATTGATCAAGACTGAAGTTTACAACCCAGTGATTTATAATATTGTGCCTTACTTTCCATTTTATCCATTTAATAGATAAAAAGCACATTTGTCCAACTTTGAGCATCCAATCTTCAAAAATGTGTGCAGTATAGAAGTGTGAAGTGTGTGTGCTGTTGTTAGTCACTTTAATCCTAGATTAGTTTGTCTGATGTAAAATTAAACAACCTCTAATTTAACAGACAAGTTGTCACTTCAAAAGAGGTGAGCGGAAACTATGTACACAGCTGATAAAAATAGTAATAATAAAAAAAATTATTCTAAAGAGTCACAGACTAAAAATAGTTGAAAAGAGATGTGTTGCTAATAGATGCTAAAAATAATGTGTTTTCTTTCCCCTTATCCTCGCTTTATTCCAACATTTCAAACTACTTTATTCCTCTTGAATTTCTTCTGTCCCTGCTGTTTTTTTTTTTAATTATTTCAAAAACTTTTCTCTTCTTCAGCTCTCTCTCATTCTCAGTCCTCCTCTTGCTCCCCCTCTCCAGCTCTCAGTACAGAGAGTTTGTCTTCAGGCTCAGACTACAGCTCCTCTCAGCTCCCTTTAGCTGGCGGTGGCAGCAGCGACCAGGAACACAACTTCACCAAAAGCGTCTCCGAGCCTTCCATCTGCTCACCGAACGACTCCAAGCCTTCCCCTTCTTCCTCCTCGACTGAGCATCTCCGTCAGCCTTCTCCAAGCCCCGCCCCTTCTCCAGTACCAGCAAATGCCAGCTCAGCTCCAGCCACTCCACAGACCAGTCGCAACCCAGTGACTAAGGCTCCTCGACCTCCACCACCACGACCCAGCAACCCCAGCCCACTGGCCTCAGAGGCCACCCAGTCACAAAACAAGGTAATGGCGCCACCTCCAAACAGAAGACAATTTATATATCAATACACTTTGCACATACTAAAAATCCAACTGCATCTTTTCTCTTTTTAGCGGATATGTAAAGAGAACCCCTTCAACCGAAAAGCTTCGCCCTCTCCTGCCAATTCTAAAACCAGACCGCCAAAAGGCCCCCGTCCTGCTAGACCCCCGGCTCCCGGTCATGGCTTCCCACTTATTAAACGCAAGGTAAATAACCCCCCAAAATAAAAACGGACTAATTAAAAACAGAAATAAACCCGACAGAAATGACATCATCACTTAAGAGTAAAACAGATGAAGTAGTAGTCATGTGATTCAAACATCCTTCCAGGTGCAGTCAGATCAATACATCCCAGTTGAGGACATCCATGGGGAGATGAGTCAGCTGGAGAAGCAGCTGGATGAGCTGGAGCAGAGGGGAGTGGAGCTGGAGAAGAAGCTCAGAGACAATCCAAACGGTATCACATTACAGCACTTTAAGTCCAGTGAAGACCAGCTTTCTGTTCTTTTTGTTTTGTTTTTTTAAAATAGTCATTTCTAAGTAATAAAAGCAAATCTGCTTCTCTGTCAGAAATGACAGGAGTACTAATATTTGTTATTCACCCTTTCTTCATTTAGATGAAGATGAGGAGCACTTGTTGGTGGACTGGTTCACCCTAATTCATGATAAACACCTTCTTGTCCGACGGGAAGCTGAGCTGGTCTACACGTAAGATATAAATTTTACAGTTTTGGAACGTCATGGCTGGTTTTATTTTTACATATAAACCCTGTAGACAGATGCTCAGAATAGTAAGCGTGAAGTTATATTTTTGAACTTATTGTTGGTTAATGTGTTGCTCTCTGCAGGGCGAAGCAGCAGAACCTGGAGGAGAGGCAGGCTGATGTGGAGTACGAGTTGAGGTGTCTTCTCAACAAACCAGGTATTTGAGACATTTCCATCTGTATAATAACTGGGTTAGAACGTTATCCAGACTGGCCTTTCTCACATGTAAAGGAAGGTAAAAACCATTAAATGCCCAATCCAGTTTCATTTCAGTGGCTCCCAGTAACTATATTCTGTAAAATTATTGTTTACATTATTGAAGTACTCAAAGAACTTAAAAAAAAAAATCAATCTTCAGTTTGAATTATTAAGAATCTCTTGGTTAGTTTGTGCAATGAATGAAATGTCAGTATCTCCAGCACTCCAAGACTTATTAATCAGGACTCCCTGCTGACCTGACAGGATGGTGGATGTGCATTTAGTTTATAGTGAATGCTGCTCTGCTTTTGCATCAATAATTTATAAACCTTGTGAACACCTACAACGTGTACGTAATTGAAATAAAACAACAGATTAAATTATTAATCATGCTCTGCTTCTTCCATTTCTTCTTTCCTCTCATCAGAGAAAGACTGGACCGAGGATGACAAGAGTCGGGAGCAGGAGCTGATGGCTGAGCTGGTTACCATCATTGAACAGCGCAACCAAATAGTCAACAGCATGGACGAGGACAGGCAGAGGTAATCGAGTACAGACAGTTCATGTGCATCTGTGTTGTGTAGAGACTGGCAGGAGTCTAACTGTGGTTCTGTCACAGGGAGGAAGAAGAGGACAAACTTATGGAAGAGATGCTGAAGAAAAAAGGTGCGATGATGTTTCATTAGATTCATGAAGGCACTCTTTTCCTTCCTTTAAATTTTTAATGCAGTTTTATTTCTTATTTTAATCCTCATCAGACTTTCAGAAGGATCCAGACAGCGATCACCAGAAGAAAAAAGGGGCAAAGTTTAAACCCATCAAGGTGCTCAAGCGTCTGAGCCATAAAGGAGAACCGGGAAAGAGTCCCAGCCCGCGTAAGGAGAAGAGCTGAACAGCAGAGGACACGTCTAGCTCAAGAGGATATTTGAAGGACTACTATTTTAAGAAGACTAAAGAATTTTGATAGAAGATTATGACATCTCCTCAAACAGTTTTTAAGCACCAAGACTCATTCAGTGACTATTTTCAGTTGCCTTTTAGTGTCTGACAGCAAGTGCTTTAAAAAGTTTAGGCTCTGAATATTCAAACTAGTGGCATGTTGGGTGGGTTTCTGTATTACTGCACTGATTACTTTTTGCTTTAACATCCCTGCATTGCACAGTGACTCTGCTCTATAGGCCTTCAGCAAAGATGTGATATGTCAGCTTACGTTGATCCCTGATATCCTTGAGTTTTTAGTTTTACTTACACCCTCTTGAGTAGTGGTCTCCTTTGCTCCTTCAAAGGTGCACGTATTTGAGGTTTTATATCATGTTTGGGTTGAGCCCATGGTACTAGTAGCAATAAGTTTGTCTTTTTTGTTGTTTTTTTCCCCGATGAAACTTGCTTGAAACTGCAGCATCTACTCTTGAAAAGCTCAATCAAAGACTTCTAGCTGCTATATATACACATATATTTTATTTGTGTTTGTGTGTATTTTAGTTTCTTCAGTAGTAGTTTTACAATTGTGTTGGTGCTTGTCATCAAAGCATTACACAAACATAGATATAGTATTTATAAGTGGGTTAGACTGGAGGAGAAAATTAGACGAGTAACGAACTGCAGACAAAAAACAAACTGCCGGTTAGTTTTAAACGGGACTTATTCATTTTCCAAGGAAAAGCAGGATAGGTGTCCTTTTATTATGGAAGGTAACAGATGCAATATTGAATTTCAGAAGAAGAAAATATACAGTATTTTATCAACTGTAGCAAAAGCCCAGTTTATAACGGTTTTAACTATCGAAGGATGGACCTGAGGTATGCAATCATTAATTTATATTTTACTATGCCTTTTTGTGCGTGTGTGTTTTGCCTTAGTTTATATCGAGTGCCATTTATTTTATTGCATACATCGTTAGTTCGAGCTAATGTAAACGCGTTTACTCATTCTGTTCGTGTTCTCGTCTCTTAGATGATGTATTTGTCTTGTGTGGCTGTGTCTGTTGTCTGTTTCTGCTCTGTGCCTAACTTCCTGTCCAGCTGAAACAAAGGGCTTCTGTGCCACCACATTTTTGTCATCTTGTACATTGTCCTAAAACGGCAGCAGGACTGTGTGAAATACTGACACTGGGAGGCAGAGGAATAAAAGAAATTCACACAGTTGGGTAGATGTGTGTTGTATTCACTGGCGTGCGCGTGTGTCTCTGCTCTGACTGAAGGTATGTCGCTTGCTTGAAGAGAAGCAGACCGCCCGGTCAAAGACAACAGTCAGTCTTCTTTGTTGGCTGCATTTTCTGTCCTCTCTGCGTTTGTATCAGATGTGGGAACGTGGGATTTTTCCATTATCTCCAATTCTCGTAATTTCTGTTATTAGAGCCAGGATACATTTAAGTGAATCTGATCATATCTTAGTTCAATTTAAACTGCTACTGATCTGTCTCGTCACTGAAAAAAAAAAAAAAAAAAAAAAAAAAAAAAAAATATATATATATATATATATATATATATATATATATATATATATATATATATATATATATATATATATATATATATATATATATATATATATATATATATATATATTTTATTAAAATACAATACTAAATGAACATAATAGTGGCTGAAAGCACGTTTACCTGAGATATCTCAGTGTTGATGATGTTGATATAATCTTTCTCCTGACCCAGGGAGGCCATGTCTTCCAGAAACTGTTGTCTTTCCTGTATTTCATTCAGAACTGCAGGAAAAACAGAACGTGTTCTTACTCTGAAGGTCAGTGAGCACATTGATCTTGTCATAAGGCTCAGAAAATATTCCCTACAAAAACAAATTTCCGTTTTTCAAATGTATCTTTTGTTGCACTAAAAACACCCCAAGGTTCCATGCACTTCTATTACAATCTAGAAGGCAGACATTTCTGGAGCTGAAATCTACAAAACAACTCCCAATAAAAGAATTTAGATTGATAAACAGCGCTACAGGCAAGAGGAAAAATTGGGGGTTAAACTGTCCCTTTAAGATTCAAATATGATGCTGGTGTAACCGCTCCACCTCATTGTTTTGCTCTGCAGTCAGCCTCACCTTCCTGATAGCGATCCATCTTCTTTGGTATTTCTGAGCTCTGATGTTGAGGAGGCTTCTGAGAAGATCCCGCTCCGGGCTGCTCGGTCCCATGTGCAAAGATGTTCTGAAGCTTCCTCTTCTCTTTCTCTAGGTCTCCTTGGGTGACATGAAGAAAAAGTTCCGAAAAACAGAGCCTGACTTTTTCTCAGAGTGCAGAAAATGGAATAAATGAAGAAAAGGAAAGAAATGGGGAAAATTGAAGGGATCGATGACATGCAATATACACATAAAATGAAATTTATGTCAGTTTCAAGAACGTACGTGTTGGACCAGGACGAAACTTTTCTCTCTCGTAGCTGTTCCCAGACCGACATGCCTTGGCAGTGCGTTTCTGAGTGTGGACTGGCCAGTGTTTCTGGACAGATTTACCAGGAGAAGACTGTGCCGGATCAGAGGTGAAAGGCAAAGCTGTTTCATCTGAAGGAGAAAATTTTACAGCAGCAAAAGTTTTTTGTTTACAAAAAATGAAGCGTTGCTAATTGTGGATGCTTTTTTTCAAACCCCATATTTGAAGTGTGGGACTCTTCCCGACAAGCTTTGCATGATTCACAGTTTAAAGAAACTGAACAGTGAACTGGGCTAGGCCGAGGTTCTCGATCATTTGACAGGGGTACAGAGTATAAACATAGCTTCTCCACACTAGAAGGAGTCAGCTGAGGAAGATTGGGCATCTGAATAGGACGGAGAGGTGTTTTGGTAGTGTCTGGGAAGAGACCCGGAACAGACAAGCTATGGACATTGTGTCACTTGGCTTGCCAGGGAATGCCTTGGAATAAGAGGTGGTGGCTGGGAGGAGGCAGATCTGGGCATCTCTGCCTAGATCTCTGTCCCCCAATCCAGACCCTGGGTGTCTGCTCCTTACAAACAGATTTGAACAGCAGGTGGGAGTTACAACGTGAACCACATAATTTAGGCAACCATATCAGGTACACCTGCTCTCAGCACATCATGCCCGAGTGTTAAATCAATCTGAAGTCCAATAGTAACAGTATATGGCACCATAAGGGCCAAAATCATGATGGTATTTAGCAACAGGTCATATGTACAGAGTGGAATATTGTTATTAACTTACAACTATATCTTAAGTATAAATATAAGAAAATACTCCATGAGACAGTATCAGACCTTTAACAAACTTACTCTTTGGCTGATTGTTGATCTGTTTTCTCTTGAGGCTGGTGACCCTTGATTCCTGCTTCAACACTGAGCACAGAAACAGAACAATAAGAGTACACAGCACAGTCCTCAGCAACGGTAAATGAAACACAGACACAGCTCTATAGCGGGATCATAAATTCTGAGACCATGCTGAAAATCTCTCATATCTTCATAAAATTTGAGGACATGCAAAATGAAGAACAAATGTTCTGACCACGAAAAGCTCACATGGTGTGTTTACAGGACTGACAATGACACTGAAGTGCCTCACACTCAGAGTGAAAGACGCTGGTGGGTATATTCAAATCTGGAAACCCCAACTTCCCTCTGACCCAGGACAATTTATCTGAGGTTTTAACTCCAACATGCCTGAAACCTTTGGAGGAACTGCTTGAAGACGTAGTAAGTAATTCAAAACTATCAACACATCAAGGTTGAACAAAGCTGGGCAGTCTGTGGCGGGCTGATTCCAGCCTGTCAACACTGTATTTCTAGTTCAAACTGCTGCACTGATATCATCATGTATGCATGCTAGAATATGCTAGAGCAAAATTTAAGGTTTTTATTAATGTTTCTTTAGTGAGCTCAGATTTTTTGGAGCACAGCTTACATCTCAGCATGTCCTGGGTCTCCTTGCTGAACTGTGTGGCTCTGGGGCTGTTCCACAATCCCCTGCTAGCTGAAGCCTGTGAGGAAGTTTCCATCTGCAAACTAAAACACACAAATTACAACCCAGAAAACCATTGTTTTAGTTCAATTTATGATGCTGTTATTCCTGAATTTAACGTGAACTTCATCGCTGTGATCTATGAATGACTTCAACACGACCTAAAGCTTCGGAAAAAAACCCGTTAATCTACGAGACAAATATTGTAACTAAATATTATATTAATAATCTAATATTAAACACTAATAACATTATTAAAGCTTACCTCGTTGTTTTTTAATGAAAGGCCAGTCTTTAAAAAAGGAGACCAACTTCAAACTCAGGAAGACGGCAGTAACACTATGTTGCTATAGCAACTAAATAACAAAAGCCCTGTTTTAACTCACTGAAATATGTTTTTAAAAAAAGGAAAAAAAGAGGGAAAGACAGAAAATTATTACTATAAGACTCCACGTTTTTAAAATCTTTTTTAAAAGATATTTTACGCTTACCAATGGTTTCAAGACAGTGGTGCAGTGTCAACTATGGCCACTAGAGGGAGACAGATTATTATTTTTTATTACCGTTTTAATGGCTTCCATCAGTTATTGATTTTATTTTCATTTATTTTAGTTTTGTCACCAAGAGTCTATTAAACATTTTTTATTCTGTTAAAATATATATACAGAGAGGAAGTCAGGAATTACTAGCTAATTAATAGCTAAATACCATTTTTATAGAACAAAACACTCATATGGATCCCTAAGATATTGACATTATATCATCAAAACTACAAGGGATTTCAAAAAAATAATTAAGAGTAACGCAAACTAATTACCAATCGTGAGACTCAAACAAATGCATTTTCAGTCAATGCCTTTGAAAGTGACAAATAAACAGCCTAAATTGAACTTGTTTAATAGAATAGAATAGAATGGCCCTTTATTGTCATTGTACATGTACGATTCAATGTGTCTATAAAGCAGTCGATCATTGCATATTTTTTCAACCTGCATAGTGAATGTCTTATGTGTAGTCGTCACTCGGAAGACTCTCAAGAGAGAGTCTTTATCAGTGGCGGGCAAGTCATCGGGGGTCAGCAGCAGTCAGGGCATCATTATCTGTGGAAATACAGCAGTCTGCATTTGCTGAATGTCTGCAGATAAACAGCAGCCCGAATATAATCACCTTTCACACATAGGTCTTCTCAGAAGTCACACGTCCTCGCTGGGAATACAGACACAACCTGTGTGCACAAGTGTGTTAAACTGTAAGCAGCAAAAACAGAAGAAGAGGTTCACTTTCTGCTGTAGAGTCAAACAATTAAAATTACTACATATCCATTATTTGTTTTAGTATATGTTTATATGCCAGTCACCTGTTTTTAGGTATTTACACAATCATATTAAAAGTATGCAAGCTGCTTTTTCAAATCATGTATGCTTTCTTTTTTCAATTAACATGTCTATCAACATTAAACGTGCATAAAACGTCTCTGTATGTGTGCCCACACAGTTTGGACTTTGTGCCAAAGCGTGCTTAAATAGATAGCGGCCTTTCATCTGATAACAGCCAATGATCTGTTTACTTGTGAATGAAAAATAACTGAGTGTGCGCCATTTGTCTACAGGCTTAATTTTACTGCACTTTAAAGGCATTTGTGTAGACATTCAAAAGTATGGATGGTAGTTCAGTAAACTTAGAAGATGTTTTCAGCATTATTTATCCCCTTTTTTAAAATTTATTTGCAACTATTTGCAGTGACTGTTACCATCTAATTATCATGATTTTATTATTTTGTGTATCATTTTAAAACTACTCGTTCAGTTTTGATGGAGCAGCTGTTTAATCCTGTTAAGGCTAGTGTATCATATTTGATACATTTTAGCTCTACATCATTAGCATGATTTTGTTTCCCTGAAATACCTGATGTACACTGTCAGACACGTGCAGTGCTACACAAATGCCAAATGATACAAATTAAAACTCACATACGCAAATTTATATTAATTTATTGTTTAATTTTGTAAAACAGTTTCCCCCTTTCCCTTTTTGACATATTCTACTTACAAAATAAACGTTTCCAGTGACAAATCAAAAATGTTTCTTTCGTGTTTAATGCGTAAACAGTTAACAACTATTGCTTTAATCCTCATCATCATTTGACTCCCTGTGAAGCCTTAAAAAAATGTGTGTGTTGCTATTTGATCCCAACTTTTTCCTCTGTGAAATAAACATCTGTAAAAACGTACTTTAAGAATTTTAAAAACATGAGTGTAAAATGATTGTTGAGCATATTCACGTCAGTGACCATTTCACTGATAATGATTCATCAAATTTTAGCTTTTAATTGCAGCAAAAGCGAAGGTTGTTTGGTCTTTCCTCACATGTAAAAGGTGAGAGGACAGCCTGACGCTCAATGTTTTTTCAGGTTTTATTGCTCTGAATCCCACACAACAGGAAGACAGTGTGCTGAGGTCAGATAGTAGAGTTTCTTAGGGTTTATAAATGACCGGTCTTAAAGGAACCAGAGAAGTAATTTACACGTATGCTCCACCTCCTAACGGTCAAAACCTACATGAAAACGAGAGATTTGAAGTTAGACTTGCAGCTGACAGAGATAGACAAGAGAGAGGAGGGAGAGATAGCAGGCAAGCAATGACGAAAAGGAGGCAGTTCTCTGTGGCCTGTTTGCACTGAGTGGACTGTAACTGGGATGAGAGGCCTGGTGAGCTGGAGTCTGACTTCCTGTTAGCTGAGGGTGAGGTGGGCATGTAAAAAAATAAAAAATAAAATACAGAAGTATCCAAAAGAAAAGAGAAACTTTCCTGTTCTTGTTACACCTGTTGCCATATCAGACTGCTTGATGGCTGTTACCCAGGCTGTGCTCCCTTCCTTCAGCTCCTTCTCCAACCTCTCTCACTCCACTGACAATATGAAAGTAAGTAGCATGTTCACTTCAAATATTTGATTCTTTTAGCGAAATATAGTGACTCACCTTTCATGTAGTGTGACCATTTAATATTTGTGTGTCTGCTTTTACTACAAAAGTGACGGAATAATGCTCAAAATTAAACTGCTACCAAAATGACTTGTAAGTTTTTTTGTTTGTTCTAAAGGGCTCTAAAAATATACTGCATACAGTTTCAAGATGAAGTTAAATGAAATCTTATTTACACTTGGTAGCTTTTTGTAAAATTTTGCTGTTGTTCCAATTGAGTTCACTTATTGTATTGTGGATTGTGCTGCTTTATATGAAAAAGCAATGAAATCACAATGTAAAGAAAGTCTGCAGGGAGCAAAACTGTTGGCTTAATAAATAATTTATTGAATATCTTTAATGATAGCTTTGGATTTGTATTAGAATAATACACGTGTGTGAGAGCCACCAGCATCTATTACCACAGTGGGCAGAAATTAATGCATTTTTTTTTGTTATTTCTGGCAATCTGAAAATTTTTTTTTACTATTATGTGAAAGAAACTAAACTAAATTAAATCAGTAATAAAGAACAGTGACTTTGCAAAGTCTGAAAGTTTTACAATTGAATAACAGTCATTAATAATTCAAATTTGTAACAGAACAGAGTGGAAATGTCCATAAAGATAGAAGTATGTTGAGACGGAAGCTGTTCTTTTTATACAGAACTAAAAATAATATTGTTGAAGTTCAAAAATACTCTACACTTGAGGATTTGTGGCTTTGCAGATCCATTGTGATCTACAAATTGTAATGTACATGTGATAACAGAAGTCTGTCTGCACATAGAAAAACTGAGACATATTATTGAAATTGCACATAGTTTTCTCAAACCATCTCACAGTGGTTATTACGCAACAGTTTTACTGGTCTGGTCCGTTTTAAATCAGATTAGGCGCTTTGTGGCCCTAAGCAAGAAGCTTGACTCACTGGTGCAAATGCTAAGAAAATCTACTCATTCGATGAAATTCAGCTGAATTTATTATGGGCTTATATTATTATTTGGTTATTCTGAGGTAAACAAAATAAGTAATCTAGTTTGTTTGTATATTTGGAAAATACCCTCTGTGAACATTTAAGGATGTTCTTGGTTTTCATGAGCTTAAAATTCTCTCCAACAGGTGTGTAAGTCAGATGGGTCTCTCCCTTTGGACTCCCCAAGCACTAAACTGTCACCAAAGAGCTCTGAGCAACTGCAGGTCTCTGAACAAATGGCAGAGGAGCTCCTGGATGATGACAGCCAAGCATCATGGGACATTGAGTTTCTGCTGTCAGAGTGGCGCAGCCCTTCCCCCGACCCTAGCCCCTCTCTCAACAACAGCAACCAACTGCTTCCGCAGTTTGACCCAAACACTGCATACCAAGAGACGAGTGTGCTTAAGGACCCATCAGGACAGGAGAGTCTACAGATGAACAGCGGCAGCCTCATGGCTGAGCTCATGTCCCTTGCTGAAACCACCACAGTCCAGCCAGAGCTGTACCAGCGTAGTTTTAATGACGATCAAACAGGTCGAACTTTATTTTCTAATGTGCATAATGTAAATCAGTTTGACTTCTCCCAAGGAGGAAGTGTTGAAAGACACAGCAGAGGAAGCCTCAGTAAGGTTGCATCATGGGACTTCAACCCCTACTATCACCACCACCACCAACAGCAACAGCCTCCCGTGGTGGCCATCCCTGAAAACAGGTTCATCCGACCTCAGCCTGTGACTCCTGACCCTCGACACTACCGCTACTTGCCCCACTTTAACCACACTGCCAGCCTTTACTGTGACTACAACCACAGCCAGGGGCATTTGCCCCTGCACCAGCAGCCTCTGCTGGTTGGACAACAGGTGCCCCCTAGTGGGTTGGAAGGGAAGCGTGGCAGAAGAGCTACGGGGAAAAAGAGACCAGCCATCCACAGCTGTGAATACCCCGGCTGCAGCAAGACCTACACCAAGAGCTCGCACCTCAAGGCTCACCTCCGCACCCACACAGGTAACCAACAACAGAAACAACTGATCTTAACTCATGGTTTAAATGATGCTTTTTTTAAAAACTGCTATCTGCTTTATTATCTTTTATCAGGTGAAAAGCCTTACCACTGTTCATGGGAGGGCTGCAGCTGGAAATTTGCCCGCTCGGATGAGCTGACACGTCACTACCGCAAGCACACGGGTCAGAAACCGTACCAGTGTATGCTCTGTCAGAGAGCCTTCTCTCGCTCAGACCACCTGGCTCTGCACATGAAGAGACACAACTAACGCTCTCGCATATACACAAATCTACACCTCTGCCATTATAGGACATTTTAATTAAAAAGTAGACAAATTTTGTCTGAATGTAGGACCTCAAAAGTCATCTGGTGTAGATGTTTTTGGTATACTTACAAAACAAATGAGATAGGTCTAACTCAAAATCTAATTGAAAACCCTTCAGCTTCAGAAATGATTGATATCCGTCACTTAAAGAGTGACCATTAGTAATTGCTGAAGCACTGGTAATTAGAGAAGTACTCCACAGAAAAAAGATGGAGCAGGGGACTTGCTGATAGATAATATTGGGTACCCTTTAACCATCACATCTACATATCTGAGCACAACAGTTACCATATACCTTAAATCAAAGTCCTAACTTAACCTGGCAGCATGTCAACCAGAAGAAGACAACCTTTGTAAAATAAGCATGTCTAAAGCTATAAGAGCCGCTTTTACAAACACTGTACACACTGTGGGTTTACAGACAGTGGACTTAAACACTAACAAAAGACCTAAAAGTGTTTGTAGCATTGGTTACAAGATGACACACAACAGTGTATCCAGAACTCACAGCTTACGAAGAAAGCCACGAGTGCTTATTAGCCATGCTTAATTATGTCAGCACTGAGATGATATAGTCATCTCAAATTCTGTTCCCCTTACAGGCAAAGCAAGATGAAGTACTGATATTTGGCAGATTTTGGCCAAGTGCAAATATCAATGTTTAATTTTATTTTATTTTTTTAATTCCCCCTTTTTGTGCAAGGGAAAGAAAGAATACTGCACTGCAGTATGATTTTATGTCCTTACAAAGTATCTGATAACTATAAATCTATTACACTGGGTTCTATACAGTTTAAAAGGACCACAAAACTGATGTGACACAACAGTTAAACATCATGCAGTCAGAAAGAGAAACACTGACCCATACCCATGAGCTGGTGTGTCCAAAATGGTAATAGAAATATGACTTAAATTATATGTGAAGCAAACTAATATTGGTTTATTTTTTTAAAACATATTTTTTATTTAAAAATAAGCATTTGCTAAAGCTGTAAATAATCAGTATTTTTCTGAGCTCTCTATTGTCATTAAAAAATAAGCAACATATTTATTGTCACGATCTTTTACAACAGCAGAAGATACTATATTATTTGTAAAATATTTTTGTTTCAAAAGAGCGTTGTTAGCATTGTTGTGTTAAGAATTTTTAAGATGTTTTAATTCCAACAATAAAGACTTTTAATTCTGTAAAACTGTTGGTCAGTCGAGCCTGATTTAAAAATAAATAAATAAAAAATAAATACAAATAAATCACAAAACCATAAAGCTGGGACTTCAAAATTATTGAGAAATACTATGATATTTGTCAGCAATGATATATATATTTTTTTGTTTAATGGTTTATTAGTTACTTTACTACTCTTTTTGCACAACAGGCCATGATTTATGTCCTTGTCAGTACTGCAAAACTGCATTTTTCAGTCATTAGTACATCAAACTGGACCCTCCAGTGGGCTGAATGTTTTATACCCCTGCCCTTAAATATTGTTTGCTTTACAGCAAGATTAGGAAGAATTGTCCGTTTCAAGTCATTTGGGGTTTTCAAAGAAAGTGAAAACACATTTTTCATTTTCCAAGAGAGAGAAAGCACTATGTTTGATATCAGCATTTGACCTCTAGATGTCAGTGTTCTGTTATCACGTCAGTCCTCCAGGCTGCAGGCAGGTATCAGCAGGCTGTAGGCGGCTGTGTCTGCTGTGTTTCTAATCTGGGTAAGGGTGAGGTAAGGATGGGGATCTGCTTATGTAACACGGTGCACTGATTCATCCTGATTATGTCAGATGATGGAGTTCATCATCACATTAAGAAGCTTCCTCTCCCTCCATCTAACAAATATATAGAATGTTGTGTACTGCATACCCTCAGGGAAGACAAACAGACTCACAACCTCACACACTTACCAGCATCTACAACACATGCTTAAGCATACACATTCAGCAATGAATCTGCACTGCTTTGTAAACAAAGTTATAAAAAACCACTGCTGACCTAATGTGATCCACAACAAAGCATTAATATTGACAGTATTTTTAGTTGCATAAAAGATCACAGAGATTCTGAGGCTTTGGTAAAACCTCAAAAAACAAAAACAAACCAAAAAAGAGAGAGGGTTTGGTGCATGAACATATTTTAAAATGAGAGATATTCATTTTAAAATCATTTATTGTAATTGCAAGTTTCCACTCTGTAAATGGATTTAACTTCCAGAGCATGATACTGAAGTGATGTAATTTTGTACAAAAGCCTGTTTGTAACTTTTTATAAACTTACATGGAAATACTAAGTTCTTCGACAGATTCAATAAAATCCACGAAATTCCTCTTTAATAATATGGAAGTCTGACGTACAGTTAATTTAACCCTCATGTTCTGGATTTTCTGGTATGTGAACAGGAACAGTTATATCGTTACCTCTCATGAGACCAGTTATGCAATCATACAAATGTTTTGCAGGAGCCCAACCAAGTCAAGGGTTAGTATTAGAGTTTGATCTGTACTAGCGATTAAGACTGAGCTGCTGCAGCTAGGTCCACTTTGATGTGCTACCATGGCTAAAACTGGGTTCTTAATCCTGCTAATCGGGGACAACATAATGAATGTTGAGCAGAGACGTTAACTAGCTAGTACATGCATCAACACATAAATGCCTTAATCAGAGCCTGAAATATCTACATGAAGTTAATAGTAAATGATGCCTTTTAATCTAAGAGCTAGAAAGTCCTTAAAAGGGACCTAATATGCTCATTTCCAGTTCCATAACTATGTTCTTGGACTCTATTAGGGTAGCTTTGCATGACCAACAGTTCAAAATAAACCTTATTTACCTTGTGCTTGGTCTTGGTGCAGGCCTCCCAGTTTATCATGGTCTACCATAACCTGTTTTGCCTTCCAAAAAACAGAAGGCTTGAACAGCAGGTCGGCGGGGCTTCTGTGCACACAGCCAGAGCTGTGTTCTTGAGATGAGCATTTTGGAGACTACTTGCAGATACACTTAATGCATTATTTGAAATTTTGGTCAGAATGAGGTCAGAAATGAAATGAGCAGAGCCAATGAGAACTACAGAAGCGAAATGATAAGAATTTAGTGATTCCGATTCATTATCGATTCTCTTATTCTCTTTACTTTGATAGTAAACACCATCGCTAAGCAGCATATCAAAGACATTCATGCAAATTAATGACATGTTGTGGGTCAAATGTTTGTTCATGTTGGAGGTATTTCCCCTCTTTATTGTGATCACCATTGGGGTCATTACTCAAAAAAGGTAATATATTGTACAGAACATTTTTCAGGTAGAAATAGAGGCTGCAGCCTGACTGCTCATCTGTTTGTTACCTGTTGAAGTTCAGAGTCTGACTCCTGTGCCGGGGCTGCGCTGGGTTCTTGGCTAGCTTTGTGTTAGCATGCTGTCTGTGTAGATCAGGCTTGGCCAACTCCAGGCCTCGAGGGCCAGTGTCCTGCAAGTTTTAGATCTCACCCTGGGTCTATACACCTGAATCAAATGATTAGCTCATTACCAGGCCTCTGGAGAACTTCAAGACATGTTGAGGAGGTAATTTAGCCATTTAAGTCAAGGACACATCTAAAACCTGCAGGACACCGGTCCTCGAAGCTTAGAGGTTTGGACATCACTGGTGTAGATGCTCGCAGCGAGGTGAAGTTATGTTAGCAGCATAATGCGACTGTTGTGCTTGATGTGGGGTGGCTGTAGCTCAGGTGGCAGAGCAGGTCAGCCACTAATCAGAAGGTCGGTGGTTCGATCCCAGGCTGCCTCCTGGCTGCATGCCAAATATCCTTGGGCAAGATACTAACCCCATGTTTGCCTACTGGTGGTGGTCAGAGGGCCCGGTGGCGCCAGTGTCCGGCAGCCTCGCCTCTGTCAGTGCGCCCCAGGGCAGCTGTGGCCACAATGTAGCTTGCCATCGCCAGTGTGTGAATGGGTGAATGACTGAATGTAGTGTGAAGCGCTTTGGGGTCCTTAGGGACTAGAAAAGCGCTATACAAATGCAGGCCATTTACCATGTACTGGATGCAGTTTGCACTTTACTCATCATTTTGTGCAGTAAAAATACAAGTAATGTCCATAAACACTATTTACCTCCTCAGACACACAAACTGAAATCAGCTCAAAGAACCACAAGTGCAACTGGAACTGGAAAGCAGGATCATAGTCAAGCATACTAACAGTTCCAAGGAACTGGACTACTGGAAGCCGATTCTAGATTCCTATGCCTGAAGAAATACAATGAGATATATACACTTACTGGATTGAGACTGAAAGGGTCTCAGCCAAGTAGGAGCCCCTGTTAAAAATGAACACCTTCAAGCTCAACTGAAATTTGCAGTTGCCCACATGGACAACAAATAAGACAAAGGTTGAACCATTTGTCCACAAAGACATTAGGTATGCTTCAGAAAGATCAAGGTCAAGCTTTCAAACCTAAAAATGATGCACCAACTAACAAGCTTGGGTGGTGGCATCATCATGCTCTGTAGCTATTTTACTGCCAGTTGTGCTGGTTCATTGCACAAAGTTGATGAAATAATAAAAGAGGAGATCTACCTCCAAATTCTTCAACTTTACCTTAAATCAACAGCTAGAAAGTCAAACTTGGATACAGTTGGATTTTCTAACAGGACAATAATCCCAAACACACATCAAAACTGTCATAACCAATGAGGCAGGCTGGACTCAAAATGCAAGCTAACATGAAGCTTGTGGAATGGCCTTGCCTCCATCCAGATGTGCACCAAGAAACAAACCAATTTAAGTGAACTCTAGAAATTTCGCCAAGAGACAGGTCAAATACCCAACCAGAATTATGCCACAAGCTTGCAGACAGCAACCAAAAAGATTCTGGCCATGGTGCAGCTTGCTAAGGGACACTTAACCAAGTATTCGAAGGAATGTATATGCATAAATTCAAACTTTTGCACCCAAGTTGTGAAAGAACAATTAAATAATTCAAAACCCCAAATTACCATCTCATCCATGCCCATGATAAGTGCATCTAAACTAGTGACCACAGCTGTATTAACATATAAAATATGACCAATATTAAAAAGGCCTCTTTTGGCCTTGACCGTATGTCATTACATAATCAAGGGCTCATACACTTACTCACACACTGCCATGCAAATTGCAAGGTGCAACATAAAGTGTTCTGCCATTGGAATCAAACCACCAACCCTGTCATAAGATGGAAAACCTGCTTTATCACACCGCCCTCAAGCAATCATGATAATTTTAGAGCTAATAATAATAATCTGTTCTTCACTCATACAAAAGATGTTCCACAACATCAGATAAATCACAAATATGTTAGTGATGGTCATGAGGCTCCATCTGCAGTCTATTTTAGTGCAGCGTTCAAGGGAAAGTGATTTGGGATTTAGAGGTGACACGAGGATAGAGGCTCTGGCCTGTAGTGCCCTAAAAGAACAAACAAACTCTGAAACAAATCTGCTTTCTACTTCCATGTTCTACTTCCTCCTTTCATGGTTACATAAGGTTATAGCTAACCCCTTGATTGGAGTGATCTTATCTCTGAGCATGACAAGAGTGTACTAAACAAAGACATTATTATAATGCATGTGACCAGGCCAAGGCTTAAACACCATGTGGCATAAACAATGATGGTAATGTAATGTTTTTCAGTGCATTTGATTCTTTAAGCTTATTCCACCACATTTTTTTTTCTAAATCCCCAATGCCAGGTCATTAATGGAAAAGACTCATTAAATAATTTGATTTGATTGTTTTATATAAAGAAGGATATTTTCTTCCTCCCCACCACCCACATGAACCACAGAAAACAATTTGAATGCTGCAGTGGAAGAAGGTTTACTGAGGACAGAAGCATAATTAAATCCTCCTCTTTCTTGTTGTTTCCCCCCCTAACAAGATACGTCATTTCAGTCACTTATTTAATCAAGTTAAGGAGAGGGAGAAGGAAACAGGGTAGCTTCCAGATAAGCAAGCTCACATCTGGAAGTGCCGACAGTTATATTTTAACAAGAATCAAAATGTAACTTTAGAACTCAAACCAAAAAAAACAAATACTTTCTCTATACCTGTTTTACTTGATTTCCCTCTCACATCTAAATATTGTATACTTCATTAATTGCATTTAATATATTTAATTAAGCTTTTTTCATAGTTTACATCCTTTTATATTGCTTTAAATATTGGGCAGCTTTTAAGGAGTTTGAGTCTTAATGTATTAAGACTCAAAATTATAAACTCCTTAGACAGCTGCTCTAGACTCTATTGCACAGATTCTCATATTAAGCTTCCTTGAAAATGTGCGGTCAGAAGTCAAGAAAAATTGGGACATTTTCAGACACTTAAACACTAAATTGCAGTGTTGGAAAGGTAAAACACATCATCTGAATAGTAACGCTGTCTGAACTCTGCAGTATTTGTATTTTAAATGTTATATTTGTTTTAAATGTTATATACCTATGTAGTATGTGACTTTTGTTGCCATGATGCCAGGTCTCTCTTGGAAATGAGATTTTTAATCTCAATGAGATTTTTACCTGGATAAATAAAGGATTAATAATAATAATAAATAATCAACTGTACTGCTACCCTTCATATCACTAAAATAAACATGTGGAAACATTCTCACATGCAATATACACACAGTATATTATAGAATTAATATTTTAGGATAACTGCTTCTCCAATGAGCATTTTATAAATGGATTTTCTCTGCATTATTAAACCCGCTATTTCAGGCCTCTACAACATCTGTATTTTTTATGAAAAAAATGTAGCATGATTTTGGACTGGTAACTGTCCGTATGGTATATAATATAAGGATTTCTAAACGATGACAAAGTAGTCCCACTCAGTGCGTTTGTTCTCTCTCTCATCGAATTCAGTTTGATTATTTTAAGCCAGTATGAATGTGTGGAATTATTTACTCTTTGTCTGCAGTTACACAACCTCACATAATGAGAATCTTGGCCTGCTGTCCGAGAGCAGGATGAGGATTAGAGCGCTGAAAGCCGCTGCAGCACTGAGACTGTTGAGAGGGACTGCGAGTCCAAATGAATCAAAGGAAAAGCTGGGAGAGGGAAGAGGGAGAAAGACGGAGCGGGGGTGGGGGTTATCCGCCTGATTTGAACTTGAGCATACACACACAGAGTCAAACAAGGCCACAGAACACTCTGTGCACCGGCAGTCAATTACTTTGTACCTTTGTTTTTCAAAGAGCTAATGAGGCTTTGCGTACACATGAATGCATATGCAACAGGGAGGCTTTGCTGACATAATGAGCTGCCTGTTTTTAAATTTTAATGCATGCATTTAGTATGGCAACTCGATAAAACCAGGAGACTCATAATTACAATAAAAATGGCCGCAGCAGAGGCAAAATGATCCTCTTTTAGTCTTTAGACTTTTCATTGACCTGTTACAGTTGTTTCCAACTCCAGGGTAGCTTTGCATGATTCACAGTTTATAATAATCCTTATCTTCCACTGTGCCTCCGTGCAGGTCCCTGGTTTCTGGTCAAACAACAATAAGTTTTGAAACTTAAAACCAACAGTAAAACATTACATGTAAAATAAAAAGGTCACCAGATGAGCTTGTTAAATACAGCATACTTGTTCTTTTGGAGAAATCGGTAACTAAAAGCATCCCAGATTATTTATTCTGCACTTAATGATTGTAATGCAAAACTCTAGTTTTCTCAGAAAGCTTCATATGCCCCTTATTCATTTTTTTTAACATGCTTTTGAAGAGGAAATAAATGTAATTTTTATTAGCTTTTTTTTTTTTTACTGCTTTTACATACTGCTGGTTACTTACAGTATACATAATAGTGTAAATGTGCTAACCAGCTATGTGATTTCAGTTCACTTCAATTTATTTTTATACCCGAATGTCACATGTGGAGGTTAAAAGGGCATCACAGGCATAAAAACATATCAAGCTGACAGACCTTTAAACAAAACTGTTCTCTGCATCTGCCATGTTCCTGAATGGGGACGATTCTTATCAGTACAGTAGTATTATTAAGTTAAAATGGTATTTAAATGTCAGAATAAAAAAGGGGTATCTTGAAATTACTGTCAGAGTTTGCTTCCTTAAGATTTTGAGGTAGGCTGTTCTGGAGTATGAGAGCATGAACTGCAAAAGCTAAAGTATTTAGTAGCTTATGATTTGGCAGGGGTCGTCAAACTATAAGATATAAGATGACCCAAGACTATAAGATTTTGTATCGAAGTAAAAGTATTTTAGAATCAATACTGTAAGATTCTGGAAGCCTACACTCTTTGCTAAGAGTGGACATGTGTTACTGGTTTCTAACGCTGACATTTTTATGAGTAAATTTATACTGGTGAACTCTGTGATGCTAGATCAGGTGGTTTACAAGGTTCAAATGAGGACTCAAAATGTTATTACGCGCGTTGATATTTTGCACAATATTTCAGTTACATAATCCCCGGTGCAGAGTGGACACGTCGCCAACGAAGCATGTCCACTGATGCTGGTTGATGTTATGACTTTAATCTTTAGTTCAATACACAGGGACACGGTAAGAGTCACGGTGGATCAGAGCAGGTGTTCAGAGGTGAGTGTGTATGCACACCTACACAGTCTGTGATTATAAACTCTCCTCTTTATTGGAAATTACTTTGTTCTGGCAGACATGAGAGAGTTAAAGCAAATCCATTTGGTACTGAAGAATCCAGCTGTTTTGAAAATGCAGAACACAAAGTGCTGAATTAATTCTAAAGGACACTTAACTTTAGACATTTCTCCAAAAAGCTCCATTTAAATTGGAAACAGTTTACATTACAGATTCTATATCCATCATGACTCTTGTGATGGCAGAGCTGTACCTCAGGCCTACATGGAAATGTACCAATACCTGCTGGGAAGACTACCATGGACTTTGACACTCATGTTCAGCTCCCCTTCTGTGTGAATTATAGTAATGCTTGTGACCCCTTTTATTTCATCTAGAACCACCACCAGGTTTAACATGATATAACATTTCCAGAATCCCTCAGGGGCCAGTTAACATACCAGCATGCAGACTTGCTGCTCTAACAAAGGGAAAGAGTGCTGCACATCCATCATTTAACCTTATTTACAGTTTGCTGCTCATTCAGCTCAATTTTTTTGCTCCAGCCTCCAAAACCTCCACGGTACGTTGCAGCATGCACCCCTGGATCGTATTTGCTCTGTAAAGTTCGTAGAAACATTTCCACAGTCACACTGTTGTCACCAAACCTTTGATGAAAAAACCCCCCAAATAGTGAATTTTAGTTCATGAGTCCACATTTCTCTCAAGCGGGGAACAGCAAACGTGTTACATAATAGGGTGACCGGACCTTGCAAATGGAGTATGGGGCAAAAAGTATATTTGTTTTTGACAATGCTGGACACATTAGAAATGCTAAGAGGCATTTGACGTGTAAAGGTCATGTTTTATTTGAATGCAACCTTACCAAGTGTTATTAGAAAGCTCGAAGGTAAGATAAAGTTGTTGTCACCATGGCAAAGAAAAGAGCCATCAATGATTGTGCAGTGGGACTGGCTTTATTTCACTTTAACTTAAAGACACACAGGGGCTGCTAAACTCTGAAAGACAAAACAAAGTTGGACGTTAACTAATTAACTTAAAGGTTTAAACTCAGAAAAACAAATCAAACTCACCTCAGCTGTCACCCACTGTGGGAGTGAAAAGAGTGAGTAACAGGAAGCACAGTCCATATATAATGTGTGCCAGTTGAGTTCAATTAAGGTACAAAGAAACTCAGAAACCAATCAGTGATGAGAAAGTCAAGACAGTGAGTGAGGCGTGAGAGAGTGAGGAAATGGGTAAATACAACAAGAAACTTTACTACACTAAGTAAATATAAACACTATTAAAGGAAAGTAAATTTTAGTTTTGTGCAATAATCTTCTTCTAATACTTTTGAAAGTGTTTCCACAAAATAAAAATGCCTGAGTTCAATTCCACCATCAGGCCGGGGTCTTTCTGTATGGAGCTGCATGTTCTCCATGTGTTTGCGTGGGCTCTCCCCAGGTCCCCCAGCTTCCTCCCACAGTCCAAAGACATGCACTTAGTGGGGGTAGGTTAATTGGAAACTCTAAATTGCCCATAGGTGTGAATGTCAGTGTGAATGGCTGCCTGTGTATATGTGTTTGCCCTGCGACAGACTCGCGACCTGTCCAGGGTGTACCCTGCTTCTCACCCTAAGACAGGTGGGATAGGCTTCAGCACCCCCCGTGACCCTGAAATAGGATAAACAGAAGCAAATGGATGGATGGATAAAAATGCTGTGAACTCTTTAAGTTGCTATTTTGTTTAGTAATGTCACTGAAGCAATGTGGTGACCTGCATTTTTCCATATTGGACATTGTGCAGATAGTGTACAATGATGGTCTGTCAACCTGCCTGAGAACCATGATAGCATCCTCTCATTAAAGTCATTCAGTGTCTGTCTTCATGCTAAACAGAATGTGGAACATTGTCTCAATATTTGGGACAGTGGGACAAGGGATAAAAAGTGCTGTACAGTCCCACATAAAGTGGAACATCCAGTTGCTGCGTTGCATAATACCCTATGAGAAATAAACACCGCTCAGTTTTTGCATTGATTTTATAGTAAAGGAATACAAGTACTGCTTTTTCATTTACAAAACAGGTCAGCAGCATGAGAAATCTTAAGAAAAATAAATGCATTGCCAGCTGTATGTCTCAGTCCTTCCATATTCAGTCAGTGTATATTACAAAGAAACACAAACACTGACACAACTCCTTGGCCTGACTACCTTGCTTTGATGTGGTATAACAGGACATAGTTCATATTTATGTCTGTGAGAAAACGTCAAAACTAACAATAATTCAGGCCTCTGGCTTGGATGAAATGATGAAATTTGCACAACAGTTCCCATGACTTGATGAGATGTTGTAACATGATGCTTCTTTGTGCCAAATACAGTGAAAAATGATGCTCTCATGGACTGCTCTTTTCCCATTTTACATATCCAACTTTTGCCTTGATTGGACCCTTTGACCAGTCGTTTCTGGCTCTGGGCCGAGTCTTTGACACCCAGCGTAGATCTGCATAAATTAAATGAAAAGTATTGCCTTGTTTAATGGAAACTAAAGAGGCCAACACAGAAAAAGGAGAGGTTCAGTGTGAAGAAGTCCCATGTGCAAGGAGGAAGTATCACTGTGGCACAACGCTTATGGAACAGTGTTCCTTTTTTCTGCAAAAACTCACCCCAACTGAACTTTCAGCATGGCACAGTCCTCACATGCACTTTCTCTGAGTATTATGCAACAGCTTGCTTCCCCATTTACACTAGCTTTCAGGGCACAGTCTCCATAAAGATGTCTTTACATTTTTCATTAACAGGATTAAATAATTTACAGATTAGCTCATAGGTGTAGTATATCTGTGATTAGCTTCTCTTGTTTTTAACACAGCAAAGCTATAGTCCTGAAAGAGAGAAAACATACATGGTGAGCTACATTACACAACTATGCTGCCTAATAACCTGATGTTGTAATGGAAAGAAAAACAGAATCATATTGTCTATGTGCTCATTTGAATGTAAGAGACACAAAAAAAGCATGTGCACAGTATTTTTTCCCCATGTTTCTGTGTACCTTGAACTGCCCGTTAGTGGTGCTTACTTGGAAAGAGCAAATGAGGACAACTTAAGCAACCACGAGCACTGCCCGCACAGGCTTTGGCAAACCTTATGACCTCATGTAAAAATATAATCAGACGAAACAAAGCAGTTAATGAAAATCTGCTTTTCTCCCTAAGCTTCCATAAAAAATATTTATCCTTAGTTATATCTTCTAGGTTACACAGCCATTCCAATTCTTATTTTTGAGAGGCCTTTATGGAAACCTAAACTATCAAGTTAAATTAAATATTTTGTTTACTTGATAAATGACATGCAGTTTCGGAGATTTCTAAAGCAGCACTTCCAGGCGCAGCTATAAGGGTAAAATTGATGTTGTTGTAGAACATACAGTATTCAACACTTAAAGCCCCTGAAAGGTAGAGTGAATAACATTATCTCAATATAATAGGACTTCGATACATCAGAGCACCTTTGATGAGGCCCAGACTGTGATAACTACAGAAATGGTTTCCAAAGTGGGGTCTGGGGACTCCTAGGAGTCTATGACTCATAGCCCAGGGATGCAAAGAATAAGGAGTAGTAAACTATACAAGTTTTTTGCCATATTAAAGAGTGTTTATCTACAGATGGGTACTAACTTTTTAGGACATTTTCTAATGTTATTGACCACCCAAAGCGCATAACCCAATCACACACATTCATACGGTGCTATTTTATGTGCACTTTAAGCATTGCACACACCCACCCACACCGATGGGAATCAGGGGTAGACTGGCGTTCAATATCTCAAACACTTTCAGACTTTCTCACTGACTTTATCCACAGCAGCACTTAGTTTTAACATCTGTGTATTTAGAGCAAGCGTTGCTCTTGAAACTTGGAGAGGCTTTTACATGATGTGGGTCACTGGGAACATAATTTACTTGGTGAAATAGTAGAAACAGGAAGTGTTATGTGACGAGAACAAGCTTATGGTAATATGATGACAAGGTCACTGGCCTCAGGTTTTTACTGTTTTATTTTTTTTTAATTCTTGGTTAATATGTTTGAGTTGGGCTTCTGTGGTGTTTTGTCACTCCAAGTGTTTGAAATTTTCATTTTTTGTGGTTGCTGGATTTCTGGGTTTCTATTTTGATTTCTTTACTCTGGTAAAATGCAAGTTTTGTTTCTAGTGACATCTTTGAGTCTTTAATTCCTGTTTTAGTATGTGGTTGTTCCAGTAATGAGTTTCAGTTTTGTATCCCATGTTTTGGTTCATGTTTTGGTTTCTGTTGGTAGCAGTTAAAGTTCCCTCAGTGTTTCCCTATCTGCTCTTCTCTCTGTGCCGCTGTGTATCATCCAGTGTTCCTTAGTCTTTGTCGTAATGTTTACTGTAAGTCTTCTTCTCTACATGTTCAGTGTGTTTCCTTATCTTGTGCTTGTTCAGTCGCCTTTGGTTATCTCCTGATTTATTTTGAAGGTTTCTCTTTCTTTCTGTCCTGCGTTTGTTATGCTTCCTATTTGTCTGCTAATAATCCCCCCCCCATGTTTACACATTTAAATTGGTCTTCAGCTTTTTGGTGCCCTCTCTAATTGGTGAAATTTCTTTAACATGGTTTTGTAAGACCTTCATAGTGACATTATTCCCAGTGGTCTCTTTCAGCAGGACAATGTGACATTGCAAAATTGATTACCGGTAAGCATGGTCTAAACATGCCAAAGAGAAACCACAGACCTCGGTTCAATCAGATCAAACATCTATGTATAGTATGTCGGCCACTGGTTACAGGACTTAAAGGATCTGCTGCTTGAACAGGACACTTTTAGATGTTGTGTGCCTCCAAAGGTCAAAGCTGTTGGAGTGTATCATTTTAATCTGTTAGAAGAATCCTGCTGACTGTGATTGATTCATAAATTTAAATAGTGCCAGTTCTTAACAACAGTTATCTAAATATTGCTTTAGTAGGTTAAAGACACTTTTAGAAAGAAAACATCAAAGTTCAGTCAGTCCCCTATGACAAAGCACCTGGCAAGAGTGGGAAAGGAGAACGCCTTTTAAACAGGAAGGAGTCTTCAGCAAAACCAGGGTCCCATAGGGGAAGCCATTTACCTTGTTTAGTTGGAGGTTTGAGGGGACCAAAAATATGAGGAAAAAAGAATGAAAAAGAATGGTGTGGGATTTACTGCTGTATCTGCTGAAGTTTAATAAAAAAAATATGTCTGATAAATTCTGGTAAACTTCTGAACAACTGGACCCTCCTGGGAGGAGAAGAAAATTCTAATTTAAGGTATGTCTGCCACTTTTCAGGCCCGGAAACTACATCGATATTTTATATACAGTCTGTGAGTAAAAGGAAGGACATCATTACACATTATTAATCCAAATGCATATTTCATGCCTAAAATCAAAATGTTCGACGATGTCAAGTGACCCATGGTGATCAACTTGATACTTACAGAAAGGTACTTTACAAAAATTAAGCCCATAAAAAGAAACTCCAAACTGTCTCAAACTCTTTTATCAATAATCATGATGAAACTTATCAGAACCAAACGTATTTTAATTGAATATGAGAAGTTTTACTTATACTTTAAAAACATTTCGACATTTCATCTTATTTCTGTTCAAACATAAAGCCAAAAATCTTATTCGCCCCCTGGTGGCTGGTTGCAGTACAAGCCATTAACCACGCCCCCTCAATGTTACTCGGTGAGATAAATTAAACTATAATTGAAGTACTTAAAGCTTAAACGTAGAGCTTCTGTCTTATTAAGGCCGTACATCATCGTAAATGTGTTTCTGATGATGACGCTAATTTGTCCTCCTTTTTTGTCCTCTAGTAACCTCAGATATGTCAGTTATGATCGGAGTCCCATCTCTGCGTGTCAGGCAGACACGTCACACGAGAGTTAAAAGCGCCGCAGATCACAGCTGCCGTGGAAGTATAAATTTAACAAGCCCATCACTCATTTTCCCCCCTGCCTGTCTGTTTTGACTCGGCTGGCTTCCCGTTAGGAGGAGGAGGAGGGTGAAGAGAACGAGGAGGAGGAGGAGGAGTGTGTTACCCGGGGTGAGGTTCCGACCCCGGCTGAACCAGTGAGCGGGGGAAGGAACGGCAGGGAGATGCGGTGTGTTGAGGAGCGGAAACGTCTGAATGACCGGCAGAGATTTGCAGTCTCCTCTCCGAGCCAGAAGGTTTTTATCAGTTTGCAGCTGCTTGATTTGTAAGTAATATACATTTGCGGCTTTTAAAGTAACCTTTACAGTCATTATTTTATCCTGTTAAGATACGTGTGCTATATTTTATTATTCTGTGTGGGGTAAACATGAAGAACTAAATGACCCATTACACATTTATGGCCATTTGATGCCAGTAAATCAAAGTTTTCATGTATAATTTTGGACAGAATCAAATAAGACATCTGGTATTTCTAAGTTTAAGTGAAGGAAGATTCATCCAGCTTTTATGTTTGTAATTATTCATTTTGAAAGCTTTTCCCTTTAAATCTTGTATTTAAAAATATTTTCCTGCTAACATTAATTTGACAATCGGTTTAAATTTTACAACATTACAAATTTTCATCTCACCACGTGGATTTTTTTTTCTCCTCTAGGTGGAGCCATTACAGCATATTTCACCGGGAGCTGCCAGCCCTACAGCTCCTTGCAGTCAGGAGTGAGTGAACATGACGGGTCAGACTGTGGGAGGCGTCATCCAGGATCTGTCGGTGCCCTCTCTGCTGGTTGTGGGGTCCAGGCCTCAGGGGGAAACCGGCTCCTTCACCGAGGAGGCTGTTTCCATCCTGACCTCCACGAGTCAGCTGGCCCGAAGCCTCCTGGGTCACACGTTTGCCTTCAAACGCAAAGACAGCTTTAACAACGCTGAAGCCATGGCTGGCAACAGCTGTGACGAAGACAGCGGTAATAATGCACGTCGCAAACGGGAGTTCATCCCTAATGAGAAAAAAGATGATGGCTACTGGGACAAGAGGAAAAAAAACAACGAGGCAGCTAGACGCTCCAGAGAAAAGCGGAGAGTCAATGACATGGTGCTGGAGAGGCGGGTGATGGGTCTGCTGGAGGAGAACGCCCGCCTCAGGGCCGAGCTGTTGGCCCTCAAGTTTCGCTTTGGGCTTGTTAAGGACCCCTCTAATGTGTCCATCCTACCGTTGACTGCGCCCTTCTGTCCTCATCCCACCCCCAGATCAACAAATCACTACCAGGCTCACACTGATGGCTCCCCATATGTCGGCACACAGGCCAGTGCCAACACTCACCAGATCCTCTCTCAGGCTCCGCAGCAGGGCGCCATCTATGGTGCAAGAACAGCTGAGTTGAGTCATAGTGGATCGCAGGAGACTGGGGTTGTGACCTCATGTGGCTCAAACGTGGGTAGCCCTGTGTTTTTTGATGACACACTGGGTGAGAGTGGCAGGCCTTCTCCGAGGGATGTGACGGAGGAGCAGCAGTGCTGTGAGAGTCAGTATTTAAGCAGGCAAGACTCATCGGAGGGTTTGAGGAGTCTTCCACACAAGCTTCGTTTTAAAAGCCCTGGGGGAGGCAGCAACGGAGGGGAAATTTCTGCATCACCTGACAGCAGGAATAGTGGCCTGCCTATAGCCATGGTGGGACCAAACATCCAAATGAGAAACCACCAGCAAGTAGGGTGGGACGGCCAGGTGGAGAGCCAGGCTTCTTGGTCTAGAGAGGATGCCTGGGGTGTGCAGTATCAGGGTTCACCTTCAGGATATAATAACTCATCTTTTCCGCAGAATTCAAGCGACCACAGATATCCAGCAGAGGACAACAGCCTCAGGTCGCAGATCAGCAGTTTGTCCCAGGAAGTGGCTCAGCTCAAGAAGCTCCTGTCTCAACAGCTGCTTCCTAAGATGGCCTAAAACCAGATGAGGGGACGGTCAGATCCACACCATATTTCCCCAAATAATCAAACTCATTTTCCCAGAGTGGGATGAGCATAAGCAGCTACCTCTGAAATGGCATGACATTTTTTAGTGGCCTGTTTGCTCCAGTGATGAACAATACAGCAGGAGCAGAATTAAGGAAAGTCATCACGTATACGCAACACTGTATGTACTGGACTGAAACACAAGAATGTGTCCATCATCTGCAAAAACCTCTTTCTCATCAGATTCAACCTCATCTTCAATCTTGTCATATTTCGAGACACCTGGCACTTATTTTGTGTGTAAAATTGAGCTGTTATGACGTTTTGGAGTGTACTGTGGTTTTTGTGCCATTCACTATCGTAACCTCGATGTTACTTTTCAAAACTGTGAGTGCACTCAACTGTGTGGAAATAAAATCCTGCTTTATGTAAACCACTGTGAGCATTTTTCATGATAAGAAATTGCAATTTTTTTTACTACAATTTAAAATCACAAACAATCTGCATTTGGTTTTGCACTCACACACATCCCCATCTGTTTAATAATCATCACAAATAAGTGTCAAATTCTTACATTAATCCTAACCTAAAAGTTGGCTTTTAATACTAAAACCAAGGCTTAACCCTCAACACACCTTAAAGGGGTTTTTAAGGGTTTATTTGAAGGTATTTAATAGTTTAATTGTCTTTAATTGATATTTAATCATCTTTATCTTTGGCTACCTTAGACAGTCAACTTAAATGTTGTTTGGACAACCTATCGGCCTGCATATGCACAATCACAAACACTGAAAACTCCAAATAAATTTAGACTGATCATAGTTTAACAGTGAATGACTGTGTTGCATTTTTCTGAATGACAGATATTTTTAAGAAAATGATTTTTAAGCCACATCTGGCACTAATGCTGGGCACAACAGGAGCTATGGTGTGGCACTGGACCTGTGTAGGGTTCACTGTGCCAGACTTTGAATGTTGCAATCCGGCTCAAAAGCTGCAACATAAATATGGAGGCTAACACCAGAATTTCACAGAGACAAGGTTTTATTTTAAATAACATAACAAGTTAGCTAAAAAGCTAGTACCACTAAGACAAAGACTAGTGAGGCTCCATGAAAGCCTGCCTCAGGTATACCTTTATCCACACCTGACTAGGTGTAGTCAATTAGCTGCAGCTGAAGACGCTTGCATTGCCAATGCAAAGAGATTAGGGGCTGCAGAGGGGTGTAACAACCAAAGTTTTCTTCTTTCCATAAACTAATATCATTTCAGTTTTGTTTATGGCCTTTCCTCCTTCAACAAATACTTTAAAACTGTAAACACCACCTCACTGTTGATCCATTTGCACTGAGTTAAGGATACTGAAAAAAATGGACAGTGGAGTGTGTGGGACAGAGCTGGGGAGAGAGGGGTGAATGCAGGGAGAGCGGTGTGACACTGCATGAGTCATCTATCACGTCAGCAGCAGAAAAGCTATTTTTAGCCTCGAAGCAGCTGCGGTGGAGACTGAACGACCCACATGGAAGTGAAGGATATAGGTTCAGAATACATTAGTAACACAAGAAAACAATAGAAATGAGCTCGCAGACATATGAAATGTAATAGTAAAACACACTCTGAGAACAGCACAGAGCCAGAAAGCAGTTGTAGATAAAATGAATGATTGCATTTTGTCTCAGAAGATGACTGAATGGCATAATTCTGTATTCTTGGAAAAATCCATTTTCACTTTTAGTTTGTTTTTTACCAGCACCAGGTGGCGCCAAGTGTCTTTAGCAGCATGCTGTATGACTTTCATTCAGTCATTCCATTCATTCACAGCAGTGTTACTCCTTTGTGCTTACTACAGTAACACATGCTGCACACGCACAACAACAAGATTTGCAAAGCATTGTTTACTGACTTCTTTCACCCCACAAAGCACAGTGCGAGTATGAGGCAAGAAAACAAAATGAAAACAAACTGAACAAAACAAATTTGCTTGCTCATTTTTTAAAAGCACATTTCATTTCAGGTGGAAACACAATGAGCTGCACAAAGCATGAGCTATAATCGGGTTTACAGTCACAAAATCATTTAGAAAACAGACATAAGTGAATAAATACATAGAAATGATTAACGTGAGGGAAGGGAGGTGTGGCATATGACTTGTCTCCCCCAAAACAACCAAAAAACAAAAATAGTAAATTGGATTCAAGAGATAAATCAATTTAAGAAATATGATTTTAAAGAGATCATAATTAAGACAACAATAGACCAGCAAAAATTGGTAAGTGGTGTGTAGTTGTGATTGAGTAAGGACCAAACCAAACAGTAACAGCACTAATAACAGTCATATTGACCTCAAAAACTGTGGCTTAAAGCTGAAATATGAGGTTATCTCTCTGCAGACCTGTGCAGCTGCAGAGACCCATCCTTTAGGTCCCGCTTCTCTCGCTTTCTCCCCAACAAAACCGCAACATACTTATGAGATCTTTTGTCTGTGATTAGACTGCTACCGCCCCCCCACCACCACCACTCCACCCATACCATAAGCCATATAAGATGGAGTAGAAGGGTTGCTAGGCAGACACCACCACACCACAGTTGCCAGGGGAATGCCTGCATGCAGAGGCAGCTAGAGAAATGGAGGAGTGTGTTGGGGGTTGGTGGTTCTAAATGAGGACTGGTGGTGGGAGGGGGAGGAGCCAGACAAGTTCAAGGCCGCTGTTTCCCCTGCATGGTAATGGTGGTGGTGGTGATGATGTGTGTGCGTGTGTGTGTAACTGGTGTACATGTGTGGATTCAGATAAAGCAGGGGGAAGGGACACGAGTGTGAAAGTGGCTTGGAAGTGGCTGTGTGTCTGATACAAAGCAGGGCTGACGTAACGGTAGATGAAAAATGGTGAGGATGAGAACAACGGGTTTTGTGGGATAATAGAAAAAGCTCCTATGCAGATTCCACTTCCTGTATAGAGAAATAAAAATGCAGACAAAACAAATTTATGATCATTTTTAGTCTGTGAGAATAAAATTCTGCCTTACTGCCATGAGTAGTGAGATTATTTCACTTTAGGGTTTTGCAATAACAGTAATTATTCCAAAAATCTTAGTGCAATGATCAAATATAATGCAATCAAAAGCTTAATGAATATAGAATTTATGTAAAGCTTTAAAAAAGTAAAAATCAATTACTACTACATCCAGGAGAAATGTATATTAATGCTAAAGTCAGTGCTTCCAGTTAGAAACAAAGCAGATTCTACATTAAACTCAGTGTCTTTTCAGGACAAACTGATGTTACATTTTTCCAAATTTCTCATTTTTATGTTTGTCACATCCATTTGTGCAGCATAAGCCATCCAGGTATATTGTATCATAAAAATGCTTACATCAAAGAAAAAAGCAGCATGAATAACAGTGCTGCAGGGTTGAATGGTCCCTTTAAAATAATAATAATTTGAAAAATTACCGCAGGTTTTATCACAATAAAACTAACACCTCAATGTGTAAAACAGTATAAAATATGGTTGGATTGAAGGGTTAAGATTAGGGTTAACAAACTGCCCCTCCATGCATACCCAGATACAAATGACCCCTAATATCTAACACATACACACAGACTCATTCACCCTGGTATTGTAACTGCTATCTAAGCATTGAATTTTCATATTAATAGCCTTTATGCAAAAATCTGTTGCATATATGCTTAAAAACGGAACATGCATTTATGTGGGTTTAAATTATAGGGAGAATGTGCAGGTAGAAGAGGGAAATAATTACAGGCCTGGATTTAAACTCACCGGCCTATGGTTCCACAGTGAAGGAAGGAAGGAAGGAAGGAAGGAAGGAAGGAAGGAAGGAAGGAAGGAAGGAAGGAAGGAAGGAAGGAAGGAAGGAATCAGAATCAGAATCAGAATCTTATCTGTCATTGTAGAGGTGGAGCTCTCTCAGTGAACAAGAAGACACAGTCACTCAATAAAATTAAAATTAAATTAGAACATATATAAAAATTTGGGAGGATAGATAAAGAAAGATGAATAAAAAAGAAAATAGTAAAGTTGTTACTTTCACTCATATTTCATACTCCACAAAGAATATTAGTATATACCTAAATGTAATAGTGTAGTAGTAATAGGACAACGTGTTGGAATTGAGTTCAAACTCCCATATTTGCAGGCAATCAGTGACAAAATCCAAAGTCTTCCTCTGTAAATAATTGAAAAAACACCAAGAAAAAAACACTAGTGTACAGTATTTCCTTTGCCATACCATGAAGTCCAGGTTAGCCCTAAAATTTAATTTTGTATCACAAGAAAAGCACGTGAAAACTGATTTTTACTTCTTTAAGTGAACGTACTTACTAAAGCACCCAATGTGCTCTTATTTTGTGAGAAATAGTTTTGGATCAAATTAATATTAATAATAAACAAATAAATAAACAAGCCAGAGTGGTAAACAAACATCAGTTATTATTATGATTTTTATGAAACTTTTGTTTCCCAGTATGTGTAATACGCTTCATCCTATATATTGTCAGTTAACAATGAGTGTGTTTTCCTCCCTCTTCTTTCGTTTCCTTGGTGTCATTCGTTTATTTATACGGGTGTTTCTGATGATTAACAGGTCGTGCTGTTGTTGGGCCATGGCGTCTGTTTAAAGGCATTCGTGGCCTCGTTAGAAAATCTTGTAAATGAGATGACATTACAACGTGGAGTAAGGAAGAACCCGGAGATTAAGGGGCGGGCAGGAGAACAAAAAGAGAGGGGCTAATAACACACACAGAGAGGGGGGTGAGAGAGAGAGAGTCTCGCGCGGAGAGACAGTGGACAGAAACGTGACTAGGCAGCCTAAGAGCTGTTATGCAACTGCTGACCTACTAACACATATTTCTAGAAAGGGAACCGGAGAAACTGGAGCAAAGTGTCCTGCAGCGCACAACACACGGGCAGTCCGAGCCAAAAGACAGAAAGGACATCCAGCCGACCCACTGACTCAACGACAGCTGACCCGAGCAGCGACAGGAAAAGGAGAAGAAAGTTTTTTTTTCTCAGTCGGGAGGTTTCTTCTAAAGGGACACGGGAAGGAGGAAACGGGAGCGAGACAGCTTTTGTGTCGGGGAAGCCTGAATGTTTTCGTCCCTCTCCTGCGTGGAAAGGTAGGTTATAACTGAGCGGCTGGCTGCCGTGTGCTGTTTCTATCTGCCTATTTGCATGTTTTTTTTAATCATTCTGTGCGGGTAGATACGTCTCTGGGTGTGTGTGAGTGTGTTTTGAGGCGAGGACGTGATGCTCATGGCCGGTTATTGTTCACATGGCGACTCTCGGCTGCGCCGGCAGATCCCGCGTCCCTCCGTGACTTTCAGCCGTATGCGGCTCTTTTTGTGTCACGTAAAACACGCAGCTCACCGGGCAAGTGTGATACTTCAGTTGGCGTTTTGTTGCCTTTTTTGTTTCTTTGATGCTTTTACGAAACACCGAGTCCGCTTGGTAAAAACGTGGTTGGCCGTATCGCCGCACACTATGAGGTCAATGTCAAAGCGATGTAATTTCCTCTCATGGTGGTGTTTTCCAGGGAGCACGGGGCTGCTGCTTCTCGGCTCGGACTGTGCTGTGCGGTCAATACACCGTATTAGCTCCTGCACGTGGCATATTGGCATGATATTTTTATGTAGGTCATTGGATCAGTTCAGTTACCCAGATATTGGCAGCCCAGCTAATGCAAAGGCTGGGATTAACGCATGGCTGTTTTGAGGTTATGAATTAATTTGAAGGTCTATCACAGACATCTGTGGGAATCTCATGTCAGAGTAAATGATAAAAGGAAAAAAAATCATATTTTTTAAACGAGTTTTGGACAAATGATTTGCAGATAGGGTGTGTGTAAACATATGTTAGGGCTTTTTCTCCGTTGAGAAAGATTACTTGGTTGGGTTTTGGGGATTTATTAAATAAATGGTCACATGCAAAGGGGGAAATGTCTGATTTCTATTCAAAGTGGGCCACTGGGCGATTTTTTTTTTTTTTTTTTACTCATAAGGTGCGTTAAGTAAAGCACAGAGCTTTGCTTTGAGGGAGTTGGAGGCTATGACATAACCAGCACACAGCAGGGAAAAGCAATAAATAGCAGCTCCCTCCTGGGACAGAGACGCTTTGTAATTGATTCTCGTTCCCACCCTGCACTTTTCCCCTGTCATTTATATCTACATTAACAACAAAATTCTTGTATCTAAAGAAGGCATTTAGCCAGAAAAGCTGCTATCAGTGATGTAACCCAGCTACTCAGTGTCTGCGAGCTATTTTTAACTTGCTTAGTCTTTTTTCTTTTTTCTCCACCACAAAGGAAGCACCGAGCAGAAAAAGCAGAAGGCTGAACCAGATATAACACTGTTTTCTTTTATTTTTGTGTCTCAAACAAGATTCCAGTGAGGGCTTAGGGAGACCGTTTGTAAAGTTAGAATAACAAGTGAGCATTCAGGATGTGATGCAATGTGTGGAAACCCCTGTCTGGCAAAAGCAGGCACAGTTTTGGTTAGTCCACCTACTGCCAGCTGGTCTGGTTTCAGAGCCACTGCTCTCTGTCCCGACCAGCTTTCTGAATATAGGTCAGACTTGTATCTGGGTGAGGAGACATGAGGTTTAACAGGGCAAGCGGTGGACTACTTTGGCTGCTCTGTCTGTTGCTCTGAGGAATACAGGAACACAGATGGCAGAAGACTTATCTAAGTTCAGCTATTTCCATGGTTTTGGCAACTTTTATTTTTTTACTTTGCAAATCTGCACCACACTTATCTGGTGAATGTAAGTAACAAAAACTTTTGACACATACTTTAATGCAAATCAGATTTGACTAAAAAGAAAAAAGGCTCTTGAAAGGCTATTAAAATGCATATGAATAAAGAATTTTCACAGATAAGTGAATCGAGAATAATTTGTTGTCTTTAGCCCACAGTTCAAAGTTTCATTTAGTCACTTGTTACTTTGGGTACTTGCTAAATGACACGTAGTCGTATATATGTCCCCGTAGCTGACCTGGAATGTCTGGATTCCCGTCTCTTAGTTTTGTTTAACACAAAGCCGCAGGGCAAAATGGTTCCTAGCTGGGGCCCCTCCACGTGTGTGGTGTTGGATCATTTAAAAGATGGGGGAGAGGAAGAGGACGGCATGTGTTTTACTCACGCTTGCCTCAGAGGGGTCAGAGGTGAAGCATTCTTCCTGGAGCGGCAAGTGTCTGGGAACTACTTCAAAGTTGTGTCTCAGTGAAAAACACGGAAACAATCCGTACAGTAGCTGGAGTGAATAATTCTTCTTAATGGGGAAATTAGCTTCTGCAGAAAAAGCCAGTTAGATTATACCACGCTGAGTATCCCTTTATTTTCTAGCATTAGTCTTGGGTAAGAGAGATTGGAAGACATTCAGAGACTTTAACCTGTAGCTCCTGCTTCTGTGTATTACGCATGTATTACACAAGCTTTTCTCTGTAGCAAGAGAAATTCAGAGCACGTACACTACGAGCAACAACAGCAGCCCCTCCCCTTGCAGTCCTAAGAGAGAACCTGTTATATGTGAATTTGGCTGCAGAGATGGGTGTGTGCTCTGACGTCAGTGCTGTATCGCTCACTATCAATTTTGCTGCCGATTCTTATTGTTGTGTGCAGCAAAAGGCGTAGCAACGTTTCTGGAGTGGACAGGAATTAATGTTGCGTGAAAATCACCGAGGCTTTCGTAATATGATTTTTAGGCACATGACGTATTCAAGTGGGTCTCTTTTTTTTTTTGCTCCCGCTGCAGATTCTGTAAAATTCCTCTTATGTCCCCCCCCCCCTCCTTTAGAAAAAAAAAAAGAAATCTCTCTCTGCTTCTGCGTCTCACTCCCTCACCTTTCTGTTGCTCTATTTTTAGAGTGCACTCTAATACTCTCTTTCCCTCTCCTGCCCTCCCTTCGTTGCAGTCCCACTGACCTATTTTATGGCGCACCGTCAAAGACAGGAGGAGTGTTTACCGCTTAGCGTCGTTTCTAGGTCACTGGGACAACATAGACGTATGTGAGCTTCCTTCCCACCCTCCTTTGTCTCGCACCACCCTCGCACCACCACCTCACACACACACACACTCTTCCTGCATGTCTTTACAAAGATTTTTCAGGATTGGAAAGGGGTGGGTGGGGAGGGGTCATCCTACGTGTTTCCACATCTGTTGCTATTCGTATTCAAAGCGCTTATGGTCCAGTGGGGCTTTACACAAGTTTTTTGAGAAGAAGCAGCCAACAAGACAAAGCCAACTCAATTATAAGACCAGCCTGCAGCATATCTACAATAGACCTTGCCCCTGAGTTACAACATAACACATGATTAAATAAATGGTTAGTTATTCAGGGCAGCTTTCAAGCTGTTCCAAGGTCACAATGTGGGTTTTTTTTTTTTTTTAAAGTGAGATTATGTAACAGGGTGACTGACTCGCAGTGAAGAAGAAGAAATGCAGTCACCGGTCGGGAGAAGAGATCACTAGATTAGATAGTTATGCAGCACTGTCTTGTCGGTACAAAATGAGTGGTTTGTTATAGGAAAACAAAAAAACACAATAGCAGAGGTAGATATGAACTTGTCTTGTTCGTGAGAGCTTTTGTTCTCCTCTCATTGACTTCGGTCCATCGTTTACATAACAGGAACAGTCTGTTTCTTTTGGTTTTTGTCTCATTTAAGGCTTCACTGCACTGAAAGAGCACAAGGCGAATATCGAAGCAAAACCGGATCTGCTTTCTGTTTTGTTTTTTAAATTCTGTGCTACGTCTTATTTTTACTAACAGAAGGACTCAAATAGGACGGGCAGCGATAATAAATCTGTAAATCTACATAATAAAAACGTAATCAGTAGAATTGCAGTAATCAAGTCACAAAGCAGAGAATATTCAGCGGGGATTCCTGCGCTCCTAATGATAGAAGAAGGTCATGTTTGTGCGCTGTTTAATTCCGTTATTGCAAATGAAAAGCGACACCAGAGCCATTGTTGCCCACAGGCACAGTGACCTAGATTATTGCATTTGCTCAGTGTGTGTGCGTGTGTGTCGTAAAAAGGATGTTTTTATGTTTGTAAAGGACTTCAGGGCCCTGTGTAATGACGTGTTCTTAATTAATGCATATCATCTGTGTAATCCAATGGAGTGAGTGAGGCAAAGAAAAATAAGGGCAGATCTAGTTATTACATAACACACCACGACTGTCAACATCCGCCTGCGCTGCGTTTGCCATTGTTTTTAACTTTGCAAGACAGGTCGGGTGGGCAAGGCTTCCTGTTGATAAGATGTTGACACCGCACAAGGAAGTTCAGCGGCTTGTGGTGTTGAGTAAATTCAGTCAGTGAGATGAACTACCAGAGAAGCTGTGGCAAAAGACAAACCCCTTTTTGCCCTCTTCCCCATATTTTAGAAAATGAAATCTATAAGTAGAAACCATAAATGCACAGTTTGTGTTGTCATTTTACAACTACGGTAAAGCCGAATCAGTGTGCAGATCACATTTGTATCCTTCCCCCTCTAGCTTTTTATCTGTCAGTCTCTGCAGAGCTGGCAGCAGGTCAGCCTGCCTCGGCTCTAGTTATGTGATGGAGCTCCGTCTTACACAAGAGCTCTGCAGCAAGAGCACATACACATGTTTATTCCCAGACTCAGCCCTGTGTGTGTGTGTGTGTGTGTGTGTGTGTGTGTGTGTGTGTGTGTGTGTGTGTGTGTGTGTGTGTGTGTGTGTGTGTGTGTGTGTGTGTGTGTGTGTGGCTACCCAGACTCTGCAACCAGCTTCATTTTCTTTCTGAAGTCAGTCAAACACAGACAAGACAGAAAAACACTGTCTAAACCCTCGGGGGTTATGTCATAGTTTTTTCTGTGCTGGCTGAATTGAACTGAATAGACGGTGTATTGATCTCAACCCTTAGACCAAAAGCACCCAGAGTAAAGCTTTGTACTACAGTTAATACATATAACCTGAACTGACTTGCATGTAAATACATGTCACAATGAACTGGAGTAATTTTACAGCTAATCTAACTCCCTCTCTGCTTCTGTTCCCCTCCCTTCCTCTGTCACTGTTTCAGTAACCCATTTAGTGGTCGACTAACGGCGGCGTTGAAGCTGGATCCTTAAAGAACCCAAAAGTAGACAGACCGACCTACATCCCATGTAAGACACCGAAAGAAGCGGGTCTGACAGACATCACAGCTCTGCTGAAGATCGAGGAAGACACTGATAAACTCAAAGTCACCCCAAACGAACCTCCAGAGACTACTTTGAACTACTTGCCAAGACAGCTGGAAAACCGTTTGCACAAAATACAGTTTCTTGTTTTAGTTTTCTTGCTCAGAACACTACTTCAATGTCTGAGGTTTTTGTGGAGTTCCACCTCTTTTTAATCTTCCTGGCTAATTTAGACACTTGAACATTTTGATATTATAATTTAAGTAACAGAAATCAATGAGGCTTTCGTTTCGAGGAGCACAAATACCTCATCCAGAAGTTTTCGCTGAACCTGCGACATAGGTCAGACGTCTTAGTAACAAAGCAGAAGGCTCATATAGTTTTACATTTTTTCCCTACTCCCCCTTTGCCCTTTGCTAGAGTGATACTCTAGCACCCTGCGGGGAAGAAAACATGGAAAGTCTCAGTATACACCTCCCATCCACCAGCAATAACAATGACGAGGAGGGTGACAGTTTTTCCCCGTACAATGGGAGCCTGCCATCCCCTTCTCCCGAAGGATCGGCACGCATTAGCCGCCAGTCTAAAGGTAGCAAGCCTACCGTCACCTCCCGTCGCAAGAGAGAGTTCATTTCTGATGAGAAGAAAGATGCTTGCTATTGGGAAAAACGGAGAAAGAACAACGAAGCAGCCAAGCGCTCAAGAGAAAAGCGTCGCCTCAATGACATGGTGTTGGAAAACCGAGTGATGGCACTGAATGAGGAGAATGTTCGTCTCAAGACGGAGCTCCTTCAGCTCAAGTTGCGCTTTGGCCTCATCAGCACAGCCTCCTACATGGAGAAAAGTCAGCAAATCTCCAACAGCGCCGCTGATGGAAACACTGGCGGCAATGGGAGCAGCACCAACGGCACCCCGAATGGTAACGCATACCTTTCGAGCAGCGGCTACTCCAGCGCATCCCAGGTGATGCTGAATTCAGACTCGTCAGAAGCTGAACAGTCGAGTCTCGGCGAGCGCCACTCCACGCTCCCCAAATATTCCCCCCGTGGCTCCGTGTCTGACATGTCTGACAGCTCTTCCAGCCCTGAACCCATGAGCTACAACATAAAGAAGGAGCCCACAAGCATGGAGATGGCTGGTCTGGAAAACAACATGATTCCCAGTGGGATCACTAATGGGATCCCCAATGGAATGCAGAATGGGGCTTACCATGGCAGCCACAGTGCTCTGGTTTCTCCTCACCAGCAAAGCCCCCCATTGGCTGAAAATGTCATGGACTTCCAGCATCATCATCAACAGCAACAGCAGCAGTGCCACATGGAGATCTCCAACCCCGCTCCTCAGGCCACCTCAGCTCAAAGGAGCGTCATTTTGTATCGCTCCAGCAGTGGCTGTTATCCCATGGAGAGCCAGAGGTCTGAGGAGCAGCAGTCCCAGCAGAGCAGAGCTCCTCAACATTGTCAGGACATGCTGACTTCCAAGTTCTCCGACTGCTCGATGACCATCACAGAGGTCGCTGAGAAGCTGGAGAGAACGAAGACCTTGGACTCTCCACAGTATGAGTACACCAACGGTCACTCTGAGTCAATAGAGGAACTGCAGCAAAGGTATAATCAGCAGCATGACAACCACAGTCTTCAGCACACTAAAAACCACCAGAACCCCTTCGCCCCTGATCTGATCCACAACAACGAGGAGCGGAGGTCCTCCTTCATACAGCACAATGGTTACCTCAACACACTGGATGAAGAGCCCCCGGTGCTCACCTATGAGGGAGGTCCCCAAGCTGATGGTTTCTATCAGGAGAACTCCTCTGCTAAAGACACTTGTTCAAGTGACGGAGACCCTCGTAGCTCTGATAAGGAGGGCTCCACAGATGATGAATCCCCCTCCTCATCCTCCTCAGATATCAGCAGCTACCACCAGAAGATTGAGGGAATTGGTGGTTGGTGCCAAGCCGAGGTCAAAGGCACTGCCCTTCCCCACAAGCTCCGCCTCAAGTACAGAGCTCTGTCCAATGGGGCATCGAGAGCACAGGTGGAGGGACTGGTCAGGACCTCGATGTCCCCTTCTCCCACTTTGCCTCAGCATCCTTACCTAGCTCTGTCCAGCAACCCTCACAGTGGCAATGGCAACGGGGAGAGCAAAGATGCTGAGAATGAGCCAGAGTATGTGGAAGACATCAAGTGTCAGGTGAATGAGAGGCCAGAGGCTAAAAATGAGGGAGGTAAAAGGGGATCCAGCGGTGGGAGCGGTGGGCGCAATAAGAGGCGAGATTAAGGACAAATAGGAGCAGCTGTCGTCTGCGGTGGACAGACAAAAAAGAACTGTCACTCACATTGGCACCTTGCGAGGTATAAAAGAAGCCAGTGATCAGTGTGAGATGTAGTTAGGATGTGATTTCACCACCAAGTTTCACTGTGTCACCTGTACCCCTTCCTGTACTCTCTCCTACCTCCCGCCTATCCCTCCAGGTAGATTAACGAGGGATGTGACAGAATGAAACTCTTCAGAGCTGGAGTTTGGGATATTTCCCTCATGGAAAATTCAAACATTATTCAATTATTCATTATTGTAAACTGCCTTAGTGGCTGGCCAGTGTTTATTGTGGCATTATGGGAACATTCCTTTAACCAAAGACACACATCCTTCCTTTAACATCTCCCCTTTTGGCAAAGAGTTACATTCTTCCTCCCTCTCGTCCCTCTTCTTCCTCTCCATTCTCTGAACGATCTGCACACAAGTCCTCTTCACTATTGAAGCACTTAGATTGTATATTACTGTGACATATAAATTTGCATATATGGAATATATATTTTAAGAAGAAAACTGTGGCAAAAACAATAAAAATTAAAGCATTGGGATGTGGAAGTCGTAGACTTTAAAGCGATCAGCTTGTTTGTTGTTTCGAGACACCTTGTACAGTCCTTTTTTGTTTAAAAAAAAAAACAAAACGCCTCAAAGTTTCTCTTTTACTAAAAGTATGAGCCACAACTTGTTAAAAAAAATCAAATAAGTGAGGTACCCTTCTTTTTTTAAAAGTTTGAGTTCAGATCGGGGTCCTTATTTAGAGGATCTGACCTCTTTGACACTCAAAGTTGTCAAAACAAGCGAAGGCCAGTTACTCGCATATCAGTCCAGGCTATGCAGTCACACTTTCCTGTTGGCAAGCACAAGGTGAACCTTGTTTGCCGGCCATCCAACAGAAATCAATACGTCTTCATTTCAAGACAAAAATCGTCTGTCCAGTAAGTGAAATGGCTCTCCAGTCACAACCAGCAAAGCTGCTCTCTCTCTTCATAAGGTGCCTCTTTATTGTGTTGTTCCTTGTCCCCACGTTGGCAGCGTCTTAACGATCCCGCTCACCTCCGCACTGAGTTTTAGCAACTGTAGCTGCAGTAGATCATAAAGTATGTACAAGTTTAACTGTTTCACTTCCTGGTGCCTGCCTCTGGCCACTATGTATAAATGTAAAGTTGTCTATCTCTTGTATACTGCTGTCATTATTTTATTATTGTTTTATTAATATTATTTTCTGTTGTATTCGGTTATTCTTTTCGCTGTTATGTGTATTTTTCTGTCATTCACTTGTGTCATTTTTGCTCTAAACTCTTTCTGGTTGTGCTGTGTATTTATTCATGCTACCCTTTGCCCCAGTTACCGTTTGTACTCTGTGTTATTGTATAACCTTTGCTGAAAAGCTTTTTCAGAAGAGAAAAAAAAATGAATAAAGCTTGGCCAGAAGTGATTATGTAATGCTATACTTCACGTGGATATGCAAATGGTTAGAAAAAAACACTCATTTTCGATTGTGAAAGATTCAAAATGGGGGGAAAAAAAATAAAATGTTGTTGAATTTATATACGTCTCTTTTGGATTTTTTTGGAGTTCTTATGAAATTTGACAGGAAATTATCCAGACAAGGAGAAATCCAACTAGCTGATTCACAGCACTCAGATGGTCACTTCCCAGTCTGCCAGCTCGGTGTGGAACCACTTCAACACGTCATCACTTCATACTGTCGACTGGCAAACATTTACTGACTGTGGCACATCAGTACAGCAGGGCATCTGTTGGCTAACCCAGATCTCTGTCTGAATATTCATGTGATATATTTATACTGACAGGTACAAACTAAACATGACTGCGATGGAAACCAAAAATATCACCTTTCAAAGTCACACCTGCTCCCAGAGAGTATTTTATTCAGCAGATCAAATATAACAATATAACAATAAAATCAAACTTATTGCTTTAATTAATTTCATTTAAAGACCTGTTAGGAAATAAAGCTGACAAGGAATACAGTGTCAGTGCAATTACAGTTTGTATGCAACAACTAATAGGAGGTAACATTTAACCAAAACTAGGCAATAGTCTTGAAGAGATTTAGTAAAGCTATACCTAGAAATATCTTATGTTCTGCAACCTCAGTTCATTTTAAGCTTTTTAGCTCAGTGGTTTTGGTTTTAGGGACTAAATGTTTGAGGTTTTTGCCCATTTATTGGTCCCATTTACATGGAGGTTGCTGTTTTTACGTCATGTGTGCCACAGGAAAGACGAAACTTGCAAGTAGCTTTTGAGCACTATGGAGCATTTAGCGGCACTTTTGCCAAGAATTTACCACAAAAACAATCCTAAAAAGAGAATTGCAGGTAATATTGCAAAGAACACAGGTCAAATTGATGATGCTATTGTATATGTAAATAGGTACTGGTTAGCAAGTATGTGTCACCAGCACAGCCTTGCCTCACTTGATGGATTGAACCAAAAGTCAGACTTTTTACAGATACTCAGCTGAAATTAATTTTCATACTGCACATTAAGTTGTGTTTCATCAGAAAATCAAAGTTGAGGTTGTGATAAATTCTGTTTCTGGTGTTGTCCAGAATTGCTCAATTCTTGTTTTTGTTGCAGAAATAAAGGGAGGAAAAAAAGTGTTTTAACGTGCAACAAGCCAAAACAAGTTACACAAGTCTCTTGGGAGAAAACTGCATCAAACTAAATGCTGACATCTCCGAGCAATCCTGCCGTTAATGAAACACAAGCTAATGGGAACAGCAGGCTGGCATGCTGAGTACATGCCACTGACACGGGTTACATAAGAGCCATAACAAAAAGGAGAACCTTTCAGATAGAGAGGTTTTGCAATGTGAAAGGAACACCCAAGTTGCTAGAGAATCTCAAGAGAGAGCAACTCTGGTCTGAAAAGGTCAACAAAGATGGGAGGGACCCCAACAAATATCTCATCAACATGTTTTCAGCCTCTAAGTAGTTCACATTGTGCAATTTATGACGCAGATTCGCTGCATCCACAGCACATAATGCTTCCATGTGAGTTTCACAAAAATGGAATAAGGATGTAGGCAGCTGACCACAGAGTGACCTCCTGTTTTCAGCAATTTGACACTGATGTGTTTTTATTTCAGCTATCTAAACCAACCACCAACCGACTCTAACAAGGTGACATTCCCGAGAAAACCGCAGTGCCTTGTAGTTCGCGCTCCATCCACCCCCAATTTCCTTCCTCTCCTCCCTCATCCCTGTCATCAATATCGCTTGCTCTTTTTCTCTTATCCCCTCCTTTTTTCCCCAGCACATCTTTGAGCTGTAAAAACTGCTTTGTGCAGAGGCTTGTGAAAACAAGCCAGGAGAGTAAAAGTAGGTCAGCGAGGAGGGATAGAAGAGAAGAGGGTGAGGAGTGAGAGAGACAAAGAGTGGGGTTATTCAGAGTGGAGGGAGACAAAGAGAAAGGGGGAAGGAATAGAATAGAGTTACATCAAATTCCTCTACAGCATAAACTTGAGCAAACTACTCATAAAAAGCACTCTTGCTGCTGCCTGAGGCAGCAGGTCAGTAGCACACAAGTACACAAATGCACAGTTACACACTGGAGTCAAGTTTGCGTTTGCTCCAGCTGAAATTTATAGATATACATGTATAAAATGCACACACAGTGGAAAGCTCTGAGAGATTTATTATTACAGTTTATCCATTCTTTGACGTAATTGATGCATATATATTTTACTTCATTACATAACCATAGTTTGAGCAGGTGGATATTTTTGTCTGCGAGATTCAATCTCCTAAGGAATTTATAAATATCCACCTTGATAAATGTCACTGCAACATTCCCACCGAGTCAGAACATCTGATAGTGACTCATGAGCTAGATACTCAGCTCTGATTTGAGTTGACCTCATTTCAAATTATAGTTTATTTTTACCTGACACAAACGCCACAGACTCACCTACCTGCCCCCCATGTGTGCACAGTAGCAGTGGCTACATGACCCACGACAGAAACTTTGCTAAAATAAAATATGAAAGAAGTTAAAAGTTGTAGTGAGAGGTATATGTGCGTGTTTATGAAAGAGAGTGAGCAAGGGGGTGTTGGCCCTGCTCTGCCTGCAGTGATCAACAGCCCCGGCTGGTTATGTAACTCAGATGCTGCAGTATGTAGGTCAGCAGCGCAGGGAGAGGCAGCGATCGGGTAAGGAAGATGAAGCTGAAGAGTGTGTATTTCAGCTTCCGCGTTGGTATGTGTGGATCTGAATCCTTTCTTTAAACCCTTTTCCACATAAAGAGAATGTGCAAATTTTTAAATGATGCCAAGCTGGTATCCAATACAATCAGAATCAAAAAAATCTTCTTAAAGAGCTGAAATTTACAAGCCAAGAGGATGAAAGAAGCTTGCTGCTGCGTTGCAGTGAAGACAAATGTACCTACCTTCAAGTCCTCATAAACTTTGAATAGCAAAAGTTTGAATGTTCTAATGCCTATAAAAAGATTTAAGCATGTCAAATTGAAAAAAAAAAAGAAAAATAGCACCATTATGAGCTAAAAGCCCCCCAAAAAGTCTTGATTTGATTGCAATTGGTTAGATTTTGTTTTTCTACAAAAACAATCAGACATTAGCTCGGTTCACAGAAGAGAGATTGTTGAAGAAACTCTGGAATTCAGCTAATCAATTATTAAACTCTTTGAAGCATGACTAGACATGGTGGCTAGGAGAGTCTCAAGTTCCTTCTCTGAGCATTGTTAGAGCTATTAAAATCCCGTGCCTTTTCCTGTTATGATTACTCTAATGATCTGAATTCAGATTTGGGGTCGTGATTAGCTGCTGAGAGTGAATTTGCAACTTGAAAGTTACACCTTCAAAGTATTAAATTAAATCAACATAAAAGTGTGATATCAACAAAATGTAGCATATTTTATTTGCAACACAACAAATGGGGCTTAGAGTTGGTGCATGCCTGCAGGAAGCCAGAGAGAGAAAAAGGGAGAAAAATGACTCCTCTGTTGAACATGCTTGGTTGGCTGCCATTCAGGACAGAGTTATGTTGCTTGCCATGACCCATTCAGTCTCTGCTGCCTCTGACCGCCAGAGCACTGTAAAATAGGTCACTCAATGTATGTGTGTCTAATCCTACAGATGTGTGTAGAACAATGATTTGAGGACTGCCAACTTCAGTGACACACTTTAGCACACACATAGACACACATCTGTATACACAGCATTTACATCATAGCCTTAAAATAGGACACAAGAAAGTTGTGCACTTCTGAAATGAAAGTAGGCCACAGGGAAGAACTGTGTGCGTGTTGGTATGCGCATGTGTGAGAGATGAATCAGCTCCATGTTATGCAATGCTAAACCACGTATTACCATATCTTGTGCCCTTGTGCTACAGGAAGAAGGCTGTAGGCGTGTTTGTCCAAACGGAGGGTACAGAGAGTCGTACCCTTTCACTCTGACTTCAGCGATGCATCATGTGCCCGTTGAATTTAATGGGCTGTAATTTTGTTTTCCTAAAGCTTAATTCAGTTTTGCTCTTCGATGTTGAATTGTGGTCATGATCCCCGGTGGAGCCAAGGTGAAGCCAGGGGTGGCCATGGCTACCACTGACTAACAGCCACGCCAAACAATCAACAGTGAAACCCATTACACTGCCAGCTCACTGAGATTTCAGGAACACTGTGTTGTCTTTAAAAAGAAACTTGGCAAGGGCATTAAATTTCAAGTATGTAGAGCAGAGGTTCACGTCTTTTTTCCGTATTTGTTTCCATGCTACCCCCTGCTTACGCAGATCACAAGATCTGGAAGATATAACTAATGCTACAACTCAACTAGATACCTCCATCTTTTCCATTTGTCTTTCTTTTTCCATGAATGCCAGGTGTCACCATGATCTGTGCATTATTTAATGCTACAATCATATAAACTGTGTAACACTGTGAAATTTGTCCCCATCCTACAGCCAGCTTTGAACTTCTCTCACTGTCCGATGTAGTATGGTAGTTTCATTTCTTTCCCTACACAAATATCCACCCATTTATTCCTTAAACTGCTTATGCATTTCAGCGGGGGCTTCAGGCTATCCAGCTGTCACACAGTGAAAGACAAGGTTACATCCTGGACAGCCCTGCAGTCTGTTTTCGAGTTAATTGTAAGACATACAAACATTTGTGCTCACGTTCAAACCACGGCCAATTTCAAATCACCAAACATTCAACAATTCCACATTTTGTTAATCAGTTCAGCTTTTCACAAAAAGATTGTCGTGGTAATGGTTTACTCCAACAGGGCACTCATGCCCGGTAACAGGAAGTGACCACAAATCATTTGGCCACCAATGATTTGTCATGCAGAAAAACTGTAATGAATCATCTGTTTATGTTTAACCTCAGCGTAAGTAATGATCTCATCCTGGCCACCACTATAAAACTGGCTTGGTTCTGCCACTTGTCACAATCCAATTGCAGAAAGGTTTTCCAGAGCTGAGAGCATGGGAAATATCCCCAACACTGTTTCTAAGCTCTTAGCTTTTATTTGATCAAAATCTCAGAAATATACTCTTCACGCTCTTTAACCTTTCGTTATTCAGCAGATCTGCACAGTAAAAGATTCACATTACCTAAGAGAGAAACAGCTCCTGATTCAGTCTAGACATGTTGGCTTCCCACCTAGCTGTTGGAGAGCTCTGACTCAGCCATTATGCATGTCTCTTTCCTGTTTCCACATTAAAAAAAGATTCATATTTGTAAGATGTGTGTAGACAATTCAAATATTTTACTGACATCAAAGGAACTCTAATGGTCCACAAACACGTTGGTTCGAGTCCATAGCTTTAAATCAGAGCTGTTACAGTGCTCCATAAATATTTTAACTGGAACATCGCTGATCAATAAAGTTAATTAAACACAGAAGAGGAGGCTACCTGCATTTTCAAAGTTTTCTAGTAACAATTTGCAGGATGGCAATAAGGGCTTATATATTGATTGTAATTAAAACTGGCTCAATACTGATGGGACGTTTAACAGTTTAATATCCCGCAGTGCACCAAGGTGTGTAAGTTTTATCTTTTTATCTTTTTTTAATGACCAGTGAAAAACCAAACTTTTACACTCTTTATTAGTCTGATTTTCTACTTAAACCTTAAACTTTCATTTCAAGCCCACGTGTTTCCTGCTGGTCAAATAGCCGGCGTGTGGATGCATCCAGCTAATTGTTAGCCAGGTTTGCGCACCATGATTAAGATACTCTGGAATGTGATGTTCATCTCTAACGTTCTGGTTTACTGATTATTGTGTAATATTTACTGAAGGACATCACAAAATACATAGTTTAGCCATGAGTGTGAGCAAACAGTATAGATGGGGGAAGTAAAACTCACAGGTCCACGTACAGTGACAAATGGTTCTTGGTACACATCCCTTCTAAATCAATAGAAATAGGATCTAAGGAGGACAAAGTTACAGCTTAAATTCAAGTTATGCTCACGAGAGCAGGTTTATTTAATAAAGGGAGTATTTTCCACTGATGTGCGTGGCAAAGAAGCTATATAGTGATATAGAAAAAGTGATTTTTTTCAGATTATTTGGAAGATATCCAGTTGATTTGCTTCAACGTGCTAATTTTCAGATTTATTTGAGAGTACCTTTCCACTCAAAATGACTATATCGTATCCCCCATTGCTTTAGAGATTTAATCAAGGTTAGGACAGAAAGGTAAAATAATAACAGACATTCATGGATGCATGAAAGTATTCAAAATCATGCAGCTGCAAGACTGAAAGAGATTGTAAGCCCTTTGGCACAGCATTTTATATTTCTGCATAAATTCATAAGAGATTTTTGAGCTGATAAAGGGAGCAGAAGGTAACTGAAAACTCCATTATTTGGCATTTCTGTATTGAGGAAATATTAAAAAGCATGCAGACCTCTATGATTAAAAGTTCATTTGATGATAAATTGGAGTCAGGGGGTTTCCCGTTATTGACTGACTCAGGTTTAAGTCTTTTTATTTAAGGAATGGTGAACTATCAAAGCATGATCTTTGCAAAGCAAATAAAAGGAATCACTAGAAGTTTTAAAAAGAGACTACTAATGTACTAATGAATGATGCCACCGTGGGTGAGCGTTTTCCTTATCGCTATCTCAGCTTTTTGAAACCAGATGTCAAAAGAATGGATCTGGCTGTGAAGCCGAGGAAGACTACAGGCCTGTAGCAGTAGTGGGTTGTCAGTCACAAAGCAGGCTTTCTGGACACTAATAAACTTCAAAATGTTCATGTTGTTTTCAGTATGGCTTGAATTCAGCAAGAACATAATCTTCAGGAAAGCGTTTAGTGAGAGCAAGAGAAAGGAGCCAAGGGCTGTTGTACAACTGTTGTGGACTTATTTTTGCAGCCCAGTGCATTTCTAATGGCCTTCTTCAGGCCATTAGAAATAATTCAGTCAGTAATTGAATACATTGATAATTCAATAAACAATCAGATAAAGTGTAAGAGATGAAAAGATTAAAGAGTTTTGTCATCCTCACACAAAGGCAAGATGTGCAACGACTTCAGAAGTCATGAAGGAGCCCAGGGCAGCTTTGAAGAAGCTAAAGGCCTCTTTTATATAGGCTATTATCAATCATCAGTCCACCATCAGAATGATGCTTAATGATGGTGTAACCTCAGTTTTTACACTTTACTGAATAAACAGATGAGACAAAATTGGCTTTTTGTTTTAAATACAAGACATTACGTTTGCAGTAAAGCGTTATAACACTATCAAGCACTATCCACGTGCACCAAGACAGCAACACTTAGCGCGCACACACACACACACACACACACACACACACACCACTGTCAAGTAGAAGTCTTGATTTCACTCCACTAAATGTCTTTGATTTAGTTCATTGCAGTTCATTGCAGTAAACCATCAAAGATCACAGATTTGAAACGGTTAGTTTGGGGAAATGCCTCCAAGACAACAAAACAGAGGCAACAAAGGAACCAGAGACACAAAATTGAGTTATTACCAAAAATAATAAAATCTATTGTCCCTGTGTAAAAACAAAGGGAGACATAGATAATCAAAAAAAAAATTGATAAAATCAAAAGCTGAACAAAAGAAACTCAAATACAATCATGACAGAAACATTGGTACACAGGGAGTCACATCAGCCACCAAAAGAAAAGGTTCACATATGTTTGACCCTTTTGTATATGCAATATTGCATCTTTTCTTCTATAAAATAATCACTGAAAATATTATTTTTTCTTCATTTGTTCAAACGGGTTCTCTTAATGCACTTTTTGCACTTCTGATGATGTTTTAGGTCATGTCCATACATTGTGTTTGTTTTCTTTTGTTTTTGTGAGCTCTTCTACATTTCTGCAGTGTTTGCAAAAAAACTCACAATACAGTGCACAAAGCTGGCGATGTGTTATTTAACCACATAAATGCCCAGTCAGCATTCTCCTCACAGTCAAACTTTAATGGCGCTCCAGCAGCTCGACAGACTACAAACAACATGTTGGAGCTGGAATCAGTGAGGTAACCTGCAGTCATTTGTAGTTGGTTATTAAGGGATTAACCCCTTTGGATTAGTCTCAGCTATGTTTCCCATCTGTCCACCGTTACAGCACAGACCTGCTGATGCACGAGCTCTGCAGGACGCACGCTAAGACACTAGCAAAGCACATACACGCAGGAGAACACAACAAAAGACATATTAGAAATATGTCTCCATGAGCATGTGAGCAAATCTTTTCCAACTGACCTACTGTACTGTAAATCTACAATATGTGTGATCATACATGCACGGACACGCACACACACTGAACACATTTGCTCACGTCACATGCATGCATTCTGCAGACACGCTTATGAAAAATACATGCACACACTAATCTGTGATTAGCTGAGTGAACAGGAGACATGCAACTCATGTACACGAGAAGGTGGAATCAGTGGCGTGTGGCTTTGAACACAGCTGTCTCTGTTTAGATTAAATGTATAAGTATGTGACTGTGCTTGTGAGAAACTGTGCATAACTTTTCGTCTTAATGGGATTGTTGTTTAATTTAATTTATATTATTTAGCTGAAGAAAATCTAAAAGTTGAATATGAAGACCTGGGATTTACTACAGAAAACAGTGAGGTTATACATGTAGATATTTTCTGTGGCTTAGTTCGAAAAAGCCATTAAAGAAAACACTTTAGGTTATAGTGGATTTAAATGAATAATAGCTTTTCAGTTATGTGAGACCCCAACCTGAACAATTGCCTTACATGCATGTCTCTGTCACACTTTGTGTATTGTAGTTATTACCTAACTTAATAAATTACCCAATTCATTAACTTAAGCCAAAGGCTCATTAAACCAGATTAGTTTTGCTAGAGTCAGCAGCATCGTATGGGGATTTAAATAACTTTTTAAACATATAATGCATAAAAAATCATTTGTGCCATTTTAATAAAAAAATCTATTCATATTTTCATAATGTTTTAAAATATGTAACCAACCAGTAAGTGTCTTTAAAAACCCAACAAACAAAGCTGCTAATTAATGACTAATTTAATTTAATTTATTTATTTATTTTTGTAGATGACAACTTCTAACATGCATTCTGCTAGATACACACCAAAAAACGTCCAGGTAAAACATTTCGTTCTTAAAATAACAAATTTACAGCATTAGGCACAATTTAGAGTTGAATGCTGAATGCTTTTCATTCAAGCAACCATATTTGTTCTGTATTGTGACCCAGCAGGACTAATCTGAACTGACATGAAATAATATCCACTCACATGAAGCCACTTTACTATTAGTCACCCTGTCAGCTGATTCCACAATATCTGCAGAGTAAGTTCAGATGAGGAAAATGGCCTGAAGTGACCTGTAAAAAACGGACGTCATAAACAATCAATCAGTCTGAGGCGTCAGGGGCAGCGGAGGACAACAAGAAACCAAAAACCACAAGTGGGAAGAGAAAACGGCTCTGCCCTCAAGGGCCATGCCACTGATTATTTCAGTTCATCTTATTATTCTGCTGCTGCATATATAAAAAGAAAAGGCAGTCTTTTAACATGTTGATACAATTTATACTGTTTTTTTCATAGATAAAAGAAAGAGTGTAAGGGAGGAAAAAATTTAATCTAAAGTATTGTTAAGCTTGATAATCAGATGAGGGGAATATATTTGATTCACAAACACCTCAGTAACTCTGAGCTTGATGCTACTGACAGTTTAAAATATGGAAATCCAACATCAGAGCTGTAGTCACAGGCAGCAGAACTGGCCAGACAGGTCACAACCTCCCACACATCTGTCAGTGTGAACTCTGACCTCCCACACTGCCTCATCAGAGTAAAGGGTGCAGAAGCAGAAGAATGGCCTGCTTGACTAGACTTTCCTCATGTGTTCCTGCTGCTCTTTGGTTGTGGTTTTTGGACTTTTTTATTTTATTTTTATTTTTATTCTCATTTCAACTCAGTTTCCTATGAAACACTTTAAGCGAACACGTTTGATATTGCATCAAATGTAGGCCATGGCCAAGAAGTGTTTAACTAAAGGGTGAACCAGTTGTTTGCTTTTGAAAGGCGCCAAGCAACGCCTCAAAAGCAGTCTTTGTGACTATCGCCACCTAGTGGCCGCCTACAACACATCATTTATCCAGCAGGGTTACACTGTAAAAAACAAGCCTGTCTTCTAGAGCGCTAACCGACTTCCTTTGTCTCAAAAACAGTAACTTTCCCCCAGTTTAAACACATTTTAAGGTAGTTACATTTTTAACAGCCTATCTGGTTAAAAAAACCCACGAGGGGACATGCATTTAAAGGGCCACTCTAATGTTTTCCTTGTGTTGTAGGCTTCTAGCATATATACACTTCACAGTCACTTTATGTACACCTGCTCAAACGCTTGTTAATGCAAATATGTAATTAATCAATCCCATGGCAGTATCGTTTAGGCATGTAGACAAGCTCAAGATGATGTGCTGAAGTTCAAACTGAGCATCATAATTGCAGAAAAGGGTGATTTAAGTCTTGATGTCTTTGAGTCTTGATTTTTGCTGCAACAGCCCGATGGAAGGCCAGAATGTGCTGTGAACAACTTGAAAACATGGCTCTTTCCTACCTTTTGCCATTGGTTTTGGCCAGTGGTGGTGGTTTAATGGTGTGGACAATATTTTCTTGGCACACTTCTTGCCTCTTTGTTCAGTTGCACATCGTTTAAATGCCACAGCCTAGCTGAGTATTACTGCTGACGATATCTATCTCTTTTTGATCACAGTGTGCCTATCCACACGTGGCTCCTGTGAGCTGGATAATGTGCCACATCATGAAGCTCCAACTGATCATCTCCAACTGATTTCTTGAAGATGACTATTAGTTCATGGCCTCCACAGTCACCAGATCTCAATCCAATATAACACCTGTGAGAAGCGGTGAAACGGGAAATCTACAGTAACTGCGTGACGTCGTCATTTCAATATGGACCAAATTCTCTCTGCCGTGAATAAAGTCTGATACGAGTGTATCATGTCCCTATTGCCAGTCTTGGCAGCCGGGGGTCAGTCCGCCAGGGCCTCCGCTCCTGGCCGCCACCCGGCACACAATGCACCCGACCCCTATGGCGCCTCCTGCGGGTGGTGGGCCTGCGGGAGGATGGGCCCATGTCTCCTCTTCGGGCTGTGCCCGGCCGGGCCCCATGGACTAAGGCCCGGCCACCAGACGCTCGCCCTCGGGCACCCTCCCCGGGCCTGGCTCCAGGGCGAGGCCCCGGTAACCCTATCCCGGGCAGGGTAAACTGTTCCCTCAGTTTCCTTTTCATAAGGGTCTTATGAATCGCTCTTTGTTTGGTCCCTCACCAAAGTCTATGCCAGGGTGCTGGAAAGGAGAGTTCGTCCGTTAGTCGAACCTCGGATACAGGAGGAACAATGCGGTTTTCGTCCTGGTCGCGGAACACTGGACCAGCTCTTTATCCTCTCCAGGATACTTGAGGGTGCATGGGAGTTTGCCCAACCAGTCTACATGTGTTTTGTGGACTTGGAGAAGGCATTCGACCGTGTCCCTCGGGGTGTCCTGTGGAAGGTGTTGCGGGAATGTGGGGTGTCTGGCCCATTGCTATGGGCCATTCGATCCCTATACAACCGTTGCAAGAGCTTGGTTCGCATTGCCGGCAATAAGTCGGACTCGTTCCCGGTGGGTGATGGGCTCCACCAGGGCTGCCCTTTGTCTCCGGTTCTGTTCATAATTTTTATGGACAGGATTTCTAGGTGCAGCCAAGTGGCGGAGGGCTTTCACTTTGGTGGCCTCAGAATCTCATCTCTGATTTTTGCAGATGATGTGGTTCTGTTGGCTTCATCGGGTGAGGGCCTCCAGCTCGCACTGGAACGGTTCGCAGCCGAGTGTGAAGCAGCGGGAATGAGGATCAGCACCTCCAAATCTGAGGCCATGGTTCTCAGCCGGAAAAGGGTGGAGTGCCCACTCCGGGTCGGGGATGAGTTCCTGCCCCAAGTGGAGGAGTTCAAGTATCTCGGGGTCTTGTTCGCGAGTGATGGGAGAAGGGAGCCGGAGATCGACAGACGGATTGGGGCTGCAGCTGCAGTAATGCGGACGCTGCACCGGTCCGTCGTGGTGAAGAGGGAGCTGAGTGTAAAAGCGAAGCTCTCAATTTACCGGTCGATCTACGTCCCTACCCTCACCTATGGCCACGAGCTGTGGGTAGTGACCGAAAGAACGAGATCGCGGATACAAGCGGCAGAAATGAGCTTCCTCCGAAGGGTGGCTGGCCTCTCCCTTAGAGATAGGGTGAGAAGTTCGGCCATCCGGGAGGGGCTCAGAGTAGAGCAGCTGCTGCTCCACATCGAAAGGAGCCAGCTGAGGTGGTTCGGGCATCTGACAAGGATGCCCCCTGGGCGCCTCCTGGGTGAGGTGTTCCAGGCATGTCCCACCGGGAGGAGGCCCCGGGGCAGACCCAGGACACGCTGGAGAGATTATATCTCTCGGCTGGCCTGGGAACGCCTTGGTATTCCCCCGGATAAGCTGGAGGAGGTGGCTGGGGAGAGGGAGGTCTGGGCCTCTTTGCTTAGGCTGCTGCCCCCGCGACCCGGCCCCGGACAAAGCGGATGAGGATGGATGGATGGATGGACGAGTGTATCATTTCTTCTGTGTTCAAGGAAGTCACACCATTAAAAATGGAATAAATTAAAACAACTGATTACAGTGTCACTATGACAAAAATCATTTTATTACTAAACATTTAACATCAGTTATTATGAGCAAATGCTTAGATGAAACTTAAATAAAGAATCTGCTGAAATAAAGTGTTTAAAAAATGTTCATACCGAACTTCTGATGTGCAAAAAAACAAACAAAGATGAAAACCTGCTAATTCATTTCCTTCATTTAATGCAGCTGCCACTCCTTTTGCTACCAACTTTTCACTTGATTTTTTTTTTAAACCAGATCATAGAAGCTTTAAAATGAATGGGTGATGCAAAATCCTGCAAAAAACAACCCACCAGTGTGCAAAAGCTAAAAAACAAAACAAAAAATATTTTATGTCGTTCAGTGACTGAACACTTTTGAACTTGACTTAAATTTTCATCTTAGATGCATAAAAACATCTGGCTGGTAGTTTTCAGGAGGATTAGCCTCACAGAGTAGCTCTAACCTGCTAATTTAATTCACATGCTAGTTCATCCTTATTTTCACATACGAGAACCATTTTTCAGATTAATTTCATGCACAGTGATGCATGCAAACTGACTTATTATAGTAGGCCTGGTGGTCTATAATTACCCCAGATTACAGACATTAGTGACCATAAGCGGCACCTGAATAACAGTTTGGTTAGGGGAAAATGATCTGTGTGATGTCCCATGTAAGCATTAAAACTTAAAACAAATGCCACAATCCAGGCAAGGCCACAGACTATATAAACATACATAATGTGCATATTATCTTACTTAAAAAGAGTCCTTCATTTCACCGTAGCAAATTAAAAAAGAAACATAGAAAAAGAAAAGAGAAATAGCTTTCTTCGATCAAACAGATACAAAACTGAGTTGAGCTTATGAGAACTAAATGTTAACATGATTTCTACAGCACTTCATCAAAGACTAGAAAACATGAAAAAACATACAGACACGTTTTTACTACATCACCGTAGCTCTAAAAGCTGAATACTGAAACACTATAAATAATTTTAAATGACGAGATTTCATTAAGTTACATTAAAATATTGAAATCATTTACTACAAAACAAATGAATACTTGTTGCAGACACGTCCACATCAGGGTCAGTAGGTGTTGGTCTAAACAGAGCTTCACTCCATCCAATGCACTCAGCATGAGTAAAATTCAACCTCGATCTGTTTGGGAATCTGTGCTCATCATCTGAGAGCGAACATCTCATATTTAATCATCCTGACTCACTGTTCTTCCATTTGTTCTGCCGGGTTTGTGAAAGACAGCAGCCCCTGTTGCTCACGCAGCCGAAGAGGCTGAGAGAAAAGTGTCATGTGTGCTAAACTGGTCACAGACAGAAGCCGCACAGCAAGTTAATTTTGGGTCATGACACAGGACTGCTTTGTAAGACCAGCTGATCCTGATATTTGTTATCTCCTGCGGTGAAAGCTGAAGAGTTCTTCGTGGCACCAATCCTTGGTGAGATTGCACTTTTTGTTACTCAGGTTATTCTCTGCATTCAGTCTTATGTATATCTGAACATTTCCTTCAAACTTTTTCAAGGAGCACAGGATCGCTTTTGTTCCAGTGCTGCTCCTGATGAATATTAAGCTTCGATGAGAACTTCTCCGGGTTATGTTTCAGTCGAAGTCTGGGAATCTCTGCTCTCGTCTGCTGCTACATAGTAACAATCTCATCTTGATAAGTAGATGCAAACAGCCACAGATGTGTCTTGAAGTGGTTGGTGCAGATAAACAGCTCCACTCTCGCTCTAAAATAAGTGTCCTTCGATCCTTTCATTCAGACCAAATACTTTTCACCTTCCACGGCGGCACCTGGGCAGAGCTCCAGGGCTGGTTGAAGAGCCAAAATTTCTCCCGTGGCTCCTCCAGCGCTGGCGCAGGACAAAGTCATAGTTGGCAGTGGGGCACATTGCATAAAACACGTTGGCTTTGTCAGGTATCTGGAGCTCTGTGGCAAGAAGAGAAGTAAAGTACCATTTAGTTTTCTCCATTTGCAAGACTAATGCAGAAACAAATTTCCAATAATGTCTGCCCTTCAAGTCTATTTAAGAAATTAAAAGCTATTAAAATATTACAAGAGCAGGAGTTAGAATATATATATGTCATCTTGTGCTGAGGCTGATTTGCATTTTAATTTATGGAAAGCTGCAGACTGATGGTGAAACATATCATTGCACAAGTGAAAATGTTTCCTGCTTTCAGAGATTAAATATTGGTATATCGTTTATCTAGTTAATGCAGTGCACAGTTTAAGGTCACATTTCATGATTTATTTACTTTTTAGAACATACTCTTGTGTTTTTGCAAACAGCTAAAAGCAGAGGAGACACACAGTTTGAAAGTCCTCACTGATAAAGGTTCATTCTGTTCTGAGCAGGTTACACCAGCACTCAAATGTTTAGACTGTTTGAATTGAAGTGTGAAGCAGAGATATTCACCTTTTCCATTTTTGAGCACCTGGTAGAGGCCGAAGTCACTGCAACTGAAGTCCTCCATGTTGTGCTTTTCAAGAGCTCTCTGAATCACCTGAGGTGTGTGCTCCTGACTGGTCAGCTGGAGAGGAAATAACAGAGTCAACACTTCACATCCGCATTGATGCATTTGAAATTTGAACGTTGCGCTGAACTGTCACCTTAAAAGGAAGCTAAAAACACACCTAACTTTTTCCGTCAACACAAAGGGGGACAAGAAAGTTCATCATGTAATCCCAACACTACTCTTCTAATTTCTTATTTTAGAACAAAGTTTGCCAAAAACATTCTGGCTGACCTTTAAAGAGCAGATATACCAGATCACCAGACGTACCACTATGCTCTTATAGACGTTTCCATTGCTGACACACTCCACACTGACTCTGATGATACACGAGTCAGAAACCTGTTTGTTGTAAACAGGCAGCGCCTGAGGAGAGCAGCTGGATGATGATGAGGACGATGGGTCTGGGTTTAGCACCAGGGAGGGGGATGTGAGGTCTGGATGTGAGGAGCTGCAGGAGGATCTAGACAGGGATGGGGAGGAGGACCCGGAGGAGGTGCCTTCTGTGACGTTGTGAAGGGAGCCCGAGAACGACTGAGGGGAGAGAGACGAGGAAAGAATATGAATACAACATTTGTCCCCGGTAACCGTTATACTGTCTGACTATATACAGGAGTGTGGAGGTTTCATACCTTTAGTTTCAGTCTGAGGGGGGAGAGCTGAGGCACAGACAGGTCCTCCATGTCTGAACCGCTCGAGCCAGAAGACGACACACTGATCTGGTCAGCGTGGGTCTTCCTGACAGGAGTGTCGACAGATGTTCTCAACCTGCAAATGCAATTTGAGTTGAGCACTTCTGAGCACTTTAACACTTACAGCTTTCATTCAACTGACTCAAAAAGCTATAAACAGAATTTAAAGAGTGGCTATTATGATTTTCCTAATTTTGTGTCATATTTATAGTGTAGCAAAAGTAGATACTCATGTTAAACATGACCAACACTTCAAATCATGAGGCCAAAGTATATACAAGTGATCTCTGTGAGCCAAAATCTCAGACTGCAGACTGATCTACATGCTCAGATCTCTTGTTCTGCTCTTGGCTCCCATGAAGCCTCCTCCACCTGCTTTTTTAAAAAACCTTCTATTTAAGAGGAACAGCCAATCGGAAGAAAGCTGTTTTACAGAGAGAGGCATTAAAGCGACTGACTGGTCGTGTGTAAGATAAATAAGGATGACATTCTAAAGTTATGGAGTCAGAAATGAACACCCACCTTAACTAAATAATGTTCAATTAACTAAAATTGTAACCTCTAAAGCACCTAAAAATAAACCGACAGACTTTAAACTTACGCGGCGAGCTTCCTTGTGAGCAGATAACTGCTCCATGTGTTGGGAGAGCTGGGGCAGAGGTCAGCTGGAGGCTCCAGTCCACGAGACAGTTCATAGCTACAACAGACAAAAACAAATAAAATAAGGCATGATGGACTTCACCAAAACCTACTTCATAATGTATATGAAGGGGTTTTATGTGATTCTCACCTCTCCTGGTCTGTGAGCAGCGTGTGCGTCTGCAGCCAGGCGGCGATACGAGGGTTGACTGGAAAACGGTAGTGGGAACAAGAAGCTTGAAGCTGCCTAATCTGAGAAAGAATCTCAAATTCCTATAAAGGAAACAATAAAATACAGCAGAGGTTAAAATATAGAACAGAAAGAACAAGGCGGCATATAGAAATCTGTCAGTAATTTATGCAAGACACCACTAGGAGGCGACACCTACCCGTCTGCGTTTCTCAAAGTTTATGAGGCCACCCTGTGAACAAAAGAGGGAAAAATAAACAACCTGAGTTATATTGGATAATAGATCCACTGAAGTGCCATAAAGGCAAACAAATAAAGAACTCACGTCCACTGTGTCGTTCAACGCTGTGTCCAGCATGGTGAGGACTGTCAGGTAAGTGCCCAGGTATGGTACCACACCACTGCTGTAGTTCTAAGCACAAAAAAGCCAAATCCATTATTTAAGACTGAGAACATCCCCGCAAAATGAGCAGAAAAAAAAACTAGTGAGATTTTAAGACGGTGGTGAGCAGAGCAGAAGGAAACCAGGGAAAATGATATTTAATACGTAAGCAGGCACAGAAACAAAACAGCAGAGAGAAGAGCATCTCAGTATATAGACATCATGACTATGGGGGTATAAAACATTTTACACACAGCCACACCCAGACTGAGTAAACAAATGGACGTGGGAAATGCTACACACACCTCTTGGGTGTATGCATCTTTCCATACATGCAAACATTTGTGTGAGCTGTCAGTGCATTTAAAATTTCCATTAAATATATTTCTATTAAACAAGAAGTGGAACTTAGCAACATATCTAGAAACTGAGCAGGGAACTAAAATTGAGAACAAGTGATATTTAAGGAAGCTAAATTGATGATGGGGGGAAAAAATGACCTCTTTCTTTTAGTTTTACCAGCCTGCTTAGTTGACAGATTCACTTTTTTTTTTTAGGTGAAATCTAAAATTGAGGAACCAGAAATGATGATGAGTATCCTCTTACCATCTGCCTGGACTCCGAGCAGAGCCGGGGTGATTTATCAGCCGACATGCCACTGCTGTGTGGGTGAGTCCCATCCTACAGGAAAATGGAAATTCAGGTTTGTAATGTGAGATGAAAACAAAGTAGGCATGTTATATAATTCTTCCTGTCAGGGTTGAGGGCCTCCTAACAGGGTGCTGTGGGAGGGTACTTCTGAAGAACAAATGTGTTTAAAACTTGCAAACGAGTGTTAGACATGTGCACTCAACATATTAATAACCACTGAGTAGGACAAATGCCCAGGGAGTAACTTTTATTTGCAGTTTTATTAGTGTCAGCTAAGAACAATGGGCTTCTCTTTGTCACTGATAAAAGCAGTATCATTGAATACACACTCGTATCAGTTTCTTTCCACAGGGAAAGGCTCTCAGAACAAAAAGCAAAGTGGTAAGTGAACTGGACACACCTTTAGACTTGTGAATTAAATTCAGAAGAATATGTGACTCAACCATCAAAAAGGAGAAAGTAATTAATGAACAATAACAGGCCACTTGACAGGACTTCTCTATGAAGCTTCTCTATGAAATGATTAAGGACCTCCTTTGAAACATTTTAGTTTGAAAATGTGATCACGGAGCTGTGTGAGAATTCATGTGACTGTATTGGTATTCGTGGCTGGAATTTTAAGTAGCAGTACACTCTCTAGGCTAGTTTTTAAAAGGTGTTTCTCTGTCCATGTTTGTTTGTCAGGTTTTAATTTACCACAGTTTACATTTATCATCATCCAGCTGTAATTACAGACCCAAGAGGCACATATACAAGTAAAGCAGGTTTTATGAGAAGTCAAACAAGGCTCTTGTTGTACATTCCAGGAAGAATCCTGGTAATGTCTTCCTGCAGTGCATTCATTATTGTATTCCTTGATTCTCTGAGGACTGAGCTAAAGATACAGATACCCCGAAGGCAGTACAGTTCTGCCTATTTCAAGAACACTTGGTACTAATAACAGCTTTCTTCTCTCATCTTCGGTCCACGTTCTCCCACATGTGTATGTGTAGAAAATACATGTAGTTACCTCCACCAGGATCTCCCTGTTGGTCAGCACACAGTTCTCATCAGGAAAAGTCTCACAAAGGTGGTCAAAGGTGGCCATGCTTTCCCTGAAAACCCAAAATATTTATTACATAAAGATCGTTTCTTTTTCCTGCAGTAGTATATTCTTCTTTTGAGTGAAACAACCCTGTAATATAAATGAAATATTTGCTGACCTGCTGACAGCAGCCCATGTCTTTTTGAGGCGATACACAGCGTTGGATTGCAGGGCTGAAAGGATGGCCCTTAAAGAAGAGAAGTTCTTCAGCTCTCTGCACTCCTGCACAGATACAATAAGATTGTTAGTGTCTTTCTTGTGTCCTCATTTTGTTTTTGGATGGAAACTTTTTGTTAATCTCTAAATATTTTGTGATGCAAACCTGTGCAACAGCGATCCACCGCTCGATGACGCGTGCTCTGTGACAGGGGCTGGTGCGCAAGATGCAAGGTGAGCTCGGAGCAGAGGAGGGGTACAGGAAGTTAGAGGACAAAGAAGGTGACAAGCCAGGGGAGGAAGTGGAAGGGAGGTGCGGGGATGTGCAGAGGAGTGAGGTGATGACACTGTTGGTGACAGCGTTAAACTGGGAGATGGTGGCGCGGACCGTTGGTGCCAGGTTTCGGTTTTCTTTTTTGTCACGTTGGGACCAGACGCAGCCCAGGCAGTGGAAGGGCTCCACTTTGACAAACAGGTCCTGGGGGAAAAAATTGTCATAAGACAGGAAAAAATTAATGAGAAAAAAAAAACCCCTCCCACAATCACCCGAGAAACACAGAACTTCAATTTTTTATAAAAACGAAACCTACAGCGTCCAGTCTGGTCAGCTGCTCAGCCACTTCCCTCACGGGCAAGTCCATAAAGTTGTATTTGTCTTCATTCTTAGTGGACATCTCGGCTTCATCTACCTGCTGCAGTGATTCACTGCTGTGCTCTGACGCAGGCTGGCCGCAATCTGTCAAATACGCCAAATCATAAATGACATTAAAACGTGCAGCTCAATGCACACGTGAAGGAAAACACTCGTGAACCCGCGGCGGTATTTGTAAATAAGGAGAACTGTTTCAGATGCTGCAAAAATGACCTTGTAAAAATCAACAGACCAATGAGGTCATTGAAACAAGTATCTCACAGGTAGCTTCCTTCTTTTAGATAAATAGCCAAGATTAGATTATTAGAAGTAATTAGCTTAATCTGGACCTGTAAATTAAATGATTTATTGTTGATATAAGGTCTTGAACATCAGGTTATACTAAATTCTTCTGATAAAAACTGATTCACACATTATGTATCTGTTTTTTGTTTTTTTTACCTTGTTCCTGGAACCTCTTGAGCAGGCCCTCTGCATGATGAACCAAACATCTGAAGCAGAGCCGATGTTGCATGTGGACACACAAAGTCCGGAGAGCCTGGTACTGAGGGGGCTCATTGAAGTCTTCGCTGTATTCCTCTAACCAAAGCCGGATCACTGGGACCAAGGTACTAAAGGAGATTCATGGGAGATGACGATTACTGATTGATTGTTAATTTTACTCCACAAGGTTAGTTTACATGAGACTTGATGATATCTGAGGAACACATGCATAATTTACAACAGATTAACTAAAAAACAAACAAACTTGTAACTGTTTTTTGTACTCACCTGTTCGCGTTCACTGAGTTATCCAGGTTTGTGACCGAGTCATTTCTGTAATCGGCAAGGGAGACAGGATTATGTATTATCACCACAGAAAAGGACAACATAGTGAGCGAATGATGACAGAATAAACCCTGTAAACAAGGAAAGTCCCAGGGTTGCAGCTTAACAACTGTTCATCCTGTGGAAATGTCCTGCAACACTCTAACTCCCTGCAGACACACCGTGTCCTTGTTACAGAGTGTAAACAGATAAATGCCCCCCATGGTGTTTAATAATGATATGCGTGCAGTAAAACTGGAGAATGGTGCCACGTTGTCGCATGTGCAGGAAGTTTTATAACAGGATCCTGTGCCTTTATTGCATGAAAGCAGGGAACAAAACAGAACTTTAAGAACCTTAGTGGTCACAGCACAGGAGCAAGTCAAAGACTGTGTAAGCTGGGTAAATTAATTCAACCCAACTTATGCAGTTAAAATATAGTTCTTTAAGAAGTTTTACAACAGCAGCAAAAGGCCACATCCTGTACAAAATCCTGTAAGGCAAAAGACGGAAAACACAATTCAGAGTTTGTTCTGATGGTGATCGCTTCTAAGAAATTTCCCAGGAAATCTTTTGCCACCAGCACTGCAGTCATGAGGGCGACTGTTTGACAAATAATATATGAACTCCACACTAGTGGTCACAGATCCATACATGATGTAATTAGCAAAGTTGAGTTAGAAAGAAAAGAGACATCAAAGTTTCTTTGAGCTGTGTTTGTTTTATAACTTTAGAACATCCTATTCTCCTCCTAATAGAAATTAGGAGGAGAATAGAATAATTTCTATTATCATCCTAACACATTGGTGTATACACAACTCCGAAATATGTACTTTGCAAAAGATTCCTGAAGGTATTTCCTGAGGCAAAATCAATAAGTTAACTGTAAATAGTTGCTGGGTGTGGAGGGTGTAGCCATGATCGTTTCATAATGGAATAAAGCTCGAGACTGCTTTGTTTAGTTCATGACGATAATACCTGTCATAGAAACCTGCTGAGGCGATGTAAACAGGCTGTTAAACTGCTCTGTCCTTTGGAAATTGATTTGTGCACTGGGCATGTTGTAAACCTGGTTATTACGCATGCGCTCCACTTTCATTTGTAAGCAGTGATGACCTTTTTAAAAGCAGCACAAAGTGGAATAATAAATAAATGTCAATAAGTTAGAAGGCAATTATTAAAGCCTTCTTATCTGTGGCTTCTGATAAGGAGCGATGATTAGGGCTTAACTGATTTCGTCTTTCAAATGGTCCATTTCACAAAAAATTAAGGCCTTCATCTGACTCCAGCTGTGTACATTTATACATGTTAAATCAAGCAGCAAAATTATCTCATATACGGGCTTACACACCAGCTGACAGCACCCTCATGCTTTCTGTTAACACAAGTCTATAAAATCTCACCTCTGAAACAGCAGCTCAATGAGGGTGCTGGTGGAGGTGAAGGCCCTGTAGGTGGAGAGGAACACTTGGATGAAGTCGGACTCCCTTTTCTCAGGGTCCAGTAGATGGGTAACCAGACGCTCCAGGGTAGCTGCCTTCAGCCTGCGCACCTTCACCGTGTGGTACTGGACGAAGCTCATTGGAAGCTCTCCCATGGTCGAGGTCGGCACAGGCTCCCTGCGTAGCGTGATCCCAAACACTGCCCCATCCTCCTCCTCTTCGCCCCACTCCTGAACCGGGTCCTGCAGGAGAAAATTCAGGTAATGATCTGACAAATCTGGACCTAGCACATGAAATTTCTTCCTGTGTTCTGCTCTGGTCTTTGTGATTCTGCAGAGCCCCCAGAATTCATTCAGTGTATAAGAGAGAATAAAAAAATGTGATCTAAATTTGTTTAAAGCCTTGGAATACGCAGATGATTGTTTCAAAATTAACTTAACAAATTCCATGATTTTATTTAAAAAGATCGAACTCTGCTTCGTTAAACTCACTGATGACATACGCACATACACACACACCTAGTGACCAATGACAGAAAATTTTGTTTTACTGACGTATTTGTTTATGCCAAAAAACATGGGGATGATTCATTGCACCTGACACAGTTGACTACAATTTGATGAGGAATTTGAAAGTCTTAGTTAGATACAACCTCATATTTCCTCCTCCAAAACTTTAGAGAAATAGTCAGATGTAATAGGGAAAAAAAACGGGCCATTGGTTTATTTTTACGTGTGACACAAAATTATGACATTTTGTAATGGAAAGATTAACTTAAAACTTATTTTAACATCAGATCTGAGAAAACTCCAGATGTCTCTAGATTGGAATTTTGTAATTTAGTCATATTAATGACAAACAACAACATTATAACATCTTTGACAGTCAAACAACAATGATGATTTTTAAGAGCATAAAAATTTACCACTCTTACTTTAAAAGGAATTTAAACAGACCACTGATCAGCTGAATTATTAATTATATAAGCTATGGAAGACATGTGAGATCAGGCAGTGAAACTGCAGAGCAACTCTTAAAGCACAAATAATTATAAATGCAGAAAAGACAACAATACTTATTTGATCTAGCTTAAACTGATCCAGCAGCCCTTCAAACTAATAACTATAACTCCAAATAGATGGTGTTTTACAAAGCCACAGACATTAGACAGTAACTGGGTTCCAAACCCCACAGGCAAACAATCTCAAACTTGCCATGAGATCTGGGTGTCACCTCATCTTCTAATACTCACAGACCTGAAATGAGGCTCGCTGATCCTGCTGGTAAACAAGCGTTATTTTGTGCATGCATGACAATAGGAGCAGAGCACTCTTTAAAATACCTGACACCACATGACAGAAACCAGTGTGCAAAGCATTGTGACACCAGCGCATACTCAACAGTGAATGAAACTTTTATATTTTCCCTGCACACCATAGAATCACGATTAAGTTCACATGAAGCTGACAACAAATGAAAACAACCAAGAATGAAAAAGCTGCAGTCAGATTCATGTGTTAACTTATAACTAATGCATGCCAGAAAGAAGATCGTTCATTTGACCTACCATGGATAAGTGCCATTTTCCCATCTTTATCCTGCTCTTGGGGTAAATAAGTCCTTCTGTGTGTAAACTCTCGTGGCAGTGGATTTTTAAGGATTCAATCACGGTCTTCGACACTTGGCTTGAGTCTGAAGTAAACCTGACACTTTCATCCTTCATAAATAATATAGCGAAAATGTCTCTTTAAAAAAATAATAAATAAATACAAAGATACGCGAGCACAACTTTCCAAACTGTCGCTTAACTAGAATGACGCCTGGTCGGGTAAAACGAATAGAAGTTATTTCGGTGGGCGGAGCTAATAAACAGGTGTGGGCCGGCTCAACACAAACAACCAATAAGATTAGCCAAATAAATAGCATCAGACGCTATCGTGCATATGTTAAGCCTGAGGTTGTGACTGGAAATTTGTTACTGATACTGGCAATACTGTAAAGGTTTCCAGCGCTGTTATCACAGCAGCATCAGCAGAGTAATATGATCACTGCTGTTTACGTGTGACATCAGGAAGTAAGGACCCCATCTATCCGTCTGTCTGGCTACTTTTTAAAACTGAAAGCCACTCAAGTAAAATAAACCACGGAGAGTCACAAAGACATAATTACCCGAATGGTATTAAATTGTTCTATATTTATTTCTCCAACCATATAGAGTTTGCTGTCTGAGTTTCCAAGTCTCCAAAGCACACATGTCGGATAAAAATATTATTTTATTTATATTTTCATGAGAAATAAAGTGGAGTAAGAATGGTCTTAAAAACCAACTTGTTTTTGCATGAAACCTCTGTAACGATTTCATATTCTATCACTGATGTGAGTTTGACTCTTTAAAAGAGTTTAGACGAACCCAGCACAGCCATTACAGGTGAAGTCTGTGACTTCTAGTGTCAGAGATATCACATTTTGTCATGGGTTTGGCATGTTTGCTGGTCATAAATTTAGCCTCACCTCCCTCACTGAAGCCACCATGATGTTGTTATGGTCCAGCACCCTTCCTAGAATGGGAAGCTTGACTCCACAGTGCCATTTGAGTGTTAGTACCAGACACATAATGCAATGTGACGGCTTACAATATGTGTGGTAATAGTGAGTCATAGCTATATGTTTTTAAATAACTAATAAGTATAAGTAAGTATTTAGAAATGTTCAAATTTATATCACATAAAACTCATAAAACAATGATAATCGGCAACTACTGTGACATCTGCTGGCCATGGTATAAATAGTAAAAGATGGACTTGATGAAACCTTAATTTCCTTAACTATCATCTTTTTCAGTATGTCTTGACATATATTGGATTCTGATGCACGGTTACAAGAAATATTTTGAGATGGACGCACATGATCTATTGCGACAGCCCCTAAAGGGAACAGCCTAATGAAAAGGAGGAAACTTTTTATCATCATTTAATGATGGATAAAAAATTGTGCTATGTGGGAAGTTAACAGTTTTGGGGGCATGTCAGAAGAAGTTTGTGAACCTCTGTCTCAAAGTCTGGGTGGCCTTAATTGTAGAGCAAATAAAACTGAGACGCAGTAGAGGACCATCCAATCAGGGCGAGACTAAGAAACAGCATTTAACACTTCCTAATCATGTGAAAGAACTTCTCCTCATCCTATACTGTTTTACTGAAATACTACTACTACAATTTACTCTGGGGATTTTACTTTCTGTTGTTTATACATGAATATATCTGTGTGTACATGTAGATTTGTGTTTATGTCTGGCCAAAACCTCACACTCTATTTAATTGGGGACCTTTTAGATTTCAGTGTTTTGAAAAGCATTACAAAATGCCACAACATTTATTATTTTCTAGACGTGCATTAAGTGTTTTGCCAAGATCTTGTACTGATGATGCAGGAGTCAGACCACTGTCTAAAGTCTTCTCCAGCATGTCCCAAAGACACTATATTCAGGCAGGGTTGATTTAATATTAAAGACCTGACTAACCGAAGCAAACACATCATAATACTGCCCCCACAGGCTTGTACAGCAGATGCTATTCATAAGGGGGAAAACCTCATTCAGCTCAGTTCTTATCCTAATGGGCCAGTCACACTGGAACAGGATAAATGTGGAGTCATCTGACCGTTTGACCTTTCTGTTGCTCCAGAGTCCAGTCCCTAGCAAAGTGAAAGTCTTTCCTTGCCAAACAGCCTCACTGATAAGCGGTTTTCTTAAAGCTAAACAGCTGTTTACCCCCAATCCATTTAGTTTGCTATGAGCTCTACAGTTTATTTTATGGTCTGTTTGGTTTTCTGATTGATGCAGGCTTAAAATCGGACACTTCTGAAACAGACGATCATCTCTTCCACGACAACAGGAGGCAGCTTCTGAAATTGTGGTTTTAAAATATTTTTAAAAAATGTTTAAAAAGTTAGTCACTGCATCAGTCAGGGTTAACTAACCAGTTCCCACCCGAAGAATGTTAATCGCTGCAGTAATTATTTAATGGAAGCCTCCCACCAAATGAGGACTTCTTGTTGGCCACCTACGTATATGTAGGTGTGTATGCATATGTGTTCATATATAAGAATGTGTATATATTTTTATTTTCCTTTTCTTATTTTTTTGTTTTCTTGACAATAAAGGCATCCAATTCGAGATAAACAGGGATTGTTTTGAACTGTGAATCATATAGACTCCAGTAGATACAGAGCTGTAAATAGACATAAACGCTCCTTTTAAACAGGCCCAAGTGCTTTCCACTTGCTTCATCTTCTTTGAGGAAATATTATTTTTTTGTTTTTGGAAAATGTTAAGGGAAGATTGATCTTGCAAATGCAAAGCTAATTCTAGGCCAGTGTGAAAAAACTAGAAACAATGCAGTCACACCATAAAAGAATCCAGTCAGGACAGTTTTTCCCCAAGAGCTTAATGTCGTGTTAAAGGCGCGGTGACATACCACAAAGACAGGTCGTAGTTCTAAAAATATGTGTGCGATTTAAAAAGAAAAGGTACAAAACAGCGATAGGCATCTACGTATTAAAACCAAAGAAATTCTTTCATATGAATTTGGAGACAAACTGACAAATGAGCAAAACACAAGCTGAGCGGATGGAGCATCTTCAGTCAGGCTTCTGTCATTGATCATTAAGCCCAAAAGGAAGAATGAGCTTTTTGTTTGCCTAATGAGTTTCACTCTCATTCACTCTCACAAAGCCACCCTCTATTTCGAAAGAGGCTAAACAAAAATGTGGAGAAACAGAGGAAGGGGAGACCTCAATTACTTCTAATTAGACACAATAAATGGTGATGTGATGGCAGGCAGGCAACAAGTAAAACCCAGCCTACAAACAGTTAACGATGACTGCTTTGAAAAACACGCATGATCAAAAGGCTTTTTCTTTGGTCTGAAATGTGATATATTTTCTGGAGAGTCTAATGCACTGTAGTTCTTCCTTAGTTTTACTAAAAGGCTATTGTTAGTGATGACGTCATGACTGTAAAAACAACGGGACAATAGCTGAACTCACCCCACCCATGAACACACACACACACGCACACACACAGGACACAGGATTTTTAAGTAATCAGTTTAAAACTATTATATTTGACTTCTTTCTTAGATATCAGTAAGTTCTTGTTTTCCAGTTTTATCCCAGTCATCCATGATAGTTAGAAAGAATATTAGGTTTGGTTGTTGGCAACATTAACCTGAGATATAGGAACCTGTAACAGGCAACTTCTATTAATGTTTCACAATGATTCAAAGAAAAATGAACCTTTAATGAAAAATAATTAATTCCAGTTTGAAACTGATGGATCAGTCTTTGCATAAATAACTTCCTTTCTTCTCTAGAAATTGAATATATTTTGCTGGTTACACAAAACAAAGAATATGGAGAAACTTAAGTCTCCTGAGAGTGAACGGTGCTTTTCTAAAACATATTTTGCTAAATGGTGTGAACTATCTTAACAGTTAATCATTAATGAAAAGTCTTGCAGATCATTGTTTTTATCAGCTGTGGGTTATTACATAAACTGGCAGGGCTGGCAGGGCCTTGCCACTACACAGGACTCTTTAGCAATAATGGACTGTAAGTGCTTTTACAGCTCAGTGCAACTTTGTGATTGCAGAATCTAACAAATGTTATAGGTAATTCATTTATTTATGTTGTGTACTGGTTTTGTTTACTATTGCTTACAATCCAAATCTCAGTCAAATAAAAGTTGAATAAAGGCATATAAATCTCAAAATGTAATAATATTATAGATTATATTTCATGTAATGTTCTAGTGAGTCATATTATATAGAAATCATACCTTGTGTTTTCTATTCAGAAAATAAACGGCATTTTTGAACTGGGGTTACTGATGTTTTGGGTTAGTTTCACTATTGACTTTCAGGAGGTTCACCTGAACTATTTAGATGAAAATGTAAAACACAGTTGTTGACAGTGCACCAAGAATAGCACCCCACTATTGCATAAAGCTGAGCGTGACACCAGCCTTTTCTCAACATTGCTACAAAACTCCAAACTCACCTCACACTGTCCATCGGTGTCCAAAAACTGGAAACTCCTTAGCCACACTCCAGGCTCCGTGTTCATGTGAACGCCCATGCACTGACTCTGCCTCAGCCAAAGCAGCCTCTTCATCCTGCCAACCCTGCTGCGGAGGCTGCGGGGTTCCCCGGCATCACTGCCTCCACACACAGGCAGGATGGTCCTCATGTTTTGGCTCTGTGCCGGTCACGCTACAGGCCCACGCACACCTCGTCAGACCTCTCCCACACCTGATGCCTCATCTGTGTCATGGAGGAGAGCGTGAAAACAACCACCACACATTTACAGTCATTTAAAGTTTATTCTAGAGCGGCTAACACTGTAGTACTGCTTGATACCTCTGATATCCAGCCATTTTAAAATCTATTAAACAGACCAGTGCTAAAAACTGGAATAACGGTAGCTGAATAAAATCATATTCAACAGAAAACAGCACTGCACTATGACATAAAACATTTTAATTTGATTAATTCACTTCTTAATGAAATACATCTATCTGTTCTTCTATAGCATAAAAAAACAGAAAGAACTATAAGAAAGCATTAAGATATGGGGCATTTATCTTGAATTAATTTAAGTTTAATAAAATAAAACTGACCCAATACTGAGTGTATACATGAAATGCGCCAGTGTTTGCTTTGTTAAAATGACACTGCTTACATTTTTGGAATCATGCTGATTTTTTAAAAGCTGCCTATCTTCTATTAAAAAGGCTTTTAATGGGCACATAAGACAATAAACAAAAACATGAACACTGAGTGACATATTACTTTCATTTTGACCATTCAATATTTCTCTAATAAGGTACAAAATTAACATATTGAAACACCTGCAAGATGCAGAAAATGCGTCGGCCACAGAATCTCCAAGAAAAATCTTCATCAGTCTGATATTAAATACGATCACATCTACACAAAGCAAAGAAAACGACAGTCACTTACTGCTTCTCAGTAATCCTTGTTCAGAGCTGCACTTGTCCAACCAGAATACTCATTTAGAGCAGTGTGAAACTTGCAAGGAAGAGACTCTGGTATTTATCACCGAGGGCTGATTGTTCTTTGTGTTTGTGGGTGGATGATGCCCTGCGCATGTACGTACGTGTGTGTACGTGTGTGTATGTGTGAGTATGTGTGTGTGTGTTGGAATGGCCTCCTCCTTGTTTGGCTGTACTCTCTGTGATATGTAATTATGTCCCATTTTAATCGTTTCTCACAAAAATTCACTGCCTTCTTTTCCCCCCCCTCAGCCATGGATAGAAATAAGCACCTCTGCTGCAGAAATGTAAAAAAAAAACAAAAAACGTGCCCTTTTTTTGTTAAACAGTGCAAATTGCCATGAATTCATTTTGACTGATGAGAGTTTGGTGGTAAAATGCCAAGCCCTTAAATAATTCTTCTTACCTAGGAATGTATTATTTCGCATTTGAAAGGCAAGGCAAGCATGCAGTCACACCTAAAGCCTCCACTAACAGCTGAGGCATGTTCAACAGAAAGCATTTTTGGCATAAGATGCTGAAGAATCGAGCCTACACTTGTGGCAGTGATTCAAATTCTGCAGCAGAAGGAGCATGCCTGTCTCCTCTCACGAACTGGTTGGTAAAGGCAAAAAGGCAGCGATAAAGCAGACATACATGTGTAGATTTCAGGAAGCTGAGGAGACAAGCCCCCGTCAGAAATTTAGATTCTTAATAAAATTAAGGAAGCAGAGGAATTATTGAGAAGAAATGGGCAGTGCAGGAATGGGCATCTATTTTACTAGAAAATATGAATTCTGTGTTTATAATGCAGCGCTTTTTGGTAATAAACATCCTTAAACACACGCAATGTTGTGATGTCAGTCAGCAGCTGTATAGCCTTTCCGCTGCAACCATGCACAGACGACCAGAAGAGCTGATAGCCATGAAAGAGCCAGAAAGAAAAACAAGGAAGTCTAATATTAGGACATCTTTTCTCTAGAAAGTCTAAAAAACAAGTGAGCCACTTTGTCAAAGTACTGCTGCTACTTCCCTGGCTAAACCTTAAAAACAACAAAGCAGAGATATGCATGATTCCTAATAAATAAATACATAAAGTGCAATTAACATTGACATGAATAGATGCCAACTTTAAGAGGTTACCTTCTCAAATTGTCTAAAAGTAGCCTGGTGCAGTATTGTCTCCTTATGCTCTGACTTCCTCAAATGGAACCAAGCAAACATAAATGAGGACTGAAGAGCAAATTGTGCGTCTGCCTTGATGTATCAAAGCCAATTTACAGAAAGAAACCTGGAGCATAATTAAGCAAAACCAACTGCAGTCTATGTTGAACTGTTACCTGGTGCCTGATTATATGGGTCATTGGCATTAATAAGAACATTCCTACCACATATTGATGCATAAAATAGATACATTTGTGCAGATTCACTTGAATGTGGCAAAGGAAGTGTCTGATGCTTAAAATATCACTATAGTAGAAATATTTTGTGTAATATTTTTTGACGGTGGGAGAAAGCACAGTTCCTAAAGACTTAATCAGGGTGGCATGAGTGCCCAGCATTCTCTAGTGGGCCCTGCGATCACTGTAGAGCCTGTGGCCAACAGAATAGCAGAATTGATGGGTTCAGACCTGTGCTTTTCACAGAGACCAGGGTCACCACACCAAGAGCACATGTAGTAGATGTGAAAGGGTCTGGAGAAGCTGTGGAGAATGTTATGCTGTCTGAACCATCGTTCAGCGTGACCACTTTGGTGGTGCGTCAATGATGGTTTGGGGAGGCATAACCATAGATGGACACACAGACCTCGACAGGCAACAGGTTGAACTTCAGACTATCCGGAAACTCAGTGATGCCCTGGAGGAGAGGTCCAAAAAACCATCCATCATGTCATTAGGAGCATGCCCTGACATTGTCACAAAGGCTTACAGGCACATAAGAGCCTGAGTTGTTGCAATGAAATTTCGGTAAAAAGGACAAGCCTACTGCATCGTGTTTTCTCTTAGAATTTCAGGGTCTCTTTGAATTTAGCCATCTGTAAGTTGCTATTTTTAATTTCCACCAAATGACGTGGCATCATTTCATTTGAACATTACCCAGTCCATATCAGTACAGATATCCATTGTGATTTTTCCCCCACTGAGATCTGGTGTATTTCTCTGTTACTGCTTATCCTGGTGAACTAAACCAACGGCCTTCTCCGTGTTCCTTTAATGTTTTTGAGCAGTGAATATAGAATAAATCACTGTGGGAATGTATGGTTAAAATGTGATTAGTAGCTAAAGTGCTTTTTGTGTTCGGTAAGACCAGAGAAGTGCTATAGAAATTCCAGTACATAACAATAACTTTAGGTATAGGCTAATGTAATGTTTCAGATGAACTCAAAGTGCATAAGTCTGTGAAAAAACTCTCTAAATAAATGTTCTCAGGAGCTTTTATTAGTCCATCCATAACAACAAACAGAGGCTTAGTACTAATTGCATAATTGTGCTGGGATCAAATACGCATTCAGATAGTTAAGCTACGCTCTAAGTCAGATTTATTTTGTTTCCAGTATCACAAAATCCCCTTTATATTATCTTCCAAACATCATATAAGTTCTAACAGCTTCTATTCCCGCATAAAATATACTGAAATGTAGATAAACTTAGTTTTAGAGAGCAATGGATAAAAAAGACATGAACAAGCAGTCAAAAAACTTCAGCAAAACTTATAAAATGAACACAACCTGAGCCATGTTAGGCACAATGTTTTATCACAGTTGTCCTTATTCTAACCTTTTTTGGAGCACACACACATATATACACAAAAACCTAATAACTGTGCTCAGAGAGCTTTTGTTCACAGCACAGAGTTGTCTTTCTGGTTGCTTTTGGTACGTCATTCAATCACTGCTGCTGACCTAGCCCTGTGCGAGACACTGAGACATTCACTGTGGTTATTATCTGACATGTTGGTATGGAGATGTATTATTCAGTCTACTCAACCAGTGGTTAAGAAGAGAAGCAACAAACACTGTCTGAGATGCCAATCGTTGCAGAGATAGTTCAGGTGTACGCACTTTAGGGAGGGTTCATATTCACATCTGTAACTTATAGCAGGACAAAGCAAGTTTGATGTAATTCAAGCATGAATAAAGGCTGGATTCGTCACAAGTATTGGCTTTCAGAAGGCTACTATACTTTGGGTTTGTTAGATAAAACCGACAACATTCATTGTTTCTAACAACAGGAAAATAACAACATTAACAACTAAGGAGTTGCTAGTTACTGGGTTCTATTCCACACACTATACAGGGAGTTATGGTAAAAAGAATAAAAACTAAAAACAGTATTTTTTCATTGGCTTCCAGGAAGGCTCAGGGTGAAATGTGAGCTCAAAAAACAGAGGTGGGGTAGAGTGTGTTGGTGCAACAGTGACACCTGACTATTGCCAAAACAAACCCAGTTACACAATAAGTATAGACACGAAGCATCAATTTATGAAAATCATTTAATACTGTTATACTGTTAAAATACATGTTTTCATTTACAGTACACTAAATATCTTTATAGCACCGGCTAAGACACAAAATAACAATTACAGAGGTGAAACAATTGTGGTGGAAAGTCTTGGACACAATCATCCCATTTTATATTTCATGTTTTTGGGAGACATTGAGGATTGTGTTGTCGCTTTATAACTTGCCCTTCTTCTTCATCATCTTCATCTTGGTCTTTCTCTTGGAGTGGGAGTCAATGATTAGCTGAGACTGAAGCTTCAGCGCTTCACGCGTGATGACCTTAGCTTTGCCCTCGTCAGTCTCATTCTCTGCAACAGAAGCGGTGAAGTAAGTAGGGACAGTATGCAGTCATTACTGTTGGTGTGTAAAAGGATACCAACTTACTGTCATGGAGGGGGTCATGTGCTTGATCCACAGGTGGTTTGGCTCTGGTGATGTATGCTGACAGTTTTTCTTCACTTCTTATGTACAACTAATAAAGAAACATCAAGTCAGAAATTAAGATGTTTTTTTAAACACTAAAAATCTCAAATTCCATTAAAAATCTGTGAGTCATAAGCCCTGCCCACATTTAAAGCAATTCACTTACTGGCTTGTGCCTTCTTCAGTGTGTAGAGATACAAAGATAGCAACATAAGATTATAGTTTCATTCTCTACAGGTGTGCAACACTAAACACATGCATCCTTTTCTGTTTTTTATGTCACCAGGGGGAACAATGAGTACAACATTTCTGTAACCTTGCAAGTCACCTCCCAAAATTATTCAATTGATAAATAAAGGGACACTGCCCTGTAAGATCGCAGCTATCATAGGGTGAAAGACTGTTAAGGTTGTACCCTGATAAATAAAACATCAAAGTCCACATTCCTAACAGGTGGACATGTAAAAAAAAACTCTTTGAAAAAAAGTACATGTTTATAAAAACGAAGTTCAAAAATCTTTTTTTCATGCCTAAAGATGATCAAAAATACTTAAGAAAAAAATCCTGATTGAGGTTGTCATAATTCATACATGAAAGGGTTAAGTGTAGTGAGCATATCAGCATTCTCAGGTTTGGCCTGTGCTTTGATGCAGTGTTTCCTGCTGCAGAAAACAGATGTTATGTTGATGCAGATGATCTTAATTAATGTTAAGAATAATTCAGCTCAGCCTAACAGCACCAGATCTTACATCCTTCAGAAAAAACAAAACAAAAATAACCTTTTTTATATTTAAAAATATTAATACAATTTAACTAATATAATTTGATATTTTATACTTGTTTAAATCTGCAAAATAATATGGAAATAGTAATAACCTTGAAATAAGGTGTCGTAAACCGCCTCTTTTATCACTGTGACAGAAAATGGGATGGCTATCATTAGCTTTCAGCAAGATGCCTAATCTAGACAGATCATCTGCTTACATACATTTGTACTGTAGTCTGCTTGCATTAATGATGATTGCAGTAACAAGTGTTGCTGTTTCAATTTTTCAAAAGTTTTTTGTAATGAAATGATTTGATTTACTCAATGAATCATTGCAGCCCTTTTAAATACAGTGAATAAGTTAGTTAAAAGCTTATTGAAATTTAACCACCTTATCACATAATACCAGCTACTTGTTTTATATTATCCAATATGATTCTTAACATAGCCCATGTGTTAGCAGTGGTTACTAGGCTTATGTATGTCTACAACATTAACCCTCTCAGGACCAAATTAAGTTTTTTGTTGCTAATGCACAACCAAGTCCTGCAGTGGTACTTCTGAGTAAAAAAACCTCATAAAATATGTATGTGGGGTAATCAGGTTGTTAGGTCTTAACTGTTGCAAATCTGCAACGTCTGCCTGGAGAGGGTTAACTTGCAAAAGCTAAGATGAACAGACTGATCTTTGCCACACTTCAAATTCTCCTTTAGTAGAGGTACAAAGGAAAGCCAAGTAAAGTTCAACTGCACCAGCCAGGCAAATAAGGCTGGACTGATTTCCAAATTATCAGCTCAGAGTTGCGTCAGTTACAAAGATCGTACCATTTAAAAACGGACCTGTGACCCATATTATCAATGTCATGTTTGAATGTCAGGCAGACTGTTGCATGTTTCCTGTCCTCATATTCTCAAAGTGAGAAGGTGCTGTTGAGTGTTCAGTCAAGAACAAACACTTCAGGTGCCTCTAATGGTTACCTTTCCATCCTGATAAGTAAAGCAAAGAAAGCACAGCAGCTTTTACACAGCAGCTTTTACACAGCTTTATGTAAGCTGTGAAAAGCTCAAGCTCAGACAGTGTTTAAATTTCAAACTGTGACAGTCTAATTATTACAAGTTGTCTGACAATGTTCCCAAACGTTTTCCTGTTAATAGCTCTGATCAGGTGTCTCTCAGCTCTTCAAAGGCACCTGTTCATAAGTGTTATACTATATACGTATAATGTTCTAACATTCTCTGTTAATAGAGACACCATGTGCAATGCAATCAATGTTGTGCCCATGCCTTTCCCACTCTGACTACTACATCTTTGCTAGAACTACCTCTGCAAATGTCAACCATGTTTTCTATATCCCATCCAGACTCAGGACCAATGTTCCCTCTAAGCTGCGCATGTGCGCAATTGCACACTGCTGGCACAGTCTCTGCACACAAAAAATCTGCCTTGTGCACAAAAAAAATCTAACCTGAATTGCATTGAATCATGCGATTTACATTTGTATATACCGAACTAAACAACGTGGTTGACAGGCTATGACAGCGTCCTTATGTGCCGACACCGGTGTTTTAGCTAGCAAAGTGGCGTGGCTGATAAGGAGTGAAGCCGTTAATGACAACGTGTACAACCACTGGAGATGTGAGCAGGACAGACGGAACAATTGACGGGAAAAGTGTGGACTTTATACCAGTTTTTAAATTGTGTTGATAGGCCACGTTATACCAGAGGGATTCAGTGCTGGCGTGACCACACGTCTGCTGTTGCTCACAGTGGTCCAAGGGACCGCTCAGGGAGTTTGTGTGTTCGCTCAGACACATGAAAAATTAGAGGAAACATTGCTCAGGACCTGTCTTTAAAATAGCCGTGTTGCTACAGAGGGCCTTTGTCTCACCTTGTTTTTTTCCAGCTCCTTCATTATACCAGCCACATCCTTCCCCTGAAGTTCTTTGTGCAGTGACAATAATTTCTTCTCACACTGGGCCATCAGCTCCAGAACAAAGTGATCAGAATCTGGATCCACTTCAGGAACTGTGTCCTCACTCTTGAAGAAGATGAGTGAACAAACATAAAAAGGAATTACACTTAAAAAGCTTTGTGTTTGAGGGCAGAAAAATATTTTAATATTAGGAATAAGTGATAAACTGGCTATTTCAATATTATGACTGGTTGAAATTGTTAGTACCAGTGAGATGTGTTGAAGTTTGTTGGCCAGGTGCTCAACTCCAGCTTGGGCAGTGTGAAGAGTCTTCAAGAGCCAATCCAGTTGCTCTTTGGCTGCATCACACTTCTGCTGCTGAGTCTGCAGTTGCTGCTCAGACTCCTGCAGGGCCTGCTGGTCACTAATGAAACAGAGAAAGAGCAGAGGCTATCAGACAATGTGATAGCTGTTGCATTAAAGTTTTAAATACATGGCTTACCAAATGTATTTTTATTTGCCTCAGTTGCCCTAAATTAACAGCATTTGTAATAACCAAAATCATATTTATGCTTGAGTTTTTGTTGTTATCCATGAATATTCAATTTCATGGACAACAATTCGAAAAAATTAGTAAAGCACATTATTATTTGTGATTAAGATGTCAAATTACTGTTATTTACTTGCATTTCTGGACATAAAAAACATTTTTATGCCCAGTGTGCCGGCTCAAACCTTTGTATAAGTTACACAGAATAAGTTATAAATTATATTTATCTGACTAAATATAATTTTTAGTTCTTGTAGTTCTGTAGTTCTTGACAGATTTCTAAAATATTTGTGTTTTCTTGTTTTTATCACAAGCGTAATAATAGATTTCAACCATTGTCAAGCAGATGTCTATACTTCACCTGGGGTGTTTAGCCTGTCTAAAATATTTCATCTCCTCAAACTGTTGGCTCAGAAGCTCCTTCTCTTCCTTCAGCTGCAGCAGGACTTTCTCATTCTCTTCCTTCAGTTTCAGCAGATGCTGGTGTGTCTCCTCCTGAGAGTTAAAGCACTCCAGTATCTCCTACACAAACACAAAATGGATGAAAAAAAGAATAACAGCAACTACACGGTGTGTACTAGAATCAGTGGGAACATTTATACCTGTGTGTCTGTGACACCTGTGGTCTCGCTGATGCGCCTGAAGGCCTCCTCAAAAGTAGAAATTTTTTTCAAATCTTCTTCTTCCATCCTGGTGATGATGTGCTGGGCCTCACCGCTTAGTTTTTCTGGCAGAGTTATCTGATCCTGCAGGTATTAATCATTCCAAATGTAAATGACTCTTCTTCCCTTATTATTATTTTACCAAAGAATAGGGAGGCCTTCACTGTGGATTAGGTTTAGGCTGCTCTGCTTTAGCTTTCTTTCCTTGTGAAAATCTCCAGTTATTCGCATCCATACATTTAATACCCCACTGATATAATTACGGCTATACATTTCTTGGTAAGTAAAATTCAATACATACATAATGTGTCACCTTATGTCTCTCACCCTTATATCGACTTTTTCAGCCTGGGCCTTGCATTCCTTAACCTTTTTCCTGTAACTTGCTATTATACACGCCCTCTCCTTACTGTCCTTGTAAAGCAGCTCCTCCCGCTTCTGCAACTCATCCTGCAAAGAACAAGAAGAATGGCTGAAAAACTTGTTTCAGTTCACTTAAACTAAATGGAGACAGTGAAACAAACAGATTGTTAGTATGACAGAATCGTATTATTACCTATAATATAGACCAGAAGGAGGTGTCTGAGATAAGTGTGGACAGACATGTTATCCTCAATCATTTCATTTTACCTTCACAAGATAAGATAAGGTAAGGCAAGGCTAGTGTATTAGTGTTTCCAAGTTATAACTCCTAATTTATAATTCCAGCACATCGTCTAACTTATGATAGCAATAGGGAGTGGATTCTAATTCTTACACTGTATCTTGAAACATTTATGCTTTTAACTCATCACACAGGATATATCTTATAGGTCACCTTAGTAGCTTCTTTGGAGAGCTGTTGGTCATTATTCATGATCTGCAGCCTATTCATCTCCTCTCTTTGCTTCAGGATTTCTGCTTCCAGACAGTCCAACTGGCCCTTGTAAGTGAGACTCTCCTCCTGAGGCGGTGAAGGTGGAAAAGTGAGTGAACATGAAATAAACAGAATCAGAAATAAGGTTGTCCATGTGAGAGAAATAAAGTATTTAGATTACCTGACTGTGATCAAGGAATTAAAACCAAATCAAGACAAAATGTGCACTAACACAAAATTTAATTTAAATAATATTTTAATCATATAATCCTTACGATTTTCAACAGTCAGGTCCTATTGATGCTGTTATTTATTGCTAACATTGTATTTAAATTAGGAACTTATCGATTGACATCCTGTAATTACCTTTCTATTTTGTAGTTTTTGATGGGTTATTTTTTTTCAGCAGGTTTAAAAATTCCTGACCTGGATTTAAAATCTCCACCTGTGTATGTAACAGTGTGTTTGTTTGCACTATAAACAGACAGATCACTTGCTCTATTTCTGTCAAAGGGGCTTTTGATGGTGTGGCAGCAGTTATATATACCGTACTTGCTCTTACAGTAGCAATTAAACCACACATTAAAAAAAATGGGAAAAAAACCTTAAATGTAAATAAATTTGACTGGTTTCCTTGGAAAACAGGAATCAAGAACTAGTATGTCAATTGAAGAATAAACAGGGACAAAAAGTACAGTATCAAACAGAGTCCCATATAACAGTCAACCAAGCGCAGAGTACAGCGAAGATGTACTATTTTCTGCAAAACTGCCAAACAGCAATGAATAATAGACTCTGTACAAAACACTGCTCATGTTTGAGTGCTTCCACTTGCATGCAGGCATCTGCTAATGCATAATGGAGAGTTAACAGCTAGCGTGAATAGCAAAATAATCACTACAAATTTACTGATATTTCAAAAATATCTGAGACAAACCATTATAGGACAATTAACAAATTCTTTAACAAAAATCACATCAAATGAAGATAAGTTTAAGCGTAACAAAACATTTTCTCACATGCTGGACTTACATGTAAGTGATTTTTGAATTTCAGATAGTTAACCATGATGTTCTTAGCTTCCATGCATTTAAACTGGGTTTTCTCCAGATCATTCTCCAGAGTCCGCAGTTTCTAAACATAAACACAAATCATTGGTCATCGTCATCTATGATCTGTCATTTTGCTCAAGTCTGCAAATGAGCACAACAAACAACAAAAAGTAATCCCAAAAAAATTAGATTTTTTGGGGGGGTCAGAGAGGTAATTACCATGGCATCGTCCTTTTTTTTCCGAGTGCGAGCATCAGAGGATACTTTACTGCTGCTGCTCTCTGATTTCAGCCTCTGGTACTCCATCTTCAACTGATTGAGGCGACGCTGGTAGACCTCATTTGTGTGTTTTACAGCATTGATACACTTCCTCTTGAACAGCACTCCTTCATTTAGCATTTCATTTACCTCCTGAAAAACATGCAGGCGTTTGTGAGGAATGCGGTACAGTCAATAAAACATACAATAAAACTATATTTACTGACACTGTATACAGTAATGAAAAAGAAAGTTTTCACGGGGTTGTGAAAAACTATGTACACCGCTTTCTAGTGGAATTAAGTGGATGAGTAATTACACACTTGATTAACTGATCATCAACAAGTGTGATCACCTGTATATAAACACATTTTGCCAGTTTGCTGGTCCAGCAATCATCCTAGGAGTAGATGCAAATTAATTCTGAGGTCAGGCTGTGCATTGGTCAGAAAATAGCAAAAAGACATTAACCTAATTCTGCTAAAGGATTCAAGGCTTCTTTATTGTCATTCGCATCACATGTTTACATAAGGTGGAACGAAATTACGTGCACACGGTCCCGGAGCGAATGAAACAGAATAAGAAGAAACAATAAGAAGTAATAGGTAGTACAAATAAATGGAGTGCAACAACCTGAGTAATATAAATGCAAGTATTAAAGTAATACAAATAAAATAAATAGAGTACAACAACCTGAGTACCAGTATGGAGTATAGATATAGCAGCAAACGGGCATTATGTAAAGGTGTACTTAGTTTATAGAAATCAGTAGACTGCTGTGAAAACTTTCTTCTATTTAATATAAAATAGGAAATCCCATCTTATTACACTTTGTTTTTTCATGATGTGTATACTGACTTCCTCTCACCTTCACTGTGCTGTTGCAGAAGGCCTTCCCCTCCATATCTCTGTTTTTAAAGGCCACTTTGATTATATGTTCATCAGGCTAAGAGGAAAGACAAGACAATGACTGAGACACATTTGATCTGGATGACTCCTTGTGGGGAGTGCAAAGCATTTTTTAAAATCTCTTGTCTCTGTGTCTTTTATTTTGATGAGTTTTAGTTTATTAAAACACTGCACTTCAGGACACTTTTTTCTAATGTTTGACTTTTACCCAGTAGAAATGATTTTTTACAAGTGCAGATTAACCTGTATTTTGCTGCCAAAGCCGTGCCCAGGTGCAAGTCACTACTAGCTATACAGACTGACATAAATTAAAAGCAATAAAGCATAAAGAAAAGCAAATGAAGCAAAAAATAAACACTGAGAAACCACTTCTAATTAGTTGTGGTATGTGTGAGATTCCTAATTTTCCTAATGTCAGGTGTTGCTCAAAAGAGATGTACCAATCTATGGATCTAGGGTTAAAACTTTCCTTCTTGATAAAGTTTATAGTTAAGACCCTGGACCCTCCCTCAGTTACCCTGCAATAGGCTTAGAGTGTTTCTTCTTCACTTACCTCCCCTCACAATCAAGTGGCAGTGGCAGAACCACAATCCCTCCTTTAGCCTGGCTCTGCTGGAGGTTTCTTCCTGTTAAAAGGTGGTTTTTCCTTGCTATTGTCACCAAGCACTTGCTCGTAGGGAGTCGTTTGCTTGTTAGAGTTTTATCTGTATTATTTTAGGGTCGTTAGTTTGCAATATAAAGTGTCTTAAGGCAACTGTTTTCGTGATGTGGTGCAATATAAATAAAACTAAATTGAAATAAAATGTGCCCAACCTTGATCTGTAACCTTTATTATTTCAGTAAGTTGGATTTATCCAAATTTCAGACCACTTCCCCACAATTAAAAACATGTTTCATGTTTAGTTTGTTGTGATCTGATCGCCTTACTTACAGCCTTAGTTTCTGCCAGCTGTTTACGCAGATTCTCGTTCTCCTGCCTCAGCTGACGGATGAACTCTTTTTGCTTCCTGGTGGTGGCCTCAGTCCTCTCATAACGTAATGTTTTTTCGCCCTCTGGTGGACAAATATAATACTGCATGGAAATAGGCGATCCATAACTTTATACTTAATAGCTCGCTTATTTTATTCGACTTAATTATATGAATTATAAAGCATTAAGAATTCATGTATATTCATTCACGCTAAATATGGCAGTTAGCTGGCTGATTCCAGCTAACCCATGCCTACTAGCATGAAATTAAATCAAGGCACCCACTGCATTTCAAACAAACATACCAAGAAATTTGATTTTACGCTGAAGCTCCAGTTTCTGATCAGATATGCTGCCACTGACCGCCATTTTTGTGAGTTAGCACAGAGTGCGCAAAGGAGAAATTATCCCGTATTTCGTTTTAGCTTGAGCTAACCGCAAAATTCCGGTATGTTTTACGTGCACACGTTGCCTAGCAACATGTACATTTATAACGGGACTGAAAGTTAGGGATCTTTCGAGCATTCCTTTTTTTAAAAGCTGTATTTTCTGTCTCAAAAGCCCACAAGTCTAGTAGAATTATTACACTTTCACAATTATTCTAATTATAATAATGTACGTTGTATGGGCTGCTGTACCTCAGAATGAATGCTGAGATTTAACGGCTTGACGGCCGTCGTAGAGACGGTTCTCAACTTGTTCCCTGTAGAACCCTGTTATAGTGTAGTAGTTTTTACCAAGATAAAGATATTTACAAAAATAAAATTATTTTGTATGTGCTATTTCATTTTATGTAAATATTACTGTTATTTGCCAACATTATCAAGCAGCACCATATAGTAATGGACAGCTGGACTGAGTAAATCAGTCATAATGATAATCCAATGATAAAGAAAAGCTTAAAGAAACCAACAAAACACTAAAAACAAAAAAGGATGTCAAAACCAACATTTATTAGTTGAATACAAAAGAAAAGACAATGTAAACATTTTACAAAGTCAAAATTCACACAGTATGAACATGTTTCATTTTCAGTGGCATGTATGACACAAAAAAGAATAAAGACAAAGCTATTAAAATATTGAGTCTATATCCAGGTTAAACCACTTGGGTCATTTGTAATCTCTTAAGGCTTTGGTTATCATACTAAGATTTAATCACTTGCAGTTAAGGAATTTTGCTTTGGTGAGTTAATTTTTAAACAGTGTAATATGCTTAGTTAAACTAATAAAGCACAGCTTTATTCAATCTGCCTTAAACTGTACCCACTGAAACTTCCATATAGACATAAAATCCAAATATACAATGAAACAGAAAGCAATAGCTCTTAAGGCAACAGGGCTTATCATCTGTAACTCCAGCTCACATTTTCCTTCTGTAATAAATCTCAACCTGTGCATGCAGGTAAAGAGAGATAATTAAGAGTTTGTCACAAAATACAAAACAAAGAGTAATATTATAAAACCAATATAAATGAATCCGATTTGACAGTTAGATACAAATACACTGTTTATGTACAAATGAAATGGCACTGTAATTCCTCCTTTTGTTCTTTTAACTTGAGACACACACACACACACACACACAGAAAAATACACCCATGAATACAAACTGAGGCTTAGTCCATTGATTTGTAATCTTCATTAGACTTCTTGAGGAGTGTGAGCAGGTCCTGTGACATGAAATACGGCCTCTCCTGTGATCCATCATTGCGCTCCAGGTCCTCCACTGCAACATGGACAAGAGAGAGTTGAAGAACAATTTTCTCACACACACCAACACAGATCTGTAATCTATCTTTCTTTTATTTATGCATCGTCTATCTGCCGCCAGTTTTATCTTACAGCCCCCTAAGGTGTACTTAAGTAAATTGCTTTGAGTATTATCTAAATAGGTGGGGGGGGGGGGGGGGGGGGATCCTTTAAATACTCCTAAAAAACCCTGAATGACATGACTAAAAGGAAAAAAGGGGAAAAGGCACATTTAGGTTACAATGTATCGTTTATTTTAATGACTTTTCTCATTCCTTTCTTCATGTACCTCATCATGTATCTCTTAGTTCAAACTGTTCACAAGTAACTTCCACACAAAATTCAATAGCATGTGATTAAGGGTCACAATGTATACACGATGCCACTTCTTTTAAGGGCTCACAAGCTATAAATGGGAAACAATTGTGAAGAAAATGCTCTTAATAACAAAGAGAGAGATATTCTGATTTAAGTATCTAAAGCCCAACTGTAGATTTATTCAAGTGATAATTATTTTAAGAAGGAAGAAGAAGAGAAATTTATACAGACTGATTTTGGCATGTAAAATTTGTTGTTGTGTGCTTTAAAGGTGCTTTAAATCATTGCCAGGGATTTATTTCACATGAAAACTCACCTGCTTCAAAACACCAACCAAACTTGAAATTCTGAACTACTACGATTAAAATACAATCACCTTTAATCAAGATTGACACGCAGTGATGACGGAATGTCATCAGAAAATTTAGTGGAAAAACGACTTAGATTTTTCACAAAGTGACAAGAAAAAGGTACAAAAGCATCCAGAGACTTAAGATGTTAGTTAGCATTCAGAAGGTCATGTCAGTACCATGCAGTGCTTAAAGAGAGAGAGATTTAAGGGGAGGGACAGAGCAAGGCAGGAGGCATCAGTAAACAAACTGGGGGGTTCGTAGAGTCCGAGAGGTCACGATGGCTTCATCATGGCGACACAATCACAGCACTTACGTCAGTCCAAAATACCAAGGCAAGTAGGTGGAAAGACAATATATGGAACCCCTCTCTGCAAGGATCTCCACTTGACTGAAGCCAAAAAATACATAACAGATGTACACTACTGTATATGTACAAGTTCCATAGGGGAAAAAATCCAATATTCATACAGTATATCAAATATGTCTGTTAACATTTTGGCGTCAGCTGGTATTATTGTAAACAGTGAAAGAGATTTGATTGAGATGTGTTTGTTCTGACTGTAAACACGGTACTTAAGTGTATCTGTAGTGCATTTGTTAACAGCATTAAGACAACAAATATTAGTGACAGTAATCAGGCACAGGTTCAGCACTCACGATGTTCAACAGATCTTCACGATATAAAAACCAACACTGTTCTAAAACCAACACAAAGAGCGTTTTGTTTTTTTTCAAGCTACAGAGATGCACTGGGCTTTTGACCTGCTTCAAACCTTCAACCCTCTCCAGGTGGACATCCCTCCTATACTCACATAGCAAAGCAATCTGAAACTTTAGCTTGTTGTATGGCATACATTTAACAGGTCCATATCACAAAGGTATAGTTGCACATCTTTCATTCTTTATGCTCTATGAGATTTTCTGAGCCTCAGGTGCTTTGCAACATCTACTCCTGTGGTCCAGATGAAGGTTTTTCTTCCTTAGTCTCCTCTTTTTTCTCATTCTTTTCACCAGTCTCCTCTTTCTCTGCCTCCGCAGGTGCAGCGGACACCTCCTCCACCTTTTCCTCCGTTTTCAACTCCTGCTTTTCTGACATCTCTTTCACTTCTGGTTCTTCTTTCCTTTCAGTCTCATCTTCCAGACTGATCTTTTGTTCTTCCGTCTTCTCCTCTTTTGACTCGTCAGCATCTATCTTTGATTGCAAAGCCTGCTCCTCCTCATTTTCCCCCTTCAGCTTTGTCTGTTCTTTCAGCTGTATTTCTCCATCCTGCTGCTGAAGAGGTGTTTCCTCCTCCACTTTAACTTCGTCCACTTGTTTCGCAGCATCCGCCTGCTCAACACCATTGCGATCTTCCTCCACCGGCTTTGATTTGGAAAGGATATCATGCAGCTCAGGGGACATGAAGTAAGGCCTTTCAGAAGAGCCGTCATTTCTTTCCAAGTCCTCACCTTATAAGTGCATGGGTATGTTGTGTTTTTGAATGGGTTAATGGAAAATTAAGGGAAAATGAAAAGGTGAAAGAAAGGAACGTGTAGGGTTTAAAGTAAAGTGAAATTAATAGGAAAAATGAGACAAAGAGAAGAAAGGTCAGAAAACGGTTAGGAAGAAGACGAAACCAGCAGCTCACATTTAGACAGCTGTTTGTAAAAAAGGAAGAGAGGAAATGTGGATATTTGGCAAAAATTACTCACAGAAGCAGAGGAAAAGTGTGTCCACACACATAGCATACACACTGAAGAAGCCATGGGCGATGAGGTAGGATCCCACTACCACTGTCTAACAGGAGAAAGTCACACATGTCATTAAATGGCCACAGACAAACTGAAGACTAACACCAAACCTTATTAATATAATTGTGCCTACCAGTATTGGGACCCAATAGTAGTTGAGAGATGGAGCAGCCTGCTCTACAGCTTTGATTCTTCCGGAGAAGAAGAAGAAAGAGAAAATCCCTATGCAGGAAAAAGGTGAATTAGTAGATCTACACTAGAAAGGCAGATTTTTCTCTCTGCAGTTGGATCTAAAAATAAAATTAAAAAAAACTCTCTTACCAACAATGCCAACAATAAGGAGCTTCCCAAGGAACAGCAGGAAGTCGGTCACTTTATCTAAAACAGCCACCCTGTGCAGAATATGAGAGAGTGTTGAATTAAAACACGCTAAGAATAGCAAATAGTGAATAAAATATGAATATGAATGAAATCTCACCGAATAATGTTTCTCATGAGAAGGAAAAAGGCATCTCGAGCTGCGGTGCAGAAGTTTTTTCCATAGATTGCAATCTAGAGGAAAAAAATTTAAAAAGACGATCGTGAAGCGCTTTAACGGTTGAGACGGTCTGTCAGGCCGCTGTGTCCAGTTACAGGAACTCACCATGATGTACGCATTTCTGTTCAGGAACTTGATACATTTCTCCAGACACCAGAAGCAGCACTTCAAGCAGCTTAGCAGAAACTTAGCAAATTTGTTTTGAGCACCTTAGAAGCAGGAACAGTTTATGATAACATAAGAATCAAGTACTTTACATGCAAAACTTGCAGTTTGCATGTATATTTAACAGTCTGTATCAACAACGTAAATGCATATAAACACAGAGTTTAATTATAAGACAATAAACAGAGACCAAAAGGCAAATGTAACATGTTATAGCTCACCTTTTAACTTGTGATCCAGATACTCCAGAAGGACCCTGATAACTTGGACTAAAGACAGGATGAGAGAGCCAAAAGCCAGAGAGCCTGTGTGGTATCTAATCAGCACAAGGAAACAGAGGCTAGTTGTGAGCATCAGTCATTCTATCTTAGGGTAACAAAAGTTTAAACATTTTGGAGAAAACTTCCTGTCAGCGTTGTAGATATCTTACCATGTAAGCCTTTCAAGCTGCGCTAAAACAATTCTACAAATAAAAAAACTGTTATTATTAAAAATGTATTTTCTAACCTTAGGGCCCTTCCAAGAGAGGAGAAGATGGGGTAGGCAGGGATATCCTCAGGCTTCTTGAAGGCCCAGTAATATGATGCAAATGCACCCGACAGAGTGACTTGGCCCAAGGCCGTCACAAAGTTTGCACACCAAAAGAAAAGGAAGACGTTGTAGAACTGAAAGAGGATGAGGTATTTATGGTAGAGAGTCTCACCACCATAAAAAGCAAACAGGCACTCTGCATCTGGACACACAAGTGATGCATTGGAGGAGTTGAATGTCTTTGAACAAGAGAAAGAGAGAGAAGGGGCATATTGTAAGACATCTTTCGTTCTGTGATCTATGCTGCTGTGCAGGTAAACAGGTGCTTGTTTACAACCAATAACTTTGCCACCTTGCCACCTACAATATCTTTAGCAGGCTAATTTAACAGAACAGTGACATTTAGAAGCATACCTTGGGGTTACAGGTCTCTCGTGAGAATGGGCAGACAGAGGTGTTGAAAACTTTGTACACCTGCTCATTAGAGGTGGATAAGAAGCTGTTCAGACATGTCAAGGAGAAGAATGCAAAGTACATCCTTGCTTAAAAGTCATGCTATACCTGCTACCGTGATGAAAGGAGACAATTAGGTTCGGATTATCTTTGATTATCATAGACAACTGAAAGGATACACTGCAGTAATGGCCCAGTAAGCGATCACCACAGCCAGAAGGGCAAAGGTCAGCAGTGGGTAGAACAGCGATGACATAACGTGGCCAACAGCTCTGACAAAGAAAATGGTATACATTTTTTTTTAAAAACGTCATGTCAAAATTCACACAAAATTTGTTAAATGTGTCCAACACATTTTTTTTAATACATTTGTTCTAAGAGTGCAATACTGTATAGCAGGAGAGGTAAAGCTGATTTACAATGATGTTTTATTGCTAAGGAAACAAATGCAATTAATCTTTTAGCACCAGCAATGATTACAGCATTAACATATTATTGCCTAACACTTGCTGGGACAGAAATAGTTCATGCACATCTTATGAATGCATGTGCAATAGTCCACTGAGCTACATTTGGTCTTCGGGTTTGTCATACAGGAAATATCTGATTCTTAAGAAGTGACGTACTCTGCTACTTTTACCCACTGGTGGTTAATTTTGTCTGTTTTATCTCAGCTGTTTAACACTAGACAGGCGTACTCTAACATAACAGCTGGCAATTAAATTAATAAAACTCCATCTGATTTCTAGTCATGCCAGGCTAGAGACGAGATGTGCAACATTAAAGCTGCATACCATAAGATCAAAACAGCGAGGGATAATTCTCATCTGATCTACTGCTAACTTTTTAAATATGTGAGCACATCTGGTTACTTTTTAATTTTAACCAGGAGAACAGACCAGGGAGATCCTGGTGTAAATCACATTTCACACTGACCTGCTGGCCTCTTTGATGAGGGCAATGGCAATCATTATTCTCTTCCTGAGGAAGATGAGTAGCAGGATGATAATGAACTCCACAATAGCCAGGATAATCACTGCGAACAGAACACAACAGATTAATGGGATTTGTCAACTCTTCATCCACAGACATGCTAAACAATGAAAGTGTGTCTGTGCTTACTGAAAGCCAGCCAGGTCTGCCTGATCTGCAGGTAGACAGAGAAGTCCGTTTGCAGGCCCAGGTCACGGATGGTGACATCAGCACCAGGCTCACCCTTCAAGCTGGCAAACTCCATGTAACAGTGGAAAATGCCTAAAAATGGACAAGTTAATTGGCTGACCTTTTTTTCAGTCAGAACAATCTTTAACTTTGTCAGAAGCTAAGGACTTACCATAACCAATGACTAGGATAACCAAAATAATCATGATCCAGACCATGATGCCAGCCAAGAATCGCAGCAGGACGATGAAAATCAAGCTGACGACCATGGCTATCACCAGACCGCTGGACACATATTATGGTTAATGACTTGGTGATGAAGGTGTTCTGTCTATATATTCTGGTTTTATATCCTAATTTATAAGTTATGTAGTTCTGTGATTGAACATTTAGTCTATTACTGTGATAGCAGAGAGTAGGGAGACTTACAGTAATATCCAATGCCAAGAATGAGTGTAGTCCTCAAAGATTCTCATGGCAACCTGACGAGCTTCCACAGCTATATTTGACTTCCTGTAACAAAATGAAATGAGTCTAAAAACATGACCAATTATATCCTTAAACATTTAACTGTCATATTAGAAATATTATGTTTATTAGAGAACGGATGCTTAAAAAGAACCCCATGTTGTATAGAGCCCTAAAAGTCACAAAAGATAAGAAAAGGTTACTCAAAAAGTCAGAAATGGTCATGTAAACAAACTGATCTTCTTCTTCTTCAGCTTTTTCTTTCAGCTGCTCCCTTTACAGGTCACCACAGTGGATCTGCCCCCTATCTCTTCTGTCACACTAACCCTCTTCATATCATCCTTCATTACCTCCATTAACCTTGTTTGAGGCCTCTTCCTCTTTTCCTTCAACCTAGCAGCTCTATATTTGTCATCCTTTGCCCAATGAATCCACTGTCTCCTCTGCACATGTCCACATGAACCGATCAATTACTGAAATATATCATAAGCTCTCTGCTATTTTAACACATTTTCAGAAACATTTTGTCTTTTCAGTTTACCACCATTCTGCAGCTGTCTGTAAAAACTTACTAAAACAATGAAGAGGACTGTTTTGCCTGCTACACACGGCTAAACACTAACTTCATTTAGTAGTGTTGCCCTGACATGATATGACTTCAGAGTGACTACCCATAGGTTAAAAAGGTTTAAGAGACACAAGGCTTCCTCCAAAGGTTGACTGACCTTCATCAGAGGCTACAAGGATGTTTTGGGGTTTTGTTCAGTTATTTCTTGTTATATTTCACAGGACTTTGCTTTATTTTGTTCAAGGGAATTCCTTGTGTTGCTTTTGTGCACGGACTCAGTAGTTTTGGACCTTTCTCCTAACTATTGTCTGTACTGTTTGCTATGCTGATGAATCACTACCCTATGATCTCATGCTAGGTCATTTATGATCTGAATTTTGGATTTTACACCACTTCCAGTGTTCCAGTGATGTTAGTGCTACAGTTTTAACCTTTGAATATTTAACATTTAACATTAGCTGTCCAATAACCTTTTGTTAGCTTTGGACATCTATACCGAGGAACTAATAGACTAAGATTAAGAAAACAAGCATAGCTGTCACCAGACAAAATAATTAAGTTATAAATTTATATGAAATTTATATGAAAACATATCTGACATAATATGCCACATACAATTTAGTATTGGAGCATGAAGCTATCCAGCTCTAGGAAGCTGTCAGCTGCAAGAAAACAACAGGAAGTATTACTCATCATCTTCTTGAATAACATACAGGGAGCAATGAAAACCTCTCTGCAGTGAGAGCAGGAAGGAAAACAGTAACACAAGGACCTTCTGAGGTAAACACAAATAGAGCAGAACTGAAGCACACAGAGGCTTCAGCCAGGGTCACTGCAGTGAGATGTAAAGGGAGACTGATAAGCTGATATGCCTCATGTCTAGCATGATAAGTGCCAAGGTCATTGAAAACAAGCAATCATTCACTAAACAGCAGTTGGACAGGGCTGAAAGAGTCTTACGCTTACAGCTTAAGGCTGATATTGAATTAATAAATTAATCATCAAACTAGCTAATCAAACATTAAATTTAATGAACAAAGAAGAACAAATATGAAGGAAAAGTTTCACTTGGTCAAACTCATTTCACACACTTTGTTGTTTATGTTTTATGGGTTTAAGACAACATAAAATAGCAACATGCTGCACATACATGTTGCTATACAATGAAAAACACTCACTTTGATGCCTCCAGCACATCACTGGCATTGACAGTGCCACTATTTCCGTCATCGAAAGTCGTCTCGTTGCCCACCACCACAACACCACCTTTTAATGTTGCCAAAGCAGGAAGGCACCGGCGTGTGACTGTGGAGGGAGGGGTTTTATTAGTTTCACTTTCCTGCAGAAACAAAAGTCCTTTAAAACAGTTTAACACAGAGAATCTCACTTACAGGCTTTACTGGGCATCAGCATAGCTGGGCACAAGCCATCTTTAAGGATCTCTGGCGGACTCTGATAGAAAACAGTCAATTTACTTCACATTTAGCAGAACCCCTTGAAATGTGTACAATATGAATAATCTAATTTTTCAATGCTTACCAGTCCAGTGAAGTCCACTCCTTCCTTGCAGTATTTTTTGTAGTATTCCTGGTCATCTTTATTTCCTACCTTGGCTTTTATCAATGTAAGATGCCTATTAGGACAGCTTTCCACGCATAACTGCACACATGTAACAACAAAGACATTAACATTTAACCGCGTAACTTCAACACTTTACAGTAGACTGAGAACAACTTAAAATAAAGTGAGTAATGCTTCTGACCTGTGTGGTGGGACACTGAAACTCCAGCAGCACAAGAGGGCTGGCACATTTCAGGATGTTGAAGTAGAACAGAAGTGGTTTCTTCCTGTTGTGTCACAGTGAAATGACAATGTTATTAGGTCTTCATAGACGATAAGGATGCAGTCATTGTAATATAACTCTATGGTTTCTGAAGTCTTGATTTGAAGTCCTATTTTATCCATTGTCTTTTAGGGAACTTTATTTCTTCTACAACTGTGATCACCATCTTTTGTGGTTTGGTTTTGTTTCCTGGTCACCTGTTGGATTTCGCTATCGATTAGTGTATCTACAAAAGAATACCTATTTTTTTCCTCTGTACCAGAGGAAAAACCTCATCACAATGTTGCTAAGAATAATGTTTTTTTTCTGGCCTTTTTCAACTTTTATTTGATAGACACAGTGAAGAGAGGACAGGAAAGCAGGGGCAGAGAGAGTGGGGAAGACATGCGGGTTGGACTCGAACCCGGGCTGCCCGCCCGCTCAACACTTGTCAGAAGATTCAATAAACTCTCCAGTTAGAATTAGAATAGAAAATTTGATTTGATTTCTTGTAATTATTTCATAGTTCAGGCTGAGTAACATGCAATTAAAGTACCAGTATTTCCTCCAAACAAATCCTTTGGTGTGTGTTAGTAAAACAGGCCATATCACTTGTAAAATAACTGCATTTGCTGACTGCTACAGTGGCCTGTGTTGATCAAAGTGGCCACACAAGTAACTCTGAACATTTCTTAAACTGTTGTGACCACCTGCATTCATCATAAATAAATGTAAGCACTAAATAAAGAGTATGAGATTAAAGCAATTATTTTTATTGTTGTTATTATAGTATTATCATACTTAAGATCATCCAATTATAGAAGGTTTCCAAGAACACAAATGCTCTTTTACACTGTAACTTACTCCAGAGGTGTTCCAGCTTGTCCGCAGAACTGACCTCTGCTGTCTGTGGGATAAATGACTTTCCTGGGGTCCCCTTGAGACCAGGCTGCAAAGAGAACATCAGGAAGTAAAGAAATAAAATACCATCTTAAATTCCTCATGAGCACGCTCCTTTTATTTAATGCTTAAATAAAATAAACATCTTCTAATACATTTAGAAATTCAGATATATGAACATTTCTGAATTAAAGTCTGAGTTTAAAAAAGCTCCTGGTCTTAAATTAGACAACAGCCTCATGAAGGAGTTAAAAAGAAAGACTGAGAAAGTAGACCCACACAGTATTGTGACTTTAATGTGTAAACACCTTCCAGCTTTGACAGCATACACAGAGTGTGGGACAGACTGGCGTGATCCTCAGTGTAACTCATAACATAAAAATAAAACATGTTGCGTAACGCTTATCTATTTCAGCTAACTTTGGCTTCAGCTATATTTCCTTCCCACTGGGTGGTGTCTGAGACATTTCCTGGTTTTTCTAAGCTGCAATCTATTTATAAAGTCACTAATAAATTGCTAGATAAGTCCTGTGAGGTTGGGAATATGTGTTATAATTTAACAGTAAATGTACATTGTATGTTTTGCTTGAAAACCGATGGCCACTTATGTTGCTTTTCAAAGGTATTGGTTGTAGTGGGGGCTTGTGGTTGGGTGGAGGGAATGTAGCCGATGTGCAAGACTTCAAGTCGCAGATAATGCAAATAATTACTTTGTAAACAGATGTTGTAGTACGTGCAGTAATCAGTGTGCATGATGCACAATAAACAGGCAGGTGTTTTGACCTAAATAACTTTGCCAATGGTTGAATTTTCACAAATGTTTCCAAAATGCAAGTAGCTGGGAGCTGTTATTGGTAGTGTTACCTCTGTGGTGCCTAATGATGAGAAAACCTTTGGAAAAATCACTCTCACTTGTTTATTCTGGCTTCGAGCTCATAAGTAGCTTTCTGTCTCATCAAACCTCACAATGGAGGAGAGCTGCACAGAGATGTTGAACAGGATGTTTTACTTCCTTCTTTGAGGCAGTAGAATTACAACCAGTCAGAAACTATTTTATTTATAACTTGGCTTATGTAGACTGGCTACTGTAAAAACAGGCATTTTCACACGACTTGGACTACATGTTAATAAAGTTCATCTCACTCCACCCAAGGTAGTGCCTCACTTCCCACTTCTGATTAATAATATTAGACACCACCCATGCACAAATTTTGTATGGTAAAAAAACATAACAACCTAAATATAAATAATGCTCAGAACACACTATAGTGATGAGAGATCAGTCTTACCAATGATACCCACAGCAAAGTACCCCAGCAAGGCTAAGATGAAGAGTATACAGCAGAGGATATCTGTGCAGCCCCTGAGGAAAGAAAAGAGGAAGGGAAAGCAGGTGCAACATGTTGCCATTAAAGTCTGCTATATACAGCCGACAGCAAAAGATCACCAGTAATCAAAGCAGACGTCTCACCTGTTGTGGATCGGCCCTTTGAAGTTTGGATCAAACTTTCTGGACTCCCCTGTGGACGAAAACAGAACAACAGGTTTAGTAATGCCTGTTATTAGAAATTAGACTTCAAACAATGGCTTTCAGTCTGTTGATACTTGACAAAGGCTGCGGTGAATTGATCCCAAAATTAAACCTGGGGAAATGAAACCCGAGGTTTCCTTAATTTGTTCTCATTTCAGAGATATTTTTTGATTAATGGTCGTCTTTTAAAATGTAAACCACAACCACAGCTGAGAGCGGCCAGAGACAGAGGTGATATTGCCATCCTGAAATATGACAAATTAATTGTTAAACCGAGGTCACAGAACGCCGGAATTAATATTTAGACTTCAGCAATGTTGCCATTTGTAGCTGTTGAGATCGATCGGTCTGCAAATGTTGGATCCTATACTTATTCCCGGATTCTCCGGTAAAGATTTTTCAGTGGCTCATGTCAATATTTGTAGCCTTAAATATAAGGTTCAGGAAATTCAGTCACTGTTGTCAACAAATACGATAAGTGTGCTGGCTATTTCCGAGACACATTTAGATGCTGCCTTTGAGAATAATAAATTTGAAATAAACGGTTATAAGTTGTATAGGAAGGACAGAAACAGATTTGGAGGGGGCGTAGCCCTATACATTAATGATAATATGGCAAGCAAACTACGTATGGACTTAATGTTTAACGACCTGGAAATTGTGTGGGTTCAGTTACACCCGCTCTATGGCAGGCCTGTATTAGCAGGTTGCTGCTATAGACCCCCAAGTAGTAATATGTTGTATGTAAAACGAATTTGTAAAATGCTGGAAAGAGTAACTGAGGAAAACAAAGACATGTTCTTATTAGGAGACTTTAATATAAATTGGTCAGCTCCTTCTTGTCCTTTAAGGAAAAAGATAAGTTCATCAGCGTCGGCCTGTTGCCTGTCTCAGATGATCACCATTCCCACCCGGGTCACGGTCAACGCAGGAGGTCATAGGTCATCATATATATACTGATCATATTGATCATATATATACAAATGTTCCTGAGCATTGCTCTAATATTGTTTCTATTCCAGTTGGTTATAGTGACCATAATCTTGTAGGTTTGACCAAGAAAATGAAACCACTGAAAACTGCACAAAAGATTATTTTTCATAGATCATACAAAAATTTTAATGCAGATAAGTATATTAATGACGTAAAAGAAATTCACTGGACTGACATCTGCCTCGAGAGTGACCCTGATATGGCATTATCTATGTTTATTGAAAACTTTTGCTACCTGGCTGACAAACATGCCCCCTTAAAAAGATTTACTGTTAAAAAGAACTACGCACCTTGGTTAGATAATGAACTTAAGGTTGCAATGTCAGAAAGGGATATAGCAAAAGCAAAAGCACATAAGTCTGTCAGTCCACAAGAGTGGGCAAGATATCGCGAGTTAAGAAATCAAGTAACTAAATTGAATAGGCGCAAGAAGAAAGAATATTATCAACTTAAGCTCAAGGAGGCCAATAAGGACAGCAAAAAGGTGTGGAAAGTTTTAAATAATATAATGGGTAGAGATCTTGCTCCGGTGATGTCTCACATCTACACGGGTGGTACATTTATAAGTAAAGCTAAGGACATAGCCAATTATTTTGTGAATTATTACAGCAATAAAATAACAAATTTAAAATCTAATATGAGCAGAGGTGATCCCACCTTATCACGTCGTCTTATACAGGATGTTATCATGAATAATAAGCAATGCCGATTTAAGTTTGAGGCAGTGAATGTAGAGATGGTAGAGCGCTTATTGATATCACTTCCTGACGATACATCCTCCGGCTCTGATAACATAGACAGTAAACTGCTCAAAGTTGCAGCCAAGTTTGTGTCCCTTCCTATATGTCACATATTTAATAGATCTTTGGCATGCAGCTTATTTCCATTGCAGTGGAAAGAATCGAAAATAATTCCCATTCCTAAAAACAAGAATGACGTTTTTAATGGTGTCAATAGCAGACCTATTAGTCTACTCCCCGTTCTAAGTAAAATTATGGAGAGGATTGTCTATGAACAAATTCAACATTACCTAACAGAAAATCAGTTACTCACTCAGTTTCAACATGCCTACAAACCTGGTTATTCCACCAGTTCAGCTCTCATTCACATGACAGATAACTGGTACAAATATCTAGATAATGGGAATTTGGCCGGGGTGGTATTTTTGGATTTTAGTGCTGCATTTGATTTGATAAATCATGATCTTTTGATAGATAAACTAAAATGTTATGGATTTTCACCAGCTGCTTTGTGCTGGATGGAAAGTTATTTGTCTGGAAGAAGGCAAAAGGTTTATTATAATGGTTATTTCTCGGAGGGCTGTTATATGAACTGTGGTCTACCCCAAGGCAGCTGCCTCAGTCCACTTCTCTACTCAGTCTTTACAAATGATTTGCCGTATGTCCTGGATAAATCTCATCTTGTAATGTATGCTGATGATTGCACCATGTTTTATTCAGCCAGTAGCCACTCTGAATTGACAAGCGTATTACAACTAGATTTGCTGAACGTGTTTGATTGGATAAGTAAAAACAACATGATTTTAAACGTGTCGAAATCCAAAGCCATGTTAACAGGAAGTAGAGTACGCTTAGTCAACAGCCCACAACTAAATCTTTCAACTAACCACAATTTAGTAACTCCTCGAGTTAAAAGTAACTTTTTGAAAAACTGTTATATTTAGAGCATCTTTTCAGTGGAATAAGTTGCCTTATGCAATTAGAGAATTGGCTTCTATTCATAATTTTAAAAATCACCTAAAAGCCTATTTAGGCAGTTTTTAATTTATTTGTAAAAATTGTAGAGGGTAATGTCACTTGTAATGGAAATTGCGTATTTTGTTTGAGTGTTTTGTTTTTTGTTTTTTGTTTGTTTTTTTTTATATAATTTTTAATATTCACATGTTTACATTTTCAGAATTGTAAAACCTTATTGTGGATGTAAAAGCCAAATTATGTGGACAATTTGCATCCAACTCATTGTGTAACATTTTATTTGGTGGTATTTGATGGTTTGGGCCCCAGGAAGACTAGCAACCACTGTTGTGGAAGCTAATGGGGTTCCTTATAAATAAACAAATAAACATATGCTGAAAGAAGTGGAGCACAGTGGGGCAGTGGTTAACTCTGTTCCCTCACAGCAAAAAAAAAAAAAAAGATCCTGCTTTCAAAGCTGGCGGCCTGGGGCTTTTCTGTGTGGAGTTCATGTTCTCCCTGTGTTTGAACTGATTTTCTCGGGGTACCTTGGCTTTCTCCCACAGTCCAAATCACATGTTTGTGGTTCGGTTAACTGGTGATTCTAAAGTTGGTGTAGGTGTAAATGTGAGTGTGAATGGCTGTTTGTCTTTCTGTGTTATCCCTGCACTGGACTGGTGACCCGATGGATGAATGGACAACAGTCAGGTCGGCTCTGACACTGACCGGTCAGCTATCTGAGACAGACACATGTCGAAAGATCTGGGAGATACAGCTCAATATAAATTCACAGTATAACAGTGTACTTGTACAACATTACGTTTATGGGATACACTGTCTATATTAATCATACAATTTTAACAACTTTTAAGGGCATGGTTATTTTTTTAATTTAAATTTTCTTGGAATTTATTTTGATAAGGGGCAGAACAACTACACCAAACATGTATTAAAAGTTAACAACACAGGTATACAATTACATTGTTGGGCTTTGCTTTTGGATTGTGAATAAAGTATATAAGATACATTTTTGTATTACAGAAAAATAATATATAATTTACAGCTATTTTGAGAGTCCATAATGATTTTTCATAAATATTTTATGGTCTTCACCAAGACTCCCGTCTTTCCATTTGCCTCCCATTCCCTGTGTTTCTTGTCCCCTGTGTACGTCTCTGTGTTTGTGAGTTTGCCTCGCCCATGTGGGTGAGGCACCTCAACAACTTGCACATCTGCATCCCATCATTCATCGGCCTCTTCAGCTACCCAGGAGTTTCACTCAGATTTCTATGCCATAATGTTTGGCAGCAGAAAATCTTTGGCCCGCTTAGATGTGTTTAGTTCTGTCAATGTGATTTTTAAATGGGACCTAATATAATTTCCCCTTTTTTTCTGTAAAATAGTACATACTGCATTACTACTACTTTATTAATAGGTAAGGGAGCTTGTTTCTTCGAAAGGAAAAACAAAGGGTATGCCTCAAGACTAAGATAAAAAATTATAAATAAACATTATTTGAAGCAATGAATCATGCAAAGCTACTCTAATAAAGTGCATAACATAGGCAGCTGGGAATATGTCAAGATTTATCCTCCTTTCTTGGCTTATTAGTTTAACAGCTCACATGCCTCCTTCTTCTGCAAAACTCCATCCTAACCTTCAACAGCCAGCCTGAGTCACAGGTCATTATTTTTCACATTTAACAATTGACCCCTTTTAACCTTCATTGCTGTGTCTTGTCTTCATATTTCATTTTTGCTGAAAGCATAGAATTAAAAACTCCCGGTGAAGCAAAAATGTTGGACAGTGTTGTTTCTCAGTAATTTGTATCTGCTGCATCTAATGTTTAAAATAATACCAGATTGATTATATGGGTCTTGGACTGCTGACTGGAAAATAAGCAACCTGATTGCTCTGACAGCTTTGGCATCAAATATGCAAAAAATCAGGAAAGGGCCTTTTTTTTTTATTTTTTTAAATATAGCACTATCTATGACTGACATAGCATATGTCATAATTGTAATGAAAAAAGTTTCCTCTTTTATGTAACACGTCTGTCTAAGTGTTCAGTAAAGCTGCTCAACACTTTTTTGGGCTTATGGTAAAAACACTTTATGACAGGCCCGCCCTTTCAATAATGGAGTCATGTTGCACATCCTCCCTCTTTGTCTCTCACCACATTTCCTGTCTGTATCTGTGGTGTCTACTATGGAAATGCAAAAGAAGAAAGAAAAGAAAGAACCAAAAACAAAAGAGAGAAAAAGAGAAAGACGTAAGCTGCTTTACATATGCAGCTTTTGGTACATTTTTACACGAAAATAAATAAGTGAAATAAATAAATGAAATTTGGATAATAAGAAAAAATTAGGCATTCAAAATATAGCTGTCACTGCCTCTGTGTTTAAACCAAAGTGAAACTAGCTACGAAATAATAGTCACTACATTTACTACACATTTACAGGTAGGCTGCAGGCCAAAGTGTTGCAGAAAATGCTTTGATCTGGAATGTATATATGTGTACAAGGGAGTATTTCATTAGAGTGACTTCATGTAGTGACTTCTACAGAACAAAAGGATTCTTCTGCCTGACCGTCATGCCTAGCAACCCACAAAATGGCTCCCCGGTGACAGTGGGAGCCCCCTGTGGACATCGCCAGCCGCCATGGAAACACCTCATACTCAACGGGGGAGAGAAGCATAAACCAAACCCACGTTGGTTACAGTGAAACGAAGCCAAAAGTGCAAGCCAACGTTTTTGAGAATCAGTGAGAAAAGACTTCTCACTAATAAACACAAGCTACATCCTGTTAAAATATGAACTGATGTCAGACTCTGTGATGTGTCACACATGACCTATTACTGTCAGCGTCAACCTGGCCTACTACTTTCTCCTAAAATCTATAGTTGAGCAGTTTTTAACATTTTTTTAAAAACAGATACTTTTATTAAAGGATCTATAGCACAAACAATGGGCCGAGCACTAGAGCCAGCCCCATCTGTTTCTTCTAACTGCATTACACTTACCGAGGAAACAATACACTCTCCCTTGCACATACGCACACATATAGAACTTAAACATACGTGCTCTCCTCACACAATGGAGGAACGACCAAAAAGCGTCACGTTGTCTGAGACAAACTATGCTTATTAGCAGTGAAGCAGCACATTAGCCATCACAATTAGAGGACTGTGAGCCATTACTCAACTATCTCACAAGTCTATCAAAAAGACGTTCAGTCACAGTTATGTAAGAAATGCAGGCTTGCGAATTACCTTTTCCATCATATTTTGTCATTCCGGTGCTGTTTTGCTCTCAGTTTGTGTCACGGATGGTTTTACAGATACGTCTCAGTGTTCTGTGTTCTGTTGTTGTTTCTTTAAAGGTCCTTCCTGTATAACAGTGCTTGCGTGTCCTCTAGCTTCTTACTCTTCACTTCCTTATTTTAGATTTCAAAGCTCTGCCTTCACCTCCAATTCCCTCTTTTACTCTGTGGGTTTCCTCCTTGCAAAAGCTGCATCAGCCCAATTGCAGCAAAGAAGTATCGATGGAAAAATTGAGACAGGATATCGAAATAAACAGAGACTTGTGGCACCTGATAACTGCCAAAGCTGCCAAAAACATGAACTAAAAACTAAAATGTGCCAGTTTTATACATCTTGCTGCAGAGAGTGTTTGCTTCAGTTGTGGGTGCTTGTTCTCACATCAAAACAGTCTTTAACCCCAACACATAATGGTTATTTCAGACTTCAGCTCAGTTCACTGAATCAACAAGATAAGCTGTGTTTTACAGAGTGTGCCTGCATGTGCTGCAGCTGCACTGCCACCTGTAAAAAAAAATTTCTCACCCCTGAGCTACTGTGTCGTTTGTTCTTAAAATTTTAGCCGACTTGCCCTCTTTCTGTTTCCTCGGCGTCCTGTTTTGTTTTATCAGCTTGTTACCTCATTCTGAGTGCACCCACCTCTCAGTGGTTTCAAACGGAACAATGAACAAAGCCATCATAACCACAGTCATCCAATGGCAAATGTTGATGCATTGCGCATGTCTGACATATACACAGCAATGAGCTGATAAGCACATCAGAGATAACGCCATCCCACTCTGGTGGCACATGACCACCTCTGCTGGCATGTGACAGATTACAGTGGAAAAACATTCTCAGTGCAACATTATGAAAACAGTTTCAGAATCACATAATGAAACAATGTTTCATCTCAGACCTCAAATACACACTCAGTGTTGGATTGTAACAGTGTGGGAACATTTTATGAACTGAAACGTGACAACATTCTTTAAACACTCTCAGAATGGTGCAGTTAGAACATAAAGTCTTAGCTAAACTATTAATTTCACAGGAAGTTTATCTGAAATTTAAAAAAAACCCTAAAACATTCTCAGTACATTTGATTACATTTTTTTCTTCATAAATAGCTATATAATGGTAAAATACACTAATAAAATAAAATAATAAAATAAAATAATGGTAAAACTTAAAAAAAAAAAAAAACAAAAAAAAAAAAACCACTAGTTGAGTTCCTGGGGTTACAGGTTAATGAATCAACCTAACCACCGGTGGTGCAACGTGTGCAACGTGTGAACACTTGTGGTTGTTCCAAAGCAAAGAGGTTCTCAGTTCAAAGCCGATGGCCGGATGGAGTTTTAGTGCATTGAATTTACACATTCTGAGACTCGGGCACAGCTTCCCATGTGATCATGTGCTGGGTCACTTTAAACATGTTTGCTGTTTTGTTTTGTGTCTAACTTACTTTTAGTCTAGTCTTAACTTGAGACTTGAAATATCTCAGTCTTTTAAAAATGAGAGGAAACTTGACAAAAAGAGGATGAAAAGAAACAGACAAACAAAGTGGCAGGCTTAAAAAGCATCTACAGCAGATGCACACTATCTGAAGGTCATGTCTTTAAGAATTAGCCAAAAATCGAGTAAAGACCTGACACAAAACCCGAGAGATGTATCTGCCCCTGAGCTATTTTAAGTAATTACAAGAATGCAGGTATAAGAGAGTTCAGAGTGCGCTGAAGAATAAAAGCCATCATGTCAAATATTAACTTTCAAACCTATGAGAATAGTGCAAGTTCTGTTTTTGCCTTACATACTGTATCCCTATGAATGTTTGCAGATGTTTTGATAATTTGCTACACCCATTTCTCATTTTTCTAGCAAAATATAAACAAATGAAGGGTGACTTTAGCCTTGGGCACAATATTGTATCTTGGCCTCTTCTGCAAATAGACATGACCACAAAAATCAGCCTTGTTCTTATGAATCAAGCATTTTAACCTGTATTAGCACTGACGTACATCGATGTTTTTTTAAGAACAGTAGTAGTAGATTCGCTTTTTCTCTTCAAACAAAATGAGTAGGGGCCACTGGGGACATAATTTTGAATGATCTACACATACGTAGCACCTTTTGAACCTTTATTAGGATCTACAACCCACTTTACAGTGTGTTTCTCATTCATAAATTTACCAATGATAGCAGAGCCGCTAAGCCATAGCACCTGAATGGAACAGAGCTCAAACTACCAAACTGTTATAAAGCTATTGGTGTAAGAATATTTATTCTGGGCAAGAATACTGTAAAAGAAGAGTTGCAATAAATAAATAAATAACAGAGTGCTTAGATATTTCTTCTCCAGCATTTATTATTGTTGCTTTTTAGTTTTACCCCACACAGTCTGCCATCACTACTAAGTTTCCTCTGTCTCTCTTCTGAAGATAAACATTAAGAGATTCTCCCTTCAGCCTTTCATTTGTAGGGCCATCTGTGAATGTGAGACACAGCTCCATTAGAGCTGGAGGAACAGGCGGCTCTTTGCCTGTTTTGTCCATAAAACAATCTCTGATTGTGCTGAAAAGCATGCGAGCAGATTTGTTCTTCTTGTTGTTGTGTTCAGGCTGCCAAATATCGTGTAAGTCGTCTTGTTCGTTTATGTAATTGGCAAAATGTTCACTGATGTCAGTCTGCCACCTTAAACACATTTTTTAAAAGGTTAAAAATACATACATATATTTTTTTCACTTTGGTAACCGGATGTCCTCAGGTACTTCATTACACAGAACCTAGGCTGTGAAAATGTATAAGGCCCTTCAGATCTCAGGTTCAGGTCAGTAACGGGTTAAAAGTATCTGCCAATGATCCAGCCTTTAGTTGTATAGTACTGTGTGTGACTCTGCGTGTATTTGTTTGTGTGCGTGTATGTGTGCGTGTTTAAGGGAGAGATGATGTCATGACTGATGATGTGCTAATGGGCCCAAAGGGGTTATCAGATGAACCTTTCCCTGCCTACCTTAATGGGATAGTGGCTACTGTGGTTGTGCATGATTGTATGTACACTCACAGACTGCATACACAAGGAGACATTCTGAATATATCTCGTCACAAGAGTGCTTATCCCTGAATTTTTTATCTTTATATTCCAGGCACGCAGATTCATTGAACATCATTACAATACAGGACAGAAGCCACTCTGTGTAAAACTGTTCCTGTACTGTGCCAAGCAGCTGTAACTGCTTCAAATACTCCTCCTGAAGCCACTAATGAGGTCAGTGGAACAAGGAAACATACTAAAGTCTTTTTAAAGGAGATACATAAATCTGTCATCCACTGGCTTTGATCACTGTCTCTTGTTACTCCTCAGAGTCGCTACTTTTCACATCAAGAAAAAGCAGATTTTCTAAAACCAACTAAATCAATGATCGTCAAAAATGACGAATATCGTCAGCGGCATCTCTGTCTGTGTACAGAGCTGTATGTGTGTGTGTGTGTGTTTGTGTTTATTTCCCAGCTTGATATTGACTGAAAATCACTTTCCTAAATCTGTTGAGTGGGTAGTACAGACAAGGCTGAACACAGGCGAGGCAGAGCGGGTTGTGGCCTGCCTGCAAGCACGCACACTTTCGTAGACATGGAGGAAATGTGGCAATAGTAGTAAGAAGCCAGTGACTGCTTACAGTTTAAACTGAAACTCCAAATAAAAACTCATGTTTAAGGAGCTGAAATGTGTATTGTACATTGGTGTCGTATAAACCTTTATCTTGAGTTTAAAGGGCTTATGGTCTTTGACCCTTGAGTCATGGGAGAGGGCAGTTGAGGAAAACAGATCACTGTATAGCAACAGGAAAACCACAAGGAAATGGCCCACTATGGGAGTTGACTGGAGAAGATGTGGATTTAACATTTCAATTTGCATTGTGAAATAAGGAATAGCTCAATAGTAAGGCAGTATTAGGGCAGTTTTCCCAATGCATGAGGATTGTGGTTTGGTTTTTAGCCTTCTAAGAACAACCTTTCATGTAATAATGTAGACATGGAGTATTAAAGAAAGAATAACAGTGGTTACAAAAACTTCATGACTCAACAGTCCATATGAATAACAACCCTGCCCAGACCACGCCAGGCTGCTGTGGGCTGCTAACTTGGTGGTGGTGGAAAAAATGCATGTGTGGCACATAATAATCTGCAATGAGTCATACGTTTGACTGACATAGAAGATTATTTTTCCACACTAAGTGTACGAAAATGTAATAAATAGACAAAAGCTGTGAACATCTGTGAAATGTATGTGTTTGCAAAAGGCTGTGTGCATCTGTGGATGAAGCAGCCATATGTCAATCTACAAAATACCAAATGGTTATGGAGCCCAAGAGACAGCATATGTGCTCTCCTTCTCCACTCTGCTCTGTTTCTGTGTGTTCCTGCAGTACAGAATCGCCTCCATATAAAGCCTAATAGGGAAAAACCCGGCAACCTAGTTCTGTTTATTACCCCTAATTAACCGAAAGAGCAATAATTAACTACCTTTAGTTTTTGTTCGATTTTTTTTTTTTTAGCTATATTTAGTTTGTTATACAGGCTGTAATTTAATGACAAATAAACGACTCGTTTAGAGTACGCATTCTACACCCGCTGTGCAATGCAAACTGAATAATTAAATGCAACTTAAAGGGCGTTTTCTCAGAGTTTAAAGATAAATCGGGAAAAAAAAATAGTCCGGTTGCTGAAGATGTGGATATCTCCAGATCTGCATGACACTCATGAGGTCCACACCCATCCATCCATTGCAGTCATTGTTTCCATTTCTTCCCCCGTTTAAAGAAAAAAGAAAGAAAGATCGAAGAGAAAGCCGTAAAACAAACTGTTCTTACCGTATTTGGGGTCCGGGTTTTTCTCCTCCATCTCCATTCTCACGCACTGCTGCTTGCTGCTGACCAGACCTAACCCAGGACAGTTTCCATGGAAATGTCGAGGCAAAAAAACATCAATAACAGTGACCGACTGCAACAGCCACACAGCAGACTGAAGACGGAGACCACCCCAAGCCAAATTGGAGCAAAGCGCATTCCAGTCTAACGGAAAGGAGAGCCAGCCAATGAGAGACCGGGGCCTGCTGACCGACAGCTGCTGCAGCCACTCAGGATTACCCTGACGAGGACAAAGGCTGTGCAATGGAATGTGTAGAATTTAAAGACCAAATGTGCTTTTAAAGAACATAACGCATTCAGAAAGATTATTGCATAATACGGTAATTATTTTAAGTTATTTATTTTGTCTAAACATCATTACGTCGTTTGCTGAGAATCGAAGAGAACTACTTCCCAAAGAAGACTCATACAAAGAGCACGGTGATGAAAAATACATTTTTGTCAAATTTACCTCAAATTAATGAAACTTTCCGCCCCATAAAAATGAAATTTTATTGGCAATCTTCTCTTCAAAAGAAAAAGTATCAACTGGGATTCTGCCACCGAGAGAAAATCCAAATTTGTCAATACAGTCCCCTCAGTCTCTGTGTTTACAAGTAAACGTGGCTTAAATGTGCAAATCTCTGAGGCTCTATGAAGAGAAAATTCTCTTTAACCTATGTATTTTGTATCATTGCTAGTAAGTGATTCTTCTTCCACCAGCACAGTCGTGTAGTCTGAGAAATGATGTTTTACTAAGAAATAAGTAAGATAATTATTACCATTTACTGACTCATAACATGGGAGACTCAAGCTTATAGAAAAGTGGAGTAGGAAACTCATGCATACCAAGAAGATACTATGACCTGGAGACATATTTTCATCAGAAGGGTAAAGGGAGAAGGGCATCACTGGCAAAACTGCTGGCCTGCTGTTTCTTTGCTCCACGCGGGAGGTATTGACATTACAGATATGCTGTGTTACACAAAACCAATTTTCACATTCTTGGAAAGATTAATTAATGATTGACAGACGAACAGTTTGGAAAGACTGTAATGCATCTTCACATTGCATAATAGGCTCCAGCCTTTGGTTCCAAAAGTGTCATGTAAAGGTTTGCCAGGAAAACAATAAATAATTAAAGCGTTTGGCACGTTATCAGGTTACTTATGAAAAGCGTGAGGATGTTTTTTATTGCTTTTTAGTACAATATGCCAAACAAATAAACTGTGACATACAACATTTTACAAAGCTCACTGGTATTTCTTTCTTTTTAAAATTTGTAAATATATAGGTTGAGATTTCATTCAATTGGCTTTTTTCTGTGAGCAGGAAAAACATCAAAAACATTTATATATGCACATTTACATTTTACAGATTCATTTCTTTGCCTTTCTTCTTTATATTACCCAAACTTAAAAGTTACAGTGTAACCTACATATGTGCTTCTTGTCACTTGTAAAACTTCAGTGCAGGGTCAACATTCTGCACATGGCTCATTTTACCGGCCAATGAGCTCGAAGGCTGGGCCAACACCTTCCACACCCCTAACTCATCCATCCATCCACACACGCCATTTTGAGTGCGTAAATATGTGCCAAATTCAGTCCGCAGACCTGCTGAAACTTCGCACACTTGTGTAAAAATAGCGCAGGAGCAGCCTCGAACACCTCCAATATTCAAACTTCCCGCACTTATCTTATACAAATCTGTTACAAGCGCAAAAGGCTCTTCAAAGTCCGTTGCGTGACGTTCACGAGTTGCACTACTTTTACTGTCATGCGCTGGCTCAGTGTTTTGCCTCATCTATCATGGCGGAAAAGTCTTCCCGTCTTACACTTTACGTAAACCTGTGACGTTTCTATTACTTAAGCAACTTTTCACAGCTCATATCGCCATCGAATAGTCATCTTATAATCTGATCACCCACCTGAGAGGGGAAAAAAGGTAGGCTACTATAAAGTATTTTGTTTGGATATGTTGATCTTGATGTATTTGGCATGCTTTAAGGAGAAATGTGTGAAGCATTTTACACAGGTTATAAGGAAATGTCTGATTAAACATTTTTAACATATTTGTTTAACCCAAATAAAAACTACACACCAAAGTTTGCCCCTTATATAATAAGATGATATAACAATACCCAAACACAAAAGTAACTTTGCTACAACTTGCACTCAGGTATTATTGCGTAATAACGCCTCAAACACTGTGAGGTGTACACTCTAATATGCATTTACTTTTATTTTGTGCCCTTTAGTAAAATGGCTCTCAGAAGTGCCTTCACACGTCTACTCTCCAACAGCCGTATGTCCGTGGCTGTCACTGCATCCAGAGCTCAGGGCACAGCGGTTGCAGCACAAAAAGGTACGACTGATATTTTAGATACACAGGAAGGTAGTGTAAAGTTTGGAATCACAGTCTATGGGTGTCTTGAGATAGGAAATGCAATTTTTAGTTGTGATAAAAAAGAAAGCACACATAAGAGCTGGAAAAACATGAATATGTTTTCTATATTTGTCTCAGATGATCAACAACACTTTAAATTTACATCTTTAGGTGCTGAAGAAGCCAAAAAGCCAGCAAAGCCAGGTAAAGATTTGAAGTGAATCTTATGTTCTATTATAGTGATGTGATCATAGTGAATGTGTGTGTGTTAATGTTCTGGCGCTCAGCCAAGGTGGCATTCAACTGGCGGGATGCACTCGACCTGGAGGGTCAGCTGACGGAGGAAGAGATCATGATCCGGGACTCGTTTCGGGACTACTGCCAGGAAAAACTCATGCCGCGCGTCCTTATGGCCAACAGACATGAACGTGAGTTAAGCAGGATTAATATGTGTGGTTCAGGCTGTGCACACTGTGAATAATTCAGAAAAAAAATCTGTTTCTGTCTTTAATCCGCCTTTACATTAAGGTGTGTAAAATGAATCTCATCTAAATATTTGTCATTTTCTTATTTTCTAACATGCGCCATGCTACAGATTTTCACCGTGAGATTGTCTCAGAGATGGGAGAGTTGGGAGTCCTAGGCCCGACTATTAAAGGTAAAACAAACAAAAAAAACTAATGCTCCCCCCTCCCTCCTTTTTTCCTGCTTTTTGTTATATTTCACTGATTACACTTAGTAGTTTTTTTAAGTTGTTTTTTTTCCCTTTACACTGCAGGGTATGGTTGTGCAGGTACGAGTTATGTGGCATATGGTTTGATTGCCAGAGAGGTTGAGAGGGTGGACAGTGGATATCGGTCTGTAATGAGCGTCCAGTCTTCACTGGTCATGCACCCGATTAATGCGTACGGCACAGCAGCCCAGAAGGAGAAGTACCTGCCCCGGCTTGGTAAGTGCGACATTCTCTCCTCTTGTACTTGACATTTAAAATTTGCAAAGGGCTAAAATCCATCTGATTTCTGGTGTGTGTTTATTTGTTCTGCAGCTCGGGGAGAAATTGTAGGTTGCTTTGGTTTGACAGAACCAAATCATGGCAGTGATCCCAGCAGTATGGAGACTAAGGCCAAGTACAACCCATCGAGTGGTACCTTCACCATCAGCGGAGCTAAGACCTGGTAGATAGACACATATAGAACAAGATGTATTGGTTTGAAACTTGCATGGAGTAAAAATAAGACAATGGAGCAGAGACCTGTATAAGTTTATATAACTTGGAACTGTGTGGATCCCCATACTGCCCATATGGAAAAGAAATAGTAAAAACTTATATGTGATTTACTCATGAAAGTGGCCACTTTCTCATTACTTTCATACATTGTGTTAGTAAGTATCCAAAACATACAAGTTTCATTATATAATTTTTCAAGGGATCTTATATCTGTTTTCACTCTTATATGCTTTTCATACAAGTTTCACACAAGACAGATACAAACTTTATAAGATTTATATATATCTTTTCCATATGGGTGAGGACACAATAGTTCTGCCATTTGATGACTAATCATATAGAAGTAAACATGTGTAATAATTTAGACATGCTGACAAAGCCTGTTGCTCTCTGTGAAACTAAATTACTTAAATATCTAAATAATCAAATACACTGATTTCCCCACATCTTTTCCTAGGATCACAAACTCTCCTGTGGCAGACATTGCAGTAGTCTGGGCGAAGTGTGAAGATGGGAGAGTGCGGGGTTTCATCTTGAAGCGTGGCATGAAGGGCTTTTCTACCCCCAAGATTGAGGGAAAATTTTCTCTTAGGGCGTCTGCCACTGGCATGATCCTGATGGATGAAGTAGAAGTTCCTGAGGAGAACCTGCTGCCCAATGTCTCTGGCCTCGGTGTAAGTTAATGTTTTATCTAATGAAGTTTGGCAAACTTAATTTTTACAGCTTGTATGAATATTAGTAGCTTAAATTTTTTGTTGTTTGTCTTTGTATACAGGGTCCTTTTGGTTGTCTGAACAATGCCCGGTATGGTATTGCCTGGGGAGCTCTGGGAGCAGCTGAATTCTGCTTTCACGCTGCTCGACAGTACACTCTGGACAGGTACACAACTGTGTTTGCAGACATTGCCCAAAAACGTGGCAAAACATAAAAATCCAGAGAAAAGAGATCCATGTTACCATTTCCCCCGCACATGGCTCATACCTTTGTATCCTCCAAACAGAATCCAATTTGGTGTGCCACTGGCCAGAAACCAGCTGATGCAGAAGAAAATGGCTGACATGCTAACAGAGATCACCATTGGGCTGCAGTCATGCCTGTACCTGGGAAGGCTTGTTGATGAGAAGAAGTGAGGGCTGTCTTTCACGTGTCACTGCCTGCTTTATTGTTTGCTGTTCTACTGCCCCTCCCCTGCAAACCCCCCCCCCCCCCCCCCCCCCAAAAAAAAACAACTAAAGAAGGGTTTCTTTTGTTTTTTCTTCCTCATCTTAATAGGGCGGCACCGGAGATGATCTCCATGCTGAAGAGAAATAGCTGTGGCAAGGCACTGGATATTGCTAGACAGGCCAGAGACATGCTAGGAGGAAACGGCATCTCGGATGAGTACCACATCATCCGTCATGTTATGAACTTGGAGGCTGTCAATACATATGAGGGTAGGGAAAATTAAAAGTAATGAAAAGGCTTTTAAACTCAGCAGCAGTTACATATGTCCACCACTAGATGTCAGCAATGTACAGATTATTGACGGAACGTTTTTGGTTTACTTATTAAACTGTATTTGAGATATTTTTTGTATTTGAAAACAACTTATGACCTTTTTTCCATTTCACTACTTTCTTTATAGGAACCCATGATATTCATGCCTTGATCCTGGGCAGAGCGATTACTGGACTTCAGTCTTTCACTGTGGAAAACTAAATGATGTCAACTATCTTCTTCAAACTGACTTGAAGTGATGAAATTTGAAACTAATTTACCTCATATTAAGAGCAATTCATGGTGGGATACATCACAAACACCTCATCATATTCACATTTATAGCATACTGGGGGAGGCAATATATTATTGCCTTGTTAAAGTGAATATTAAAGGTCAACCTAACATAGCTTACGGTCCAACTGAGATATGATATTTATGATGACAATGCATGTAAATAAATGGCTTGAAATAAACAGGAAGATGTTTTAATTGAAGACCCTAAATAACGCGTCTTGAATTCTCAAATGTTTTCATGTCACATTGGTTGATTTCAATCTAAAGAATCGCACACTGGGATCACTGTAAAGACAACAGTTTATAACAATACATAAATGGTAAATCACAAGTAATTTAGAATATTTTGCTTGTTTGTTGTCATTTTATTTACTAAATCAACTTATGTTAAAACAAAAGAGAGAGAAAACAGTATTCAACTTTTCTTATCTTGGACTGAAGCCATCAATGTTAAGTAGAACTATTGTCCTATAAGCAACCAAAAGAAAGAGGAAGCAAAACACTGAACATTACACTGAATATATTTACTAATACTGAATAACTTAATGAGTTCACAATACGATTAACTTCAGATAGAAATTATAATCTCATGGCATGTCTCCTTCACGGAGACATGCCAGGGCTCTGTTGGCTTCCAGCAGCTCATGACTGAACTTTGTGCAGCTGTCCAGCACCTCCTGCAGCTCCTGCAGATTCACCTGCATCCTGTCACTGTTCTCTTCAAAGACCCTGTACATGTGCTCCTTCATCTGCATGCACAAATCTGTCACCTGATAGATGGAAAGGATCAGAACAGATCAGAGATGGTCAGAAGCTTTGTAGACATGACAGCCGAGCATCTGCTACTAGCTCCAGCTAGATGCATAAAATTAATTTTGTACCTTTTCTACCAACGTCTCCTGAAAGCTGTCTATCATTTTCTGGTTACTGATGCGGCTTTGGTTAATCTTTTCCACCAATTCCTGTGCCTTTCTGCTGATATCATCTGTCCTTGAGCTACAACAAATGTAGATTAGATTAGAATCCAATTCCTTATTGAAGTTAAGATTCCTATTTAATTAACATTTTCCCCACTTCCTTTACCTAACGATCTGTCCTCTATCCCCCATCACAGATTGGTTCTTTTAGCACATAAGTGAAATCCTGTCTTCCTGATAATTTAAGGGCTGCACTCTCTTTCACTCACTCTTTTTCATCACATTGGGCAGGAATTATTTTAGTTTAGTAACTTAATGTAACCAATAAATTCATAACTAGTGTAAATTGGAAACTTTGCTTATTTGCCAGACATAGCAGTCCATGGTTCTTCCACCCATTTAATTCACAATTGGATTAAATATACAGTAACTTAAACCTTTAAGTACAGAAGCACTTATTATTTGAGGAAAGATACAAGTGATCTTAAAGTAACGTTCCCAACATTACACAGCTGGGTGAGTAAAGATGACTGATCTACCTGCTATGGTGCTCTTGAATCTCAGTCACGCTCACACTTGAAGATTCCCCCCTTGATGAATCACAGTCTGTGTCTTCTGTCTGCCTCATCAAACATAATGAAACAAAGAAATTATTCTACTTTAATCAGCTGTATAAGAAACATTAATCATGGAGATCTAATGCTGCAGATGCTCTGAATTTCAGGAAGAACTGAAATTATAGTTTAACCTGTATAATCATCAATCACCCAAAGTAAAATCTCAGATAATTAAGGCACTAGGCTACAGTACCTTCCTCCTTAGAGCTCAATTTGAGGGATGGACTACTACCGTTCAAAAGATATTCCAATGTTAAAGGAAAGAGCCGCCTGTAAAGTGCTAGTCTTAGGTGTTTATTAAGCAGTGGTGTGGTGATACTGGCCCCTCCTGGAATACACTGTATCCACAGAAACACTGGGGCACCTACACATTACACCTGCAGGAGCTGTTCATCCATGGAAACCCACACAAGAAGCTCCCAGTGAACAGTTTTTGTGCTGATATTAAAACCAGAGGAGGTTTGAACCTCTTACTGGGTCAAAACCATTACAAATTATGCCCTAAACCCTATTCTGCAACTTTACCTTGTAAATGGCTGATCCTAGATGCATCCACTTTGCAATAATAACACTTAACAGCTGATCACTGAATGTCTAGTAGGGAGGAAATTTTACAAACTGACTTGTTGCAACAGTAGCAAAGACCCATCCTTTCACAAATGAAGAAAGATTTCACGGCTAGGTGCTTGATATGACACACCTGTGGACCATTATTTATTTTCATATAGTGTTTTTAATCATAACTGCACATAATCTTTGTCACCTTATCTAAATATGCCAGTGTTGTTTTTATTCTTGTATTAAGAGAATACACATTACCATCCGTGAGACTTCACACCCTTTCTTGGGAGTGTACTGAAAATTTGATGGTAGGTCCTCAAAACCAAAATCCATTTGGGTCTTTTGACTCTGCAAAGCTAAATCTGAGCTGAACGGGGGAAAAACAATCACACCATTACAAAAAAGTTTAAAATACAGTCATTAGCAAAAGTATATAGCTAGTTAGGCTAGTCTGTAAAGCTAGCTTAGTTACAGGCATATTTGCGTCAAAAAGAACCCCTCTATATAACATACATATTACATTATTCAGTTGGTCATATACAGTAATAAACAAGGGCTATAACCTAGCTTTGGCCCAAAACTGCTACACAAATAATGCTTTACACTAGCTAACGGCTAACTACTACCTATTTAGGATTAAAGCTAGAGTCATAATCCGGCGGTTTTTCTACTAAAACCTATTCAGCCATACTTACTTGAACATTATTGTGTTAAAACCACAGAATGTATATATCATGTGTGTCTGCAATTAATGGTTAAACGGGGAGATGTTCCCAGATACCTCGAAAAGTTGGGAATAGTAAAGCAACAGTAAACCACACTCGACTCCAAACCCACCGACGTATGATTATAATTTTGTAGATATAAAAGCAAGGTTATCATAGTTAAACTAAATGAAACTACTGGTTAAGTTTTAGTTAACTGTAATAAATTAATAAAACAACAACCATCTGAATGATCCTAAAAACAAAAAATAGTCCAAGCGGCTTAATTTATGTATATACTTTATTTTTAGAATATCCTAATACAAGAAAAAGCAGCTTAGATACACATATTTATTGAAACTGAGACGTCTGGATACCTGAGAGTTAACCGACTTTAAAAATGGACGTATTTGTCATATTTCTTACATACCTTAATACCAGTAAATGTCTAAGCAGAAAACGCGATTCATCAGGTCAGGCAATATTTTTCTAGTCTTCTTTTGCCCAGATTTCAAGGTTTTATGTTTATGTGCATTCAGAGATGATGTGTTTTCACTTTTCTTCTGATATCAACAAGGTAGAGAAGAAGAGAGCCAGAGAACTGCCACTCACTGGATACTTACTTTTGGACCATCTATAAACTCTGTAGATGGGGAAATGTGAGGAAATTCAAATAGATCAGCAGTTTCTAACATTTTCAAACTTCTGCCTGGTGTTAGAGCCGTTTGATGTTTTTGGTGCTATTACAACTTGTCACCACAAGAGGGAGTAGTAACGCTACTTGCCACTGTCTCCACTCCCATTTAATCCAGGTTCAATGCTGCTCAGGTGTGATGTGTTAGGACAGAGGCAAACTGTTTTTTAACCATGTATCATGTAAATGAGCGTGTATCATCAAGTATGGTTATGTTAGATCCTTTTTGCATCATCTTAAAAAAATCAGAGCACCCAACTTCGGACGGGCAGATGACCTGCTCCACCTCCTGAGGCACAGCCATCCCACTGAACTTTAGCAGGTCACCTTGATCAGGTCCACATACCTAAGTGCACTGAGAATTCAATAGTCTGAACTGATGTTATGTATATTTCTCATGTATGTAAATTGACTTTTATTTGGCTTAGAAGAAAAAGTTTGAACTAAAATTCACGTTATTTCTATCAGCTTCCAGAAATGGTGGTCTTCTTGCAGTAAGTGAGTGAGTTAAGCTTTTTTCCTACAAGTGATATTTGGATGTGTTTTGCACTTTAACTGCAAAGTTTTTGCAGCTGCACTTGAAAACAACAGTTCTTTGCATATTACATTAGATTGACTGGTTGATGTTCCAATAATATGGCACCAACATGACCAAGACGAGCAACGCAGCTCATGAGCTCAAAAGAAGGCAAACATTAGGTAATGTTTAAGAAGACCCAGCTTTTTAAATTTAGACCTTTCCAGGTGATGACCCCATTAAGCTGGTTTAGATATTGCCAATAGTGTCTGAAGCTATCATGCAGACAACTTCCTGTTAAAAGGCTGTAGAAAGAAAACTCTTTTTTTATGTACTTTTTCACAAGACATAGGTTCATTTTTTTATATGTTGTATCTTTTTTTTTTTTTTCAAAAGAAAGGATGCAAGCTAGTAGTAATAGTGAAACACCTTTAGGAAGCTGGTTTGTCTGAGCTTTTCACTGGGATGCTCTTCATATGTGTGGATTTGTGGGAATGGGTTTAATAGTAAGTGAGTATTATAGCTGAGTAAGCACTTACAAGATAGTTGTGGATTAGGTGCTCTGTCATTCTGTGGGCTGGGATTGGGATGGGATGAGGAGTTGCTTGATCGCTGCTGTGATTTGGAGCTTAGTCCCTCCCTTCATCTCTCTCTGTCTCTCTCTCTTGCTCTGCTGCTGATCATAGTCTGGATTATTTCAGAACAGAGATTGCAGCACGCAGGAGGCAGCACAGAGGCTGATATCCTGATTTTTTTTTTTTTGCTTTACTGGAGGATGAACTGATGATAACAACATGCATCATAATGCAAATTAAAGAATAAGCTGGGTAGAAATATGAGCTGGAGGGATCCACATGTGTTAAATCTGCAAGCAGCAAACACATGGTCTTGGCAGGTGGGTAAATTTACTCTTTGACTGGATTTGAAATGATAACAGATGTAGATTTTGACACTTTTCCTGTAAACTGTTGGGAGTGACGTCTCAGCAAGAAGGTAAATTATACATGCAATGGAATAACTGCTTCTCTGTGCTGGACGTGGAGGCTGCTAATCTGGGAATATGGACAGTTTTAACTACACAGAAGAAGGATTGCCATCATTTCAGTATTTGGTTTACAATGAGGAGCCTCTCTATAAGGAGTACAAGCCTCCTCCCAGAGATCTCATCCAGCTGCCCAAATCGGTCCTCTACCTTCTGATGGCCGCCCTGGTCGTGGTTGCTGTAGCTTACGCTATTGTGGGTCATCTCATCAAAGACCTCATGCTGGATATAACAGGTAATCTATTCTATCAGAGGTAGCTGCTCACTCCAATGATCTGAAATTTTTTTTATATACAAGACCATATTTTATTTTATTTTTTAAAATTGGAATAAAGTGATGTGCTGTGGTGTTTGCTAATGTGATGTAGTAGTTGGAGTAGTTTGTATTAATAGTCCAAACCTTAAATCCTTTCACCTTGGAGATCCCTGTACTGGGACCAGGCTGTATCCTTTTTAAAACACACCCGCTATTTTTAAAGGACTGCTAAACACAAGTGAAGAGACTGCAAACTACTATCACTAGAACAGAAACATTATGATTATGGTCATTACCAAAGTTTCAGGTTTGGTGGAGTTGCAGCTGAGGTTTTCTGACATCATTGTCAATGTGCAATGCAACCATGAACATGCTCTTTACTAGTTCGCCGTTTTATTTATTAGTTTATTTCTTAAAGAACCCGAGGTTACTCGATTTGCCTTTTACTGCTGTGCAGACTGAATTTTGGGTGTTTCAGAAGTAAATTATAGGACAGTAAAGGTCAATAATTTTGATCTTATCCCTGCTTTTTTATCCATCTACAGACTGTTTGCTGGGACCAATTGAAGAGGAGCTAACGAAAGATGGAGAGGTGGAGGGAGTCAGCCCTCACCACATGCCACCTGCCCTCACTCACTCCCACCCAAATGCCTTCCATGTGTGGGATCAAGACGACATCATCATCCCTATGACGCACGAGCATGAGAGCCCGCTGCCCAGCCCTTTGATGACTGTCTCCCACTACATACCGTCCTTTTTCCCCAACTCCATCAGTCTGGGCAGCCCTTCTCACAGTCGACCAATCCCAAAGGAGAGCGATGCATGAAGAACACAAAGGATCTGAGACAGGATCTCAACCTTCTTCTGCTGAGCTTCTTTAGCTCCTTTTTGTCATGTCTGAAACACCTTTCCAAACCTGCCCTAGAGTCACCCTATCTGTCTGGAAATACACAAGTTGTATGACTCACAAGGCCAGTTTGCATGCATGGATTTCCTTCTCTTGGAGCAGCTGATGTGTATTCGACCAAGACGGGAACAGACTACTGCACATTTCCTGCAGTCCTGAGCTCACGTAGAGCCTGTGATACTTTGTTTAACAGCCTTCACTTGTTGTGGATTTGTGCCAAGTTAGCGTCATGATTATACCTTTTTCTCCTGCCAGTTGTCATGTCATCCTAAACTGTCACTAAAGTCTGTAGCTAAGATATAAAGAACTTAATTTTGATCATTTAACCACATTTATAATTGTGAACAAAGGCAAAGGTTCAAACTTCAGTTAATATCATGTATTAAAGCTTTTATTAACAACTGTTAATAATATCACAAAGTTTATTCACAAAATTTAAATACCTAAAGAGAAATAATAATGAAAGCAGTGCACCTTGAAGGTGTTTGTGCTGAATTCATGTGGTGAATATTGGTGCTTAGTCTATTTGCTAACACAGACTTATTCCTATACTAAATATATTCTGAGCCTTAGGAGGATAGGCTGAACTCGCTAATTAATAGGGTGAAGTTGATTCGATTAGTGTGACCTCTTTAAGGTGACTGTGTGATGCTTTCTAAAGATGTGAAGGTTACTTCAAAAAATGGAAAATACAAAAACAGAACAAGAATCTCCACTTTGATATTGAGGTTAAGAAAAGCAACATCAACAAATAAAACAAGTTTTTATTTCTAAGAATTTATAATTGATTGTTATTTAAATTCTAAAAAAAATGTGTATATGTAATGAACATCTGTAGAAGGGATACTTTTTTTTTTTTGCTTGTTGGGATTAAAAAAACATGGTTATACAACACCAAATGACAGATTTCAGGGGCCATTTTAAGCAGCATATTGGCCGGCAAAATCCGTGGAGATTAAAAGCACATGGAGGCTGTGACAACACACACACATATTTGCACGCTGTCAGCACTTTCACTCATAAAAACAGACCATGTTAATACGACGTTTGCCAGCAAAGGTGGAGTAATCTCCTTTTTAGGTACAGGCCTGGAGCTTAAAAGGAGAAAAATGACCAGAGTAACATATTTCAGGGGGAACGCTCATTGAGTTCACATTGCTCATTCCATCTGTGAAACCCGGAGGTCAGCATTCAGTGAGGGGTGGAGATTACGGAGAGAAGATTAGATGAGCGGCTTAGCCTTTAATACAGTGTCCCTTTATTACTTTTGAGCTGTGGAATTAGATAATCGGACAGCATCGGGCCATTCTCAGTGTATGAACTTCCAAATCTTGTGTGAGACGAATGACTGAAGATCTTCAATGGCTTCCGGGGAAGAGAGGGGTCAAGAGCAGAAGCAGGAAGTAAAGAGCCAGAGATTAATGGGGAGAGGAAATGATCGGATTTAAGTGACCCAGGATTGAGCTCTCTGAAAGGGTTTTGTGTGACAGAGGCACAGAGGGTTAAAATTTCTATGACTGCATTTTTAAACACTGCCTCTGATGTTTGCTTTTGCTTGAAAGGAAAACAAATGCACAAATGTGGAGCTGAGCATTGCAGATGTGCAGGTGCACAAACACTTCTCAAGACAACTCAAACAGCTAATTGATGACACAACTTTTTTATTTCACTAAATACATAGATTAAAAAAAACTTTTTAAAACCTTTTTTTCCTTTTGTTTTAAATCAAATCAATGTTTTCCTTTTTCTTGTTATTAATCCCACATTTTGTGCTCTCTTCTATTTCAGTGGTGTCAGTGGCAACAAACCTAACTAACTAACTGAGCTAACTTTGTAGCAGCAGAGGGCGGATCAAGGACTTCATCTGTATGTTATTTTAACAGTTTTCTTAAAATTAGTTTTAAGAAGTCTAAGATGTATATTGGTCTCCTAAAGAAGATATTTGTGACTTAATCTGCTAAATTTTTGCCTTTTTAGTGCTTTTTTCCATTCATGCCAGTTCTGAAAATATGTATGATAGCCACTTAAAACCTGAATTTTAACTGCTGCTGATGTACTGCTAGAACATACAGGCATCCACTAGATGTGAAAGATCAGTAGACTGACTCACTTACAGGAACTTTAGAAACTGCCTAATCTTTAGTGTCTGACCTGACATGTACCTCAGTCAGGTTTTCTTTTGGTCTACAGTGGATTTAAATAAGTCAGGGTTAAGTGATCCTTGGCAGTCCTCTATCTTCAGGTGATGGCTTACCCTCAACTGACTTCTCATCAGCATTGACTCACTTGGTGATTCTTGCTCTCACTCTGACGATGCATGACACTAGTGGACTTTAACTCATCCCAATTGGATCAGGATAACACTCACCGGCCCTGTAATAGCCTCGGTGTAGTTAAGGCAAGGCCAAGCTTAAGGTAAAAATGTTTGTGGCATTACATTATGTAGAATAAATTATAGTTCTTGCCTGTTGTTGTTTCTGAAAGCGATGGGTAAACATATTTTGACAATGGAGAATAAAAATCAACGATTCTCATAATTTTATTTTATATGAAACAGATTTTAGTTTATGAATTTTTTTAATATATATCAGCAGACGAAGGTAGAAAGAATAAAAACCAGCCTGTTGTCAGTCTCTGCGTCCTTCCCAGGTTAACTTTGACTGGCTGGCTGAATTTATTCAGATCACTGCAAATCTGCTGTCGTCGAGCCTGATCCTCTGCTGGCAGGCCAGGTGGTTCTCTCTCACAGACAAAAGAGCTCTCTCTGTGAAAGTCTTGACCTCTCCTGTCCTTCAGCAATAGCCAGCCTCATCAGTATTAAATCTCCTGATGTGATGAAGTGCTGTTTCTGGCACACATGTAACAGATGAATAAATCAACTCTAAATTTGTCACAATATGTCTTTTATTTGCAAAAAAAAGTGCCTTTCTTTTGATGCATACCTCACCAATGCATTGATATTAACAGTCAGTTATATCAGAACTGGTAATAAAACGTGTACATTTCTTAAGTCTTTGGATTGAATAAGACTTGACAGGTTTCAGAAATCAGTGTAAGCCCCCAAATCATTCAATGCTTTCTCTAATTTCTCATTTGTTTTGAAAGACATAAATTCAGATGCACTTGCAGAGTAAGAAATTCAAGCACCACAGCCACATTTTCAAAAGTTCAGGACAGATGACAAAGGCACTATTTATTTTACAGTAGCATAAAGTCACATTTAAAACCAGATGATTCTTTTAAAAATGCTTTGAAATTAATGCCAAAGATTTTTAAAAAAATAAGAGATCAAGACTCATTACTTGATTTCACACTTACGCTGCAGATTACACCGTATATAACTGTTCCTGCTCATCAGTCTATTCAAGATCTCTTTGCGAGAGAACTGTGCGATAGAGAGAAGTGCCTTTCGCCTGGTAGAAAGTCACGGTCATCTTGTTCTTTGTCACTTCTGCATGGATGAATCCTCCCAGTGTTGAAGCCTTGCCGGTGAAAAACTTAAGAGAATCTTTGGGAACATGGTGCCAGTGACGGGTGTCAGGATCCAGGAAGTTTCCAGCACCGCTCACCACATAGCCTATGTTAGACTCTTCGAGGTACTGTGGGAAAAAGAAGAGGAAAATTCATTGTAGCTCTAAGAGTAGCTATGCAGATTTATATCAAATGTTAAACATACTCTTCCCGAACCAACCTGCAGGTTGTGGTCATGGCCGCAGAGGTAAGCAGTGGCCTTGTATTTGATGAGCAGTGGACGGAGGCTTTGCACCAGACACTTTGTGGGGCCGTGCTCGGACACAGACCAAACAGGGTAGTGGCCTGCCACCAACAGGAAGTCTGCCTTGGACAGAGCCAGTCTCTCTTGCAGCCAAGCCAGCTGGCGATTGGCATCCAATTCATTCAGGGGTCCACTTGGCTTCTTGTCCGAATTGTCGTCAGAGTTACCGCAAAGCATCACAGTGTCAAGCATGATGATGGTCAGAGTCTTCCCCGTGTTGGGAATGCGGAAGTTCAGCTCATAGTAGTACGAGGGGAATTTCCTATCAAAGGTAATGAAGAGGCATCAAAATTTAACTGAGTATTTCCTAAAAGCTTAAAACTTTAAGATGTCCGAACTTTATATTCTGCCCCTTACCATCTGTTAGATCTGCTGCTGTAGTCGATCTGGGCTTTGACATTCCCTGCGTGGTCGTGATTGCCAGCGATCACATACCAAGGGACTTGGAGGGACTTTGCAGTGTACACAGATTCAAAAGTTTCCTGATAAGAAGAAGGAAAACATAGTTACTGCTTTCAACACACAGTTTTAAAATACAGTGTTGTTTTTTCACGCCACATTTATTCTACTCACCTTAAACCGAGGAGAATCCACAGTGTTCACACCTTTGTAGTAGAAGTTATCGCCCAGAGCAAGAACAAAATCAGCTCCCATCTGGTCTGCTATTTTGCTCATTTCTTGAGCTGTGGCCTTCTGCACAGCAGTGATGTAGGGGGGATAAGGCACACCACCCCAGTCGCCCACTGCCAGAAACTTAATGGAGGTTCTGTTGCCTGTAAGAGGAAAAGAATATTAGTACTTCTGATTGGAAAGTAAGCTTATGAAAGTCAGTGTGGCGTAATACTCACTGCGACTTTCCTCCAGGTTTTGGAAGGCAGTTGGATAGCAGTAGGCCACGGGGATGGCAGCAATCAAGATGGATAAAATAGTGACTGCCATCTTCAAAGACAAACAAAGCATTGGAATTTAAGTTAACGGCAAATTTAAACTCTGCTCAGTCACAAGATGTGACACCACAGAAATGAAAGTCAGCACCTGCAAAAGCAACAAAGCAGAAGCAAAATGAAACAACCAAAACCACAACCTACCATGTGACGCTAAGCTTCGCGCTCTCTCTCTCTCTCTGCCTCCCACTACGCTAAAGAACAAGTCCCTCAGTTATGCTTTTTTTTTTTGTCCTAAAGGTGACTTGTGATTGGCTGCAGCCTAAAGCTGACATGCCTCAGCTGGAGTAAATAGAAACCAATCAAAGAAACCGTGTGTGTGTGAGGCAAAGGTCAAACGTCTACATAATTAAACAGATAAAAAGACCCTCAACAGAGACGCCACAACAACAGTGTGAAGTGCTGCCTGATTGATGAGGGGGGGAAACAGCTTTTCATGTGTAAAGAATAGGTGTCAATATGCAGAGATAATGTCGTCAAAGACAAAACACTCACGGCTGATGGGATCTGTTGGGACACTCTCCACCCTCAGAGTGATCGTCGTTCCCCCCTCGCCTTTTATCAGCAGTCCTGGAGGAGAGGATGTAGGAGGACCAGCCCCGGGACACGCTGGAGAGGCATGATCATTGCTCAGACACTGACTAGAAGGTCATAAGGGCACACATGTGATCTATTGTGGTTAATATAGCTGGTGTCCAGACATGTTTTCCACTTCAATATTATTCACTGATTTTCCTGTTTAGCTTGTTTTCTTTCCATCTTTTGCTTCCTGCTTTTTGAATAACTTCAAAATAACACGTAAAACACTAAGTTCAGTAAAATAATGGGTCAAATTGCTGAATATAGTCTTGCAGCATTAAACATGAACCAAAGAAAGTTGATTCTTTTCGTCTGGACGTTGCATTTTCACTGGTTGAAATCTTTGATCACCCATTCAAATGACTTCAGTTTCAGCTGACTGCAGCTTTCCCAACCTTACAAACACTACATTTGCATAACGACTGAAAACACTGACTCACAATGCTTTCCAAAAAACGTGGTTAATCCCAGTTAGTTCATTTTGGTTTGGGCCTTTTTCCCCTTAATAAATGACGATCATCACCTGAAAACCGGCCTTATCTTTATCTCATATTAGAACTTGCTTGATCTGAAACACGCAAGTCTTACAAATATCCAACAAAAAAAAGAGGTTGAAGACTTTTTCACAGTGTTTCACACAAGTTTTGGTAAAAGGTTGAAGTATGTGAAGCCTCTATCAAGAAAAACTGCTGTAAGACATTACTGGAATTGTCTCTCACACCTAGAGGTGTCACATACTAATGCAAAAACAAAGTATGCAGTTCTCCTTTTAGTGTGGTTACCTCGGCTGGTCCCTCAACACCAGCTCCCTGCACAAGAAAGCCCAACAGCGTCTCTTCTTTCTGAGAAGACTGAGAAAGGCCCGGCTTCCACCACCGATCCTGACCACCTTCTATAGAGGAACTATTGAGAGCATCCTGAGCGGCTGCATCACTGTCTGGTTTGGGAGCTGTGCCATATCAGACCGCAAGACCCTACAGCGGATAGTGGGAACAGCAGAGAAGATCATCGGGGTCTCTCTACCCTCTATTGAGGACATCTACACCACACGCTGCATTCGCAAAGCCACCAGCATTGTGGCTGATCGGACACACCCCTCTCACACACTCTTTACACTCCTGCCATCTGGAAAAAGGTACCGAAGCATTCGGGCACGCACATCCAGACTGTGCAACAGCTTTTTTCCACAAGCCATCCGTCTCCTCAGCAAAAAGGGACTGACTGATAAACACGCACACACACACATACACTAACATTATCACTCAGCTTAACTCAAATACCTCAAAACATTGAGACTGGACTGACTAACCAACACAAAGCGCAAACACACTGACCTACACCACCAAACCATCGCACACACCAACCTGTAAATGCTCTTTTGCACAATATTATTACTAGATATATTATATATTATTATTTTTTTTGCACTAACTTGTCTTGTAGCACCTTGGTTCCTGGAGGAACATTGTTTCGCCTCACTGTGTACTTTTAAACTGTATATGGTTGAAGTGACAAAGTTGAACTTGAACTTGAGCTCAATTCCCTAAAGTTGTTTTCGAGCGATATTCATTTGCTAAAACAAAAACACAAGATGAGTTTTACTGTTAATAATTTGCTGTCCTTAAGTTTTTTGTTTTTGCCGACAGTCAGCAAACCCTCATCTCTGGAGCTTCCACTTGTCCCCTCCTTTAATCTTTATCAAATTTCACTGGGAGTGCTAATATTGGATCAAGCTTGCAAAATGTGCTTTAAATTTTCAAATAACTTTTAACTACACTCCTCTAATTACGGGTCAGTGAGGGTTCCTGTCAGCTTTGATAGGGAGCGCGTGGGTGCCGTATGCTTGTCCTGCATTCACAGCAGTCTGGCTGTGCATGCACAAATCATTTGCAGCTGTCACATGTCAGAGCTTGAATAAGATGAAGCTCTTAAAATGCCAACAATCATACTAACAAGATCTCTGCAATGTCTGTAATTAAGAAACTGATGGTCAGAAGCTCAGCTCCAAAATAAGTCATTTATTTGTACAAGGATTAGAGCGTTTTTATGAGACAGAAAGGACTTCAGTTTAAAACAACAAGCAGCTTTACATAAAAAAAATATACTGATACAGAACCAGTACACTACATTAAAAAGACAAAACAACCCAACGTAACACTCATGTCAACATTGACGTGATGAAGGCTACAGATAAAAGAAACGTAACTTAAAACTGGCTTACTGGTTTGTCAAAAGAACTGACAACTGAGGTTAAGAGTATCAAACAAGATCAGCAGAATTCCAGTTTCAGAGAAAACACCAGCATTTCTTTTTTTATTTCTTTTTAAGAGAGGTACCTTAGGATGATCCCTAATCATCAAGGTGGGAAAGACTACATATTTCATTATGCTGACATGCTTCCTTGCACTCTTTCCCCTCCCCCTCTGCCATCACAGAGGAACTCTGAACTGCTTAAATCCCACCTTGAGGAAATGAGGAGGCATCTGCAGGAGCTCAGAGCTGGGAAACAGGCCTATCCTTCCTTATAGCATTGCTTGAAGCAGTCAAGACATGAGGAAAAAAAGGGAGTCATGTAAGCATAATAAAAAGCACCAGTGATGTTATGATCAGTAATTCATGTCGCCGTATCCAGAGTATGAGCCCTGGGTGTGTCCTCCAAATCCCTGGTACATGCTGTACCCCTGATTCCCCCAGGACGACTGGTTTTCCCAGCCTGTGAAGAAACATTTATAACCCCAGATCATTTATATGTATAAATCAAGATTAAATATAAAGAAATAGGAAAAGCGGGAAGTTACTGTAAGAAATAGAAAAGGAACTTGCCATAATTATTATAACTCTGTCCCCCGGTGACAGAGCTGGGGTAAGCAGTGCTGTACATAGAGTAGTCTCCACCTTGGGTCAGCATCTTTCTCTTCTCATCTCCGTAGCCGTAGCTGTACGGACTCTCCTGATCAGCAGGAGGCGGCATTGACTGGTAGCTTTCTTCTTTCGTGGTGCTGGTGTTGGAGCTGGAGACGGGTGGGGATGAGTACGTGATGGTGGTGCTTTCGGGGTAAAAGGTGCCGTAGGCTGAGGTGGTGGGGGCGGTACCTTTGGCTGTGGCAGTGGCTCCATTATTGCCATATAATTTATCTTTAAGATAAGAGAAACAAGAGGTAAATGAGAGGTAAGTGCCATTTTCTTAAAAGACACAATCCTAGAGCTGCAACTGACGACAACTACAAGTGACTGTTGATCTATTTGCAAATCATAGAACCGAGACAGTTCACGCTTGTTCAAGTTTAAACAAACAAACAAACAAAACCCCACCACACACATAAAGATAAAGATCTTGATGCATGCTCAATCATCCAGGTAAGGGAATCCCAAAAAGTTGATCCTGTTTATCTGGACATAGCGTAGCAGGGAAGCAGAAAAACATCATTTGAAGAAAGCCCTGAGTGAAAGTCGCTATCCCAGCTGGACATTTGTCAAAGGTGGGAGGGCACCTAAAGAAATCTCCAGGCAATCCAGAAGAGAAGAAGGACAACTGTTACCTAAGTGAAAACCTTTAGTGATCCCTTATGTGTCAGGAGTATCGGAACGGCTGAGACCTCATCTCTGTGGCTTTCAACCCCCAAAACGTGCTCTGGCAGAAACTGGTCCACCCTAAGTATCGGGTCCCCCGGCACAACCAGAGTAATTTAGCGTACGCTGTTAAGCCATTGCACACACACACACTTAGGCTGCTGCCCCCGCGACCCGGACAAAGCGGATGAGGATGGATGGATGGATGGATGTTAAGCCATTGCCATGATTTATACACTGGGGAAACCAAACAACCCACAGGTCTATTCACACCTACAGGCCAGTGGACACTCTTTCAATGATGAGGATGTACACATCCTGGGCAGGGAGCAACACTGGTTTGAGCGCAGAGTCAAGGAGACCATTTACATGAAAAGGGAAAGACCTCTGAATCAAGCAGGGGGCCTAAGGGCACCATCTTACAACACTGTGACTGCAGCCAATCCCTAACTCTCTGTGAATGGCCATTGACCAACTATCACTTCTCAATGTTTGTTGATCAATGGTCATGTCAATTTGCATATTAATGATCAAGAAACTGACCTCCAGGCCATTTTTCACCAGTGGTGCTAGTTTCAGTCTTTATGCAAATGTACTGGGTTGGAAACCTGCAGTGAGCTGAGACTGAAGAAGTCATTTGAATGAGTGCTGAAACATTTCTCCAACTGAAAAAGCTACGCCCAGAAGAACAGAATCAACTTTTTGGGACAAAGATAAATAAGTGAAACACATCTTGGAATGTTTACCTAGAAGTTTTAAATTTTGGTAAACATAATTACAAAAAAAAAAAAAGGTCTTTTAGCCTTGTTATTGCATGCATCATCACATATATCCATCACATATAACTGTAATTAGGCATCTTATGCCTTTCAACGAATCAGCAAAGCTTCTGCATGACATTTAAGCCTTATTTAAAAAAAAGTGTACATCACAAAAAACATGTAAAACCAAATACACACACCCTAACATAAAACCAGAGTGCATAAAGCTAACAGACATTCAGATACTTACGATAGCCTGTGCCAGTGCTGCTCTCATAACTGTAGTTGGCTTTTAAAACAAGAAATCACCATTTAGTGCAAACTCCATTTACAGGTTTAAAGGTTTCCTACGATGATTAAATTGACTCGTAAATAGCATAAAGTTTCTTACTCTTGTTATAGCTGGGTCCTGCTGGAAACTGCTTGCCTCGACCCCTGCCCCGACCCCCTCTGTGGGGACCCCAGCCACGGGACCCTGAGTCTGAAGGGATGCCGCGGATGGTGCCGAATCCTGGGATGTGCTGTCAAAAAGGAAACGTGAGAAAAATGTCATTTTGAAACAGCCTGATAGTTAAATTGCTTGAGTTGTGCATTTTAAAGCTCACCAGTTGGATACATTACCATGTCAGTGTAGGTGACTTTCTTCTTTGAGGGATTTCTGTTATTTAAAAGTCCACTGTCATCTGGGAACAGCTTCTCTAAAGCAGCGAGGGCAGCGTAGGCCTTTGCTTCCTTCTTGTTGGAGCCTCGTCCTTTGAACTTCTGCCCATCAACTTCCACCTGTGAGACAGAAATGAGGAGAAAAGATTTTAGGATTTTATGAAGCATGTCACAGCATTTATACACAGAGAGTGACTCCTGCTGGTAGAGGAGATGGAGAATGTGTGTTGTGCACGCCGTGTCTATTCTTTTGAGCAGCAGTGCAAAAACATAGCTACAGTGTTCTGCTGAACCTCCACATGTGCAGCATAGCATAACATTAGAATTTTAGTGAGTGGAAAGCCACCACCAACAAATCGCCTGTTACACCCGCACAGCCTAACAGCTCATTATAGTAACTCTAATGTATCCTCTGATCTATGGATGTTTATTAGTTTGGGTTTATCCTGCCGAGTTTAAACATCTATTACAGACCATATGCTGTTAATTTTGGGAAGAATCCTGTCCAGAATAATGGCTCACAGGACCAAAGGAAATCGTTTATCTCCCACCTCTGTCCTTCTTTCTGAAATAATCCCACCCACATGGGACTTAACAGATTAAACACAAATACAGAAATCTTTACTTGGCTCTACAGTTGCCTTTACAAAGCCCAAGATATCAAAGCTGCTATACAGTGCAGTGCTCACTTTACACCTGATTTCTGTTTGCTGTATACAATACTGCTGACTCACCTCCATCACAAAGCACTTTTCATGGGAGCCACCCGTCTCTGCCGACAGCTCGTATTTCAGGCTGCGGCGCTTCTCGTTCAGCTCCATCACAGGGTTCTTGCCATTTTTTGTTAAGATTGGACCCTGACCAGTCTGTTCACAGCAAGCACACATAAGAAAAAACTGTGGTGAAATGCACAAGTGTTTCTCTCTGTGGGAACTTTTAGGATGCATTTGTAAATACGGAGTCCAAAGAGAGCTCAACGACATACATCTTCAGATGTAGAAGAAGTCGGTGCAACAGCTTTAACAGAGTCCTGGCTTCCTTCATTTTCACTACTGGGCTCTGATTTAGATTCAGAAGTTGTGGGAAGACCGAGATCTTGCAGTACCTGTGAAAAATGAAAGTAAAAAAACTATAAGACACATAAAACAACATTGATTTCTTTGCCCAGTCTGACTTTACAAATGTTCAAACTTACAAGTTGGGCTGCACTTAAACAAACAATCAATTAGCAAAATGTATGGAACCAATCAATAAACAGTAACTAGTCCATCAGCCAAAAAGTAACCAAGAAGAACACAGTACTGATTATTTATACTAAAAGTCAGCTTGTGTAGATAACAAACACCATTACCTTTGTGGCTACATTAAGCTTAGCGGCACGTTTGGAAGGCCCCGTTGCCTCGTACGTCTTTCCATTTAGATCGACAGCCATTGTAAAGACCGGCTCGTGAACTGGGCCAGTCTGAGATGTAAGTCTGTAATCCAGACCAGGTCTGTACTGGTTCAGACGCATCACGGCATTCATGGTAAGATCATCGGTGACTACAAGGAAACAACAAAATGAGCAAACAGATTCATTTTGAGAAGCACACACAGAAAAATAAGGCTACAGAAGTCAGCATAAAGAGTAAAAGACAAATGTCACATTAACATAGGAGTCACAAAGTTGTCATTTTCACAGCACTACTCCGCTTATGTGACTTAAATATTCTATCCAAGGACACCAAAAGATTTAAAAAAGTAAATCTAACTTTTAATAGCATTTATAATTATTTTGATAAACAGAATGAAATATTATGGCAAAAGGAAATTATCTACACCTTGCCAGAAAAGCATGTTCATGTATGTAAACATACAGAATATTTATTCCACAATACCAAGTCTGTGTTTTGTCATACAGTTAAAGATCAAAGGGATTTTACAGCAGTATTTTTTGTGTTACAGTGAATAATTTGACATTCATTACTCACAGGATTTCTTCTGAAAGCGTTTCTGGAACTTGAGAAACTTTCTCTGTTTGCTGTTGAGGTGTGTGTCTTCTTCTCCTGTGTCCACGTCTGTGAAAGGTCTCTTAGCTGGCAGGTTCAGTTGTCCAACAGGTGGTATCTGGGCTACAGTTATTAAAAAAAAAAAAAAAAAGGGAAAAAAAGGAGATTTGATGGAAGTGTTGATTTTTCGAACACAGGAAATAAAGAAAAATAAAAAAAAATAATAGCCCACCCATGCCATCTCTGTAATTTGCTCCCAGCGATTTTCGTGACCTCAGAGGTTTAGAGTCCATCCCCAACACTTTGTGCATCTGTCCAAATGCACACAGCCTCAAGGCAAACTAAGAAAAACATCAAAGTTATGCACTAATTTGTTGATTTAATTTTAAAGGTGTACATGTGTGTGGGTGCTTCTACAGGCTCACCTTACCTGAGCACTCTGTGTGATGTCTTCACACTGCTGCCTAGTCAAATAGCCAATGGCATCAACAGCTTCCTTTTCACAAGGATCTTTAATTCCAGGGCCATCTGTGCACAAATACCATTCAACTGGTGCATGAATGTCAGCTCAGTGTATAAATTTACATGCAAGTTGCACAACTCAAATAAAATCTCACCTTCCATAAGTATTCCTGAGGCTACGCACTCTAAAACCCTGCGGAGGGCCTCGCCCGCTCCCAGTGATCTCTCAGATGTACCAATAGCTTTCTCCACTAGCAGTTCAAGTGGCTATGTGGAGACAAGAAGACAAAACCGACACTTCAGGATGAAAGCAGCTGAAATGACTTAAACACAAATCTCCGCTTTGCTGCTGTCGGAGTAGATGCACAAAGAGTTTCCTCACCCATCCTGAGAGTGGCGTCCAGGTAGGAACGCGGTTACACAAGTCCCTCATGAGTCGGATCACAACGACGGCAGAATTCAGGGTGTTAACTTTTGCCTGGAGGCAGAAACAAAGCCCATTAGGTTAGCAGAGCTTCTGTCTGTGATGGAATCCTTTCTGAGATTTCAAACAAACAAAAACAAAACAACCCAAGCACAGAAGAGTAATAAGTACTGAGCCTTCTCCAAATCAACAGTAAGTAAAACTTATTCAAGCTATGTTAGCCTTTTATGACCTTTGACGTTGAAATCGAGAGAGCTCAGTCTCTCGACATGTACTCATGTCGATACCAATGATTTATCCACTTCTGTCATTGGTATAGATGAGCATTAATTTAGACATTTTATAAAGATCATTAACAATATGAACAAAAACTGAGAGCAAAAACTGTTACGGTCCTCTAAATGGACAGGAAATAAAAGATCACTCAAGGAAAACAGTTCAACCTGATGTACAAGTAAGGACGTGAATGCAAACCTGGAACCACTTGGCGTGGCGGAGAGACGCCAAGGCAGTTAGGCATTTCTGCCTGTCCAGAACGTCCGGCGGATCGTTGACTGTTCGCGTTTCTATTGACGAGGTGGGGTAAGAAGAAAAGGTACAGTTTGACCAAGGGGGTTGTCTCTGTCTTGCAGCTCAGGGAGTAGCAAACAAAAACCAGCAAACAACCAGCAGCAGGGAAAGGGGGTTTACATAAAGACACGTTTTGTCCCAGCAACCATAAAGGTCTGCTAAAAGAGATCCCAATTATATTTTCCACAGTGTATGCGGAAGTAAGACGACTGTCAGAAACAGCTGTAGTATTTATTTATAACATTGCACAGCATTAAAATATATGCACTGCACTACATCAAATACCCCCTCCCCTGAGCCACTGGGATTAGGTTTGTTGCTTCTCCCCCCTCCTGAGACAGTGTGTCCAGTTGGTCAAAGGTCCAGCGTTCCTAAAAAACTTGACAAACTAAAAGGTAATCAGTTGTAAATCACAAGCATTTAAGAAGCTTTACGTCTGCCCTACGCTGCAGCAAAACTGATGAATCCCTCAGAAAAAAAGTGGCCTAAAAAAGGCTTTATGACAGACTGACTATATTAAAAAACAAAAACAAAAAACAACAACAAAACAAACAAAGAAAAAATACCAGCTTTGGGCAAGTTTTAGCTCATTTGTTCTACATTATACAGCTAGGGATACACCGGCTGATAATCTATGCCAATGCTGATGACAAATAATTTGTGCAGTAACCTATGCCATGATTTTTTGTTAGTATTTATTACCCCTAGAATTGATGTGAAAGATCAACAAGATCAATCTCTGCCACTGTAAATATGCAACAGTAAATATGTTTTGGGAAAAAAATATCTGCTCACTTAACAAGGCTGATCCATGTTTGGACAGTATACTATGCACAACTCTGCTTGGACTCTGTTGAGTTGAGTGGAGTTGACTGAATTTAAATTGATAATATGCATTTTCATCAGGGGTGCATGATATTAGCAAGGATTTTAATCACTGTGGCATTTAACAAACACAACTTAAAGTTTTAAAATATCAACTTGCACATTTAACTTGTCCAAACCTTGACCTTAAATTAGACCTTTGCCTAAAATGATTGTTTTATTGAAACAGAGTAAATATGGTTTGATCCAACAATGATTAAGCATTAATAATCCTACCCCAGGACGTAACAGCTCCAATAATTATCCAGTCTAATAATTTTATTACTAATATTGCAGGATTTTTAATGTGCAGTCCCAGTGTATAGTGTATTAAAATGGACTAAAACTGCACTGAGACTGATATGGTTCTCAGTCTGAGGCTCCCCCTGAAATTCAAATAAACTTTAGACTACCAGATAAATGCAGCTAACGCTAATCAACACAGGAGCTTTCAAACACTACACCAACCAAAATATTCACCTGAACAATGATCTTTTTGCCTTATACTGTAAATCCTCCTAAGGTAGGCAACAGCTGATCAGTTTTGCTGCAGCTAGTTCCAAACACATGTTCAGCATCAAGGATCATGCATGCGCGCTTGAACTTGTTATTCTTTAAAAAAGCCTTCACTTGAAACATGAAAACAACAAGAATATACAAGTTTTTTTTTGTTGTTGTTTTAAATGACTGAGGCACTGTCACTAACAACATGAGCAGGATGCATCAGTGACTACAGAGGAAATATCCTGCATACGTCAGTTTGCAACAAAAACGACGAAAGGACTCTCGTGCGAGCAAAGAGTCAATGTTCACTGGCATCAGTCTGACACGGTCACTGTACAAGCTCCACTGAGGTTTAATGAGATGGGACAACTGGTTTGATTTCAAACAGTCAGTGCAGATTAATAAATCAGTGGAGCAGTACAGCGCCTGCATACCGACAACACAGATCAGGGCTGGGCCGACATACGCACCTTCTTCTTCTTCTGCTTCTTCTTCAGCAGTTTCACTCTCTTGCACTGTCCTGACAAGAGGTGATGTCAGGTGGATAATAAGAGTCAGAACTGACTCCTTGGTGCTCGTAACAACAATGGCTGCATCTCCTGGACACTGGCTGACTGCATATGTCTCAGGTGAATTAGTCTATTAAAAAAAGAGAACAAATAATTAAGACGGTTAAACCTGGATTAAAATAATCCAAGTCAAAATATGTGACATGTGTTTTTAAAGTATGCTGCAGGCACTCATTTCTACCTCTAACTGTGCAGAGAGTTTTTCGGCCACTTGTTTCAGCAGAGTAACTGTAGGCTTGTTGGAACAAAGCAGCACCAGCTCCACGTTCTTGTCCCCCTTCAGAAGGAGTCCCTTAGCCACCAAACCAACTCGCATAACCCCACGCAGCACACGCTCTTGTGAGCCATCACTTTAAGTTGAGGGGTGCAAAAAAATAAAAAATAAAAATTGCCAATTAAATCATTTATATTAAAACAAAAGCAGTTTTATTTATTTATTTTAAAAGCTTGCAGATATCCTTTTAAAAGCATCGCAGGTTATTCTCTCTTACCTCTGTGTTTCTGTATTTGCTTCGTCATCTTTTGGAGCATCCATCTGGTCAGATACAGTCTTGAGAGCGCACTCCACATGGGAGACGATTGTCTGTACTGCCTCCAACTCCTCTGTTGGGGGGTACACTTCAGAATGTTTGGCCAACACGTAGCGATCATATGGGCCCGCCTGTACGTGAGTTGTTGCAGATTCCTTAAATAGAAAAAAAAAATAAATAAATAAAATAAAGACAAAGTTCATACTGGAGGAAACTCACTGCAGATAACAGTAAATGTATAATTACTTCATATTGCAATATTATTTCATGACAGGTAAGTGTTAGGATTCATTAAAGCCATTTTTTAAACTACGTTTTACTGCTGCTGATATATTCCAGTGAAGACATATGAAGAAGTATAATAATAGAGTAATAGCGGTAATAGGAAGTCTGTGATTTAAAAAAAAAAAAAAAAAAAAGGAAAAATAAACAGGCGACAGCTTTCAAGAGGAACAATGTTTTTGCAGAACGAGGGGAAACAAAATGGGGATGGAAAAATACGACATGTTCTGTGAATTCAGGGTTTCCACCAGGGAAGTTGTTGGACCTGGCGGCTACTGTGACCAAAATGGGGGTTTATTACAGTAACTTAACGTCACAAGATATTCATGAGACAATATTCTCCTGTTATATTGTCACGACTAAAAAAGACTTAAAAAAAGGTTGTGTGTTTAAAATCATAGAAATACCAGAAGGACAACACTTAATAATATTTAATCGTTAACCTCTGCTAAACTTAGACATGGAAAGCTGCAGGGTTTGTAATACAATGGAGTAGAAACCCCGTGATTATCTAGTGTATCTATTTATCAGGCAAAACAGAACCAACCTCACGATAACGTTTATCCTCCATATGCTCGATAGCAGCAATGTAGTCATGGTACTGTCTAAGCTCCTCTTCATAGCACAGACAGTCATACCAGTAACGCAACTCCTCATATCTGGAAGACAAAAGAATTTGAGAACATATGAAGAAAAGTTTCAGAGCTCAAGTTAGAAGAGATGTGTCAAGTGACATAATTTATGTCACTTAATTTCAGTGTTGGTCAAGTTACTTGAAAAAAGTAATCAGTAACTAATAACCAATTACTCCCCCCAAAAAGTAATCCCGTTACTTTACTGATTACTTATTTTCAAAAGTAATTAATTACTTAGTTACTTAGTTACCTTTTAAAAAACACGATTTACAACCTGAATAGGTGATAAAGTGATAGATCTTTCAGCCCAATTCTACTTTTTCTGCATAATCCATCATACAAAATGTAATCAAATGGAAAAGTCTCTTTTTAAAACTTGTTTTATCAGTTTTAACCTTTTAACTTTATGCATCAAGCAAAAATTAAATTATATGCAACATTCTCTGACTGGAAGAAATTTGTTTTAAACCTATTTAAACCTATTTTCTGCACATTCCAGCACATAAAATATATATTTTTTGTGTGTTTACACTCACTCTTTCAAATAGATGCAAGTAAAACACAGCAGAAAATAAATAACATCAAAGACTAGCGGTGCTTTTGCTCTATTTTCACCTGTACAGCAGGAGTGGCATAGGCGGAGGTTTACCCTGGTGCAGGTGTGCCGCAGCAGTCAGTGGAAGAATCCGCGAGTTTCTCTGTGAATTTCCCATTACGTCATAGCGCACTCCGTGCTTGCTTGGAAGTTTAGGGGTTTTTTTTCACTTTAAAAAGAAGTTTTCTTCCCACGCACAACGGACACTAATGTTTTTGTCACTTTTTATGGAATCAAACTCAAAATAAGGTCAGTACTTCCACGCTTTAAACGCTGCACGCTCATACTCTCTCCCGCACTCGATATATGATGCACTGTTGATCTGCACACAGTTGTTGTCACGAACGTCGCACTCACTTACGTCACTGTCATGAGACATTCTCGCTAAAAATCACGGTTTTAGTAACGCAGCGTTACTACGGGAAAGTAACGGTAATCTAATTACCGTTTTTGCAATAGTAATCCCTTACTTTACTCGTTACCTGAAAAAAGTAATCAGATTACAGTAACGCGCCCATCTCTGCTTAATTTCACAGGACAGGGAAACATACTCTTGTTAATGTATCGGCTCTTAAATTTGCACTGAAACGGCTGATCTACTCAGTATGCTTCAATGATAATAACAACAATTTCTTCTATAGAGTAATAAAGGTTGTTTTCAGCACAATAATAACAAGCATTTAGCTTACTGGAAAACAAATCTATTCCTCATTATCTGACAGAGCTGTTCAAAGGCTGCAGACTTGTTCCAGCAGACAAGTCGAACTGTGCCGCATCATAGACACATAATGTGCCTTATTCTACTTGCGTGACATCCCAAACACTCAATCAATACCTACGTGCAAGGGAGGGATGTTTACTCGCCTCTCACAATTTTATAGGAAGCATATTTGGAAGGACTGAGCCTAGAATTTAAAGTCTAAAACTCTGTGTCCCAGACACAAACTAACCTTAGATTAAAAATGAATTTTAAAAAAGTGGTATTCTTTTTTAATTTTTCACACTTTAGAACTAGGTATAATGCAGGTCTGTAAACTGGCTGTGCAAGTATAATCACACTAGGCACACTCCGTACAGTGCTCAAGTATGTTTGACCCCCCCAAAGTCCACATTATTTGACTAGTGCCAGTATGTGATGAATGTAAACTGTGCCCAAACATGAAACTCAGATATTTTGTCAACAACAGCAGCCTTGATTGCTTTGTTATTTGACAGATCTAAAAGCCATTTAAGAGAAGACTTACCTAAAAAAACAAAAAAACAACAAAATACATAAAGTCATGAAGCTCCCTATATTTTGCAAGTGTGCCTTTAAAAAGTGTGTGTGTTCAAGAAAGCGAGAGAGGCAATGAGATGCACAAACAAACCTGAAGCATACTCCAGCCAGATGTTTAAGCATGGTGTGAACACAGGCCAATGTGGCAACATGTGAGTGAACCTTTATTCTGTGCTTGCAATGAACCAATTCCTTGAACATGAGCTGCCTGACTGAAAGAGACTTTTCAGTCTTCAAGAGATTATTCTTCATAGTTTGTGTTTTGTTTATTTCATTTAGGGCTGTTCGATATAACGATATATATCGGATGGTTCATTTTACACTATCGTTTGTTTTGTGGTGTCATAAAATAAACTGTTTACAGCAATATTTTTTTCATCGTTTTGATGGTCACTGTAGTGGCTATATTAATTTCTTAAAGTTCTCTCTTTCTCTTATATTTTATATAACCACACTACAATGGACAAGCGCCTGTTTTTATGCATTGTGGTTAGCAACAAAGATGGTAACAGCATCGCGTGTCCGCTTGTTTATTTTCCACACAAACCTTTCACAATAAAGCTCAAGATCCTGTTGAGACTTTTCAAAATAAACTGAATCACGTGAAAGAGCAGATTATTTACGGATGAGAATTAAAAAAAGAGCCGCCAGGTGCTAAAAAATAAACCTTAGACTCAAACGTTAGAACAGGCTTTTCCCCGCAGCACGCTGTGTAATAAATACTCACAAAGAAAACTGTTACAGTTATGCTGTTACAACTTATGTCTAAAAATGTATAGTTTCATGCATCGGTTAAAACACTCGACTCCAGCTACATGACGCGCAGCTGGAAACACTTCCCGCAAGACGAGCTTCCCGAGAGTCACAGAATTTACAGAAAATGTTACATTTTTGTGATTTATGTCGTTATCGGGAAGATAGAATTCTTATATCGGGATATGAGATTTTGGTCATATCGCACAGCCCTAATTTCATTAGTTTTTTTTTCCCTTTATACAGAACCTGTTGCTGTATTTTAATGAAAAGTACAGAGTGTACTATGCAAATGCTAGCTTTCGGGCATCTTTTATTCAGGACCATGCATCATGTGCGTGTACCTGTCGAAATCATGCGGATGGAGGCGGTGTCCCTGTTGTATCAGGCTGTCCCAGTACAGCAGCTCCTCGTATGCCTGGTGCTCGTCCCACACTGGCGCTGCAGCGGCCGCCATGCTGTCGCGATCGCAGGACCCAAGCTACCACCTGTGCGCCCCCAAGTATACACCACTGTTAAAAACAGTTAGCAGGCAATTGGCTGTGTAATAACAACCACAATAAAGCAGCAGATGATTTGACATTATCCATGTATATGCTAACGTTAACTAAGCGGTACACTTGTTACGCTGCAGGCTGAGACATGTGGTTAGGATGCAGTAACTACGCTCACAGCAAACTAAATATATTTATAATAATAATAATAATGATGATAATAATAATAAAAAAACTGGTCCCTTACACCCATAATTATTCCATCCACATAAGTCAAGGCAGCCAATTAGCCTATGTTTACAGCGACTGGATGCTAGCAAGCTAGGTGAAGTTACCCAGAATGTCAGTGCTGTTAACGTTGCATTACATTTCGATTATGTCTTTAGAGCTCACCTCTGTCAACGGGCCAGTAAACAGGTGTAGGTCCCTTAACGTTGTTAGCTTCAGGATGTTAGGTTAGTTTGAGATGAGCCAGGCCTGCGCAGGATCGGTCACTCCGGTGAAGTTTCGCTTCTTCTTCTCCTAGTTTAATTGCGGGTCGCACATTACCGTGTTTAGGTGTATACCGCCACCTGGTGAACCGGAGTGTGCGTTATGTCATAACTAACTAACTAACTAACTAACTAACTAAATAAATAAATAAATAAATAAATGCAAAGTAAAAGCAAGAGTAAAAAGGATGACTTGTTTGAACATGTTCCATGTTGGACATTCCACAAATGCACTACAAACTAGACCTTGGAACAATATGCTTATTTGCACACCTCAGTCACATAGTTATTGAACACGTCTACAATATATTTGCACATTTTGCATCTTGCACATGTCTTCGTCCTGTCTTGTCTACAATATTGTGAGCATAACATGAACCTGGTATTCAATACCCACTGCACAATAGTCTCACTTTACTGTAATTGCACATGACCACTTTGTATTGTCTCTTATTCTGTCTTTGTTTATTGTACATATATTTGGTTAGTAGTAGTACATTTTTATCTTTTTAATTTGACTTAAATTTAGCAAGGGGTGAAATGGCATTTTGATATGCTGTATACTGTGTATATTGTTATACTGACAATAAAAACCTTGAATCTTTAATCTTGAATATTCAGAGGAGGGACAGAGGATAGACTGGGCAAAGGTTGTTGAAGAAGGAGCTCTGAAGCAGGAGGAAAGGAGGAGAACAGACTAGTGCAACAGGAGGAGAATGCAGACGGGAAGGAGATAATCCTCAATGGAAAAGCTGCATACCACTTCTTCTGTCACAAATCCTTCACTGTCTCCCAGTTTTCCATTATGGTATCGCTCGACTGTCATCCATTAGTTCATCAATATTTCTTCTCTTGAAGTTCATTATGCATTTCTGTTTATATTTGGATCTTGACCCACCCATTTGCTGAGACCTAACTATTCGAGGAAAAACATTCTAAGTGGAATATGATGATCTCAGTGTCTACTTATGGCTCTGGGATCTAAGCCTCTTGGGCCTCTTCTATCTGTTACAAACCAAAAATTATTGGAACTAACTGCTCTACGTCAATTTTTTTTTTCCAATATAGCCATCAGACTCAGTTGTATATGTTCAGATATCCACTCCCCTGATCATCCCAAGTAAATATTTGTATAGTATTAAAGTAATTCCTCTTTACATAAACTCAGACCATCTTTCTTTTTTGAATCCATTTTCTCTTCTGTTCTGTGTGATGTAAGTCCACATCTAACACTGAAAATATCCACGGAGGAACATTACATCACACAGTTACTACTCTTACCTTTTCACATCATATTCTTCTGCTATCGTTATTTCCCTTTTTGTAATATGTCAGCTTTCACCAGTTTGCATTATGCAATCTGGTTAGACTTTGGTCCTGCTTCATACTAACAAAGATATAATGCAATGTTGTTAGCTGCTAATATTTTGGAGAACAAATAGGAATAAATATGTTAATTTAATCAATTTTTTCTATTCATGATGCAGATTATTTTTTAGTTTTAAATGATCTGATACAATTGCGATCAGTCCAGGTTGTTCTGTGCCTCTTGCTCTATGACAGCTGCATAGGCTCCAGCCACTCCCTGCAACCCTAAGCTTGGAAAGTGATTTAGAAAATGGATGGAAAGATGATCCAGTCCACTTAAAAACAGTTATTTGGTCCAATATTTCTGTTTGAACTTAACCTAAATGGTTCTTGTAAAGGATTCTGTTGTTTGAGATCCATTTTAATACAGGTCAGTATTTTATTTTATTTCAGACACACATAAAGTTAACTGTATTTAATTTAGAAACGCATACACAAAAAACAAAAATGTAGAATTTGTATCAGTGTCCTCCATTGCATACAGTGCTTAACAAAATTATAAGATCACCACCCAATGTAAGGCTCAACTGCCCTAAATTAATAATTTAAAATTTGGTAATTGCGAAAATCATTATTTATGTTTCTGTAATGTTAATCCATCTTCACAAGCTATTTTATCAAAATGATATTTTTTTTATGCAAAAATTTTTGTTATCCACAAATTTTAAAACTTACTGTTCCATAAAAAAGCAAAAAATTAGTACATAAAAATCTTTTTTTGAAATTGAAATTACAGTTATTTACTTGGAGTCCTGAACAAAAAAAATAATATTATTTTGTTGTTGTTGTTGTCGTTGTTGAATGTTATGCTGGATTGGTTTCGGACTTCTCAGAGAAGTCCAGTTTGCCAGTTCAAATGTAGGTATTACAACATGAATTCAGTTTATTTTTTCCCCTAATAAACATCAACATGACTTTTAGTTACTGACAGATTTCTAAAATATTTGTGTTTTCTTGTTTTTATGTGGTCTAATAATTTTGTTAATCACTGTATGGGTAAATGAAAAAACAAACTTGCAAGAAACATGATCATGATTGAATTATTTTACCTGCTCTGTACCCCACAATATAACCAGTCCAGATCCTGTGATCAGCTGAAATAAGAAAGGGTCAATAGGGCATATGTCCACTCACCAAGATTGGATGGCAAAACCTATTATGATTGGACTGAAAGCTTTATGGGAGGTTAAATAAATATCAGATTTCATTTATTTAACATTTTGCAGTAATATTTAACATTATCCAGAATAATGAAGGAGCAATTGGAAATAGCAAGTCTAGATCTTCTAGGAATTTAGAGACATTTCTAGGACAAAATAAAAAGGCTTTTATGTGGTTGTAGGTGAACTACTACTACTACTACTACTACTACTAATAATAATAATAATAATAATAATAAACACTGATGTCACAGACATCTGTATGATAGTAGAGTACAACATTTTTTAAAAGCTAAAAGATTCTGTTTCTAGCTTAGGGAAAAAATAAATACAAAGTTCTGGAATAAAATCACATTGAATCGTTTTTTATTTACATTCAGTCTTTACACACACTCAGAAAAATGAGTGTATAATTCAAGTATTACGTTATAACCTCTTACTTTATTTCACAAAAAGAAATATATAAGCACACATAGAGCATATAAACATACATAAACTCCACAGTATTTGAATATTAACATTCCTTAATGAAACACATTCAGCAGAATACGCTCTAAATACTTCTGGGTTTAGTACGGTGCTCCCTCCAAATGTTAAAACCAGTACAACCGATTTCTTTTGCAACCATACAATGAAGGCATGCCAACTGTGCAATTCATGTCTTTAAAAGCAGATAGAACTGAGTACAAATAAATCAATGCAATACTGTATGTAGTCCCTGTATAAGTGGCACTTCTGCAAAACTTTGAGCTTCTCCAGACAAAGCGTGGTTAGTACTGCAGCCATATGCGGCCTAAATCGTTCCCTTGTCCTCTTCAGAGTTTCCTTATGAGGGTATAATAACAAGGAATGTTCACTCAATGCAGGTAAACAGTAGAAAAGTGTATATTTTGTGCAAAATCATAGCATTAGCTAGCTTTCATTTATAAGGTCCAGACCATGAACTCAGGGTAAACTTTGATGATGTGAGAAAGAGAAATGATGATTAAATCCAAGAAGCACTTTTTTAGAGAAGGTTTAAAAGCCACGGAGGTGTTTTCAAACATCCTGCTCTTCTGTTGGCTTTTCTTTATAAAGATCTTTGCTGAGTTCTTCATATGCTCACTGACCTGGTAACAAAATATATCCGCAAATTACTATGTCAGCCTTTCTCTCAGATCAGACTTGATCTACATCATTCTTCTCTGAGCTAGGAAAAGAGGACGGCTCCCAACGGCCCAAAATAGTACCCCTCAGGCCTGCCTGGCACTTAGCGATGAGGTAGATTTTGCGGAGCACGGTGCGGCGCAACAGGATGTAAACCCAGGGGTCGAGGATCTGGTTCCACGTGGCCAGCCTCACTCCCATCACCATCAGGGTTTCATAGTATGACAAGCTGTGTCCAATGGTTCCCGTGTAGGAGTGAATCACGGACATCAGGCCAAAGATCTGCAGACATGAAACATAAAACTGCAGTTAGTAAAATGAAAAGTAAAAACAATATATTAAAAGAATAGCAAAATAAATGTTTATAAAAATAGAATGCCACTCTGCCCTCCTTAGTGTCATAGATACAGTGACATTGCTTTATAAGGTCTGGCTATAGTTGTACTAACCTCTTATTGATATTTTAAAGTAGAGACTGCAGGAGTAAAAGTTTAGCTGGACTGCATTGCGCCTAATACCTGGTATTAAAATCTTCAGCTTTGATACCAATACTTTTAATTAGTGAAATCTATAATATGCAATCATCTTAGGGAGAGCAATGTAATGAGATCACTTGTATTTACCATTTATTTAATAATGATAGTGCAAATTCTCTGATCACATGCAGGTATCATAAGACAAAAAACCTTCTGCTTCATATATGTTTGTGCACAGAAGTAACACCTGAGCCTTCTTACATTACATTACATTAAATTTGCATGCTACTGATATGTAACTATCAGCAATGTGCTGATGTTTGACCAAAAAATAACAAAGTCACCATGCCTGTCATGCCCAGTTTGAAACTGTAATGGACTGGTCACCTGTCCGAGGTGCGCCCTGACTTTTGTCAGGTGGCATTGGCTCGAGCCCCACACAAACCCTGAATTTGGATAAACAGTTAAGAAAATGGAAGGATGGAAGCAACCGATGGAAATAATTTCACTTTAGTAAAACAGAATTTGGCTGAATCTTTACGTGAGTCAGTCAAGCAAATGACAATCTGAGTACACTGAAATCACCAAATTAAAAAACACATTGTAAGCTTCTTAATATGATACAAACCAGATACCAGCTGTGTACGGTATGTTGTTTTGTCCTTGAGGACTGCTGCACAGTTCACTTGAGTGGCTGCATGAAAGCTTGAGCAAGAATTTTTGGACTGCTGTTGTTCCTTGAGATGTAAGCTAGAGTTTGTTGGCAGGTCTAACTTGAGAGATACTTTCCCATTCTCATTTTCTGCTAATCCTATATAAACCCTTGATAGCGTGCAAAATCCCTCTGTTATTATGCATGTGACGCACTTTTTAAATATGCGGTCTTTCTTTCTGACCACATTTCTGCTTCAGTCTCTGTTTGCACATTGTTTTTTTGTTTTCTTAACTGAGCTTGATATTTAAACAAAGTGATTGACTTACACAAAGTAAGAGCACTTACTCTTTAATTTAGCAGTTGTTGTTCCCTGTCTGACATTTGATCCCATAATGATCCAGCTGTGTAATGTGATCCAGTTCTCTTCAGAAATGTGTTAAATAAGAATTTCATGTTTTGTTTTGTTTTTACAGAAACAAGGCCATTTGGACAGAAGATTCTTTCTTTCTTTTTTTGTCTTTGTCAGCACTGATCCTGTTGCTAATGCAGTGTGACTTTAAATATTACTTCTAACTTCACAGTTTTTAACCAAAATTCTCAGTTTGCCCCTAATCTCACAGTTGCACTATGTGACATAACTTGAAAACCTCCAAAAATTTGAGGAGTAAAAATACTGCTTAACCACCACATAGGTGCTTTCAAACATACTGGCTAAAAATCCACTTGTAGTGAGCTGCCAGAATGAGTAAGAGAGCTGTAAAGCTGTTGTGATCTAACAGCTGCAATAAAACTGACGAGAGTTAATAAAGCACAGTATGGGCATGAAGGCAAGCATGCTCAGAGTGTCGCTAATCATCCAACCTAAGTAGAAACATCTGTGTGAGAGAATATTTGATGCGTAAGAGCTCTTTCTTTTTTTATTTTTAGACAACAGGTGAAGTCTACCATCTTACTGACTTTTCTTTCTTAACCTTGTACTTCCTGACACTCACCAGCAGAGGGCTCCAACAGATACACGAAGTGACCATTATTCCAACGAGCTGCACCACCATCTCTATGTCGTGGGACTTGGCTGAGTGATGGGAGCCGGGCTGCCTCCTGAGCCGGGCGAAGACCAGTGTCAGTCCACTGATGGTGTTACAAACCAGCGCCACAGCTAGCGAGGCCAGCCCAAGTCCAGAGAACAATACTACAAATGCCACATCCACCTCCTTAGTGTCACTGAGCACTTTGATGAAACACCAGGTCCCTGGCTCTTGATAGGTGTAGGAACCCAGCTGAAAGCAGGGTAGCAAGGCCACACTTAAGGCTGCCAGCCAGATGATGGAAAGACAAATTTTTGCACGTCTTTTTGTGACCAAAGATGAGTGCAGCAGTGGTTTAGTAACACCCAGGCATCGCTCGGCAGCCATGGCACAGCCCATGAAGAGAGGGCATAGTCCGAAGAACACCATGCTGCCACCGAGGAACTGGCACATCCCATCAGAGGAGTTGACATACTGAGGCCTTGCAGCTCCAGAGAGGTAGAGTCGGAGAACCAGGGCACCAGGAATCACATGGCCAATCGAGTCTGTAATCACTAGTGACGTGGCAAACAGAAGGAATGTAGCTTTGGAGCGCCGGCGCTGAAGGGAGTAAGCATTAACCAGGATGAAGAGGGCCACAATGTTGGAGATGATGCCCAGTGTCATGGACAATATGACAATGAACGCTCCACCAGCGGTAGGCTCCTCAAAGGTAAGGTTTTCATGGTGTGACAGCCCTTCAACAGCAGCCCTGACCTCCACCTTCCCTCCACTGTCATTAGCCACATGAGGGAGAAGCAGGGGGGCTGAGGAGTTGTAGTGGCTCAAAGCTAACATCTCTGAACTCTGAAGGTCGTGAGATCCATAGTTAGGTGAGGCTGCAGGAGATAGAAAAGGCATATTTAGTTATAAAGCACTCTTAAGCTGCTGTTGATCCGTGTAAAATGATATTGATGAGTTGATTTAACAAAAGCTGTAATAACTATTCACACAAATACAAATAAAAGTTCAGGAAATATCCTGGAAAAAATGAATGCAGAAAATCCCAACCCAACCAAACATCTACAATAGTGTTCCCAGATTTGTTTATTTAAATGTGATGACACAGGAGGACACAAAAACCAACCAGGTGGGGGGAACATGAGACTAACGGTTTTATTTGTGAACAGAATTCCTGCCTCGAAGCATAAACAGGGAGACGTGGCTGCCTTGCAATGAGGCATGGTGGCTGCACTGAAGCACACGATTGAACTCTGGGGCACAAAATGCAGTACGGTTACAACCGTAAATATGTTTTATCTTCCTGAGTGGGGGACAGTGCCAGGTCAGGTGGTCCTTTAGCCACAGCCCTTAGAGGGTAGGCTATTAGATATTGGCAGATTGTTAAAACGCCAAAAGAGACAATAGCTTTCAGAAGAAATGCGTTCATCTCTTTCTCTGGCCAAAGAATCACTGACAAGAGGCAGTAAAGCCGCTTCTGAAACCAAAGGCACCACCTTTACGTGACATCCTATAATGGTCATCTTTTAAGATTTCAGGGCTGCTGACATTTAAAAGATTCAAAAACACTACAAGAAAGAAAAGAAGGAAATTATTGTTTTCACATCTATTGCGTTCCCCACGAATATGGCTCTTGTTCTTTTATAACTGAGTTTGATTCAGGTGGAAGTATGTGAAAGAAGTGCAAAGGAGAGAACTTTAATAGTCGTATGACACACAAATGTCTTATAAATGTACTTATAATTATTCATCATAGGCAGGAACATTTTTTCAATCTTTTATACATATATTTAATATATATATATTTAATAGATGACAAATGTTTAAGTTCTTCTTCTTCTTCTTCTTTTTGATTTGTAAATATTCCTTTTGAACCCAACCTGACACACTTGAGCGATGAAAGGACACAGGATGACAGACAGCAAGTAGAGGCTACTGAGGCAGCTGTCAGGACTGCAGTGCTTTGTTAATCAAAGTGGAGCGTCACTGTTAGGTTTAGTTTGGAGGTCAAACATAGTTAAACAGAACAGAACTCCCAGCAACACAAAAAAAAAAGACTAAATATTGGGGGAAATCAGAGCTGAGCATTATTCAGCTCACTGTTCACGATGCTTCATTCCATAATCACATACATTTTTTTAACACAGAGAATCCTTATACCTCGTTTGTGGTGTCTAAACAGTAACAGTAATTGCCTTAATTTAAACTAATTAAAACAATTACTGGATCCAGTTTCTACCAGAAAGAAATATTATTTTTTTAGGGCTGTCTCCTGCCTACTGTTTCAGACTTCCACAGAGCCCAGAGACAGCCAGTAAGCTGCTTTTCTGCACCACAACACACCCTATCACAATTTCTTCTCACCACTTTGTTAAATCTATGAGAATTCCCACACTGATCTGTATATTTTCAGAAAAGTTCACATTTCCACTAAATAAGAAACATATATACAGATGTTAACAAAAAATAATACATATAAAATGAACAAAGACTTATTCTTTTTTATTACTCCTCTTCATCATTATTATTATTTAAATGGAAGAAATTACTTACCACTCGACAGTTGATTAGTTATCTTATAAGTCCAGCTGGTTTATCTTTGTGATTCATAAGGATAGTCCAAAGAAATCCAGAAGAAAAAATCTGTTTTCATTAGAAGTCATGTTTCCTTTCGACAAGCGCCACTGCAGCGATGTCCGTCGCGGAGTTTTTTCCATTGCTTAAGGCTCCTGTCTATTTCACTGTGGCTTTTAAAGGATCCCCACTGACGCTGAAATACCGACTCACATTTTTATAGCGCGGTGTCCTCCAGTCTGTGTGGGCGTCTCTGCTGCTGTTCGCCCCCTGAGTCAAGTCCGTCTCACCCCTGTGCTGCACTTTCCCTGCAGCCTGTTTACATTACCTGCACGACCAGTAAGCGCAACCTAGCGTCACTATTTCTCAAAAAAAGAGTGAAGGGAAAAATAATTTAAAAAGAAAAAGTCATTATTTTTTACCTAAGCAGCTGTTAGAGTTTTAATTTCCCTGTAAACTTCAAAATGTTGGTCTCGAAATAGTTAATAAAGCTTTATTTGCAGTAATCAGCTTGAAGCGAAGACACTTTTCAGCTCCTGGCTCTTCTGTAAATGAATCGATCTGAACAGATTCGGTTCCATAGGCTGCGCTATTAATCTATTTATTTTTGCAGTTGAATGCGTAACTCTGAGCTCAAAATAACCTCTGCTGAGGTATCAGTTGTCCAGTACATGGTGGATATTAGTTCTTCCTATGAAGGGTCTTCTATTTCAGTAATTCCAATAAACGACCTCAGTATTCAGGAGCAAAAGGCTGACGTTTATAGATATAATTTAAAAAACAATTAAATAAAAAAAATGTTTAAAAAAGACGAGGATACATGTGAAGGTGTTTGTTTTGCAGTTGTAGTTTAGATAATTTGGTATGGAAAAGCCATATTCACGCTCTAGAAAATAAAACAGATGTTCCTCAAGGACCCTGGTGTTAGTCTTGAGGGTTTCTGCAGCTGTGTAAAGGAAAAATGTATTCTGCTTGATTGACATTTTTCCTGTAGTACATACTGAAGCCAGGTGGCTTTGTTTGTTTGAATTTTACAAGGTCGTGGAATGCAAGCTGGAGCACACTAGCACACATTTTGGGTTGGAAACTGAGCAAAAGCAACATTAGAGATTGGCTGCTGGTTCACAGGAAAGAGCAGAGATGGGCACTGACATGTAAATTGTTTTCATTTTGTTTTTTTTCCTTTAAAAAAATTAAATCAAGACACCTGGAGGAAGAATTTAGGCCCTGCGAGAGTCTTAAAGGGAGGAGTGCGCAGAAAATATCAAAACATCTATTAGATGGGATTACATCTTGAAAAAGAAGCCCAGTCTCAAAGAGGTTTGTAAAACAGGCGAAAAATTTAGTTGATTTATGATCCAAGACACAAATGTCATACTTTTTTTTTCTTGTTTATGCAGATGAAAAACATTTTCCTCTACGAAAGACTGGTGCAAGTGGATTCTTGGCGTAAGGTGGACCACGCTGCTTGCTGTCTCATTCCAACAGAAAGATAGTCACTGGTGGCACCTATAGTTTACCCTCAGTGTTGGGAAGGTTACTTTTAAAATGTATTCCATTACAGAATACAGAATACATGCCCCAAAATGTATTCTGTAACGTATTCCGTTACGTTACTCAATGACAGTAACGTATTCTGAATACTTTGGATTACTTAATATATTATCATGCTTTTTACAACAACGTGAATGTACTATTGCTGTGTGATTTATTACTATTACTGAAGGTCCGCGACTCCGAACTGTAGTAAAGGGACCTCTGACTAATACGGCGGGGTCCCTGTCGGCTCGTAGCCGAAAAATAGCTTTACTTTGTTGTGTGGGTCAACTTTTCTTGCCAGAGACAGAGAGAGGCGTCGAAAGGCTGCTCCAACGGAACTTATTGTTTTCGGAGGAAAACACGAACACGGTGTACAGTCGAGTCTTAATAGCTTACTTACAACTGGGCTCGTCAGGCACTCTTCTTGGCTGAAGTGGTTATTATTACATTTACATGCTTCCAGCTGCCGTTTTTCCTCGATGACAACTCGTACCTTTCCACTCCCCTTTTTCTCCCTCCTCGCGCTCACAGACCAATAACGTGTATGGCAGTCCATTCTCCCTGCAACACGGACTACACTGCCCATGATGCTACATTCTTTAGAGCTATGCTTGTAGCATTCTGCCTGTTAGCTTAGCACAACAACAACAACAACGAAAAGGCGCTCTCTCACCCAGGAAACACACAGTCGCAGAGAGAGAGAGCATCGCCCTGTAACCATGGCAACCGTAACGCTGCCGCCTAGAACAACAGCACGTAGCTGTCAAACAAAACCCAAACAGTCCTGACCCGCGACAAAATGAAACAGGAAAGTACTGCAGTGTAATCCATTTATTTCAACAAAGTAACTGTATTCTGAATACCACCTTTTTAAACGGTAACTGTAACGGAACACAGTTACTCATATTTTGTATTTTAAATACGTAACGGTGGTACATGTATTCCGTTACTCCCCAACACTGTTTACCCTTGACTTGGTTTATTTCACACTGACACACATTGATGCAAACAGCAGAAGTCCAAAAATCCTCCTCCTGGAGTTAATTTCACCTGAGCAGGTGAAATTACTCCATTCATAATACATCCTGATTGAACAGGTTTAATCAAGCGTAGACACTTAGCAAACAATACACACAGACCATTTAATGCAATAGATCATTGCTCCACAATCAATAAACTAGAAACCACAGTTGTCTCGTTAGACATAGACCAGGTAAAGTGGAAATTTTTATTTGCAGTTTTACACAAATTTGGATTTGGTACATTCTTCAAAAAATGGATCAAAACACAGCTATCCAAATGCATGTGTTAGGACAAATAAACTTAATTTGCAAGGCTTTAATCTAATGAGGGGCACCAGACAGGCCTAGCTTTTGTCCTTTTCATTGAACCACTAGCAGCAGCAATCCGACATGCCTATACGCTGATGATGCTATTACTTTTCCTTGGGAACTCACAAAACTCTCTTCTGGAGCGAATTACGCTCATAGATTTAACTGGGGTAAATCAAGACCTCTACCTGTGAACTGTAAATATCAGAACACCTCCACCACTCCATTACAATCAGGTAACATTATTTACATCAGTAAAGATCTCTACTCTGCCTTTCAGAGGTTTCACTATTAAGCATCATTACTTCTTAATACTGAAGCATGTGGGGCCCCGTCCTCGGCTTGTACTGGGGTCAGCTTCTCGCTGCCTGCAGTCCCTTGGCATTCTTGCCCTCGGCTCTGTCCGGGACCTTTCTCTTCCCCCGTCTGATTTGAGTGCTCAATCGTCATCTGCATGTGTGGCCTTGGGTTTTGGGTTTTCTTAGGGCTTCCCATGTATTCACTGTTAACCTCTGGCTTTTGAGGGGGCATAGTTGTTGTTGTTGGAGTCTCTCACCCTCATTCTTAAGTATGTTTCATGACAAAGCTTATACAAAGACACTCACATTCTCTCTCTTGCTTTCTCTCTCTTTCTCAATGACAAACACACATACAAAGAGCAAAATTGTATGTTTGTGTACTCCATTTGTTTGGTCTTACAATATAAAGTGTGTTGAAACAACTGTTGTTGTAAGTTGGTGCTATGTAAATAAAACCGAATTGAATTAAACTGAACTAACGTCATTTGGGTTCATCCTTGTGTACAAAATATGAAGGCCATCCAGCAATTATTATTAATGTTTAAATGCAAAGCGAAACTGTAAGCGCTCTTTTGGATCCCTGTGGTTTGAAGTTTCGTATTCAGAATCACATGTACCCAAACAGATGTTTCAGGGTCGAAAGTGCCCACCAAAATAAACACATAAAAATTAAGGCATCCTTAGTTGCATCTTACCCCTGTCTTCTGTTATAATTTTTTGTCTGCAATGAAAAAAATGTTTTTTAAAGCTTGAGGAGAAGTAATGTGATAAAGGTCAGCAGGAAATATTTTCTCAGGATAATGAACGCCTCCCCACAGGTCCTTAGGGATTTGCCAAAAAAGAGGGCTGCCAAAACAGAAGTGACTGGTATGATTTGAGAAATGGAGAAAGTGGGACAAATTCTCATAGAAGCAGGCAAATTGAGCTTCACGTAGGTGGGTTGGAAGAAACAACACAATGCAAGGCAGCTCCAAGCCAATCAGCAAATCCTCCTGATTTGCTGCCTGGATGATTTGATCTGTGTCTTGCCACTGGATTGTAGATGAAAACCAGAAACTAAACTAACTTTGAATCATAGTGCATCACAGAAAGCGCTCCAAACCTGAGAGATGAAGCTTTGTCATTTGACAGAAATAATGTCTGAGTGAATTCCATCCAACCTGAAAACATGTTAAACTAATTGTTGGTTTGTTATGGTAACTGTGGGAAGTTTAGGCAAGGCTAAGAAATGCATTACTTTTAAGAACCTGTCAATGACAACTGAGCCTGGCCATGAAATAGGAGTAACTGGTCAGCGCATTCAGCTTCTGGAAATGAAGCAAAAGCTCTGGAGGTAGAAGTGAGATGAGTTAGAGGTGCTGCTACCTGGTTATAGTTTGTGATGAATTGGCAATAGAAGCTGGCAAAGCCCATAAAGTGCTGTAATTGTTTCCAAGTGGTTGGAGTGGGCCCTTTGGTCATGGCTTTGACTTTCTCCGGGTCCATTTTCACTGGCCCACTCTTGAGAATATAACTCAAAAATGATACTAAAGAAGTGTGAAATTCACATCTCTTTTCCTTCACACACAGTCTCTTTTCCAGTTACTTTTGCAAAGCCTTAATGAAATGGCATTTTATTTTTTTCTAGAATGTCATCAAGAAACACAAAGTTGTTCAGAAATTCCTTAAGAAAGTAAAGCTTGGAGGGCTGAAGCTGAGTTAGTTAATCCAAAAAGACACCACGCGATACTATAAAGGTGTATTAAATGTGGTCTTCCAAAAACCCAGCACCCACTGGAGAAGATGGATGGATGGATGGATGGATGGAGCCACAATTGGTCATCAAGCAGGATTTGTTCTCCAGTGGAATCAACAAAGACTTGGAAAGCTGACTATCGTTTCTTGTGGTTAGAGATCTTAAGTCTTTCAGAGATGCTGGCTCGTCCTTTAAAGCTAGTTCATGTTTAAGCTGATTATTTAAGAAATGATGGTAACCGATTTTTAGTGCCTTTGTCCCTGACACAATTCAGTTGAGAACTCAGTGACAGTATTTGTCTGGTATAAATTAAAGAACCATCTAGCTGATCAAACACTCTCTTAAACGCCTTACAAACTTATGTGGATGACTCATTTGACCTGCTAATTAAATAAGACTCAGCTCTCCGAAGAGATGAGATGAGAGATGAGATAGCCTTTATTTGTCAGTTGCAGATCTTTTGCCCACAACCGAGATGACAGACCTTGCCGACCGTACATACAATACAAACATCACATTGGGGAGACAGGTCAGGCCAGGTAGCGAGGAAAAAAAACATTGAAATGTGCAACACAAAAGGATAATACAGGAATGCACAGGTATCAACACACCATAACACAATAAACACAGACAAGCAACATGGGAAAGAGTTCCAGTGTGTACATCTGATCTGGGACCGCTACAATTTTTCGACTGCGCCTCCAGCTGACCCGATGTCCACATCATGGGGGAGGTAAGCGTTGGAGGTGGCGTTGGATCCGGGGTAGGGAGGGTGATGCATCAGTGAGTGCTTATCAGTATCAGTATATGTATGTGTGTGCGTGTCCATAGTTCAGCTGAGACAGTGTCCTTCGCCCTGCCAGGCTAAGTAAAGAGTCTTCCAGCCAACCCAGGTGGCCTTGTAGGGAATGGGAAGGAACAGACTCAACACAGTCGTTATCAGCTCGATCATTAAGCAAACCCACAACATGAGAAATCTTTGGGTAGTCGTTAGAGAAGCCACGGGGTGTATTACTGAGCAATAAAGGCCACTTCAACAGAAAACCCCTGCAGTAACCCAGCTCACGTGTATACACAGGGGTTGCACACACAGGGGAACAAAATCAGATTCCATTACATTGGGCTGAACTGATGTTTCAGTGACAGAGGGTTGTGGCAATTTCAAATTCACTGATTGAATAGTGCGATTCAGTGGATCTAGCCTCTGATGAGTTCCCTGTTGTTGTAGTATTGCAGTGTTTTTCTTTGCAGGAGCAGTGACTGGCTGGATGGTCCAGGCAAGTGGAACTGGAAGTGTCTGTGACACTCCTTGAAGCAACAGGAGTCCCAGAAAACAGTGCAATCACTCTGATTTTGGCTGGGCAACTGAAGAACAGTCAAGAAAGCAGGTATACAGACTGAAAAAACACAAAAACTTTTTAGAGGCATTAGAGGCTTAACACCCACTACAATAGGAACAACAACGTGGCAAAGAGTAGCTTCTCTTACTGCCTCCTAAAGGTTTCTCCTTTTCTCCACTTGTCTTCCTTTTAACCAGTTACTTTGTCTCTTCATCCTTTTACCTAAGTGGGATTTATAGTCAAACACAGGGAGCACGTTCGCCGTCCGTTCCACTCCAGGGACTGCCCGTCTGCCTGCATTGAGCTCTGTTGTCAGATGACGGCAGGGTACAAAGCACGCGCTCCAGCCATCCATGGTCCACTCTTGGTTGTGTTGCTGTTGCTCTGTGAACCAGACGGAAAGGAGAGTGAAGTTATAGGACACAATGAAATAATGAAAAGTGTCAACTGCAGCCTCTGTCTGTGCTTTTAATCCTTTTTCTTTTGCATGGACGCACATTTTTCCCAAAAAAGTGTAAGTGAACGGACACACTATAAAAACCCACTTTAGCCAGTCAGAGGGATAGCTCAATATTACTCTTCATGAACCAGAAGAGTCATGTACTTGACCTAATCGCCACAATTTCCTGAACATTTGATTTCTTTATTTGGTGAATTTTCTACATGAAAATAGTTTTTACCTCATGACATTGTTCACAGAGTCCAGATGGAAGGCAGAGAGTAGCAGTGCCAGCCAGTGCTTAAATACCATGAGCTAAAACACAGCAGGTGTGAAAGAGAACCAGATAGATCACTTCAGCTAGTTTTAGTTTTGTTGTTAAATCCAACAGAAAGAAATTCACTATTTGATAGAACAGAGACATAACGATGGCACATAAAGATGTTAATTCTAAACTAGATAGTTTTATATTTTATTGGCTTCATTTATCTTGTTAGGACATTCAATTAGACATGTCTCTATTTATGTTGGTCTTGGACTAAATCATTTAGGTCTGATCCTTCTCCTTTACCAGTGCCCACTTAGAGAGCGCAACAATCGAGCGCTTGGCTGCCATACATGTTTGTTATCCTACCTCTTAAAGGAGACCCTGCTGCCTCCATTTTCTTCACGAATTACTACAAAATATGCCATTTGGCATCTGCAGTCCACTGGCTTGTCCAATACTAAGTCTGAGGTTTATGGGTTTGAGGCTCCTTCTACACCCTTACATTCACCGCAAAGAGAAAAAACTCACTCACTGCATACCTGATTTTTTTTTGTCGCACTGGGAGATGGAAATGCTCTTCAGAGGTTACAAAGGCCTTTATCCTTTAACATGCAACATGGAAGAAAAAGAAATTCTAGTGTTGCATATGCAGAAAAAATCTTCTTGACATGAAGACTCAAAAATCGCCCACCACAACCACCATGTTGTTTAGAGAGCCTGAATATGTGAACTGACAGGAGTTTTACGGGTTTAGAAAAGTGATTTGCAGTTTTGGTTTTAACATCAAGAACATTCCCCTCTATCACACCACTTTGCACAATTATACTGTGCTAGCTTTAATCAAGCATTGTGATATCATGCAAACATATTCAGTGGGGCAAAGGTGTCCATGATATGGGTGCATTCCTCAGTTTTATTATATTTATGGGAATTCTTTGCTATTATGAGTGGAAAGCCACACATTATCTGTCTGGCCAAAAACCGAACAGTGGAATGTTTGCATGAAAATATTCAGCTGGGAGAAGAAAAGACAAACACGCTGTCAAAGAGAGAAACAATTTCAACTACTTTTCTCTGATGTAGCACACACTCCCTGCAGTGCAAATTGTAAAACAAAAAAACAACACACTGTCAGATTGTCAGGCTGGAACCCAGAAGCAATTTCTAATATTTGGTTACTGTTTTGCCTGCTGCATGTCTCGAACTCTGTAAAGACGGGTGCTGATTATGCCAGGAGAAATAGAAAATCCCAGTCTTGTAGGATCCACAGATAATAACAGATGACATCTGCTCTGGGCAGTGTATCATGATCATTATGGTTGATTTTTTGGTTTCCAGCATGGATAAACATTAAGAAGAACTCATGGTAATCTGTGTTCTGAGACAAAATACAATCAGTCATGTGATGCAGATTTCAAGGTCAAGGTCAGAATTTGAGGGAAAAGACACTAATCGTGTGGTTTTATTGTTGAACCGCATACAGTGTAAAGGCAATAGCAAGCTTTCCTAATGGATAGGTTTCCTAATACTTTATGTTTTAAGGGAAAAACAAATTTGTAGACAGATATAGTTGTTAGATCTGTACAAATGCAGTTGCAGTGATTCATTGAAAAGAGCAGATGGCATAAGAACTTCCGTAGTTTGGTCAATTTGAGCCTCGATTTCCTCAGCAATACAAAATAACTCCATTGTGACAATATGTGAAAGGAGAGTGGCATGACAGTCTCAAATGAATGCATGAAGCTCAAGAATCTGGAGTACTCTGCATTCATTATACTAGGTGTTTTGTTTAGACACTGCAGACTGTGACTCAGACCAAATATTTGTAGATTTAAAACAGATGCCATTGTCCACATTTGGCCTTGCTGTTATGTTTTTTCCAAGCTGGATTTAGTAAGACATTCTCAATGCATAAAATAAAAGAAGCATTTATTTGATTAAGGGAGAGTAAACGTTAACTAGTCAACGCATTGTTTTTGTGCTGTAACCAACAACAATACATAATATTTTTGTAAAGCAATCCAGGATTATTTTAATTAAAACCATAACAATCTGCATATTCAAAAACAAATTCTGCTGAAGTATGGGATTTTCATTTAAAAGTTTGACTTGTTTGGAGTTCTTCAAATCAAATTTACATCAGATCTCTTGCCTCAAAATCCACCATGTATATGCTTTCATTGGAGCTTTGTTGGCTCAGCCACTGGAGAGTTGAAACGTCAAAAATACTTCTGCAGATTCAAACCTTTCTCTACCCAACAAGCACTGATGACTTTGTTGAACTGCTCATTAACACAAATATCTAATCAGAAAATTACATGTCAGCAGCTCAGTGCATTTAGGCACAAAAACAGCCTCCTGAACTTCAAACAGGTCTGGGGAAGAAAGATGAAAAGGTAGTAGGGGATCCTCTGAAATTTTCCTGACCTACTGGGATTTTCTCACATAACCATCTCCAGGTTTTACAGAAAAAAAGAGGTTCAAATTGATAGGGAGGCAACAGCAATTCAAATATCTATGGATCCATCTAGCCTTGTATCAAGGTAAAAACAAAAAGGGAAAGTTATATTTCTAAGCCCATTAAACTCCTGTCAGTTTACATATACAGTCTGTCTGGCCAACAAGTTCGGCAAACTGGGAAATCAGATGAACTTGGTGGTTGTGAGGGCGATTTATAGGTCTTCATGCCAAGAATGAGGGTCCAAACACCTAACAGTGGCAGGTGAGTATATATTACATTCACTGTATACTGACAAAGCCAAAATATGAGCCTATAAAAATTTGATTCATTCAGGAAAGAAAGATACGGCACAGATTTGTATAAATTAAAAGAAAGAACAGAGTTAACGGAACCTTAGCTACTATAGGGTAAGAGGTGGGATACGTCCTGCACAGGTCGCCAACCTGACGCAGGGCTAACACAGAAAGACACGAGTGCTAACCACTGTTCCAGCATGCTACCCAATACTGGAACATTATAACTTCAAAGCTATCCAACCACACACACATGCTGTTTTAGCAATACAGCTTTTTACAACCAAGATTTGCCAAGTACAAGCACAGTCTTTACTGGTTGGCTTGCTTGAGACACCTGTTCTTTAAATATCTGATTTTTTCCCTTATTCACTTTGTCGTTGCTAAGTTTTCTGAATAGAGCTCATTCCCATTTTGTCAAAAAAAAGTGCTTTAGTTATAAATGTGATCATCTGCTGTTTTCAGAGCTTTTGTGATAAAATAAATAAATAAATAAATAAATAAAATAAATAAATAAATAAAAATCATATTTGGTGATGTACAGAGCACTCTGAGCTCCCTAAATTGTTCTGTGAATGTTCATGCAGTAAATTCTCAGTGAACACAAGAAGAACACAGTGACCTTTTTATAAAGAAAAAAGACTGAATCTTAATCCAAGAAGAGAAATTCTAATAGCTTCCTTCCTGTTATCCTTGAAAAGACTGTAACATTTTTGTGGGCTTTTCTCTCTTAAATCTTTTTCATAGAGGAAAAAAAAAATGACAGTTTTCCCAGTCAACATCTAATGGCCTACATCAGATCTCTGTCCCTGCCAAATAAACCCATACTCTGAATGAATCTTAAAGAGGACTCTGTCTACCTCCAGCTGTGTCGACGTGGTTGGTTGGATGGTTATGTTCCTGGGACAGAAATTTTAAATGCATGACTGACATTGAAAAACATAAATTCTAACGTGAAGCGCAATACGCTCCAAGTTTCTATTTCAGGACCACTTCAATTACTGAATTTAAAAAACAATGTAGCACCAAGCTGGGTGAAGATGTAGAAACTTTGCAAGGAGACTCGACATATCTGAATGATCTAATCCCAGACAGCGGCACCCACCATCGCACTATGTGGGCTGAGAGTTAAGAGGTCTTGCTGATGTCTGGGGTAATAAAAATGAAGCGCTTGCTTTTGTGTAGTGATTAATGAGAGCTCTTGTCAGTGTGAAGAAAAGCGAGGATGAGGTAATTAAAGTGCATCTGCATTGGTGCGAGGTTTAAGAGCCGCAGCCTGCTAATTAGCAGAGATGCTATTAAAAGGAAACTGTGATGCCAGTGCTCATCACCTACCATCTCACACACAAAAACAGACATTAACCTTTTACCTGGAAAGCCAGCTAGTCTTTAAATCGTCTTTATTCAAAAACAACGTCACTGTTAATTCTTAGCAGATGATGGCATTATTCACCATAGTTTTGAAATACTGGTGAGATTTCTTTAATATTATTTAGATTAAATCAAGATATTTGCTTATAGAATACTTTTTTTTAAAACTTATTCACTGCCATGCAGTAGTACATGTTGAGGTCATGATAAAACTTTCTAAATAACCCTGAACTGATTAAAATCTTGTTGGCTCAATCTATTATTTCCAATGAAGCTCAGAAGACAAGTATTATTATTATTATGAGTGGTTGGGAATTCATACTGGCCTTTGTTGGACAGAGAAGTGATTCTTTTGAAAAGATCTAATGGTAGCAGCTGGGTGTAAGTTCAATTTTATGAGTGTATGCGTAATCTCCTCCTTAGTCACTGCTGATTAGGTAGGTAGCAGGATTCCTGATGCTGTAATGGCCAACATCTGTGTATTTTGAAGGTAGAGTCCAGAGATCGTTAGCCAACCCTAACATAAGAAGTTAAAGCAGGGCAGAAACAACTTTTGTTGTTCTCAGTACTGACAAAAACCACCTAATAGCTTCCTATTTAAAGTGTTATATCTTGTTAAATCTATACATAACCTCTTGATTCCAATTATTTTCTGGATGTAGCTCTGTATTTTAAATTAAAAAGAGGCCCTGCTTGATAACAGGTAAGCCAGGCAACTGTTTAGGGTTACAGGCCAGTGGGGGAGGGGGGCTCTGAGGTTGGACAAACTTTCAACTACAGCAGTGGCAATGTAGAAAGTTTGCAATGACAGTAGCTGACTCTCTTCCATTGCAAGTATCATATATGATCAGGGATGGGCACTGTGATTACTTTTTTCAAGTAACGAGGAACGTAAGGGATTACTGTTGCAAAAAAAGTAATGTTGTTTGTGAGAGTGTCTCCTGACAATGACGTACGAGCATTTGGCGTCCGTGGTAGCATCACACATGTGTAGATCAACAAAGCATAATATGGAGTGTGGGAGAGAGTACGACCATGCAGCATTTAAAGCTTGTAAGTAACACCATTACTTTAATTTTGGTTCCATTAAAAAGTGACACAAACATTAGCGTCCACTGAAGATCCTGCTGCTGAATCTTTACTTTTAGTTATTTTTTGCTGGAATATGCAGAAAAAATAGAATTGGGCTGAAAGGGCTAAAGTAATCAGGTTGTGTATCATGTTTTTTAAAAGTAACTAAGTAATAAAGTAACTAAATACTTTTTTAAAGTAACTTGACCAACACTGCATATGATTATGCGTGACAAAAGTAATGCCAGCTTGGAAAACATCACAATGAAAACAAAGAGAGAAAACAAGGGAGACAGATGTGAGTGTATCAAATAATAAATATAATGCTAAATAATCAACTGCTGCTAGTCTAGCCCTAAATATGAGGAAGATTTGAATAACTTCCACTAGCATTACGTACTTCTTTTGCTTATTTTGATGTTGCAGCCTTGTGTGGTAATGTAACAGAGTGGAGTTCATCAGGACACAGACAGTAATCTTTTTAGCATAGCTAGCAGACCAAAAAAACGTAGGAGCTAGCTGGAGTATTAACGCCTAATAACCAGTCAGTGTGCTCTTTGGCTGCCGTTTCCTTGTTATTTTATAGCACTGTTGTTGGTGGCGTCAGATTATTTGTAACATAAGTGATAAATACTGATTAGAGCCCCCCTGCCCCCGAGAATTTTTGCTAAGAACCCCAACAGTCTCCGCTAAAGATGTCTTAATTTGAAAAATACCAGGCTATCACTCTTGTGATAGCTTGTTCAGTAATGTTTGTCACTATTTACTGTTTGCTCGGTTCTCAGAACCATTTTATCAGCACAAAATATTCAACAATTGAAGCTGAGAGGACAGAAATGCCATTTAACGCAGACAAATGGAGTCAGCCCCAAGGCTTTAACATTTACAAAGTTAAATGACAGAAACAAAATGAGCAGAAGTAGTTTCTGTTTTGTCATTTTTTTAATATTCTGACTTCTAAAACAGACTCACAAAGACACATTAAGCTCCTATTTACCTTATAATAAATGCTGGATGGTCTCCATTTTTGGACTCTGCCCTGTCTTGCCAATTGGCAGTTCATGTTCTCGTGCATTCTTTCATCTTTCTTTCAACTTTCATCTGCCACAAATGAACTGTGTAAGATATGTGACTAGACTGATGAAGAAAATTTTTGACCACCCGGATTTAATGTGGAAAAAAACTTGATCATTTACATAAACTAATTTTTTATTTTTTCATCCATCAATTTATTGTCTTAACAATTTATCCAATTCAGAGTCACAGGATTGCTCTTGTTTGCAGATATCAATGAAGTCGCTTCATTGCTTTGAACTTTGTTGGCTACTGTGATGGACATCAGATATCTCTCTATGCATATACACAGAGACCTTAATTATACATTATTAATTTTTTTAATGTTTTTCATGCTGAAGATTTACATTGCTAGCACTAATATGAAACCTTACCACTGTGGGTGGGTTGAAATGTTAAAGCCATCCATCTTTCTTCGCTCCAGTCCCCTCCACCTATTTAATTTCCGTTTTGCCATCAGTGTCACAGCCGTGATGAAATGTCTGTGGGTGGCAGTGCTCTGAAGATTAAAGCTTTATATCAATAGAATACATATTAACTCAAGTGTCATTGCAGAGCTGTTGATAAAAACATGCTTTCTCAGATCAAAGTATTGAACTCACGGACCAGCAGTAATACCTTTAAATGGGCCAATATTGTTGCACACTGTTGTGGTGGATTGGGAAGCTGTTTGCATAAGAAGCTCCTCCTTCACTTTTCCTTCATTTGTCTTCTACTTGAGTGGTTACACAGGGATGAGAGTACTGAAGTGTGTGGCAGATTTAGTGCAGGCCGCCCACAGCTGTGTGACGCTGCAGGACATCGTGTTGGCTGAAGGACAGGTAACTGCTTTCACGACACTGATCTTGCTCAGCATAGTTTGGTACAGGCTGTACCTGGTGACACAGCAAAAGTAACCTGCCAGCTCACACATAATCGTAACACTGCTGACAGTTATTGTGCTGTCTGACCTTTTTCTACTGTCAGGTAATTTGTCTTATGACTCTAATAAAGGTCAAACCTCATCTCTAGGATTAAAGGACATTTATCCTTAATAGCAGGAATAAATTCTTTAACACCCCATATAACATTTACAGAAAACCAAGAGATGATGAATACGACATGGCATAATACAATTTCAAGCACTTGTTTTTATAAGCTTTTAAAGCATCTGTAACTCATCTAAAAGCAAGTTGATGTGAGGATTTATATAAAAAACAAAACAGTATTTGTTTGAGAGACTGGTGATCTGCTCATGATGTATCCTACCTGATGGATAGATGTATGCATATATGTAGGTAAGTGTGGCAGCCCCTGGCATCAGCAATGACAGAAGAGTCTCATTCACTGGGCATCGTTGAGCAAACTACAAAAATAAGAAAAAATTTCTACTCACACAGTCCCTTTGAATTATGCTTTACCGATAAACAATAACAAAAAATTAGTTTAAATTAAGTCAGGTAAATTCAAAAATAAGTACTTCTGAGATTTACTTTCAGTCACTGATTAAATAAAACAAAAAAGGGTGCTTCACAGGTTAATCAAATAAAATATAACATTACATCACATACCTTGTTCCGCTTGCCAAGGGGGAAAACTCCCGTGAACATTTAAACATTTGATCCCTTCCTCGTGGAGCGCTGCTAGCTTAAGTGACACACATGCATCCATTTGCTAAAAATAGCAATTCTTTTTTCTTTTCTTTTTTTTTTTTTTTTTGGAAGTGACATCAGAAACAGCAGCATGTGACATCACGTGATGGCGGAGCTTCAGTTCATCCTTTGTCATCCTTTTTTTTTTTTTTTTTTTATAGGACAGGGGGAAAGAATGAAAGAAAGAGGGGGAGAGGAAGAAAGAAAACCAAAGGGGAGAAGAGACGGTGAGAAGGGGGGGAAGAGAGAAAAAAAAAAAACAAAAAAAAAAACAACTCCTGGGTCACCTGTATGGAGAGAAAGAAAAACAAAAAAAAACAGGGGAGACAGCAAACAACAAAGAGCAACATAATAATAAAAAAAAAAAAGCACCATCACAATAAACTAGCTAGTCATAGATATCAATAGTTACTAAATAATAAACGATATTGTGCAGCACGCAAGATAGACAGCGCACAGTGTGCTTTGAGGCAGCAGCCAAGAAAGCTGTAGTCCGCATCTGTGAATACCCATGTGTACACCTGTGTGCATACCTGTGTGGATCAGCATGCTTGCATTCCAAAGGTTTCTCCATGTAATGATCTGCTAGAGAGTGTGGGGAGCCACAGCCCTGTCCTCTATGGTATCAAGCAGGTATGGAGGAGATCAAAACTCCAGACATCCAGAGGCCCCCAGAACACAAGAGACCAAGGAAGACCCACAGAGGGGCAGCCGCGCCACTGTCCCAGTAAGAGCTAAGGAGAGTCCCAGATGAGAGCTCATTCAGCAGCCGCGGAGCAGAAGCCAGGGGGAGTTGCAGTGACGCGCCCGTGAGCTCCGCCGGCAGCCAGCTGTGCCTGAGTGACCGAGCCCCAGGCCGAGAGGCCGGGGGCACCCCACCTCCAAAGTGGCCCGAGCGAGCCCCAATAAGCGGCCGCCAAGGAGTGAGCCGGTGTGTACCCGGACGCCCACCCCCAGATACAAAGAACCACCAACGCACCGATACCTGAGGGAGTCCGCCACCGGCAGGGGAAGTGGTGGTGGGTGGAGATAGGCCTCCAAACCTTGGAGGGCCCGAGATGTCCCCAGAGAGGTGGCGTCTGATACCCAACCTGACATATAGACACAGACATACAGGCACACACAGACACAAACATCCATTCCCACCCTCATGCTCTCATATGTACTTCACACTCAACCGACGTGGAGACAGACATAAAGGGACGCTGTATACACGATCACACTCCCCAAGCGTACTCTACTAACCGGGTCTAGGTACCCTTGCCCCTGGAGGGGGGAACTGCACCCAGACCCAGGTGGTGTTACCCTTTTCCCTGCGGTGGGGAGAGGCAGACCGCCCCGACTCCGCAGCAGCAGGGAGGCCCCAGACCGCAGTCGGACGGCCCACTCCTCCTAGCCCCCCCGCTCCAGTAGGCCGCAGAGAATGGGGGTGAGAGAAGACTCCAAGCCTCCCTCCACCCGCTCATTGTAGTGTTGATGCATGTGTGTTCTAAGGTGCAATTAAAACCCAGGAGGGCATGGAGCTACCTGCCAGAGAGCAGCAGGTAAGCGCATAGTCCCTCCTGCTAGCCCTCAATGTCTACATGTATTTAAAATTGAGAGGTGGGCAACGACGCCAGGGGTGAGGCGTACACCCTGATGGTAACTTGGACTCCGTGTATCGTGCCCACCCCCAAGATCCTATATGTATGTGTAATGAGGGTGTGAGTAATGTGAATGTCTAAGTTGTGGGATAAAATTGAGGCAGAGGCAGCCAGAAGGGGACAGAGGGGGGGGGGGGGGGGGGGGGGGGTAGCCTCCTCTGCATCCTGGTGACATACCCCTACTCCAAGGCCCTGCATGTGTGGGTGGTTGTGGTGGAGCAGGAGGAGGGAGGCAGCTGGAGATGGGGAGGGAAGGAAGGGAGGGGCAGGTGACCCCTCCCTGGGCCAGGGAGCAATTCAACGTAAGTATAGAACGAGAGAGTTTACAGATATATCACGATGCAAACACAGTAGCAAACCTTATGTCAGAAACAGACTTAACAGTGTATTTTATCCCATCCTATGATGCTCCATCTAAGCACATTTCTTTGAGCAAAAGGCTGATTTTCTCAGCCTGCAATTATTTCTAGATGAAGCAGTGCTGATGGGCAATCGTAGCCAATCAAAAATCCCACTTAACAGTCTTAAAGTGGCTGTAGCTTTTTTGCCAGTTGCCCTAGGTGTGGCCACTAAAGTGCAGTATCCTTTGCAGGAATGTGAGACTTATTAGCTGGGATGAAATCCCTTGTGTACACCTGGCGTAGTTGAACATGCAACTCACTGTTGAACCCATGAACTTGCAATCCACAAGCAACTTCACTATGACTGTCTATGTCAGTGTATTGAACTGCACTGACTGAGGCTTCACATTTAGTCCAGAGACCAGATGAAAGTTGAGTCACTCTGTGTGCTAAGAAGAGCATATGTGAAAATCTGTGGGGGTCTGATGCCAAAGACACAAAAACTGGAACAATACTAGATGTAGCAGAGGAGTATCTTGTCAATGTGGGTGACATGACATTGTGAACTTCCTTTGTCTCATTTCCTTCAGATGGTGAATCACTTTGACATTTCACTGGCACCCTCATTTCTCTCTATGTCCAATCAGGTTGGATGGCTTCGACCACATACAGTGCATGTGTGCCTTCTCTTGCATTCTTTACTAGTGTGACCCGTCACCTGGAAGATAACTTTTCGAGTACAACATTTTTCTCCTGCAGGGAAGGATTTTTTGGCCAATCAATGCCATAAAAGATATCTTCCAGTCTTTAAACTTTAAAGGGTCACCAGTGAACACTGTGGGTTCAGGTGCAGGCAGACGGTTGGAGACAAGCTTGCAAGCTCCTGTGTCAGGCTGACCTCCTCCTGCTTTCACAAAATCTCAGGTGGTGCACATTGAGGTTGAAATGGTTTTTGGCCTGTGGGATCAATGAATTTAGAGATTCAATAATTTGGCTGTAAGGCTGTGATTTGTCATCTGCCTCATCCTTAAAGCCTTCCAATCTATTGCAATTGTTGTAAGCTCTCACTCTTGCTGCTGCTACTTTTACCTTATTTTCTGCTTGTAGCTGTTGTAGTTTATTTCTCTCGTCCTCTAGTTTTACTGTAAATTCTGCAATTGTTTGTGCTTCTTTGATTTTCCATTCATGCTAAGCTACTCAACTTTGCTTGCTGTTCATGTATTTGTTGCATTGCTTTCGTCTGTTCTAGTTTAGCTGCAAGGTCAGCTTCTGCGTCCACAAGTTTGCTAGAAGACATAGAGGCGGCTCTGGAGTATGAATCTGAGCCTGAGAATCTGAATGCTCTGAAATAACTGTTTCTGTTTCAGTTTCCCCCCCAAAACAGATCCATACTCCTCTTTACTTATTATCATCCTTACAAGCTCCTTCTTGAGCCTGTCATTAAAGGTCTTATCTATATCTTCTAGTCGTTTACCAATAAGATCACAAATTTCTGTTGTTAGGGCAACACACTCATCCATTCTCTCGACAACATCTGGAGTAGACGTATGATTATGGCAGATAGGCTCATACAGTTGATGCACTAATGCTTCTTTAGCCTGTCAATTTGTGTTCTAATAAGGTCTTCTGTTGAGCAAAAACCTTTTAGTTTCGGTCAAATCCCTGTTGCTAACTCCTTCCAGGACTCATAAGCCTTGCTAAATGACCCTTTGTTTTTCTTGGCTTCCTGTTAATGCATCTCCTGCCCATTTTTTGTTAGTCTTCACTCTCTGGAGCAGGACCTGGCCTGTCTTGTCTCTGTAGATTTGTCCGTTTTTTTCAATGGAGGAAAAAGGTTTTTTTGTTTTGTTTTGTTTTTTGGCTTGGTGCACCTGCCCTTTATGTGTATATATCTGAACTCAAATGGGTGAACCAGTTTAACCAAGGTGTACAGACCATCATCGAGCAGTTGTCACTTGGAATGTTACATCATTTCTGTCAGTTCATCTCAGAAATTAACATGTTGATTATTTTTCCCTTTCAACAAGAATCACCAATTTTTGGATAGGTCGATCGATAACGAGGGGCTTGAAAGCACGATCCTGTTCCTTAGTCCGACTAAGTATGTATGTACGGATGTATAGGTAGTCTTTCAACACGTGAGCCTTTCTTTCTAGCAAAAGGTTTAACATTATAGGTTATTGCCTCTTAATAGAGGTTCCCTAATGTTTGTTAATTTTTATCATAGCGAAGGTTACAATGTCATATGAAATTTGCAAATTTAGGAAAATCCAGCACTAAACTGAAATACTGATAATTTTAAAATAACTATTTAAAGCAGTGTAAGTCATTTATTTTAAAATCAGTCCTAGCTTTTCCAAGCCATCTGTTGCTCCATGACTCCATCTGACTATTTATTAATCCTGTCAGGGTAGAATCCCAAAAACAAACACTTTTTCTTTTTATAAACACAAGATCTCAGCAATAAAAGCCTCATAAAGAGGTTAAAACAAAAGATAGTTCTTTTAAAAAGATAAATAAATCAGGAATTAAAGTCAATACCATTAGAAATTATCCCCTATCTTGGGGATAATTGCTAGCAGCTTGCCACATTAACCTTTAAACCCTTTTATTTTAGCTACTTAAGATGCATGGCAGCAGTCACACTCCGCCTTGGGCCTAGATGTACAGCTGTTTGTCAACACACCACTTAAAGACAACCCCAATATCCTTGCAGCTTTAGCAGATGCTATATCACAAACCTGGGTTTGACATTAGTTCAGTTGGAGACCTACTAATAATATGTTTACTAGCTTCAGACAGCTATCCGAATTCAATGGTCTACACAGACATAATCTTTTTAAATGCCTACAGATTAAACATTGGGTCAGGAGCCAAACATTAGCATACCATACCAAACGCAACTCCACAAAAGGCCTTATTTCTTCTGTTTATGAAATTGTCACTGACAATTTACCAGCCTGTGATAATTGTTCAAAAAAAATCAAATAAGGAATTAGACTTAAATTGAACATATGAAGACAGTAATTTGTCTGGTTGCTAAATTCATCTCAGACATGATTGTTATCTACTCAACACAGTTAATATTATCCACTGAATATTACACTTCATATAGACTGAGTAAACTGAGAGACTGTATCTCTGACCAGTTCAAAAGGTGTAAAATCTCTGTTGGGGATCTTGTTCATATGCTTTGGAGTTGTGTGCAGTTACAGTCCTACTGGAACGCTGTGATCACAATAACCTCAGAGGTGTGTGAATTTCATTTGGACTCTGCTCCTAAGATCTGGATACTTGGAGATACTTTGCGTTGCTTCCAACTACTGTAGCAAAATGCGTATACTTAAAAAACTGGAAATCAACAGCACTTCCGAGCCAGAAACACTGGATTAACGAGCTGTCATCAAACTACACTCCTGAAAAAATCCTCCATTCAGTATAGGGGGAAATGAACAGTTTGAGCAAACATGGACTCGCTTTTTGAATTTTCTAACATGACTAGGCTTGATGGACTATTCTTTTCTGGTTTGGCTACAGCTTTTACTTATTTTACTTATTTATCTTTATTCTATACTTTATTTACTTTATTTTCACTCCTAAATGTTTGTGTTAGATGGAACTGTTAAAATTAATTTTAATATATACATTGTGATTTTGTTTGTCCCTTATTTATTTACTTTTTCTTAAATAGAATGTACTGCTGTGAAGCACACTAGATGTCAACTTTTGTTAATGATCATATGTTCTTAATAAAAAAAAAAATAAAGATAAATAAATCTCTTATAGATTTAAAGGTTCATACAAACTTACCCAGTCCTGATATTTATAAAGTAATTTAAAAGTGTGGATATGAAGTCACTTTAATAGAAAAAAATACATTTAGATTTGCAAGGCTTAACAGTCATGCTGCTGGGTAGTGCAGTTTGTCTTCTGTCTTGCTTATATGTAGATAATTTAATTTGCACCATAATAAAACAATTAAAATAAAATAAAAATCACAAAAGTAAAAAAGACATATTTTGGAAATTCATCAATAACACGATAAAATTAGAATTTCCGAGCTTTTCACTGTGTCCAACAAACGGATTGCAAATGCAGGCAACTAAATCAACACTTTACGGTTTGCACAGAAAGACAAACAGCGTTTCTGATTACAGAGGCTGTCCTGAGGAGGCTGTTTATTTTCTCTTCTCTAACAGCTGGGGTGAGAGCCAGGGGAGGTCAGTCATTGTTCTACCCTTTCACGAGGCTTTATGGAGGATCAAAGGCTCATCACCGAGCCTCGTTTCCACAGCATCTTTACAGCATGGGCTCAAACTGATTTGATGGTATCACACATTTTCTTCCAGTTGGTTCCTCTTAGACAAAAATAAAACTGTGGAGTGGCATTTGAGAAACACAGAACCAGGACACATCTTTCAGAAGCTCCTGCATTTCTAAAGAATAAGTATTAGAAAAATAACTGGACCAAAGGGGTTTTAAAAGCTCCTGTAAGATACTGTAGCTGATTATGGTATGCGGATCATTAGGAGAAATGACATGGATCACTAATACTTTCATTGCCAGCTTAAAAATGGAAGTTCACAGCTGTTAATGGTTTTAATGTTTTGGTGTGATTGGTGCATGGCTCACTGTTTGTATATATTCACGGTTCATAGTCCTGTGTTGTTAATGAAACACTGAGAGACCAAATATCACACAAGGCTTTTAGTCACAAGCAACTAAACATGATTATAAACATGCTTTGGGTGAGCTGGCTTTATAGATACATGTGCACACTGCACAAATAAATACACAAACATATTCATTGACATATGCAGTCAAAAATGCACATAAATCCCAGCACTCTGATTTTGGCTGTGCTTGAACAACATTTTTCTGATGGACGTGTTGATGTGCAAGTTTCCACTTAGTAACGTGGAGCTTATTCTGTGTAGGTGGACGTCTGCTACAATCTCTGCAGTAAATATCTGAGGATGAAACTTGATGGAAAAATATGGATGGTAATGATAGCACTACTTTTAGATAGACGGGCATTAAAAGAAGCACATTACATCACTCCTTACAGTGCAATTTCACAAACATGGGAGAGTTGGGTAGAGACAGAGCTGCTGGCCAAGAAATGCAGTTGGCATAAAAGAGCGACTTGACTTTGTGACCTATACTGTAATTTCCTCTTATCGCATTGGAAACACTCCAGCTTGAATTCTGTAAGTGTTTCTTATTTACACAATAAACTCAGTGAAAGGCAGTAAAATAGCAAGGTCTCCACAACTCCTGCTTGTATGTATGGTGTGTTAACAGCACGAGTGCATGTTTGAATGACCCCGTGTCCTCATACACTGAACCAAAACCACATGTTTGGGACAAACAGCTGCTTTTCATAACCACACACTGTCGCAGTGTTATCCATGTTAGGGCACTACAGCCCACATTTTACGGGGTTAAAAAGCAGCTTGAGCTTAATTTGCATCTGTTAGACATCAGAAGGAATTACTGTAAAAGCAATAAATGAAAAAAGTTAACTAAAATTCAATTTCAGACATAGCTCAATATAAATATAGTACTCAAACAGAAATGTGAGTTTTTCTTAATATATTATAGCCTTTTGATTAAAGAATGAATGAGAATCCAGACTTTGAATCATCTGGAATCAATAACATGTAAGCTAAGTATTTTTTACAAGATCTGGGCAAGAGAGTGAATTTTTCACATTTTGCACATACTGAGAGCAGATGTCAGTCATAAATATTATAATGGATAATAGTTTAGACACTGTTAAATATGAAATTTGACATTTCTTGATCATCCTGATTCACTAATGAGAATATATAACGCATCTGAAGTCTTTGAGAGTCAACAGCACCTGAGGCTGGCCTCTGTTTGACCTTTCACCCTGTATGTCAAGTCAAAGTGTACTTCAAGACCTTATTTCAAAACTACAGCAGTGCCGCATAACTCTCAGGAAAAAAAGGCTATCTAAAACACAAACACACACGTAGAAAAACACACTGACTATCTCAAACAATGGGCACAAATAATACATAATAAGTAAGTTATTGCTTACTCATAGCAGGATAAAAAAATATTAATAAGTCTCAACTCAAGCTGGACCAAACGTCTGCTGGAAACAGCAGGTGTAAAGGATTGATTTAAAAGTAGATAATATTTTGGCTTATCTGATAAAAAGCAGTAAATTGCTTCACGCTTCAAGCTTTATGGCGGCAACCTGAAAAGCATGATCCTCCTGTTAGGTAACCACAAGAAGCATCTGGTTAGAGGCTAAAATTATTAAAAGACAGGCTGCTGCATTTTGTACCATCTGCAGATGTGCAAGACAGGAAATATTAAAAATAACATACCAAACTTTCACGAGTCAAGTCTACATGAAGTGAAAAGCATGCATGACTACCTGCAGGTCTATAAAATATTCCACCTTAAAAAACAACAGAGCTTTTAAAGTTGTCTAAAATCACAGCCATTTTTTTTTTTTACTGTAAATGTAGGGTCTACAGGGGTACAAATCAGGAGTACTAGCAGTGTCTGATTTAACCTCATTTTAGCTACTTAGACATTAAGGAAGTTAATGGATGTTTTTAATGAGTACTTTGTATCATTTGGCAGCATTTCAAAGGACGCTTTAGTTGCACATTTTTAACCCAGCATGAGACGACCTTCCCTTTTTCTGGCTGTTTTGACAGGTAAGAGTATTTGTTTAGCTACAGTACAACCACACAAGTCCCTCAGCCCATGATGTGCTTTTTGGTTATTAAAATATATAAAACCTTTGATAATTCCTAATAGTGTCACTTATAATCTAATTTAAATGTAAATTAGATTATAATTTAAATAAAAAATACATTCTAGTATTCTCAGCTCACAGTAGTCTGCAATTCTTTGCTGAAGTATATAGTTATTGTGTAAAAGTGTGGCTATTGCTTCCTAATATTAAAGATTAAACTATTGGATATGCAGTGTTGGGGAGTAACGGAATACATGTACCGCCGTTACGTATTTAAAATACAAAATATCAGTAACTGTATTCCGTTACAGTTACCGTTTAAAAAGGTGGTATTTAGAATACAGTTACTTTGTTGAAATAAATGGATTACACTGCAGTACTTTCCTGTTTCATTTTGTCGCGGGTCAGGACTGTTTGGGTTTTGTTTGACAGCTACGTGCTGTTGTTCCAGGCGGCAGCGCTACGGTTGCCATGGTTACAGGGCGACGCTCTCTCTCTCTGCGACTGTGTGTTTCCTGGGTGAGAGAGCGCCTTTTCGTTGTTGTTGTTGTTGTGCTAAGCTAACAGGCAGAATGCTACAAGCATAGCTCTAAAGAATGTAGCATCATGGGCAGTGTAGTCCGTGTTGCAGGGAGAATGGACTGCCATACACGTTATGGGTCTGTGAGCGCGAGGAGGGAGAAAAAGGGGAGTGGAAAGGTACGAGTTGTCATCGAGCAAAAACGGGAGCTGGAAGCATGTAAATATAATAATAACCACTGCAGCCAAGAAGAGTGCCTGACGAGCCCAGTTGTAAGTAAGCTATTAAGACTCGACTGTACACCGTGTTCATGTTTTCCTCCGAAACAATAATTTCCGTTGGAGCAGCCTTTCAACGCCTCTCTCTATCTCTCGCAAGAAAAGTTGACCCACACAACAAAGTAAAGCTATTTTTCGGCTACGAGCCGACAGGGACCCCGCCGTATTAGTCAGAGGTCCCTTTACTACAGTTCGGAGTCGCGGACCTTCAGTAATAGTAATAAATCACACAGCAATAGTACATTCACGTTGTTGTAAAAAGCATGATAATATATTAAGTAATCCAAAGTATTCAGAATACGTTACTGTCATTGAGTAACGTAACGGAATACGTTACAGAATACATTTTGGGGCATGTATTCTGTATTCTGTAATGGAATACATTTTAAAAGTAACCTTCCCAACACTGTGGATATGTAATGGCTGTTTTTTCCTCCCAACATATTTACATATTGCAGATCAAATTTAGAGAAAAAATAAATTGAATCTTGGATTTTTTGTCTCTAAAAACAGAAGCAAAACAAATGAGCCGAGTGTGTGTAAATAAAATTGTCATTTGGTAATGAATGGAAGAAGAAGAAAGGAAATTTTAAAAGAAAAGTGCAAAAAGAAAAGAACTAAGCCTTAATACTGAGAACAAAGGAAAGCCAAAGTTTTATGAAGAGTGACTTGACTGGTGCCAACTTTCTGTCATTTAACGATTTCTCTGTTAGAATTTCTCATACTGAATCCTCATGCAGTCAATGTTACCATGTTAAATGCGTCCATGTTGTAAGAAAGGAAATAATTTCAAACACCACAAATACCATGAAGAAGCAGCCTAAATCATTCATTTTTAAATGCAGAGTTCTGGTTTAGATTTCATAGTTATGAAAGAAAGAAAGTTTATTTTATTCAGTCTATGGCTGTGATGGACTTGACAGACTAATGGTCTGTCCATGGTGCACACTAGCCTACCCTGGATAAGTGATTAAACAGACAGATGGATGGTGAACATAAGATTGGTATGATGATGACAGTTCTATTTCAAGCTTAATTTAAAACTCTAGTTTGTCCAACAGTGTTATTACATGTAATAACAAATATTTAGTAATAAGATATTTATGTATGCGTGACAACAGTAATAGTTCCTGTCAGACATCTGTTGGCAATTTTCAGATATGTTCATGTCAGTTCAAAGTAGGTCAAGTGCTGATTTATACTGCTTTTGAAACAAAAATGAACTAAACCAGGAGAATTCATGTTAAGTGAACACGTCACTGGCGCTGGCAATTATAAACTCCTCGTGACCAGAGGCTCGTGCTGCAGAGACAGTCAGCATACAGCGGTGACTTATTTCTTTCAACTCTGTCTGTTAAGTTTAAAATAAAATGTGTCTTAATGTTTTCTATTGCTCTATTACATCTAGCAGGCAAAACAAAGTTGTTTTAGTTGTGAATGTGAGGCTAATGCTGTGGGCCGTCCTTCATTGGTTTTCTTGAGACTTAGCTAGAATAAATTTGATATATACTTGCTGTAATTTTCATAAGCATTAACATAATTCATGTCATACTATAAATATAACTAAACAGTGGGCTCACGCATCCAATCTAATTTATTATTGCAAATGCTTGAAGGTTGTTGCCATCCTCAAAGTCCAGACTATCAATCAGGAAGTGGCGTTGTCCAAACATTTTTGAAATAAAGGGGATTTGGAGCTTACTAACTGGCTAACACAGAGCGAAGTTTATAATTTTATTGTTAATATTTTCAAATAGTCTTTTAAACATCACAAACACACTTGTGTATTTGTAAGAAGAGACTTGTGGTAAGTAGAATTTCTTTGTTATGCTTTTGTGTTTTTGTATACCTGAGCTGCCTTGTTATCAGCATTTTTAAATAAAGAGAATTCCTGTCTCCAAGTGCGTTTCCTCCACCACATCAGCAGCCCTCTTACAGTTGTCATCAGGGAAAGGTTGAAATAAATGCCAAATAGTTCCAAAGTATAGTTCCAAAGAACTAGTGCTGGAAAACCTTGGCTATGACATTCAGCAGACTGTTGAACAATTGACTAATCTGCATCTGCGTATCATTAGCAAGTCTGGCTGGGGTAAATCTCTTTTCCTTTGAACTTAGGCCCATCTCAGAGCACTGGTTTTCAGTGTTTGAGTCTTCATGTTGTACATATCCATTAACTTGAAATACAGGCTATGCCTCACCCTTAAAATGATCAGCTAGAAGAGGAAATGAGCTGTGCAGCCAATTGTGAGCTACCTGTGTTTTTACTTGCCTTGGTTGATTTTATTGAAACATCTGGAATCTAAATGAGGTTTTTTTTTTTATTGAAACAGTTGAATAAACCTTTAGACTTTGCCGGTAAAACCAGTAAGGAAATATAGTTTATTTCCTGGCCTACACTTGCTGGATATCCAAGTTATTACTTGGAAACCCATTAGATGTCCCACAGATCCCTCTTGAGAAACAGTATTGCCACTTGCTTTAAAACTTAAATGGAAGTGCTGACAACCTAAAAGGCTGTGCTAGCAATTCACAACAGATGTATCAATCCATATCTGTTGCACTAAGTGGTCCAATCCTGTCTTAGACACTTTAGCATAAAAGTGCAGATGCTTTCAGTTGCTCCTTATGTTGACACTGTATGGCTGAGGTTGTCAAGGCAGCAAACTCTACATGCAAATAGTTTTGCCTTTGGAAGGAAAAGTGCATATTTTTATATGATACATGTTCATCTTCTCTCATGTAAGCAACCATTAACTTCAGTAGTATATCCATAGTTAATATCATTAACTAGTTTCAACCTATCATAAGTAGTTTCACAGGAGCCAGTTATGAGGCAGCATCATGATGTGATGATATGAGATTGCTACATATGTATTACTTACAAGAACAATGCTGTTTGATCTTCAGCTGGCAAGGCTACCAAATTATCATTGTGGGATATTTTGTTTTAGTCACAGACCTTTAGCACAATGCTGTATTTAAATCTTTTTTAAAAAGTCTACTTGACACATGTCAGCTGCACCTGTGAAGTTAAAATAATCAGCTATATCTGTTTCTGTCTGTCTGTCTCTGAGTCAGACACTATTTCCATCGTAAATTACGGTTCTTTTCTTTTATTTCCCAACACCGCCCCACTCCTCTGGTTTCAGTTTTTGTCCTCTTGTGTTTACCACCAGGAAGATTGCTTTCTCCTGTTCTAATGTGTTGCACATGTGCCTAATTGGTATCCCTCTGTGTGTTTATAGTCTGCGGCCCAATTCCAGTCCATACCATACACCCTCCCACTCTGTGACAAGTGTAACTCAGTGTAGAGTCAACACTGTAGCTGATGCGGTGTTGGATTATTTTACTACTTAATTAACATGTAGGGGAGGAAAAAAGAACAGCAAGCTTTAGGATACCTTTGTCTTTCCCAAACAGACGAAGGATTCTGAAAGAAACACATGGGACTTGTATCTTTTACTGTGTGGACTTTCCTTTATATTGGACACAGAACAGGTACTGCACCAACACATCCACTTAACACTTTTTAATGTAGAACAGCATCCAGTGTAGGGAACTGTTTAACACCAATACACTAATGAAGCAAACATGGTTACAGGCTGCATTGTGATAAGACCTTTTTCATTCCTTCTTAGAGCGTCTTTATGTCAGATGTTAAGCAGCTAAACTGAACTGGAACTGAATGTTCCAGCTTGCTGCTTGACTCTGGATTTTGAACCTGCCTGTTTCCTTTGGTGATGAGCTCTTCCTGAGCTCTTTTGTCACCTTCTTGAACTTTTACCTTTTTGTTTTTGGTATCCTCCACTTGACTCATCCGATTTTTAAGCATCTGTCCTTTGTAGTTTTGAGTTCTTTTTGAATTTTGTGTTATTATTATGTTACAGATTGTCTGGTTGGTTATTTTCTTGGTTTAGATTTTCTTATTTTCATTTTTGTTGTGTTTTACAGTGACGTTTCTATTTTATTGTTAGAGTTTATATTTAAAGGCTTGAGTTTCATGATGCATGCTCAATCATCATGGTAAGGAAATCATAAAAAGTTGTTGTTGTGCATCTGGACAGAATCAACTGTCCAGATGAGTCAAGGAGGCCATTTACGTGAAAAGGGAAAGACCATCTCTGAATCAAGGAGGGAGCCTAAGGGTACATCGCCATCTTACAATGCTGTGATTGCAGCCATTCCCTAACTCTCTGTAAATGGTACTCATAGCCATTGATCAATGGTCATTGATTATGGATTAATGGGCTTTGATCAGTGGTTGTTGATCAATGGTCATGACAATTTGCACATTAATAATCAAGAAACTGACGTCACAGCCCATTGTTCCTCAGTAATGTAAATGCAAATGCAATGTTTATGTTTAAGGTTGGGGAAAGCTGCAGTCACCTGAGACTGAAGAAGTCACTTGGATGAGTGACGAAATGTTTCTCCCACTGAAAACCTCCAGATGAACAGAATTAACCTTTTGGGGGGTCCTTGAGCTTCAGTTTAACCTGTGTTCCATTGCATCCTGTTAAGTCTGTGTCACTTCTTGTTCTGTTTTGGAAGCTGTTATCTTCCATGTCTCGTTCCTAGCTTTACCTTCCTTGTCTTGTCATCCTTGGTTAGTTTCAGCTATGTTTAGTTCTCCACTTGTTTCTGCTTCTTTCATTACCTCTCATGTCTTTAAGCCCTCAGTTTATTTCTGTTTTTTGTTGTATTGCCGTCTGTTTGTTTCCTGCTTTATCCTGTGTCCTGTAACCAGCCTTAATAAATGGTTCTGTTTGTATTCTGAACACTGACTCCCTGGGTCTCTGCATTTTGGTCTGTGTTTTCAAATAGCCTTATTAAACTGTGAAATAAATTTTTGAATCCACTTTGGCAACTTGGCACCAAACGGTTATGAAATATGGAACAGGTGCAGCAAGAGTGGAATGTACAATTTTTCCTCTTTGCTCCTTCTTACAGTGAGCAGTCCCTAATTTTCACCAAAGGTAGCAGCACTGCTATCCATGTATGACCTCAGATCTCCACGGCATTCTGGAATGTTTCAACTCATGAAACACTAATCCCAACAGAAAAGAGGAGAATGGGAAAAGAAGCACAATTATAAGAAGTGATGAAAAATGAAACTACATAGAGGCTTAATCCAATGGGTGTGAAGCTGGAAATCCTGTAATTTCACAGATTTTAGTACAGTACATTCTTTTTGGCAGTTTGTGCAGCCGACTGGCTGAACTTTTTATTCTGTTTTTGTTCGCATGAGATTTGTACTATGCAGATCTCATGTTTGCCTATTTCTCTGTGGAGTCTGGGTGGATTGCTTTTTGTAAGTCATTGCACAATAATATTTTAAAACTTTGCAGTTTAACATGCATCAGGACCTGAAGTGGTCTTTGTGTGAATTTATGGGAAATTTAAAATTTATAGCTCCAGAGTATGATGTAAAAATCCCTTGGTGAAAAACTGTTGACTGGCTTCTGTGTACTGTGGGTGGAGAGGACATTGGGTTACTGGACTGCTATCCTCTATCCACAAAGGGACCAGGTGGAGCCTGCTGGCCAACTTCCACAAACATCTAAAAACAGCTCTCGAGAGAATAAAAAGGGCAACAGCTAAATATGCAGAGAGACAGAGGTGTTTGTGTGGAAGCAGAAACACTAAGAGGCAGAGACTGATAAACCTATTATTAGTCACCTTGTTTGGTTTGACTATAGTCACCATTTCGTTCACACACTTGGTACAAAGTCCTGCTTTGAATCCAACCAGGCAGATGTATGTCTTACTTATTGCCACAGAAACACACCATTAAACTCCATCAACAGGTCTGCCAATATTATATCAGCAAGATTCATCATGAAAAGGTCATTAGTGTTTGTTTGCAACCCCAGTGGGACTAAAAATGATTTAACTTGCAGTTGCTTGTAGACAGTGCCTTATCACCTTAATGAATTATTGTGCCTCTGTGTGTTGGTCCCTAGCAAGCAGGAACCTCCAAGGCCTCCGGGTGCCAAAAAAATGCAGTTCCTTTACTAGAGGTTGATAGCACTTTTTTCCAGTCTGTTTCAAAAGACTGATGTCACCCACAGTCTTTTGAAACTGTGGGTGGCATCACAGCAACTATTTCCATTTTTTATATACAATCTTTGTACTCTGTCTCTCTAAGTGTGGATTTAACAATGGTACACAATGAGTTTGTTTGCCTCTTATAAGAAAGTGAGCTTTGAAATTGGAAAAAAACTAACATAAGTTTTGTTTTATTTAGTTCTTTTTTTTTTTACTATCACTAAAGTGTGTGTTTCGAGGGTTAATTTAGATGGTGTTTTCATGTTTGAAAAGAACTGCTGCTGACTTGAACCTTCACAGAGAGTGAAAGAGGAACATGATGAGTCCAAGGGGAGAGAGTGAACAATCGGTTATGAAACTACATGAGTCAACGTTTGTTCATCAGCCAAACTCTGCGTTTTTCCCCCTCAGCGGGATTAAGATGGGGCGAGCGGCTATATTAGCCTGTACTTGCTGCTGAATGAGGCATCATTATAAACAGCCCCCTGTAATAAAATAAAACAGTAAGCTTTGAAAGAATTTGGTCACTTCCCAATAATTTTGGTTCCATATTTGGAGTTTGTGCAGCCCTGCAGAGCATCACTGCACTATGTAGGAGGCTTCTGTTTATGTGACACAATGAAGAGTCACTTGGAGCTTGTACATAACATCCAATCAAAGGAGCTTGCAAAGAATAGCGTCTGGACTTAGGTTGCTTGAAGACGTTTCAACTCTCCACCTTAATAACCTGATGATCCTCTAATCGCCTGAGCCAAGGTGTGAAAATGGGTGTGTGTCCCAATCAGCCAGGGTTTTGGGTGAGCTCATTGTGAAACCTGGCCCCACCTTATCATGCGAATTCCTGAGGTCAGATGGCCCAGGCTGTGAGTGGGCGTTAAGGCGTCTGGGGAGGGAACTCAAAACTGGATTATAGATGGCAGAGAGTTGGTGTCGTAAACCACCGCCTCTGTTCAAAGATGGTCGCTCACAGTGGACATAGATTCTCTTTCACTCCTCTTTCAAACCATCTGTCCTCTCTGTCCAGACGCAACAACATTGTCATCCCCTATGTATCAGAAAAACTCAGGAGAGTTTTCTCCAAGCATGACATCCCGGTGCATTTCAGACCCAGCAACACACTCAGACAAAAACTGGTTCACCTGAAAGACAAAACTCCAAAACACAAACTTAACAATGTGGTGTATGCTGTACAGTGCAGCGAGGAATGCCCAGACCTCTACATCGGAGAGACCAAACAGCCACTTCACAAGCGCATGGCGCAACATAGAAGAGCCACCTCCACAGGACAAGACTCAGCAGTCCATCTACATCTTAAGGACAAAGGTCACTCTTTCGAGGATGCCAATGTTCATATTTTGGACAGAGAGGACTAGGGATGGGTACCGGTGTCCGGTGCCATGATGGCACCGGTTCTGACATAAACGGTAGTAACCAGACCGAAAAGCAGCGCACATTTCGGTGCTTTATTTCGGTGCTTTTTTTCCTGAGCTGTGATACACTTCTAGCCAATCATTTTACGTTTCCGAGGATAGTAGGCGGGGCCAGGTACGTACGTTCTGTTAGAGCAGAGCTACAGATTAAAAATGTCCAAGGCGAAGCGGTCAAAAGTCTGGCTGTACTTCACAGCAAAATATGCAAACTCAGCAGCCTGCAACAAGTGCTTTAAGGTGATACTGTGATACTGTCAAAGGAGGTAACATCAAGAATCAGATTAAACAGCTGGCGACGCAGAGCGTTTTTTTTAAAAGCCGAGAAATGTGCCGTATTTGATAGCTTGCTGCGAGACCTCATACCGTGCACGTCGGGTGGGTTGCCAGTTATCGGACCCGGAGCAACATCCCCCAAAAACCCGAAGAATAGAGTCCTGGCCCCTAGCCCTGCCAGTGTAGCAGAAATGATGACGGATGATGATGCAGCAGCAGCCGTTCTTCTCTGCGTGAGTAGCTTCATGTTGTTCGTGTGCAATTTACGTTGAGTAGGCTAACCACGTTATTGCATTAATGCATGTAAGGTGAACTAGCAAACATCATCATAGCTACATGCGGCTGTCTTCTTGTTTGATGGCAGATACTCCCTTCACCCTGGCCAAAAAGGCTAAAATGACCAAAGAAAAAGTGGGAAACAGTTAAACATGAGAGGGTTTAAGTTTGTGTTTTTTCCATTGTTTAAGCACTGCTTCCAGCCAAGAGTGATGCCATATATGCCCCATAGCTGCAGAAAAGGCACACATTGTTATCTTTTTACAAAAAAACCCAGCTAAACATGAGAGGTTTTTGGACCAATTTTGTGTTCTCCATTCTTTAAGCACCGGTTCGAGCACCGTTTAAGCACCGGCACTGTTTCAAAAGTACCGATTTGGCACCGGTATCGGATAAAACCTAAACGATACCCATCCCTAGAGAGGACAGATGGTTTGAAAGAGGAGTGAAAGAAGCCATTTACGTCCACTGTGAGCGACCATCTTTGAACAGAGGCGGTGGTTTACGACACCAACTCTCTGCCATCTATAATCCAGTTTTGAGTTCCCTCCCCAGACGCCTTAACGCCCACTCACATCCTGGTGGGGCCAGGTTTCACAATGAGCTCACCCAAAACCCTGGCTGATTGGGATGAACACCCAGTTTCACACCTTGGCTCAGGCGATTAGAGGATCATCAGGGGTCCTTTTGTCCCTCTTTGGGGGGATACTCCCACTAGGTTTAAATCTGGGACTCCCCACAATTTGACCTGAGAACTGAAGAAGCTTCTCGGATGAGAGGTGAAACGTCTTCAAGCAACTTATAGAAGTCCAGACGCTTTTCGTTGCAAGCTCCTTTGACTACGATGACCTGGATGACTGAGAACCTTCACAGACATAACATCCAATGTATACTTTTTCCACTCTGCCCATCAAATGATGTGAGACCTACAAAAATCTGAAACAAGGATTTTATTCTTCCTTACTAGCACTATTTATTACACATAGTGCTGAACTTATTTTTAGTGTCTGTTAGGTGCATAGTAAGTGAGATTACTCTGGGATTGTGAGTGAAGCCAGTTATATATTTGACCAAAGCAGGTTTTGAACTTTAAATAATCACAGGTAATATATTAAGATGTTTACTTTCCAAATTAAACAGTCAGACACCTGTTACGTGTGGGCAGGGACCTTACCTCAGGTTACCCTCTAATGAGTATGTTCCATGTTTAGTTCCTGGATCGGCTGAGTCTGGACCTTGTTGACTGTCTGAATGTGTCTGTCATCTACAGACTTTCAAATGAACCATAGTAACCAATAACGAGTATAAAAAGAAGACAAACTCTCACTGTATACACTTCCTGGAATATATTTACTTGACTTTGATGAGTCAGCCTGTAGAGTTCCCCGTAGCAAAAGAAGAAAAATTAAAAAAAAAAACATCACAACCAAGATATAAACCAGTGAGATAAAGCCGCTTGACGATGTTATGTTTTTCACTGTGTGACAACAGTGCATGTCAACGTCTGGAATACATTTGAAGGTAAGAGAACATCCAGTTTCTGTTGGATGCAGGGAAAATGACTAAATGTTATAACGTCCAAACAATTTAGTTCATCTTCAAAATGTGTGGTTTATAGAGTGAGTAACAAGGAGAGACAAATCTTGACCCAAGTTGCTGGAACATGTTTGAACCTCTTTGACCTTGCAGGACTTACAAGGATCTGCCACTCATGTCTTTGCATTTGATATCGCAGGGCACATTTAGGGGTCTTTTGGGAGTTAAAATTTGCATATGGAGATATGTTTTGGCTCCGTCATTGCATAGCAAAATGTAATCTATGAAATAATTGAATATTGAGCTATTTGATGTGTTAATGTGTGGTCATTTCAGCATTTTATCATGATTGTAAGGTGAAGAGGAGAAGGAGAAACAAGATAATAGCAGCATTATCCTTCCTACCACTCATACAGGGCAAGAGATCCTGGCTTTTGAGATTAGTTTTGTCCTTAGGTACCAACATCAACAGTGAGGTCGCATTAAGAAGCCCCGAGTTGAGTGTTTTTAAGAGTATGGGGTTGATCTGAATGACAACTTGATTGTGGACTGCATTCTTATTAGGTTGTGACTTGCAAATTACAAGGTAGGCCTGTTGTAAAGCATACTCAGCTTTGTTATTTCTGAATCTAATGGGAACAATAATTTACTAAATAAAGTCTTTATTGAGGTCATAAATTAAAAAGCTGGTCTCCATTTTCCCAATGACTTTTATACAATCAGACTACTTTTTTGCAAGCACAGGATTTCCCCCGATGCTGGTTTTGAGAAATAAATGCAGGTTTAAGGAACCGGCTAATCCTGGTTCACTCTGCATTCACTTCACTGTTCAGAATTGGAAATTGCATTGATTTTTTTTAAATACTCTGTGGCGTTAATACATTTTTATTAAACAAATTGATATAACAGTCTGATGAAATATATCTGCATTTAGCAGTTAACACTGGGATTACAATACAGGAAGTGAAAAAACTCCAAAAAAGCTGTACCTTTATCAAACATGCAAACCAAGTTTGTAACAGAACGGGTGAAGGTCACTTCAATAGTTTCAAACGTTTTGAGGGTTAAAAAAAATGTATATTTAAAAAACAATAGCAACTGATTTATCGCTTTCCCTTGTTTTTGCACATGCAAGTAAGGCGTCTGTCGGGTACCAAAGTATACGGAAGAAAACCCAAGATCAACAAAACGCAAGTGTTAATACTTAGGACGATAATACAAATCCTCTTCTTAAACAGACACGGTAAGTTCGCAGCTCTTGTGACTGGAGGTCTAATATCCATTTTCCATGGTTTACACCTGATAATTCATTGCCTCCTACATTACAGGAACCACAGTGGTTTGGAACAGAGCGCGTTTGGCTAGAAGCTCCTCTGTAATGAGCACAGCTAGAGTGTCTGCCTGTGTCCTGTCACACTATCCTGGCAAGTTAAAAATGGTTCATGTAAGGTTATACAGTGTTTGCAGAGGAGACATGGATTTTCAGTGAACTATTGCTGGTGGTTGGAAATTCAGCCACTTTGATGATTTGCTTTCACTCAAAGATGTCTCAGCTCATTCATCTGAAATGAGATTTATCCCTGGGTGGATTTACACTATGTGGTTGATATGAAGGGGGACTGTTGGGGAGGAAAATGATGTTTAAATCAGGAGTTCATTAGTTAAAGCTGCAGGGGGAATATATTTATATTTATATATAAATATGTTTATACATAAACATATTTATGTATGTGCATTTTTGCAGTAGGCTGCATTTCATATTTATTTGAAGTGTTACAAATAGAGTATGAAACAGTTAAAGTGGCATACTGGTAGAATCCAGAAACTCTACAGCATAAACATGCCTCAGGATTGCCTGTCTCAAATTCCTGTGCAATTTTATTGCTTTTGACAACCTCCTATAGAGAAATAAGGCATTTAACGCTCCACCACATAAGACCCCTTTAATGCTTCGGATCCCCTGTGTGTATGAATATAATTCTGACATAGACATAGACGAGGAGACATTACTGAACTTGAAACGAAAAGCGAGCCTTTATTTGGGATGATTAACGTGGCAAAAAACAGAAAGCACAGAGGCAAAACTAACTAGAAGCTGAACTGGGAAAACTAAGAACTGACACTTAACTCAGACAGCAGGGAAAGCGAAGACAGGGTGACAACGATGCATATGACGGAGACAACTATGAACAGGACTCTGTGCTGGAACAACAAAGAACTGTGAGACGTATACACGTAAGCAATATGGACATGACCAGCACAGAGTCCTGAAACCTGGCGTAACATGGGGGAAGTTGAACAGACGACGCGGCGACGAACAAAGGAAGACTGAGGACTTAAATACACACATGAGGTGATCAGGGGAAGTGGAGACACATGAGAACACAGCTGACTAGAAGGAAACATAATGACAATACAGGGGAGAGTAACACTAACTACAATGAACAAAGAACACCATTCTCTTTCAGAATAAAACAGGAAACACAGAGACATAGTCATGAACTTAACCTAACCAGAGACATGAAACATGACAGGTACATGGACCAGGGAGAGATGACAAAAGGGACTAAGAAACCAAGGACTAAACTGCAAACTAGAAAACTAGATGCGTTAAACTACACATGTGGATACAAAAATATGCATTAGAACTTAAACCCTGAGCCTCATGGCCCAGTACCGTGGCAAACCGCCACATGTTGGTACAAAGTTTATTTAAAAAATATTATTTTGTTAACTCCTCTAGTAATTCAGTATTATCTTATGTGGGGTAAATAACACAACCAGTGCTTTAACTGTGTAAACCTGTCCCCGATAAATAAAACAACTGCAACTGCTTGCCCGGTTGATCGTCTGTGGAATTGGCACTATGAGTGATATTACTCATTTAATTCTTGACCGCAGGTAACAATTATTGGACTACAGTCAATACAAATTAATGCAGCCATGGAGGAAAAATAATAAGGCTGACCAATAATGAATGTGCAACCATCATAACTCTCTGGAGGAAATATGAACCAATTCAAGGGATCCAGTGTTGAAAATAGTTGCACTGTCACATAGCTTTATAAAAATACAGTGTTGTAAACAACAATATTGTGTGATAACAAATAATGACAACACCTGCGCCCGGTGTGCCAGCGCTCTACAAAAGCTTTCAGATCTCAGTTGCTTGCTGGTGCTTTCCCCTGAGACATCTCTTTGGATTTTGGTTGCTGCACCCCGCATTCTTCCACCCGTACACTCATCTGCACCACTGATTATACTGACTACACACGCCATGGTTTGTGTAAGGCTTCTTTTTTGTTTTATTTATTTAAACAAGTTTTTTTGGACAACACTGGCTGAACGCAGGGTTAAAACTGCTTCAGGAGCTGCATGTTTGGCTGATAAATATTTTCTTATTCACAAGACCCAGTGTGAGTATTTCGGGAAGCCTGAGGGATGTAGAGGTGATGGTAAGTTACGTGATTATTGTGAGGTTTCCAGGTAAGGGGTCCAGGGCAGTTCCAAGCAAGAGCAGAGAGTGTGTGTAAATTTTCAGGTGTCAATTCAATGGAAGATGAATTGCCCAGTACTCTGGGCTACAGGGTGCTTTACTGGGGCTAAAAAGGTGAATACTATTGCTTTAGATTTGGACATGGAGTGTGGTGAGCACATTGAATGTGACATGGTTGACAAACCTGGTAAGTTGTTCCTGCTTTTTGTCAGGGATGGGTGTTGTTTTTAATCTACTCAGGAAGGACACAAAACACGTCAGTGCATTATGGGTATCCCCCCAGCAGCCTACACCTACTGCAGCATAGCAGCATAGCCAAAAAAACTTATGGCACAACCACTGCACATGGCTACACATAGTGGCTACACATAGTAGCTACACATCAATCACTAACTTCCTTAACTGCATGAAGGTCCTGCTGGCTGGCTGGAGTCTTTTGTTCTCCCTGTGCCTGTGTGGGCTCTCTGCAGATATTCCAATCTCCTCCCACAACCTAAAGACGTGCTTATTTGGTTAATTAGTGATTCTTAATTTTGGTGTGCAAGTCATTGTGAATGAATTGTGTTGTGTGACCGACTGACTCTTACCAAATGACAACTGAAATAGGCTTCAACCATAAATGCCATCAGTGCACATATTAGCAGCCAATCAGTCATGCTTTTGCCAGATTGTCCTTTAATGCTTCATAGAGCTTTCCAGTCTTTGTATAGCCTGATCTAGCCGTGCCTCAGCTAAACCTGGAACCTGAGTAAGAATCACTTATCTCGAATAAACTTGACTTTTGACTACCTCTTTCTTCACTCTGCATTTGAGTCATTTTTTCTGACACTGATAGAAACCTAGAGCGTAACCAGAGACATTGTGTATGTGCTTTACTCAGGGGTCGTATACAACATGCATGGGTCTCAAGAGAGTAAAAACCAGACAAAACACCTATTAATCTGTAGCTACTTGTGGAAACTTTTTTTGTTGAGTTACCAAAATACGGGAAAAAGCTCCAAATGAGTTTCAAACACAGACGCTACTTTGGATGATTACAACTGATAAATAGGACTTCTTACCTACTTACCTCACTTAATGTGTGCACACCACTCTACATCCAAAGGCTACTACTGCACACAGGAGACCGACACATCTGTGCATACACAAACCAGATGTGTGTTTGACTGTGTATGCACCCAGGCTAAGATGGGGCTCAAATCTTTGGTTGTAGAAACAATGCAGTGTGACCGTTGTCTGTTCTGAATATTTACAGTGGTTAGAGATTTATGGTCCGGTCTGTCTTGGGGTGGAATAATAAATCTAAAACACTCAAGTAATCATTATCACACATCACTCTTCAGAAAATAAATAACAGGGATGAAAATTAAGAAGCTCTATGCTCAATTTGTAACTTGGGGATACGGATTCTTTGACATTTTGGCAAAAACAAAACGTTTCTATAATGAACATAATAATGATGAAAAACTTTCACAGAGGGTGAAAATATACAAAAGTTTGTTTTGTCCCTTTACAAAGGGAGGATTGGGGTAAAGTTGCATTAGGCCTGCTCTGCATCTGTTGCATCTGTTCACTTGATGACCTGGTACTTTGTTTTTGCTCTCTGGTGCTGCACAGCTTTCGCTTGTTAATTTCTTGTGTAGCCAAGTTGTGATACACAAATATGAGTCTGGGCTGCATTTCCAGAAAGCATTTTGGCAGAAAGCCATCCAGTTGTTCCACTGAAAATCACTGTAGTAATTAGTTGTTGGTGGCAAATAGGTTTCAGATTCTCTTTGCCAATCCGTGATCTGAAGTGACCTTAATGCAGGAGTCATCCAAGATCACCTGACAAGCTAGAGGAGCACTGTTATGACACCAGCAGCAAGACAGCCCACCCAAAAAAGCTGTGCGCTCATCTCTGGTTTCCAGTGTCACTACAGCCAAGTACACTCACGACCATCTTAAAATCTTCCTGCACGAAAATAACCTTGCAGTAAACTGACAAATGAGGTCATGTGATTTCCTTTGGAGGGAAAAAAATCATTTACCTTTTTTGTTTCATCACAAATCATTAATTCTAATCAGACATGTTTATATGCAAATATGTATACGTGCTGAAAACCGTCCATCTGTGTGTGTGTATGCGTGTGTGAGTTGTCCTTGAACACAGACCAGTGTTGCAATGTATGTGCTACAAAAACTGGAAACAACTAAACGGAAAAGTACAGATACGGTGCCAGAGTTGCACAGTCTTGGGGGAATCTGTCCTCTTGGAAAGATGTCTGCAAAGCCACAAGTTGTGTGATAAAACTCCATCTTCTGCCAAGCCCCCAAAGCAAACTATAAATCATACTAGAGATGCTGGAAGAATTTACTTCCAGAAACATGACTCACAGACAGACTCGAGAAAGGAAAGAAAACCTTATTCCCTCCCGATACACTCCCTTGCTTCCTAGTTTTAGAACAAAAACATAAAATGATTTACCGTGTAGCTGCTAGTACGCTTTATCTCTGGATATTTGTAAAGTGTGCAAAACACCTTTTACACAGCAAGTGATAAAACCATTAAAAAATTTTTGCAAAAGATGGTTAAATTATGAAAATAGAAACTTAAGAACCACTTAAAGCTTTTTTCTTACCACTGTGTTTCACCAGACTTACTGCTGGTGTGAGGAACACAAGCTATCTGGTGAATGTACAGACACTCTGCAGCTATCTCAAATTTAAGTAGGCAAATTCTGGTCAAAGTGCAGGACTGCATGTTGTCAGTGGTGGTTACGGTGGTGGTGAAGTTTATGACTCTAGTTTCTGTGTATAGCATGCACTCCCTAATGGAATGAAGTCTTCTTCATTAGTATTCAGAAGTGACAGTACAACACTACATAAATAATGTTGCAGTTATAGTGCTTTGATTGACTCTGAAACCCTCACATCTTGACATAACCTTAAAATACTAAACTTGAACAAAAACTTGGAATTCTGTACAAGAAGTTGGGGAGAGTGAGCAGGTGAGGCAAATTTTGAGATCATGGAGCAAAAACAGAAATGGGTAAACACGACATTCTTTAACACTGACTGTATTCAAAATAAAGATGTAGCCATGGAAAAGGGGTTTTTGTTGTTGTTTTGGAGCTACAAATCAACACAACTAGAGAACTTGAAATGCTAACTTATTAGCAAAAGCAAGCTAGTTTGGTTAGCAGGCTTGCATCTTTCTCTTGAAACTTCTAGTGAAGCTTTCCAACCACTCCCCCTTCACATTTGTTCTCTTTTTAAGTTACTTTTGTTCGTTTTTCTGATTCTGGTTAGATTTTCTGGTGTATGGTTTCAGGCATTTTTCTTTTTTATTCCTGTCTTTTACATTGTTTGCTATATTGATTGGTTCCCTTTCTATTTGTGGATTTTATTTCATTTTTATCTTTTGGGTCCTCAAGTGGCCATTGGAATAAAAGAAGTATTTGGCACTTCAGTGTTAGCTTCATTTTTCAGCCCAGAAGATTTTCAGTTGGTCTTTACATAAGCAGGTGGGTGATTAATTGATTCTACAGTCAGCTGTCCCGGCCAGTATTTAACAGGAACTGATGAGTAACCAAACCTATTGTACAAGGATGCAGACAAACTGACAGAGAACGAGGGAGGGGAGAGAAGAAACAGAGAGGAACGAGCATGTCTGCACTGAATGCAAAGAGGGGACATAGATGCTCTGGCTATTGTCATATTGAAGACCAACATTTTTTTGCATTAATATGGAGCCATGTTTTGGCACCCATTTAGTCTCACAGCAGGTTTACTTCAATAAATCACTGCGAAAAATATTGTATCTTTAGGTTGACAAATGTCATAATGCACAGTGAGGCTAAAATATATATAATTAAATTTTTCAAAAAGCATGTCATGTTAAAGTTAGCCCAGATGACGCTAGAGGCATCATGACTTGTATTGCCTGCAGCTGATCATATGTAGCTGATAATCTAATTTAAACTACAAAGACCGCAACAGCTGCCTTGAATGCAACGTTAATTTAAAAGTCCATTGAAAGCCTTTTATCTTTAACTTAATAAAATCCTTATTAATTAATTATTGCTCTTATAAGGATATAAAAAAAACAAGGATTTTGTTTTGATGATCACTCCTGTATTACTAGTCCATATTCAGGTGTACATTTGTTAGGAAAGCCTCATAAGGATGATGCCTGACAAAAAGACGTAAATGATCGAACTGTACTGACCAGCTTCATTGTGAAAAGCAGTCATACTGAAGCCATGTTGGTTTTAAAACCCATGAACCACAGTCAGGAAACCTAAAATTGTTGGCCACGTCTTCCAAATCCCACAGCCCATGGAAGACAGATGTGCTCCTAATTTGGGCTCCCAATTCAGTAAGCACTTTGAAACTTCTGTCCCTTGAAAGTGAGATGCTTATGCCTGCCTTTGAACCGTCAGGTGTTGACAGCTGTGAGCAACAGCCTGGTTAGTTCCTGTCAGGTAGGATAACTTGCTCGCTTTGTAAATGCCTTAAAGGTTGGCACAGCAGCAGAGGAGTGCAGATCAGATTAATCCATCTGTGGTTGGAGGCAGAATTTTGGTTGTAGTAAATCACAGAAAATGACACTCCAGGGACCATTGCTGCAAAAAATATAACAGAGACAGAAACAGAGAGACAGCGGAGAGTGATGATCATATCCCATCTATTGCACCGGCAGAAAACAGGAGTAATATTATGCTGCCTGGAAACTTCTAATGGATCTTCCTCTCAGTTCAATCACTGCACAGAAGAGGGTCCCATCATCAACAATTCAATACTTTTTTTCAATTAAAAAACAAATTTTCCTCTCTGAACACAAGCACAATTAAATAATTATATTTATTTAAAATTCATTCTCAGCTTATGTTGATGGAAAAAAAAAAATCCACCACAGTTTATGCGAATTTGAGCAGATAAAGAGGGGCAGATGATTACTGTTATTACTTTGGGACAGTGTAGAGTTTCATCCACAGTTCATCACTAAAGGATGAATTACTGCTGCAGAGGTTGTAAAGGTAGTAAGATTCATAAACTCCATCATCAAGACAATGGTGGCTACAGCCTGGAAAGTGGAGGAAATTAAATATAAAGCCATGTTTGGAACAGGTTGGTCACAGGGAAGAGGAGTTTAGAGGAGCTTGGATGAAGATGCACCTTTTTTCATGTCCTCAGAAGTTAAATTAACATCTTCTTATAAATTAGTTTGATTATGTTGGGGTGATGATTAATGCTGAAACACGTGCAACTGCAAGGGCAAACAAGACCTCAAAACCACAGTATGACAGGAAACCCTTGTTACGTGTTCATTACCTGTGGTGTCCCAGGTTTATATCCAGCAGGAGACTCACGTCATTCCCATAGTCTGTAATAAGCACTAAAAATGCCTTGAAAATTATCATTAAACAAAGATGTGATTAATTAGTAGATAAAGCAAAATCAGCTGAAGTGAGTTCCCAAACAGCTCTTTTAAATAACCATCAATACCGGCAAGCTAACACAACAAAAGGAAAGTGGGGTGCAAAACGGAGGAGAAGCAGTGATATATCACCACATCACAAGTGATCTCAAGGCACTTTATATTATAATGTAAAGAAACCACAAAGTCATAGATAGAAATCCAGTGAGTCAACCATCCTCTATGAGCAATCACATGGCTCTAAAAAAGGCCTTTCTTGGTCCAGAAACTGGCAGCATCTTTCTATGCTAACTGAAAGAGACAAAAAAAAAAAGAGATAACAACACAGAACCAAGTGCAAACTATGTGAGAGAAAAAAGAAAACATTAATCGCGTGCAGTAGTGGCTTATGAAAGCACAGGGAATGAGGGGAATGGAGAAGAAGCATCACGGGGAATTACCCAGCAGCCTGAGTTTGTGAGAGAACTCTAGGTATTATCAAAAAGGAACGTTTGAAGCTCAATCTCAAAAGTAGAGAAGGTGGCTGAACCCAAACAAGAAGCCAGTTCAAGAGAAAAGGGATCTCACAGCATGAGACTCTGACTGTCACTTTTGCACATGGCAGTAATTTCTAAATCAATCAATTCTGGATTTTAAAGGCCACTGTATAAAATCTGCTTCATTTTGGATCTACAGAAGACTTTTCAAAGAGTTTTTGGGACAACATGATAGAAAGGGATTAAATTATTCCAGTCCAAAAGTTAAAATTTTTAGCTTACACAACCAATTAAAACAAAAGAATATTTTATGAGGTATAGTTTCTTATACTCTTACTTTTGATAAGCCTCAGTACTGGGCTTTGGGATTTCTCTCCAAATCAAAAATTGAAATAAATAAATAAATAAATAAAAGTTGCAGTAGGAAAATTGTGTGGGGATATATTTGTGTGATCCTTTACAGCAAAACCTGCTGAACTTTTAGAGTTAAAACTGAAACGTTTTTTTTTTTTAAAACTCTCAGGCGGTTTATGTTTTATATCATACAAAAAAAGTATGAAAAAGTAACTTCTACAGCTTTACAGTTTTTTGTGTTGGTAATAAAAATGAGTAAGCCATTTATGTTACTTTTAAAAGTTCATAAATACAACAACAACAACAAAAAAAAAAAAACCCCAGAAAATATTATTATAATGAAAAGTGCAAAGTTAAAGTAGAAAATAATGACTATGTGCCGTGAGACACTCATATGGTTCAAATGTTTTTGGTTTGCGCACAAATGGCTGTTTCAATTGAAAGGTTGGTGATCCCTGGTTTAGAGTATGGATTAAATGCTAAATCCTAATTTTAAAATATATTCACTTTTCTTGCTGTAGTATTGGAAACGGAGGAAATACCATTCAGAATATCTGGTTAAGTCAATGTTCCTGAAGTTCATTCCTATAGAGATTAGAAAAAAGCATATCACACACGATATTAATTATATACAAGATATAATTTATTTTATACAAGTGTTAAAAAAAATGTAAAATCTCCATCCACTGTCAGCTTGTTTTGCATTTTGTAAAGAAAAAGAATGGAAACACTTAACTACCTTCTACAACAATGGCATTAAGCTTTGTGGTAACAGTGTTGTTGTGTACAGAACACACAATGAAAAACATTGGCCCTACATATTTAAGGTAAAATGCCGTAAACATTTATGTATAAAACAAAGTTCAAAGGTAATTAAAAGAAAAAAGCTATTTTGAAATGAAATGACCACCACAGCAGTTTACACACACTGTAAAAAAAAGAAAAAAAAGTGAAATTCATGTCAGTCTCTCTAGTTTCTTAACATCAAAGGCTGAATACCATTAAAATACATTTAACATCTGTTCAAATGGAAGAAATTTTAGAGCCCACGTAGAAAAGCTCTGTCAAAAAAAACCCACATCCACATTACTTTGATCTATGATATCTAATGGATTTAACCTGAGTGTATTAGGTTGTGCTGTGTTTCTCATATGGCTCATGGTTGCCCTCTTTAGGACAAGGAAGGAACTAATTTTTTGACAATTTGCTGACATCAAGTAGACATTAGGATAACACAACTTCTTGCACTTTGACATTTAAAAGACTGAGAAGAAAAACTGAATAAATACATGTCTAGACAGCTACTGGATGGACCAGCGCTGGAGTTGTCACAGGTGTAGCGGGAGGAGACACTTTGTCTTTATAGCCCAGCGACAGAATGTGTTTCTGCAGGTGTGTGATCCACTGCTCCTGAACAGACAGAGGTCCATGAAATACTTCCTCACAGAACCTGAACAGCAGGATAGAGAAGTTTTATTAACTGCATCATATGAAGCTGAAAAAGAACCCCCCCCCCCACAAAAACAAACATTGATATTAACTCAGTCTACACTCACTGGCCACTTCATTCGAGACACTTGTACAGCTCCTCATTAGGCCAGTGCATTTAACCATGTCGACATGGTCAACACAACCTGCTGAAGTTGAAGTGTGGTATGTGTGCTGTTCTACCAGCACAAACAGCATTTATGCAGAAAATATCCAATGGGCTGCCAGAGACCAGAGAAAAATGGCCAGACTGCTTTGAGCTGATGAGAAGGCAACAGTAACTCACTGCATTTGAACCTCTCCAAATGCACAACATGTTTAACCTTGAAGCAGATGAGTTGCAGCAGAAGACCACAGCGGGTGCAACGCTTTTCCAGCAACGAACAGGAAACTGAAGCTACAGTTCACACAGGCTCGCCAAAATTGGATAACTAATTATTAGAAAAATGATCCATTCAGTATCGATGGTTCGAGGTGATGGTGGTGTGAGACACACTACAGTGCTTAAAGAATTTGCTTGTCTGCCTCCACATGCATATGAGTCCAAGTGACATCCCATTCTTAATCCAGAGGCTTTAACGTGATTTTTTTTTGGATAATTTTTTTGCTTCAACTCTTCTAGGAAGGCTTTCCACAAAGTTTGAGTGTTTATGGGAATTTCTGAACAATATTCCAGAAGCACATTTATAAGATTAGACACTGATGTTGGACGAGAAGACCTGGCTCACAGTCTCCTATCCAATTCACCCCAAAGGTGTTCTGTCAGGCTGAGTTCAGGACTCTGTGCAGGCCAGTCAAGTTCTTCCAGACCAAAATCGCTCATCCACGTCTTTATGCACTTTGGTTCATGCACTGGTGTGCAGTTATGTTGGAACAGGAAGGGGCTATCCCCAAACTGTTCCCACAAAGTTGGGAGCATGAAATTGTCCAAAATGTCTTGGTATGCTGAAGCATTATGAGTTCCTTTCACTGGAATGCTTAATGCGTTGTTATAACACCACTGTAGACTGTGGAAATATTTAGAAGGGAGGAAGTTTTACAACTGGATTTGGTGGTATCCTATTACGATACCATGCTGGAATTCACTGGGCTCTTGAGAGCGACCAATTCTTTGCCAAATGTTTGTAGAAGCAGTCTGCATGCCCAGATGCTTGATTTTATACACGTGTCCATGGAACTGACTGAGCACTTAAATTCAATTATTTGGATGGGTAAGTGAATACAGTGTAGTGTATTTTCTTGGTTCCAAATTAGCATCATTTAAATGCCACAGCCTATTTGGGTATTGCTGCTCCCTATCTTTGTTGTGATGCCTGCTTCCAGCTGGATAATACTCCATGTTTTAAAGCTAAAGTCCTCTCAAACTGAATTCTTGAGCATGACAATGATTTCATTGTAATCAAATGGCCTCCACAGTCACCAGATCTCAATCCAACAGGGATGTGTTGACACAGGAGATTGACATCATGTCACATTGGACAAAAATGTCTAAAGAATGATTCCATCGGAGATGAATGTGTGCCACTGGAAAGGCAAAAGGAATCCAATCCAATCCAGTAGAACAAAGGTGTATCTCATTAAGGGGTTAGTAAATGTATAATAATGCATCTGACATTCAGACATTTTGACAATATGTTTAAATATTGTTCAAATGTAGCTTACCTCTCCATCAAATTTAAGATTTAGACAACCTAAAATTTTATAAAGCATTTCTACAGCTGTCAAATAGAGACTCACCTGCACTTGAGGGAATACATTTTACCCACCAGTTTGACCAGTGGAGTTAGTGGGGGCTTTGGCACCAGAGCAGGGATATTGCCAGACCGCGGTGGTTGCTGGGAGTTGCCGTTCTGATTTTCTCTACCTGCAGAGGCCCCGTGCTTTTGTGAATGCACCCCTGAAATCCCACAGAGAAGTTTTAGTATTGCTTTTTAATCTATTACACTGCATCTGTATCCAGCTATCTTCCACAGCCCTTTAGTCCCGTTACTTCACCTCTTGAGGAGCGCACGCTGTGGTTGCTGTAGTCCTTCCTGTTTACTTTGTATTCATAGCGCTGCATGGAAGACTTCAGACTACCGCCAGCCACACACTCAGATTCTGTGGATGGCGATGGGGATGTAGGAGTTTTGTGGGACTGAAAAAGAAAATTACAGTAAATTAGAATGAATGTAATACACTGATGTTTATCTGAATATCTCAGAGCACAGCCAACCTTCTTGATGTAAAGGTCTCCCATGCGATAACGCTTGGTAATTTCCGACACCTTGGCCGGATCTCTCCTGATCAGCTCACTAAGGAGTTCAATTGGTGAAGTCGCTCCATCTGCCTTCCATTCGATGATGCCCAGCTGTCGGAGGTGGGCCCTCGCGTGACTGGCCAAGGCCTTACGGTTCTCAAAGTCGAACCCACAAAGCTCACAGGATGTGTCTGACACAAACGAGATGGCACACATGTAAACTTCTGCTGCCACACTATTTCAATCAAGTTGAGGTGTGAAATATATCTGAGCCATCGCGATACCCTACTTATTTTATCTTTCAGGCACTCTCTTGGAGACTAACTGTTGTGCTTGGGATTATTGTCCTGTTGCATGAGCCAATTTTGGCCAAGCTTTAGCTCATGGGGAGGCTTCACATTTGACTCTAGAATACTCTGGTATGCAGAGGAGTTCACATTTCAGAGGAAAGAGGAGGGCATTGTTCCAGAAGTCTTGTGATTTGTTCGGATGCAACGATGCAAAGCTAAGTTTCCAACTGACAATTGTCAGTCCAATAATCGACGATGGGCGATATAGTCGCGCATGCACAGACTTTTTGATGGGCGGAACAATGTAATCACACATGGACTGAGTTGCATGTTTACAACACAGAAGAAGTCCAAACATGGACGAACTAATTTACAAAAAAAAATTAGGGCTGTCAGAGTTAATGCAGCGCTAACGCAGTCATTACGATTAATGCGGTTACAATTTTTAATGCGCTCAACCCATCTGAAGCGCAGAATGAACAAACTTTTGACAAACTGCCCAAAATGCGTTGACAGAGACATTTCAGGGATTTTGACTCAGTCTGCGCTCCAGATGGGTTCATTTGTAATTGCGTTAGTCGTGATGACGGTGCAAAATTTGGGATTTCTTTGGCTTTAAACCAGACGAAAGAGGTAAACCTATGGATGTAACCAAAGGGGTGTGCCACCTGTGCAGACATATAATGCGAGCAAAGTACACTACTAACTTGCTAGAGCATGTACGTGTCTACCATCTGGCTGAGTATGCTGGGCTATCACCAGCTTCTGCAGCTCCATCAACAAGCATTTGGGCGCACTCTGAGAAGGGTGCATTTGTTCGCAGATGAAAGAGGGTGCTGTTAAAACAGCGTTATTATTTATCTATTTATTTTTTGTTGACTGCCTCAATTAGCTCCATCATTATTAACAAACTTACTCATGGGGAAATAAAGAAATAAATCGCCCTTGTAAAAACTATCAATAGTCGATATATTTGTCCAATCGCCCAACCCCATTATGTTCTTTTAAGAAAGAAGAGCCTTTCTCCTGATGAACCTTCCAAACAAGCCATACTTGTTTTTGCTTTCTAACTTTACTGTTATCAACTTTATCTTTTATCGTTAACTTAGGTCTGTACAGTCTGATCTCAATGCTCCAGATCAGTAAACACCCAAAACGTTTCCTTTTATGTAGGTGGTTAAGTTCTGTACTTAGTTAAAATACGCTTTTCTACTTTTTTCTGGAAGTTAAGAGCACTGTTCTTTCTGTCAATTTAAGAGTCTATAGTCCCCAAGTAAGGGTCCAGTCAGGACATTATTCTAACCACACTTCATATTTGAAAGCAGTAATAGGCCAACACTATACACTATTCAAATGTTGAGTACATAAAAGTGACACAAGGAAATAGTTTCACCAAAAAGTTTCAATAATTAGATCATTTCAATAATTCACTAAAGCGTCTGGGAAAAATGCTATGATAACAAATGACAAAATATTGGTAAGTAAAGTAACAAACTTTACTTACCAAGGTGTATGACTCCACCCTTGCTAGATGGTGATTTCTCTTTCATGGAATAATCAAGAGGCGAGTTCGAAGCTGTCTCCCCAGATGTGAGGCTGTCTAGGGACCTTCTGGAGCTTTGAGAACCCCATGAGACTTTGCCCAATGCTGCAGACCCACTGGGCCCCAACTCTTTCCTGCCTTCTTCACCATGCATCATGACTTGTTTTAGAAGATCAATTGGTGATGTTTTAATAGACCAAGAGAGACCGAGCTGCCGTAGATGGGCACGGGCGTGGCAAGACAGGGCTTTGCGGGTGTCAAATAGCTGGCCACAGAAATCACAAAGGACTGTTGGTGGGGACTGCACATCTGTACAAGCTGGGGAAAATTATATATTACAACTTTATACATCTGATCTCACTGTACACACACAAACAGATGGAAAAATGCTAAAGCAAAGAGTGTGATTAAGAAAATAACAAATTAAGCCTGTTATAGTATAACATGGTACCAAACATAAAGCACTTGATTAAACGTTTTTTGCTTTACCTGACTCAGAAGGTTTTGCAGAAATGGCACCAGCAGACAAATTCTGCACAGGGGAGCTGCTCTCATTGGTGGATGTCTTCAGCTGAACAGAAACCTCCGTCTCTATAGGCTCAGGCTTGGGTTTTCTATGAAGGGGGTCCACTGCTAGCCGAAAACCTTTCTTAGCTTTTGGTGCCCTGTAAACGGGAGGGTGAGAAGCCTGAGAGACCTTTTCAGGGGTTGTAGACAGGGGTGTAGAGGAAAGAGAGGTCCAAGACTGGCTTGGACCTGAAGACTGAGTTGCAGGAGAGGGTGGGGCTGGAGATGGTGCTGCAGATGAGCTGGCTGTATTGTTTGTTTTGGGGGGGTGTACAGCTTCTAGCATGCCACTGGATACCAGATCCTCAACGGCATTGATTGCGGAGTTTTTCCCCACTAACTCACTCATCCCTATGTGACGCAGGTGAGAGCGTGCATGGCTTGCCAGGCCTTTTCTATTCTCAAATTCCTCCCCGCAGAGAATGCAGATGCACTCCTCAGATACTTTAGGCCGTTTGCTCGAGGATGACTCGGGTGGAGTAGAAAGGCGTTTGGATGAAGTTCTAGGTGGACTATTTGAAGTAAACTCTTCATTTTTCTCTAAATCAATAGGCTTGAGGTCCTCCTCTTCCATGACCTGATAAAGAAGATCAATAGGACTACCCTTGATGTCACTGTCAGAGATTCCAATCTGCCGCAAATGTGCCCGAGCATGACTAGCCAAGCCCTTGCGTGTCTCATACCAGCAGCCACAAAGTTCACAAACGTAGACCTCATCGTGGGGGTCTGAAGCTAAAAGAATGAGGAAATTGGTGAGAGAAATATACAAAGTTAGCAGGAGACTAATGTAAGATCAACATTACAAATTTAAATACCCTTTATTAAGTTGTGCCTTGCACCTGCAGCTACTCTCCTTCAAAATTTTATGTTTCTTATAAAACATTTGCATGGCTTCCCTTACAACCGTCTTGAGGTTGTAAGTCAATCATATTTAATTTTTGTTTACCCAGTTTGTGTGTCCTGGTTTCATTTCAGTACAGAATGAGAATCATTTTCAGTTTGTCATTTTTGAGAAGTGAGTTGGTGATAACCTGGAAGCCTGCTATCACGACTATTAATTTGAATAATTAATGTGAGTCTCACATGGGCAGAAGGACTGGGAGATAGATTACAGGAAACAGAGGTTTGTAAGCGTAAAGTTCCTGTCTTATGTTTGCATATCTGTGGATTCTCCGAAACACATTGAAATAAGAAGAAAGAAAGAGATTCAAAGTACAGGGCACGGTCTTTGCAGATAAATACACTGACACACACATCTTCTATGTATAAGTTTAGATATTTTGTAAAAGAAATCTCTATATTATGTTAAAGAAAACAGCTCTGTTCAGCCATACCTAACGTGATAGGAGCGTCAGTTTCCCGTGGTGCCCACAGTGGCTTTGCTGGGGCTGTATGCTCTGAGGAAGATGAGCTGCCGCCTTCAGCTGGCTTAACAGGAGAAGGAGATGATGGGGGGACAGTTGTTGAAGATTCATTCAGTTTTGCTGGAGATCCCTGATGATCTACCTTTTGTGGGGTTGTCGTGAGTCTAACCCCGGCCTTGTAAGAGGTATTAGCGTCTTCTTCTTCTGAAGGGGTCTTTGATTCCTGCTGCATTGTATTTTTTTGAGGCACTGGCCCAGGTGCAGATGAGTTTGATTTGAAATCTGGAAGGCAGCCATCTCTCTCCTGGATGATCTGGTAGAGGAGCTCTATGGGAGCCCCGCTGCTTTCTGACAACGTCACACCAAGCTGGCGCAGATGGAGTCGGGCATGACTGGAAAGTCCTCGCCGTGTCTCAAAGTACGTTCCACAGACTTCACACATTACTGGCTGTGGGGTTGCTGTGGGGGGAGTTAGAAGTTAATGATGACCAGTGAAATGAAATTAACAAGAATGGGCAGAAACCGCACAAGCAGACTCTAAATGACACTCTAAACCCAATTACCTGGAATAATGCAATTTTTGGTAATTCACCTAAAAGCATCCTTTGTCTTTTTACCTTGTGAATCCATTGATGCTGAAAAATGCTGCTGGTTTATTCTGAGAGATGAAAGTGTCGTCTTCCACTGGATCCTGTTAATACTGAATGAAAGCTGAAATTTTTAAAGGCAGAGGAGCTGTATTAGTGTTGACAACAATTTGCAGGTCATTTTTATAGCTCATTAAATAAACGTGCAATGCAATTTCCCTGAAATCCTACAGTTTATAACAAAAACATCCAAACTAGCTGCTTAAACAACACGATTCGACTGACACCTAGCATGAAGAAAGCCCTGTTCACAAACGTCTTCACAGCCGTGGATGAAAACCGGACTGCATCTCTTAACACAGCTTACAGTTAAATAAACTCATCTACTATAAATGTTACTGTACACACTTTAACAAAACCATCTGTAAGCAGTTGAAAGACATTGTAACTTTAAGCTAACTCGGGCTAACCCTGTTACAGCCTTTGTTTTGCTCTATAATGCTAACTTTAGCTGTTGTGCTAGCCTTAAAATAATCTTATTCAAGCTTAGAGAAGACAAGCTACAAATGCCAAAGCCTTAAATGGAAACAAATCATAAATCCTCTCTTTAAAGTATAGCAAATTTTGCCAAAAAACCCAAAATACTACCTGTGTGCATCTGTTTTCCTTATAGTAACAAGCTCAGCGGAAGTAGTGTTCCACACATTCCTGGCTGTATGTTTTTCCAAAATAAAAGTGGTGGAATAATGTCTTTTGAATTATATGGGTGGTATTTGTCATGTCAAACAAATACAATACAAAACTGACAGACATGTGAACATATTTGAATAAAAATGTGATTTTAATCCTCCCCTTATGATTTGATTGAACATTTTTAAGCTGAATATGCCACATGCATAGTGTACTTGGAAAGAATTTTGAGCTACCCTTTATTTCTTTACATTTTGTTTATAAGCAGCTAAACTTTCAGGTAAAGTGGTCTTAAGAAATAGTTCCCCAGCCTTTCTGGAGGTCTTTCAAAGTTTCATTTACTTTGTTCATTGGCTGCTTTTTCATTCATTGTCAGACTAGTTTTTGTACCTGACCATTTTCAGATATTGACCTATAAATTATCAAAGCACAAAAAGAGACCTAAATCAACCAATGAATCAGCGTTGTGTCTACACACGACAGCTTACCAAAGAACCAACTTTAAGTAGTGTCTTCAGACACTTTGTTGCTAGCAGGGTGTTGCCTGTACCTTTAAGTTCAGTTAGAATGTCACAATGTTTGTCACCATCTAGTGGTGAATCCGATTTCTGCAAAGTGTTCAACCCTTTAACTTTCACCTCTTAGGCAGATTTAGCAAGTTAAAGGGTTAACTTTAATATCACAACTTTTTTTATAGTTTGATTGAATGTATTTATGTATTTATTTAAACTCTCCAGTATAGTGAATTTAAAGAAATAAATCAAACTAGTTTTGACCCAAATGTATCACAAGAAGAGAAGAAACTTGTGTGTCTGTGACGGTAAATTGCAGACTGTTAAGTTGCTAGCATCACATTTAAGGTCTATTTTTAAAATTTGAATTTCTCATCAGCATCAGCACACATCAGACATTTTTTGGTAGGCTAGGTGTTTTGTAACGTGGCTGTTCAGAATACAGTCTAGACAACCAAAACATTTCTAACTGCACAACCACAACTCCATTGTGGCATATAGATATAGTCAAGATAGCCTGTGTTCAAACTGAGTGTTAAGATGGGAAGTACGGTGTAATACTCTTGACATCTGTAAAGAATATGTGTTTTTGTGTTCACATAATTAAATGATGATAATTTTAGGTTGATAATATGAATGCAGTCAATCATTCAGGTAAATTAAAATGAACATGCCTAGAGTTTGGCTTTTGTACTTATGTTTCGTGTCATTTTTGCCTAAATGTTACAAGGTTACTAACTGTTATGTAAAATATATATTTCTTCTTTTTTAAAAAAATAATAAAATGGTAAATCTGAGGCGTATGTCTCACAATTGAATAAACATTCAGTATTTGTACTTTTTTGTAATTGGTGTAAAAGGTGGAGAACTCCATTCTGACCAGTGGGGACATTATGTGACCTGAAAGATGTAGAACAGGGTGACGTGATGGAATCACAGACAGTACTGAGAAAAGCCATCAGTCCTCACAGCAACTGAAAACCCACACAGACACTTTTCTGTCATCTTTTTCATCCATGTTTCAACATTTGTCTTCAAACATGGCATCAACTAGCCTATCAGGTTACGCCAAAAAAATAACATTTTTGAACAGTAAACCTGGAAAACTAAAATATAATACTGAACAAAGCTCAAGTCTAGATGGTTATGAAATAAGGATTAGGTTCTGTGGCAGATAATCATCTCAACAAACACAGAACTTTGTGATTTCCGGGCTATTCTATCAGAAATGGAAACATGATTTAGTATCTTGTAATGTTTCTGTTGAAAACTGAGAGTGCCAAAGTGTGATCAGTTTGCTGCAAGCAATTAACATAATTTTGACATATGAAATTGAAATCATATATATGTATCAGAATGTATGTTTCTATCAATCTATGTATCAGAATCTGAAAACTTTATTAATCCCTGGGGAATTTGTGTATGTGGATTTATGTGTTGACAATATAATTATATGTTGGCTTTGACATGCTCTTTGTAACAGTTTGTTTCTCAGACTCTCAATTAAACCTACTGAGTTCCAGCAATGAGGTGCAAAACTTTCTCGGGGAAGGAAGCTTTGGAAAAGTCGTCAAGTGTGTCCACACTGTATCCAACACAGAGGTTCCTATCAAAAAAATTGAAGACAAGCCCGTGATCTCAAGCCCTGTGATTTTGTAAGGGGGACTAGATCATTCTTCCATGAAGGATTCATTTGTCTTGAATTTGAGCTCCTTGATCTTAGTCTGAAGGTGTATATGCAAGAGAGACTCTCACCCAGTTTCACATCAGGTTTGCCATCTTTACCTATTTCACTGTGTAAATACAAACTTTAAAAAAAAATACTAATTTGCACAGATGTGTTTAGTTAGAACACATTTGTGTGATTCCAGCTGACCACAGCGTTGTTCCTGCTCGAGACCCTGAAAATCATCCATGCTCATATAAACCCTCAAAATATTATGGTTTTGGATTGCAGACAACAGCCACTGCAAGTCATGCTCATTGATTTTGGCCTGGCTCACCATGTCTCCGATGTTGTGCAAAGATCATGTGTGCAGTCCATGTGGTACATGCAACCTGGTTAACCTAACAAATAATGTTAAAAATATGCACAGAAAGCTGAAAACTGCATTTTTAAGTTTTGAATAATGAATGCCCTTATATGCAACTGCTTCACTTTGCAAAGTGAACTTAAAACAGTGGATTTGAGATATTGTTCTTCACTTCAACCTCTTCGATACATTAAAACCTATTTACAGTTCTAGATATGTGTAAGAGAACTCAGTGGTTTCCCGCTTTTTCCTGGGAACAATGAATATGCTGTAGTAGATATCTTCTGCACAGAAGGCGAATAAGCGCTACTTAATCAAATCTTTATGCTTTTTCCAGATGAGGTTCATTGTGGACAGTCTGAGTCAGCCACCAGATTATCAGTTAAGACAAGATAAGATAACCTTTATTAGTCCCTCACGTGGGAAATCTGTTGAACAGTGGACAAAAAAGCCCAAGGTTCATTCACCTTGAAAACAGATGTAACCAGGAGACCTGGAGATTAAAGGTCCTCCTTTCCTGCCTGCCTACCTACCTACCTACAACTAACTTGTCTAACTTAACCACTACTTCTTTATAGACTTTTACAAAGAAACTGGGCACCACCATAGCGACACTAGATTTATTTGTCTCACTTCTTTAGAGGCCTTGAAGAAGGTAGGGGTTCTTTTTGGATCAGGCAGCCATTAATACAATATAGAATAGTTGCTACAAGGACATCTTCCACTGACTTTCATTATAATTCAAATGAATAAGTTTTATTAGAAAAAGGGAAACAAAAATCTAATTCAATTAAAAAAAAATGTGACTACACAGAAAGTATTTTGGTAGCCAAGGAGCTAAAAATGATTTTAAATATTTAACATTTTCTTAATTCCTAAATTACATGTACTTACATGCGCATATACATGCACATCAGTTTAATCTAGAGGTGCCAGAACTAGCTTGCTAAAGGGTACTGGATTACTTTGTAAAGTGAATCTTGTAAACAAGGATTGTTTTGGACTTTTGTTTTTGGTTTTACAAATGGATTATTTTCATCCAAGCCAGAAGTCTGAATTATTGTTAGTTTCTCGGACTTTTTAATCAAAACAGTATTGCCGGTTGGTGGTTAGGCTGAAAAACCATTGTGATCTTTGTTATTTATATTGAATATTTTTTAAAAGTTCATAATTCATAAATCTATATTTAATGTCTCAAGTAAAAATGGCCATGAAATAGAAAAAGCTGTAAAACTTGTGAAAATACAGTTAAAAAACCAAAATGTTTTTCCATCTTCACATTTTCCAAAGCCTTGACACTCCGGCCCTAAGGTGTCGTAGACATACATCGTTTTTGTTTTTATCTTTATTTTAAGAACATTGAATTTACAAGTAATAATTGAGCTCTATATATAAAACTGACATTGTCATTGACCCTGACATTAACACTGGGGCCCCAAGAAGCCAGTCACACTTTTCCCTCACTACGACATCCCTGCATTTTTGTTCATATGACAGTGTTTACACGGTGTACTTAGAAAATATGATCTTATATCAGAGATATACATATTTAGAAACAGCTAATCTTTACTTTTAATCGTTTTTATCTTCACTTTTACTCTGAAGGGATTGATTTTTACTTCCGGGTGGCCTCAGCCGTCTCTGCGTACTTATCGCACGCTCGCTTTTCCACTTTGACTCCTCTATTCTCTTGCAGCCTGCAGACTTCTGCTTCCAACTTCTTTCGCGCTTTACGTCAAGACAGGTGAGTAGGATGTTTATGGGATTAGTCAGAAGTTTACAGCGTGTCTGTAAAATCGACTTTGTATTTCCTCTGAAACAAACCGAAACTAAAGAAAGCAGTTTCGTACGTAAAGCTAACATTAAGCTAGCCTGTCAGGCGGGTGAGCGGCTGGCTCCTTCATGAAGTGTTTGGCCATGTTTTCTTTCTTTGTCCCTGTGCTGCAGCTTGCAGAATGCACTACTCACTTCCTCTCCGCTCTGTTCTACTACAGCTTTTTCTGTTTCATTTCGAAAACGAAATTTAAACATTAAAAGCTTAACTTTTATGACTGAACTTTGACCCATTACGTGCATTTATCTCTTTAAAACCAAGCACAGTTCCTTGACGATTGTTAGCGTTTTTTCGTATAAATTGTGACGAGGGAGAAATAATCCAGATTTATTCATACATCACTGAAAAGCATAGGCCTTTGGATTAATACCGACTGCTATTTGTTTAGTACAGCGTATCTTATTTGCAAGTTTATCGTTTATTTGCACATTAATTTTGCATACAGGCAATAACTATCCAAAGTAACTGACCGCGCAATAATCCTCGGAAATAGTCTTTATAGGCACAGCGAGAACCCTGCCGTTGGTTTGTGCGTATCATGGTTATGTAACCTTGCTAATAGGCCATTGTTCCCTGCAGGCTGAACATGACTTGCATGTGACACTATCTGGGTCTGCTTAAGTTACCAAGTCTTTGAACCTCTGGGCCTCCTAAGAGCTGTAAAACATGGCTCTTGGATTGAACCTCACCGCATTTATTTTTATTTTTCCAGTCTAAATCTCATATTTTTTGTTTATCAGAGCTTCATCTCAGGCACCACCCAGCTGAATTTATCTGTGGTGGTCTGCAAGCATTAGGAGTTTTCTGGTAACTGTTTGTGCTGTTTCTCTTTCAGTCATTTGTCTCAAACACCATGTCTGCTGGAAACGCTAAGATTGGCTTCCCTGCCCCAAACTTCAAAGCCACAGCTGTAGTTGATGGACAGTTCAAGGACATCCAGCTGTCAGACTACAAAGGTTTGTAGCTACATCTGTTCTAATTGGCTCATTCTGGCTTTTATAAGCCTATACACTAACAGCTTATTCGACTAGAATTAATACTTAACATTGTTTTTATTTCCTCCTGTTGTGCTGCAGGGAAATATGTAGTTTTCTTTTTCTACCCCCTGGATTTCACATTTGTGTGCCCCACTGAAATTGTGGCCTTCAGCGACAGGGTAGAGGAGTTCCGCAACATCGGCTGTGAGGTTATTGGCTGCTCCGTGGACTCTCACTTCTCTCACTTGGCATGGTAAGAACTCACGGATAATGAAACATAATGAGCATTTGTGGGAATTTGACTACTTCCTGAGCTCTTTACCAATAATAACATCCACACTGCTCACATGTTAGCAGGTGGATTAAGCAGAACTTCAACAAAAGACTTTTTACCTGTATTACAGTGATTATCTTCGCAGGTGAACTGTATTGCTGACTCTTGTAATTTTAAACTAACTGGGAAGAGGTGACCTTAGTGAATCTTCACATGTGCATTTGAAAATCTACTTAACAAAACAGTTAAGTGAAAGCTGTTCTGTGCACTTGTCTGTCTTGCTGTTTTTATAGCGAGGCCGTCTTAGGCTGAACTTATCAGACGTTTATACAAGGTCCATCAAACTATCCTCGGTTGGCCGTTTCTGTTTAGACAGTTAAGGGTGAAGGATTTTGGCTGCTGTGAAGGAGTGCCCAGCCCAGTTTATCTGCAACGTGTTGATAAGGGCGGCATACAGCAGCTTCTAGAAGGCATAAGAAGACATGCGGCATTACACAACCTGCACAGGTCTTCATTTGGAATGTTGTGTTAAAGTTTAAATGCATTATATTTGATTAGGAAGATCAGTCGGTATGTTTCCTCACTCACCTGATCGGATTCATTACTTTAAAATAAGTGTATATAATATTTTTGGGGTTTGTTTTTTGTTTGTTTTTTTTCCAATGAGAAGAGATTGATGAATGGAGGTTTTACAGCTTATTCAATCTGAAGCAAAATGAGTATATATTATAACCAACAGTTAACTGCTAAAGCTCATAGTTAAAATTCTACACAACATATTTGCTATTAAATATACTGAACGATTAGTTTTGTCAGTCTGTCAGACACTTTATCATTTTATTGAATTTAATACCGTAGATGCCTTTCAAGACATTAAAATCAATGTGTCATAGATTTTTAAAAAGTCAACAATGGACAGGCTTTAATAAAAACGTCTTTTAAAGATGGGGAGAATCGATATTGTGACTGTGGTGCAGGCAAGTTCTAAAAATGAGAAGCAATTTGGGTGAAAGTTCTGAAGCAGGTGGTGAGAGCAATGAAGGAGGAGGAACTGAGTATGGGAACGTATGTAGATCAGAGACAGATGAGGTATGAGGTTATGGAGACAAGCAGAATCTTGAAATAATGTGGCATTGTACAGAAAGCCAATGAAGTTGTTATAGGATGGGAGTAATATGTTGGCGCATGCTCTGGTAATGACACAGCAGCTGCATGAACAAGATGAAGTCTGGAGAAGTTTGTGCCGTATACCAGAGAGGATAAAATTACAATAGGTAATCTGGCACGTAACCAGAGCACGTGCAAGAAAAGCTGTATTACTACCTGTAAGGAATGGGTGTAGCCAACTAATATTACATAAGTGGATATATGCAGACTGACAAATATTGATTTGCGTTTCAAAACTTTAGGTGATATTGAATTTAAACCCAACCTGACTCCTCACCGTCATCTTTGCCTGCTCTATTAGGCCCTGTGCTACTCTGTTTGATTGGCTAGTTAAGGTTAGAAAGATATTTCAGGGTCAAAGCTAACCAGTAGCAGAGGAAAGTGGTATCTTCGCTGAAGATGGTTTAGTTAACCTCAGAGTGTTGAATCTCACAACAGGCAGCAGAGACCAGAAGTGGGACATCTGTAAACTACATAAAACTGCAGTATGAGGAGAGTTTTCACCACATTATTATTTTGCTACTTGGTGTTTGTCAGACTGTCTTTTGAAGCATTGTGGAGAACCTCTGAATGCAGTGTGTCCTCATAAAGTTGAACAACTGATATGTTATCCTCTCAGACACCGCCTGTATCTTATCTCTAACGGCGTGTTAAATGACTCTCCCATTTCAGAGAACTACAAGGTCGAAGGGGTGGCGGGGCAAACGCAAGGTTTATCAACCAGGAGACCTTCCCTGTGGACATTACGTGTTTTGTACTTGTTAATAATATAAAAAAAAAATGTTTGTTTGTTTTTGGGGTTTTTTTCCCTCTCTCTCTTCAGGGTCAACACACCAAGAAAACAGGGAGGTCTGGGTAACATGAAAATCCCCCTGGTATCGGACCTCAGCAAGTCAATCTCCAAAGAGTATGGTGTGCTGAAGGAAGATGAGGGCATCTCATTCAGGTCAGTTAAATGCCCTTTTTAATATAAAATTATTTTAATAAAAACCCACTGGTTATTGTTAAAAAGCAGCTTGGTCTACTGATACTTTAAAGTATTTGTAAAAACTGCAACATCTTGTGAATTTCAGGGGTCTCTTTGTGATTGACGACAAGGGTGTCTTGAGGCAGATCACCATTAACGACTTGCCTGTGGGTCGTTCTGTGGACGAGACTCTGCGCCTGGTTCAAGCCTTCAAGCACACAGACAAATATGGAGAGGGTGAGTAAACTGCCGTACCTTCCCTCAGTTCATCCGTGTTTACTCAGCATACACTGGTGCTCAGGTTTAGTGGTATAACTTATTACAGTTTTTGCCCGTTGCCTGAACACATTTTGCAAAACTTTGCTCATTGTGCCAAAACCCTAAACACAAGTAAACATGACACAACACTGGGAAATATACCATTCACATCTGCACCAAATTGAAACTCTACTCTCAAAACCTAAACTCTGCTATCAAAACCTGACATTCCTTTGTCAAAATGTAACTCTGTTGACAAAATGACACATACTTGCATCATATGCAAACACTTACAGAGCAGGGGGAACACACTAGTCTACTTTATATAAAGCACTGCAGTCTTTGATTTCCATTGTTCATTCAGAAGGCATATTTTCAGGAGACACATTTGCAAACAACCAAAAAAGCAAATAGGCCTACTCAATATTGTACATTGCAGCACTGTACATTGCAGTACCATGAATTCAGATAAAGCAAAAATAAAAAACAAAAACAAAAAACCCATAATACAGTAATAGAAAAAACACTATACTGTAAACAAAAAATCATGACAATTGTGCATACGTGGGCTCATGGATCCCGCCGTCTGTTGGGGTCTGGCCACAGGACCTCATCAACATCGCAAGCAATGTCTCCTCCTGCTAGGCACCGGGGAAAATATCCTCTTCCATGTCAAAACCATCCATGGATTGCTGTCACCTGAATGTCGCCGCAGGCCTGTTCCATTGCCTGCAGAAGAGGCATGCAGGCATGTAGTTGGCGGTCATATACACGCCATCTCCAAGCCGAAAAAAATTCCTCTATAGGGTTTAAAAATGGTGAGTAAGGGGGCAAGCATACCACTTCAAGTTGACTGTGGTTGGAGAACCAGGACCAGAGCAGCCCGATGGAAACTGACATTATCCCATATCACCACAAACCTGGGCTGATCTGGTCTGTTCTGTACAACTATATCATGGAGAGCATCTAGAAATGTGAGTATATGTTGCCTATTGTATGGACCTAGTTTTGCATGATGATGCAGAAGCCCTCGAAGGCTTATGGCGGCACACAATGTGATATTTCCCCTGCGCTGCCCTGGAACGTGCACAATTGCCCTTTGGCCAATTACATTACGACCCCGTCGTCTTGTTTTGCACAGGTCGAATCCAGCTTCATCAATGAAAATGAATTCATGAGGCTGTGCAGCTCCATCCATGGCCAAGATTCTCTGTAAAAAAAAAAAAAAAAAAAAAAAGAGAACATATTACTGTACTACAGTGCTACACATACAGAACCCTCACCCCATCACACGGGTACCTGTGTAGCTCTCAGAATGTATTCATGTGGTACTGATATGGTACATATTCAGCTCGAAGTCCTTTGACCCTGTCACTGTTCCTCTCAAATGGGACTCTGTAGAGCTGCTTCATGGTGATGCTGTGTTTTCCCAAGATGCGTCTGATGGTGGTGATGCTCACATGGTTTATGTTGTTGAACACTTGCCTGTCTGCAAGTATTTGCTTTCGTAGCTGGTGGAGACGGATAGCATTGTCTGCCCTCACTAGGTCCACAACGGCAAGTTCCTGCCGTTGTGTGAGCAGGCGTTGGCGTCCTCCCCCAGAAGGTCTTCGAGTCATTCTAGAGAAATACAACCACATATTGTCATCGGTTTGCTTATTTTTCTTACAGTACTTTACTGTATATACTGTATCATCCACTGTACAACACTGTACTTCAATATAAGTAATCATGGTATGTTTCACAGAAACTACCACTTTGGCTGCAAAAGGAGCATTAGCACCCTGCAATACCCTGTACACTTGATATGGTAACTGTAGAACAGTACTATAAAAACCATCTGAGTAGAGTAGAAGACAGTGAGATGAAGACAGACCTGTTTTCTAGTCGGAATTTTCTTATTACAGATGCCACTGTGAAGCGGCTTAGATGTGGGTGGACTCTCTGCCCAGCTTCCCTCATAGTCAGGCCGTGGTTGATGACATGGTCCACCAAAGTTGCTCTTATATCATCAGAAATATGGGTCCGTGCATGGCCTCTTTGACCTCCTCTTCCTCTTGCTCTCCCTCCATCCATGCTTGCAAAGTTCTTGAAATGGCTAAACTGAGGGCTTTTTGTGGTTGGCTAATTGGTGTTCAGTTTTGCAAGTAAGTGCCTTCAGGTGTATATTTGAGTGGTTGCAATTACCCAATGTGTTTTGTATTTTGGATACATGTGTTTTCCAAATGGCATCCTGAAATTTCATTTTTGAACGAAGTGTCTTATGTATAAAATAGAGTGTACTATGCAGGACCATGTGTGTTGCATAAAGGAGTAAGTGTGTTGCATAATTGCAACCAGAGTGCAAAGCAGCACTTTTGTTTAAGGTATGGGTATGGTGTTTGAGGTATGGTAACAAAAGCTTCAAGTTGTGTTACTTTAGTCTAAGCATGGGTTTATAGTGTTCAAGCAACGAGCAAAAACTGTAATCATGCATTTGTCATAAAAATAACCCAAATACATGTCATTAATTTTACCTGTAACTTCAGATGCTCTAAACTGCACATCACACACTTAAAATGGAAATAGCTGATTGGTAAAATTGACTGCGAAGCTGTGGCTAGATTTGGCGGTTTAGTCCTTCCTGTGTTTCCCAACCAGTCACATATGTACTTTGTCCTTTAGATTATACCAAGTTCAGTGTGTATAAATGTCAGCTTAAAGTAAACTTTGTCCCTCCTGCCACTTCACGCAGTGTGTCCTGCTGGCTGGAAACCCGGGAGCGACACAATCGTCCCCGACGTCGAGAAGAGCAAAGCATTCTTCTCCAAGCAGTAAATGTGAACGTCTCCTACTCTGCTGTTTTCTTCAACATAGCACTTGACCTCAGATGAGAGGGATGCCTATAAAGCAGTATCATCACGTCCAGACTAACCTGTTAAAACACACCTCAGCTTCATGTAGGGGGGAGGAAATGTTTGTTTTTTTTTTCTTTCATGTCCAGTGTACAAACTTTTGGGTAACCTCATCGTCTTGATCACTGAAAGTATAGTTTTGTTGTTCCTGTGCTTTCAAAGAAAGCACTGAAATTTGTTTCCTGGCTGTTGATAATAATTTGCTACCATCTTTATTAAAACATGGAGGAAAGTTATGATCAAGTGTGTGTGGCTTTTTTTTTTTTTTTTAAATCAAAATGTGAATGCCTGTCCACTTGCAACCACTAGGTGGCGGCAGAACTCTTCTAAAGCTACTCTTGGCTCTTTTTCTTTGTGACTGATAACTTAGTTCTTGGAATAAACCTTTTTATTTGTGTTTTTTATTGTGGTGTATCATTCTTGGCTCCTGTACCTGGCAGAAGATCTGAGTGCGTCACAAAGCTGCCAAGAGTTGGTTAATATTGGAGTTGCTGTGTTTGACTCAGCACAACAGCCTGTTATTGCCAAATGGTACTGAAGCACATTGGGAAAGATTACTGGATGTGATTATATGACCGTCCTAACCACAACCTGTATTTCACAGTTCCACAAACATTTTTGATATCTCACTGTTTAATATTTCCGATTTCCTGATAACATTTGTCTTATTTACTAATTCAGAGAACAACGCTCCAGTACACAATCCTGCTTGTTTTACCGAATGTTCTCGGCTTACTGGAACATTTTCTCAGTTTTACGCGAGCCGATTCTTGTAACTCAAACTAGCTCTCAGTAATCAGTCTAACATGTTTATCTGGAACTTTTTTTTTTAACCATTTTTCCTCACCTAGTGTTCTCACGGCTTGTTTTGGGAAAATGAAAGCAGAATGGGGAAACTCCCTTAACGCGAATAAACCACTCATTGACAAACCTTTTCAATTACACACACACTGTGGTGTAAAGGGGAGCGCGCAGCCCTTCTGACGGGCAATGTGGGAGGGAGTTCCCGGAAACCTATCGTGATGTGACGTTTGACAGCAACATGCACCATATATGGACTGACGCTTGTGCGTCAGTAAGGAAAAATCCTACGCTGGGACGTCTCCAACGTCAACCAACTTCTGGTGTTGTAAACTTCACTGCTGATCAGAGACAGCGGTGTGGTTTAATGCTCACGAGAAATACAATAATTTTTGAAGTGGCACTTAAAAAATACACGACCTCAAAAACAAAGCAACACATTTCTTAATTTCATAATGTCATTTACTTAAATATTTACTGTACAGGTCAAAAAACAAAAAAACAACAAGAATGGTCCATGAGGTTAACTCTAACACAAATAACTTACATAAAAAGCATCACAAATAGCAATTAAAGAAAATGTAAACAGGAAACGCCAAGACGACACTTTCAAAAACTTATTCAAAAATGCCCTAAGTGTTTTAGTCTTGTATTATTTCTGTGTATGGGTGATGTTTCTTTAGACGGCAGAAATCACAATAATCCAGTTTTCATACTAAAAACGTATAAAGACCAGGTTGGGTTGTCAGTCCAGGTACTGTCCAGTGTTTTAATAAGTGCATTATTTCTTCAATAAGACTTTACTTTGGGTGCTAGCATGAGCTGGCAGCCACTGCTCACATGCGTCATGACTTTCTGTTTGAGTTGGGCCACCTGTTCCCGCAGTAGAGAAGCCGTGCTTGACAGCCCAGCGTTGTCATTTTTCAACACTTTAACCTTGTCTTCGAGACGGGCGATGCGCTCCAATTTGCGCCTCCGACACTTTGAGGCTGCGAGCCGGTTCCTCAGCCGCTTGCGCTCCGCTTTTACCCGCTCCTGATTCTCCATGTCGACAGGGGACATGGGCGGAGAGCTGTTGTCGCTGCTCTGCATGTCGGGGACTGTCTGGGGCTCCTCTTTCATCCCTCCGAACCGCTGAGGGTGGATGCCGGCCCCGGACAGTGAGTGCTGGAAGTGGTGTGATCCGTGCGCAACGGCTTGAGGATGCTGGTGGTACTGGTGATGAGGCAGGTAGCTGATGGTGGTGGAGGGATAGCTGGCAGCAGAGGTCAGGCTGGGGTTCGTGGTGCAGCTGCTCAGGGTTGTATACTCAAGCGGCTCCGGTTGCATGGATGAGCCGAACACCGAGACTGGAGCCGAGCAGCCAATCCCGCCTGTGCCGATGGACACGTTTGGAGGAGCCATCTGGTTCATCTTGTGTAGGTCGTCCAACGCTTTAACAAAACCTTCGGCAAAGCCCTCCTGCTCCTCCGTGATCCCGCGGTTGTACAGGTACTGAGCAGGTGTCGGCGTAGTGATGACCCCGTTGCTGCTCTGGACGATCAGTCGCTCTAATTCAGGAGAGGCGAGCTTCAGAGAGCCCACTTCTGCCGTCCCCGCTGGATAGAAATCACTGTCGGCGCGCAGGTGCTGTGACTTGAAGTTTGAGTTCCGATATGTATCGGAGAAGTTCAAGTTCATATTCTGCTTAAGCAGCTTGTAGTCCTGCAGGGCTGCGCCTGGATGGCCATAAGCAGAGAGAAACGAGTCGTCATAAAAAGGCTGTTCCATTATTGTGGACATATTTCAAATCAGACAGTCAAATACAAGAGTGCGCTGCAAAAGATGTTGCTCGGACACCGAGGCTTCAGTGTCCCAAAATGAGTCAATCTCCAGCACAAAAGTCCCGCTGTATTATTATACTGAAGACCAAAGCTATCAAAACAGAGCAAAACTTCCAAATAGTGGAACTGTACTGTACCAAGTCGTCGATTTGTACCTTTAGTTGGAATCAAAGCGGAGTCCAGTGACTAACTCAGATGTTTTCATTCCACTCGTGAGAAGGAGAGTCTGTTCTTCTACAAGTGTGCGCTCCACTTGTGTTTCCTTGTTAATGACAGGCGGCTGACGCGCTCTGCTGTATTTATATAAGCCCTCCAGAAGACGCTCTGATTGGCTGTTTCTGTATTGTCTCCGTCTGATCTTGACTTGACGCAGCTTCCAGGAAAAACGGACTGTAAACACGACAAGACGTATTCGGCGCGGGGGAAACTGAGTCCAGGTAAGCATAAACACATAAAATAGGCTCCCTCAAGCATTCACACTCATAGTCATTTTTAACAAGTCCCTTGAAATGTTACCAACAGCCCAAAAGCGACTCAAAGCCAACCACAAACGGCAACGAGCGCTTTCCAGCTCTGTTCGGACACCTAAACCGCTGCCACTTTGCCTTTCATCCTTAACAGTAATCCCACCAGTGAAGATATATAATCTGGTGCTGAGTCATGTGCTACAAATTGATATCAGCCGGTCCATATTTGGCTATCCTGGCGCACCGGTTCCTCAATGACAGGAGCAGGAAGCCAATCCCATCCTGGCGCACTTCCAGCTCCATCTCTGGGGGATGTGGGAGGAGAAGGGGAGGAGGTTCGTCGCTGCCCCGCTTTACCCCGCAGGCAGGGAGAGGATGGGTAACTCTTGGGCGAGATGTCTTCAAAAACGCACGAAGCCTAACGGGTGTCTGGCAAGGGAGGACATGTTCGGTGAATCAGAGCAAACTATTAGTGCATTAAAAAAAGCAAAAAAATGTAATAAACAACCTTTAAGGCTTATACTCATAAGATTGAGGGAGATAATAGTCAGCCAACTTGAATTCAGTGCTCGGTACTTTGAATTTACCATGTTTACTTGCTCATGTGTTATTTATGTTTAATTAACAGTGTAAGTGTAGCCTTCTGAACCTACTGTGTTCCTATGGCAGCATGAAAACATGACACAACCTCTCAGGTATTTCAGGCTAAAGACACGTCACGTGCCCCCAACACCTGTTTGATAGAAAGACGTCTTTGTCTCCCCCGTATGGTAATGACTTCTGAATCACGACCCAGAAGGCCATGCGCACACGCACATCCATATTTTTTCTTCAGTTTTTTCTGTCTTCTGCTTACACTTGTCCTTAGGTCACATTCTGTTTTGATCATGAGTGTACATGTGTTTCCGTTATGGCGGAACCAGAAGAAGTCTAGCTGCATTCTTTAATCGTTTAAAACGTTTTTTTTTCGGTATCTTGTATAATATTAGAGACTTCTGCCAGGCTGCGCCATGTGAGTAAGGAAAATGTGGGTGATAGCTGGGTAATTGCAGGTCTTTTGGATGGCAATTTGAGCAATTTTGTCTGCATTTGTGGTTTCAAAGAATTACTTCAGCATTTTAGTGCTGTAATTTGATCACAAAAGGCAGATTAAATAAGAAAACTCAATGTAGAAAGCACAGAAAACACAAGGTGAGATATTTTGACTTTTATTTCCAAGAATGGAATTATTGGAAATGAAATTCACAGAACTCCATAAATCTGAACAACTCTACTTCTGAATCCTACATTTTCTACATCTTTCTTTGCCTCTGCAATTCAAGCCACACACACCATGTTTGAAAATACCTGATTATTATTTTAAGTCTCTTGTGAGATAACCTGATGTTATCACAGTTATTTGTCAGGGTTATTTGTCAGACTTTTGTGAGCTCCTCAAAATACACAAATACAGCAATGCATGAAGATACTGGTGAAAAAAACTGATCTTCATGTGGAAAATTGGTTTAGTGAACCTTAAACCCTCCAAGAAGAAAAATGAACATACTCAAATTCAGTCTGAAATATCTCCACAGCAATAAAATGAACAACCTTGATCTCCATGGCTGAGAGACTTTTGGGGGAATTTGGATACAATGAATACAATAAACCTCCCAGTCCCCATTACGAGGCCAGTGGAAGAGTGGTAAAACTCCAGAGTGCACTTGCATTTTTATTTCCACTTGATCGAAGCCAAATTACAGACTACAGAGACACTGATATTACTGAGGCTATTTTAAGACCTAAAACTGCTGCAGAAATTAAGGAAAATAAACAATATATCCATTTTAATGTTTCATCTCAAGATCCAAGTTTGTAGCCATCCAAAAATGCTACCGATTCTGTTTTTTAAATGGACCCAAAACACACACCTCCTGATTGAAGGATGCCTAGTACTGATTAGCGGCCACACAAATTTCATGAGATTGCATTCACTGAATGCGGCGTCCACATCAGCGACAGGCTCGGTTGAAAATTGCAGTAGTTACTTGAAAACAGCTCTAAGTTACCTTGATTCAGCTGTGCCTCTTACCACATTCTAGGTGTTGCTGTTACTTTTACTGTTTTATTATCCTCAATACTTTACTTTTTTTTTTAAATGATGTGAGTCTAAGTTGAAGTTTGGTCAGCTATCATGCAGCGGTCAGCCTGTCAGTGTGGACAACACCAGGGGAAACAGAGAAACAGAAGTAGTTCAGGGAAACAGGGCAAGGTATCAGTCAGTGGTCAGTTCCACTTTCAGAGTGATCTCATCCACTTACTAAAAGTCACGATAGTCACTGCTTTGAGATAGCACAAAATTGTGACCTCTTCTCACTCATGGCTTGATACTGACAGCTGTTTGACTCAGATAAGATGGTAAATAGTGCAATTATTTCTGGTAATATTTTTGTATATGATATAATCTAATGTATATTATTGTGTTGAGTTTTTTTGTCTTTTCTTTTTTTGGCAGATTAGGAGACTGAGAATCTCATACCTGTTCTAATCAAGGAAATGAAAATGCTTTCTCTGGCTGGGATATTTACAGCATATAAAGCTTCTTATTTGGCATCCCTAATTGCATCGTTGTTCTGTTCCGAAACATTTCTTGCTCCCGTGCACATGATTATGTATGGCAATAGACAGAAATTCACAGAATTACTGAGCAAACACCTCATACATGCAATTCTGTCACTTTCTTTGAACACTGGTATGATTCAGGTTGACAGATAGGACGGCAAAGAACAAAAGCAGCAGCCAGAAAAATTAAGAACAGTAAAGGATGAAAGCATCCAAGAAGCATATAGGTGATATAAACCACATCAGCGTCGACAGAAGCTGTGGCTAAACTGTATAAAGATAGTTTCTGGTTTTTCTGATTGTTTGGTTTGTCAGTGGCTATTAGCACATCACTGACTGAACCCAGCAGAGACACTGAAGTGAGGTAGGAGTCCTTAACAGCACATAAGAGAAAGTAATTAAATTTGTCACAGCTGTAAAGTGTGTCATTTAGAAGAAAGTCTATAATGTCAGTGAGACACCTGTATTAGTTTAATTCTGAGTCAGACTTCCAAAACATTTTTTTTACTGAGAATTGAGCGATCTGGATATTGCCTGCACTGCTGACATTTAACCACAGTATGAGATGAAGTGCAATAATTGAAGCATTAGAGCCAATATGAGTTTACAGGAAATTAGAGAGTCTGATTTGCAAAATTCAGGTTGTTTGGAAGAATTAACAGGAAAAGTGATGGCTTGAATTCCTTTCTTTTGTGTAAATGTTCTCTCGCCAGAAGGAAAATGCTGTTTGATTGCGTCTTTTCTAACCATTTTCTTTTATGCGTCTGTTTGACTTTAAACAAAACTTTAAAAAGGACAAAAGTGAAAAAATGCCTGTAAGCTGCTGATGTTCATTTGGCCTTGATCTCAACTTTAACTCCCTCCTGTCCTTCTCTCCTACACAGCTTATTCAGGCACTAAAACACTTCCTTGCTTAAGCAAATGAACTAGAACTAACATCTCTCCTGTGTTTTTGGCAAGGTCCTCCATGCTGGAAGCTCAATGACCTGGAAGGGGCCTGTAGGTATGGTGAGTAAGGTGGGGGTGTTCATCAGGGCAAAAAAGCTGGCTGTCCCCTTAAGGAGTGGACAGCTCACTGCCCCGCGCAGCATAATAAGTCAAAGGACTGTTAGTCAGTCCTTAAAGACTGTGAGGGTCATTTTAAATCAACGCATTTTAAATCAATTTCTCTGCCACCCCCCTACCCTTCCCTCCGCACTAAACCCCTCCATACACCAACAGCCCCTTACTTTCCTTCTTCCTCCCCTTCATTATTATTTGGCTGCCTGTGGGAAATTGAGCCGCCCTGTGCATGTAATCGCTTTAATGAATGCATGTTTAATCAGCATATTTTTCATCTTTAGCTCCCAGATAGTGCCAAGTAGCCTTGTAGCAACGAGAGACCTTTAGCACAAGGCATGATGACTGCTGGGGCCAAATGAGCGTGGCAGGAAAAGACAGTCAGACCCAGCTGTCCCCGCAGGCTGACGTAACACATATGGAGCTGTCTTTCCCACTTCCTTTCCATCTACACGGATGCTTTAACTCCATGTCACTCTGCCAGTCTCAAAGAAAAAAGGCAAACAGCAGGAAGTGGGGCAATTAGATCTAATCTGATTTTACATGCTCATTTGGTTATTAATTGAGCTGGCTCCTTGTTGCTTTTTTGTTTCAAAAAGATGAAAATATCATAATTATCATCAGTAGGAAGAGAACTGTGAGTGCAGTGACGTTAACCACGAGCTTCAGAATCGTTTGATGCGTCACTTTTCAATCAAAGCAGTTGGAGACTGCAATATCAATGTCAATCCATTATTAATGATTGCTTACTGATCTGTTACCTAATACCAGAACTCGAGTATATTGCCTTGCTGGCAGCTTCTTGAGGCGCTACGCGGAGTGTGTCCTAAATGCTACATAACAACATGAACAATGACAGTGTTACGTGTTAACTCGTTAATGTTCACAATCTAACTTTTAGTGGGAACATGCTAATGTTTTCTAATTAGCTCTAACATAAAGTTCAGGAGTTTTGTCACAAATAGAGAAATAAACCAAAAGTCATTTTCGGACTGCAGCTTTGAAGTTTTCTAGAGATTTCCTGATTGAGGTGTAGTGAGAGGACGAATGTCTGGCACAATCAGTGGATCAGTTATGAAAATGTTTTAACGCTCTAGTTTCATAATATAAAGTCCATTTCTTGTTTTGTGCCACAAGTGTGAAAGGAAACACAAACAGCTCTTTTTCTTCTTTTTTTTAACATGAAAATTCCTTCAACAATTTAAAAGAAATTTTATTCAAAACCACAAATATCAGCTTTATACTGGAATTTGGGAGAAATTAGCCAAAAATCAATAAAACACATCCTATAATGATCACAAATGTCATTCCAGCTCTGTTCTAGGATGCCCTCTGGACCCAGTGGAGGTGGTGAGTGACAGGAGAACGGCGGCTAAGCTGTCATCCCTGTTGGACAACGTCTCCCACCCCATGCAGCAGACTGTGACAGCACTGAGCAGCTCCTTCAGTGGGAGACTGCGGCACCCACGGTGTGGGACGGAGAGATTTCGCAGGTCTTTCCTCCCCACTGCTGTCAGACTCCACAACAAAGACTTTAACTGAACAAACACACACATCCACACATGTGCAATAACACTAAGTGCAATAATCCTTTCTGGCATCGTTGTATTTTTACTCAGTTGTATATAGCATTCGTATTCTATTTTTATCTTATTGTATATTTTTATTCTATTTTATTCTACTGTATATAGTATATTATTTTATTCTATTCTGTACAGCTGTGTACTGTATTTATTCTTATTGTATTCTAATTTTTGCGTCATAACTTTTGCACTGTCCACTTCCTGCTGTGACAAAACAAATTTCCCACGTGTGGGACTAATAAAGGTTATCTTATCTTATCTTATCTTATCTTATCTTATCTTATTCATTTTCAGTCCTTCAGCAGCTTTGCAAACATGGTTCTGTTTGCAAAGCTGCAAATTTCCCCTGTCATTGACTCAAACATTAAAGGAAAATTGTGACTTTTTGATTAATTACAAAACCCTGACTTTATAACCCCTGTTCCTGTTCCTGCAGTAAACGTGGCAACAATTAAAACAAAACACACAGACTGTCTCAAAATGGTCCGTGACTTGTATTAATGATTTTTTAAAAATAGTGCTAAAATGAAAAAGGTGAGCAAAAAGTCAAACACTCCATTTTCCGCAAACTCATCCAAACAAGACACGTCAAACCTTTGTTGTGAAACTATGAGGGAGGGCTGACATACTGTAAATGACTAAAAGACTCAGACTGTTGTGACATAAAGAGTGGCTTAACCTTTAGTACATACGCCCATGTCATTGTGAATACAAGGCAATACAATCGTCAGATAAAATTTGAACTGAGATTATAGTGGGATTCAGGCTTTCTTTAAACTGCTGGATCAGGGAGAAGAGATGCTGTGTATTGCGGATGTTTGATTCCTGTCTGACACCAACCGAGAGTTCCTCTTTGTGTGAAATTTGGAGAAGTGAATGTGAGCTGGCAGGGGGCCAGGGTGTGGAGGATTTGGGTACACCACATTTTCATTTCCCCAGTAAGTTGCAGTAATGGGTCAGCTGTGGTACCAGTGTGGCAGCAGCAAGCTTTGAAGGAAGGGTTCAGGTCAGGAATCAAGCAAAAGGACGCGCAAGCCCAAAATACATTTGAGAACAAATATTAATGATTCAATGAGAAACTCCAGGTGCTTTATGGACTTTATTGACCTTTAAAAGTCACAAATGACTTTCAAAAGTCATAAACAAAGTCATAACGCAGTAGTCCTTATTGCAGTGCTGTAACTGCTTGCCATGTCTTAGTTGCCGTGGATATATGATTTGATGTCTTACTGCAACTCAGTGTAGTTGCATGGCGGTTTTCCCTCCTGTTTTCAGTCTTTATGCTAAGGCAGGCTTACTATTGATTGTTTTTTATCCAACAGGATCTGAGTGATGTAAACTTCTTTGCTGAGAGAGTGTTTTATTTTAATTGCAAGGGAACCCACCTAAAACTCAAAAAAGGAAGTGACTCTGTGCATAAATAGTCCATCACTACAAGCATCTGAACAGCCTGTCTGACAATTCATGCAATAGCTCTATTATAATATAATATAATAATAATTATATAATAATTTGGGAGAGGAATAATTTTTCTCTCTGCAGACACAAACCTCCAAGATGACCAGAAGACTAAGGAAAGCTACATATCTGTGTTTTCCATTTAAAAGCTCTGTTGCATATCTGGGAATACAGTCACAGCTTCTGGCAGAAAATCAACCATTTCCAAAAATGTTTCAATGCAGACGGTATGTCTTTCTATCAATAAGCTCTCACATAGCTTTCCTTTGTAGTGAGTAACTTACTTCATGTACTCGTGACACAGTATGCTGTTGCATGTCTATCTTGGATTTTAGATTACTGTAATTAACATTATTATTGAGAGCAGGAGCAGGGCTGTGATTTATTTTCATCATGTTAAGGCTTCATCTGTGGGCATGAATTTATCTGTGCCTTTTGGATTTGTGCGCATGCGATTTCACAGGAGCAAATCGCTCCTGTGAAATTAAGAAAGAGCTAAAATATATGTTGACCTGTGAGAAAGAGAACTCATTCACATGATGGTTGATCATAACATTAATCACAGTAGCGGGTAAATGACTTGGTTATTTACTCTCGGGATGTCAAATGAGAAGCTGTGGTATTGGTTTGAGGTGAGAGCCTCACTTCAGCCTACACAATTTCCCAGCAGGTAATTTAAATGAGAAATGGTAGCTATGTTTATCTTTCAGGGCAGAGTTAGTGTTGCTAATGTTAGATTATGTTACTGATATAGAAAAAAGTTTGAAACCCAAACAGCATACCCAGGAAACAGATTTCCAGGATATCTTGGAAATCTGTTCGTGTGTTGTATTTACATAAATTCAATTTTAAAAGTTTTTGATTTGTGTGTAATTTTCTTTGTTCCCTGATTTCTAAAACGTGAGGGAACAATTTAATAAAAACAAAAATGAAATATTCTGAGTAGTGGTGAGAGTTCGGGTTAGAGTAAAGGCTTGAGGTCATCACCGATGATGACTTAGACCTCAGAAGTTTAACTGCCATGCAACCGAGAGCACCTTCATTATGAGAAATGTTTACCAAAGAGACACACAAAGGGGGAGGACAGTCTATCTAATTGCGTGTTTACTAGAGATCAATGTTGCGAGTCTTGGTGAAACTGTGTAGGCGCCAAAAGCGCATTTTTGATGCACTCACTGTCACTGATGATCATTGAACTCAGCACTTCTGAACTCCATTGCTTCCTGGAAAAGAAAGAGACGTGCATAGAAACAGATGCCATGGTATAATAATATAGCTGTTGCCATTATCATCAAAGTCTGAATGTTGTGCACCAGCAAACGGGAGCTATATATACAGAGAGAGGGAATCTAGACGACTTGCTAATTTACGTTCAGTGGGTTCAGTGGTTCAACGGTGGTTCCCCACCCATTGATTCATTCATCAGAACAGCAAGTTCATCATGCTGTACTCAATGCAGCCATGTACATTTTGATAACAGTGCTGAATCCTGATGGCCACTCTGTTCCAGATGACCGCTTCTTAAAGAGACTCAAAATCAGATTATTGATGTTGTTAAACTTTTAAATAAGCATGTGCAACTTCGAAGTTACTGTTTCGATTTCTAAAGCAATTTCATTACAGCGTACCAACCAACAATATCAAATACTTAACACAAAACTAAGATAATATTATTTTCGTATTCAAATTTCTTACAGTGAGAGGGGTTACAGTCATAATACATGCTAAGTTAATCTCCTAATTAGTCATTCAAGCCCCTCAAACTTTCATCTGAATTCAGGAGTAAGAAGCGTTTCACTCAACCTCATTATTTACTGTCTGTTTCACAGCAATGTAGCGATGACACCAGCAAGTGAAGCCCACTTCTATTTAACTTACCAGAAGTGGTTCACCAGCTTGGGTTTTCACACACAGTCGCATATATGTGCGCGCACTCACACACACACTCACACACGCCGACAGGAACTTTCCTGTCAAAGGATAGTTGTTCTCATACTAAGAAAGCCAAGTGAGAGAGTACAAAGGCGGTCAAAGGGGATTGCTTTTTATATCTACATGCACTGAATGCCTTCACGCAGCGCTATAACTGGCTTCCGCAATAATTTGGGCCAACCTGTAAACGAATCAAACTGTGAAAAGAGGCATTTCAGTCCTTAAATGAGCAGCCTGCTCCATCATTTACTGGATCTGCTGTTTTCAAGTCTTTTTACTGACGTTTGTGTGTGTGTGTGAGTGTGAATCTGTGTGTGTGTGTGTGTGTGTGTGTGTGTGTGTGTGTGTGTGTGTGTGTGTGTGTGTGTGTGAGAGAGAGAGAGATAATTCTGTCAGCCTTTTGTACTGGGATGCCTGTTATCTGACAGCTCTCTGATGTAAAAAGAATTTCCTGATAAATTACTCACCATCATATTGCAGCCTACAGATCTTGTAGTGTAATACATATGTAAAGGTGTATAGGTGGCTGCCTTGATCCGCCACACAGTGTGCAGGGAAAGATATGCTAATTATCATGTGACACATATCAGAAAGCCATTTTAGCACCCAGTATTTAACCAAATCTAAGACATATTTGTACCGCTGTAAAATTCTGCCTAGCCACAAGGAATACTGACCAGCCACAACATTAAAACCACCTGCCTAATCTTCCGTGGATTGCCCCTGTGCCACTTAAACGACCCCGACCCTTTTGGGGCGTGGGTATGAGTCCACTGTGGGCGTTTGCGTATGACGTCTGCAGCTGATCCTTTGGGTTCTGTGGGTTGCAGACCCACGTGAATCGAGTTTGTTCCAGCACATCCCGCAGAAGCTCTTTTGGGTTCAGAGGAGGTGGAAGCTTCCTGGCTTGAACCATTTCTGACCAGGTTTTGCAATATGACAGAGCGGACGGCTCTCCAGGGGAGGCTGCTATTGATAACGTGACTCTAACTCTTTCCCCCTTGAATTCCTTGTTTCTCTTTTCTGAAATGAGAAGTTTCTGTCATATTTCAGGCCTGCTTTCAGAACAAAGTGGCTGGGTGTGCATCAGAAGTTAGTAAGGGTGATCTCTGCCTATACAGCGTACTAGGGGTACCCTTGGAAAAACCCAGAACCTATTCTAATGGTTGTCAAACCACGTCTTTATTGATGTATATACTGTGGTGTCAAAATTCGTCATCAAGGGTACACAGGAGGTCACATGCTGTCTTTATGGGGGAAAAGTTAAAACATTTTCCGAATAACTAAGAGTCTGTTTTTTAAAGTAACTGTTAATATACCATCAGTGGGAAAAGCAAAGGTGATCGTGTTGTCTTTTTTCAGTTAATAGCTGCCAACTCATTGCACTGATTCCGAAGCACTACAGTTTTGAAACAAGTCCTGCAAAACAGACATAAGGAAACTTTTGTCATTTATAGAGTCAAGATAAAGAGAGTCAAGAGAAAAAGTAGTTTCACTAACTTGATTGCACTGAAGTGGTCTACAATTGGAAACAAGTGTTAATGTGAATGAAAACTTTTTATCCCTGTGCAGCAGATTTGTTAAACCGAGCAAATGTAGATTGAATCTGCATTTGCATGTAATTTTACATGATGAATTTAAACTTGGTTTTCAAGGCCGTGGGATTGCAAAACTCTTTCAGCTGCGTCACCTCAAAAAAATACATGTGCAACTACATAGGTGTGAAGTGTTTTGGTTTTACTTGTTTTCAGTTTTTGTGGATTCCACTGTGGTTAGCTTTCTGCGGTCTGATTACTTTTTAAACAATCTTCTGCATATTATGAATGAGCAAGTTAGCGCTAATTAGCATGCTCATCCTAGAAATAATTTTTTTTTAAAAACTCCACCATATCTTTCTTTTTTCAAGTAAATCACCCTCACAGACCCACTTTTTCTGTTATGACAAGTAGTTTATGGTGAACCGTGAGTGGGATTCTGTCGTTGACTGCTGTTACTGAGTAAGTTCACCGTGTTGCTGATCTGCTCTTTTCTAACAGCTCAGAATTCCTCAGAAATGTCACTTCTGACCACATACTGTGGTTGTTAGCCAAAGTTCCAGAGACTCACTTTAAAACAGAAGTAAGGCAGAACTTACCGAAAGCCTGCATTAACTTTGATTTCATAAACGTCTTCATCATTAACCACGACTCTGTTTGGTGTTATAATTTCAGTTTGCACAACTATTGCAAAATCGAGCAGTGTTGATAGCATAATTTCCTGATTCCATTGGCCAGTGCACGGGCAAAAATGTTCAGTACAGCAAAGATTTTGTGAAATCAAGCCTCCTCATTCAGATAGCACGACATTTAATCAATCGGTTAGCACAGTTTGCTCCACAAATTAAAAGAAAAAAGGAGTCCAAGTGCATTTGAGCAAGGTACTGAACTTCAGATTGCACCTGATGCATCGATCAGTGTATGAGTGTGAATGTGACAGTTAATGTGGTGTACATGTAAAATACGAGCTGTATGACTGTTTGAATGTGGTTTGAAGAGTTAGAGTGCTTCAAGGAAAGTGCAATGTACATGCCAGTTAATGTACCAATTTGCTTATTCCTTATTCACATTTATTTGTAAATGCTAGCAAAACTCATTTGTCTACTCTCTATCCTCATCTGTTTTTCATTACATAGTTTCACCCCTCATATTTACCCCCTTAGACTCCCATGAGAGCAAAGGGAAACAGAAATAGAGCAAGGGGGAAATGCAGAGTCATTTGTAGTCATAAAAAAACACCCTCCTGCACAAGCACTGAAATACATAAGTGGTGAACACTTTATCAGCATTTCACAAGACGTGAAGGAAATGCGTTTGCCTTGAGAACTCTTGAGTTTATCAAAACATTTGGATTCATTTCAGAAAGGTGCAAATTATAGAGCAAACACCCAGCCGTTAGCGATGAGGCGCAAGGCTTAAAAATGCGTCCTCATAGCGTTCAGCTGGGTATCAGGTAGCAGTAGAGACGGGCGTGACTGGGAGAGGGCTAGGGACACTTTCATCAATACTCACTAGAATGAAACTACTAATATAGAGAGACTGAGAGAGAAAGCTTTTAGTCAGATAACCACAGCCAGCTCAATTCTGTCTGGCAGTGAAACGGTTAAACTGCACTTTTGCTTTTTCTGCCTCCCAGCTGTCTGGTATTACTGGTGGAGCCTGATGCCCAGAAATGAGGTGGAGGGTGTTATCAATCAGATGGGTATGATAGTAACCATTAGGCAATGCGTGAAAAAACAGTCTTTGAGATTTTTCTCGGGAAAACTGTTTCCCTTTGTTTCTTGCTGTCTGTCTTCTCTTCTTATCTATCCATACTTCTACCTGTTTGTCTTCCTCTTTCTTCTTGTGGGCATGCATACATTATGCGTGCTTTGCTGAGCATGGTGTGTGCCCTTTGGGTGTTTTTTTTAATGCAGACATTCTTGGCACAAGCATAGTACTTAAAATTCTGCCCAGGGCAACACTTGACCCTTGTTTACAGCACAGGTGCATCCACAATAATGATGAGATTAAGTCTTCTTGTCATGTTGTTACTTAACTTTATAAAACTAAACAGGATTGCAAGTGTGCACATGCAGACGCTCGACTAACTGATGCCTCGCCTTCTGCCCCAGCATGGCACAGAGATCATTATAGTTCTTTAAGCAAGCCTTTAAGTTTGTACAAATGTTGTTGAACATATGCTTTTTATTTGAAAAAAAAAATCTGTTTTACTGCACTGACTTTGTACCTTGACTGAAAATGAAATCTCAAGTTGACGATTGAATTTGTTACTTGCTAAGTTCTTCCCTAAGTGTGCCTTTTTAAGGGTTTTGATATTGTCTGGTTTGCTGTGCAAGAGTTGCCTAATCTAAGAAGATTTTCTTCTCTATCATAGAGAATAACGTAATCTTATTTTATAAGCTATCTGCATGACAAAAAGCTAAGTCTGCAGCCAAGCGGATGGATTACCATTGTCATGCCCATAGCCCAAACCTGAGACACTGATGCTAAATCTGATTGCCCCAGAATTAAAAGAAAACAAAGTCGTAATCAGTTCATACTACATGAGATGAAATGAAAATAAAGAAGCTGGAATTTACCCCAGTTTTTCCTAAAACACTGTTTTAAAAGAAAAGAGTTAAAATGTAGAAATGTGTAGCTAGCTACCACTGTTCATATACCAGTGTTGTGTTGGATTATAATGTAGGTATACTCCACTACAGGCTGAGCTTTAAAAACACGTTTTAAATGGTGAGTAATAAAAGTAACATGTGGTGAATAAGTTCATTAAAAGCCAGGATTAGTTTGCTTCTGTATGTGGTCAGCTAATTAGCCAGCTATGCTAATTAGCTGCCCACAATGATAAGTGTTAATGACCAAAGCCACAATGAGAACCTGTTAATCTAACTAATTATAATCAGTAATGATCTGGCTGAACACTTCAGATGTGCAGCACCTCTTTGTCGAATGAAGCTCACCATCTTGGGTGTTATTTTACAGACTTTTACTTTCCTAAATGAAGGACGATGCTTCTCACAGACAGTTTGATGAAGTAAAGTACTAAATCATGGTGACCTAGTGTGCATAATTTAGTTTTAAATTGCATTTAAACTCTACTCTAAAAGAACTACACATAAGGAGGGATTTGGGGCTTATTTCAAGAAAACAACTGCAGCCCTGCATGAAAAAAACCTTTGAAAAATCTTTGAAATAAATTGATGTAATGAGCTAAATCTAATTCCTGTCTTTGAAAATACTCAGTTGGTTCTCTCAGCATGCATCTTGTTTTTAATTTACCATCTCTCACACTCATACCATTGTGGCATTTTAAAAGACACAGATCTTCATTCATTAAACATGTGGGAACGAGGACCTCATATAAATATGATTACCACTGATTATAGTACTTCAAAAGTACTGTGAGTGAGACTGTGGTACACAGTGAGAGTAGCTCTCATTCATAAGAGACTGAAACACGGCAAGGCACTAACCTCACATCCTGTGTAAAAGCAGCAGGAAATGCTTAATTTCCTGTAGTGAAGTGTAGGTGGGGGCTATTACATATTTGCTCGCTGTGTATATTTGACACATTAGAGTGTATGATTGTCTGTTAGAATCTACATTTTATCTGGAAATCTGTCACCCACTATCTTTTTTTTCTTTCTTTTTTTTTTGCTAGAAAGATCCTCTTAGAAAGGCAACTTGATAAACACATTCAAACATTAAAACATGGGATAAGGGCAGGGCTCTTCTGGGGGATTATTAGATTGCCATAGATGCATTAGCATCACTTAAGTGTGAAAATCTTTCTTATCACCTCCATCAGTCATTTAATCAAGAGCACCTGATACTGTAGAATCAATCCGGCTTTGTTGTCATTACTTTGTTTTCTTATTGCCTTAAATGATGTCAGTAAATTTCTAAGAAATTAGGTCATCTGACATAAGAGATTTGACGCACCGATAAGATTAGGTGTCTGTGCTGCTAAATAAAAACTCAAACCTGTTGCCTGAGGCCCTTTACATATACATCGCACTTTTCTTACATTTTATCGACTTGTGTTTGACAAACTTTTACACCTGTAATGACTTTAAGATGGAGAAGTAGTCCTTCTGTTAGTGATGTAAACAGTCGAATTCACCAGAATACATGACCTTGTTTTGCAGTTGCGGCCACATCCCTCTTGACTAACAAGGTGCATGGAGCACATGCCCGCACACACACACACACACGCACAAACACGCACACACACACACACACACGCACAAACACGCACACACACACACACACGCACAAACACGCACACACACACACACACACACACACACACACAGAGCTGCTACTTCTGATCCCTGAAAATACTATACTGTTGTCAAGGAAACAGCCAAAGCTTATTCTGTGTGTGTGTGTGATTGTGTTTGTGTTTGCGTGTGTGTGTTTGTGTTTGCGTGTGTGTGTGTGTGTGCACATTAGTAAATCTTGGAATAGCTTCAGTGACGCATACATTTGCTCGCACCATGCCAGCTAACCGCCCTCTTTCACCTCCCCATTCTGTTACAACATACATCCATCTGTCCTCTGATCTTTTCCTTTTCCATTTCTTTTCTTTCTCCTCTTCATGCTTCAGTCTTTCTCTCTTTTCTCCCTCTCGCTCTGGTGGTCTCTTACTTCTCATCTGTCTTTCCTCCTTTCCTTTCATCGTATCCAACGCTCTCTTTATCTCCTTGATCGATTACTGTTCTTTTCAGTCATAACATCTTATTGGCTCAGCAGAAACACTACTGATCAATCCAAGTCTAATGTCTATTGAAAAAAGTTTACAAAAACCAGAATATTTCACCGGGAAAAGAGAAGAATGCACCACAGGCTGCCAAAGCTTGTTAGTTCGTGAGATCAGTGTTAGCAACTCTGCTTATGAGCCATGTAAGGTTTATTTTTACAGGCAGTAAAATCCCATGAGGGAGTGATGACTTCATATTGTCTCTGATTAATGGTTCGACATGAGGATGGGGGGAGGATGGAAAGCTCAGCCAGAATCCCTTCTCCTCTGTCCCTTCAAGGCATCTACAGCCTACATTTATACAACAACAACGATGATCTGGTGGCAAACATAAATCTTATTTTCATATCTGACTGTTGAGTGAAAGGCTGCCCAGCTGTCACTTTCCACATGACATGGATTTTATTGTTGCTGATCTGATAATTATCCCCGTAAATAAGAAATCTGAGCAGCTCCAAGATCTTGTATAACACTTTTGGCATTTTTTAAGGCTGTGCCACCTAATATGGATTAATTCTGACATGACAACAATAGCTATTTTTAAAGACTAATCCTTAATCCACCATCAAATCCATCCTTCACTACTGATAAGTAAATTAAATGTTTGTGTTCACACTTTTATAGCTTCTGAACATATATATTAAAGATGTTTATTCGTTCCTGCTTCATTTATAATCACAAACAGAAGTGAGCACATGTGATGACACATCATATAGTCATATGCCATCGGATCTTCCACCTTTCTGTTCGAAGTGAGGTTAGGAAACTCTTTGTTTCAACTTATATGAGTCCAGCTTATTTAACTCCCAGACTAAATATAACGTCACTCGTCATAATCAGCTCGCATCTACGGGAGCTCAGAGGACCACAACCAATAAAGTTTGTAGCAGTTTGGCATTTTGTTTGCGTGTATGTGAGAGTTTGTGCTGCGTGTGTGTGCATATGACTGGCTCTGAGTCACCGCTGCCCCTCTGGGTGCACAGCCAGGGCAATGAACACGGGTTTATGTGCGAGTGTGGGTTAGTGAGAGTGAGGAGAGTGCACATGTTTGTATGCACATGTGTGGATAATAGCATCCATATATTGGTGTGTTTGTGTGTTTATTTGTCCTGTGGAGCTGCCCAGACCTGAGCACTCTCCTCGGATGAGTCAAGACTGAGTGCATCCAGTCCTGAATCTGTTCAAATCTATATTCTTTCAAGAGAGTTTTACTGCCTGGTTTAAGTTTCTCCCACACACAGTTCACATTAAAGTTCATCATTTTAAATTTTTTAGTTTTCTTCAAGTGATTTAATACATTATCTGTCATAATGTCACAGTGGTGTTCATATCAAACACGACCAAAGGTTCAGGAAATGAGATTATTAAACCAAGACGTATGAGACAAAAGCTGAAGATTTTTTCAGTTCTTGTCACTGCATGATGTCATAGGGAGCAGATATTCCTAATACGGTCATCTCAGGCACAAAGCCGGGGCTGTGAGCACAGAAACTCCACCCACTTGGCGTTAAAAGTTTCTGCTCGTGAGGGGCAGCGAATCAGGAGAAAGTGTTCTTAAAGTAAAGGGAAAAGTAGCTAAAACTGCCCCAACACTGAGTAGGATGATGAATCACAAATGATGTGAATAAAATAAGAATAGTGAGGTATAAATAGTAGTCTTACTTTAGCAGTAAGAAATCATATTAATAGTCCAAAATCACCAGTGAACTCTCAGTCCATAAACAAGTCTAGTGTATTAGATTGACACTGGAAAAAAGCCCAATACCTCTATACAAACGTTATACAACAGCTGTCTAACATTTAAAGATTTATGTCTTATTGAAAGAATAAACTTGATGTGAATGCCATTTTTTCATTCCCTTTTGAATTCACAATGATAGCAAGTATGTGAGATAGTAAGTCATTATAGCAAGAACTGAAAATTTGGAGAACAGCATGGACACGATGATGACTTAACGACAGCAAGAAGCCCTCATCCAGCTGGTCTTAATCGTGTGATTGGTCATTAATCAGACCGCCTGTTAAGAGTGAACAGATTCGGCTGAGAGCTGCTCCACCTGAGCTTCAGCGTCTGAGTCAGTCCCACCAGCAGGAGAGCTGGTAGAGAACATATACCATGGTCTCTTCCTTAGTGGAGTCAATTAAGCTGTCAGCATGTGTGTGTGATTGTATCGGGACCAGCAGTCTGTGACTCAGGATGATGCCTGTGAACCAAATGGAAAACCAGAATTTTTTGGGGGTTTTGTCTGTTTTTTGGGGGGTGTCTCTGTCTGAACTGGGGGAATAGATGTAAAAGATGAAAAGAGAGAAAAGAGGAGGGTATATTCTCATGATTGTAGTATGACTTTACTGTAAAACTCTTTTTCCTGGCATCATCAAGGGTGGAAAAAGAAACCGTAGCCTCTTACAAACACTCAGCTGTGATTAAATGTGCGGTTTTCTTGCTGGGAGTTTACATCATGTGTGCTTATGTGTGTAATTTTGTGGTTGTATATGTGTGTTAGATGTTTAAGTCTTCTGAAAGATTAAAAACATATTAAACTGTGATGAATGTGTAGCTTTTTTAGAGTTAAATAGCTCTTCCCAGAATATGCGGTACCTTTATGACCCCCAGATGAACTGAGTAGATGAGATCAACGATAACTTTCAGCTGTAAGGAACCGCAGTCAGCAAATGAGTTGTTTCGGTTCAGACTGGACAAATGGCAGGAGGCGTGACGATGGAAGGAGCGACAAAATCAACAACATCCGTCTGAGACGACCCACGGAGGTTGAAAGCGCCTTGTGGAGATGTTCAAAGACAAAAAAAGGGCCAGTTTCTAACTGCTCCAGTGACTCACTGCTCCTTCTCCCGGCTTTACGGGAACGGGATGTGTTTTTAATTCTTCGCCTTTTTTTTTTTCCTGCTGCATGCTCAGGTGGAGCAGAGGAGCGTCAGACTGTGGTTTAATGTTTGTCTGTCTGTGTGAATGCTGTGGTGTGTCTGCTTGTTCGTCTGTGTGTCTCAAGTCTATAGCTCAGGGCAGATAACCCAAATTGTTTCACAGGTGTCTAGAGAAAGTTGAAATGTTGAAAGTGCTTCTGTGGGAGAATAAGACCTGCTTTGGAATCAAGTAAATAATTGAAGTTAAAGCACAAATCACAAGTACATATAGCTATTCTGATCAGCTTAAATTAAAACCCAAACAAGAAACTAAACTAAAAATAAATCTAAAGAGTAGATTACTGAGTTTTAGTTTCTGTTAGTTGGGTTAAATGTTTTACATGGTAAACACAAGGGGGGTGTTATCAGGACTTGAAGGTAACATTGAGTCAACTTTCCTCTGAAATTGTTGTTTGTAATATAATCTATAACATCTAATCCCATATTAGTTCCCTTGAAAAATATTCCCAGCTAAAACTGAAAGTAACAAAAAAATAACAAATCAATACATTGTTAAACTGTCAAACTGAAACTGAAATGAAACTATAATAAAGGTTATGCTTCCAACAAAAATAACTTTTAAATGTCATACTGGGTACAGCTTAGCTTACCAATGAGAATATGGGGAAGGAACTAGCTTTCCTCTTTCCGTAGTAATTTTAATAGACTTGCCAACATCTGTAAGCTTCACCAATTACACGAACATCTTTTTAGTTTATTTTGTACAAATACTGAAATGTAAAACTGACGTGTTAGGTTACTCTCACTAGCTGTCATGTTTCTATTATGACGTTTAAAAGCCACTATGTGACCAGCTATTGGTTTTGTGGAGCCATAAGTGACATAATTTTAGACAATTATTATTATTTAGACGATTGCTAAGTTACTGGCCAAGGCCTGTTCAGGGACCACCGGTTGGTAGCGAAAAACACAAAATTCCCCACTGGTTGTAATTTCACAGTTGTAAGTACTTGCTGGTTGTTGCTAGGTGAAACTCATCACAAAGCGGTGCGTGGTGAAAACCTTTTTGTGATCGCTCTGGTAGCTAGCAAGTTGCATGGAAGATACTCAGTTGTCTGCAAACACTTGCCAGCTATATGCTAAGTGGTAGTAAAAGTTTAAAAAGTGTGATGCAAACCAGAAGCAGAGAACATTTCACTTCAAGTTAATTCCCTTCAATTTCAATTTTATTTATAGTCACCGGAAGGTTTTTTTTATAGTAAAGACCCTACAATAATACAGAAAAAAACAACAATCCAACAACAAACCCCTTTGAGCAAGCACTTGGCGATAGGAGCTTGCTCCTGCTGGAGGGTTCTTCCTGTTTAAAGGGAGTTCTTCCTTCCCACTGTCGCCGAGTGCTTGCTCATAGGGTATTGTCTATTTGTTGTGATTTTTTCTGTATCATTGTAGTCTTTACCTTACAATATGTTGTTGGGCACGATCTGATATCGTCGTGTTGGTGTTGTTCCCAGATCAACATAGTAAATGTTGTTCCAGGATCAACATTGCAAGTGACCAATCAGAATGTTGTGACGTCATACTTTTGCGACTTCAGGAAAAACCGCCGTAAAACAAAGAACTGTACTTAAGCTGCGAGAAACCGCCTCTGTCCGCTGATCAACGGACCCTGACCCTAACCCTAACCCTTTAATAAACGCTAAGCAGAATTGATATTGTCCTTGCAACTTTGGAATTTCATAAATGCACGAATGGCTTGGCGCGCCAAAGAATAACGTCACAACAATGTGATTGGTCACTTGCAATGTTGATCAACACCAACACGATGATATCAGATCATCCGTGTTGCTGGGATTCAGTGCTATATACATACAGCTAAAATGAATTGAATTGAACTGAACTGAAACCACTAGTGACCAAGGCAACCTCTAGCAAAAAAAAAATAACAAAGAGGTTTTCAGCTACACCAATTACACATTTTTCTCTAGAGACCAACAGGTTGCCAGGGGTTGGGTAACAAGTCTCTAGACCTGTGTAATAGAGGCTTAACTAGAAATCTTGGTTTGCGAGGTGTATCCATAGACTGCATGGGTGCATTGCATACACATAGATACCTGCTAATTACTACTAAGTGACACATATGAAATACTAGAATTTCTCTCACTGAAACTGGAACAGAAATGTATTGGATAAAATGAGTTTAAATACCAACACACAGCAAATCAATTTTGACTAATTTTTGGAGGCATCAACATTGATTCAGTGACTTGAATTAGTTAAGGTAAAGCCTAGCGGACAGCTACCAACCTGTCATGCAAAATAGCCATAAACATGTTTGTTTCTAATGGAAAGTTGAGCATTGTAACTTGGAAGACAGACTCAAGCAGCGACTTCATTAACTGCAGTTTTTACCACGTCATGTTGACTTTATTTTACAGCAAGGAAGTTGCAGCTTGGTTTCTATTGATGCCATTATTTCTTGGCTGGATGCAGTGACTTCCTGAAGTTTTCGCTGGTTTCCTGCCTTATAACCTTATAATGACAGGAAGATAGGTTAAACAATTTCTTCAAGGCAGTACCGGGGGGTGAACACAGGTTTAAAACCACAGCACAAGTTAAAAACAGAAGTGAAAATCATGAGGTTTGTCTCCTTTTTTCCTGTTAACCTTTTCAGTCCCAGAACATTTTTTGTTGTTTTGTTAATTTTCCTCTCAGCGGTTTAAAATAGCCTAAAATACACCAGTATTTTCCATTGCATTTTTCAGAGTAATCTGAACTTTCTAAACTGATGAATATGATGGAATATATTATAATTGTCTTACACTCGCCTCAAAATTATTACAAAAGGCTATTATTTTGGAACAATTTACTAACTGTTGCTACCTATGTGACTTTTCTAGAAAGTGAACTCTTTTTTTTTTGTCAATCTGGAAGTGAAACTCCACAGGTTAAGAAACACTCTCGCGAGTGTCTTTTACAACATGGTGGGATTAACCAGAGCTCTGGGAAAAAACCTACTCAAGCATGGGAAGAACATGCGGGGGCCTCACCTGGATTCAAACACAAGACAGTCTAAACATGCTGCTGTAAACAACTTCTTCAAAGGTCTACAGATATATAGGGGAAGTTGTTCAGTTGAGCTAGGTCAGTGGTTCGCAGGCTTTTGTTTGCCCTACCCTACTTCAGACAGAAAAACTTCACACTCAGCACCCCACATTTTTTATCAGTCATAGAAAATGAAGGAAAAACCCTCCAAAGTCAGCAATGTAACATCAACAAAGTCTTGTACTTCCATTGTTCAGTTTAGTTACACTCAGAGTTTTTACCCTGGTCCTCCACACCTCACCTGCAGTGGCCCCATGACCCACAGTTTAAGAACTTCTTGGTTATTAAGTACATTTGATGGAATTCATGAAAAGACTCATTAGTGTTCATTAAATCAAAAATGCAGGTGAAAATGGAGCAGCTGTTTCTCGGTAGGTACCTCCAATCCAATGCTTTAAGCTGCCGATATGAATACTACATAAATACAGATAAATCTATCATAGTTTGGATTGTTTCATGTTTAGCCTTTAGTACGTTGAATAACATTGCTTCTAAGGGACTCATAATAAAAGTTGCATGTAATAAAAGAATCATTCATATAATAATAATTCATATAAATGAGTTTAAAATGCTTTGTTTTTCCTCCCTTGAACTGCACTTTAGAGCTGTTGTGGTTCTAAGAAGTAGTTGTAATGATAGGAGCTTTTATTTATCTGCGTTTAAACACCACTTTAAGTGTTGGAAATGTAGTCTTGTTCTGTTGCCCCGTGGCTGCTGTCAGTCAAAAGCATCACCTCCAGTCCAGACCAGCTTCCTTGGAAACTCTTGGACTATTTCTGTTTGTCTAGGGTTTTTCCAGCCTGAGGTGGCTATTTTGGTCAGATAAATACACTGTTGTTTTGGGAGCAGGGGCTGAGGAGCATGGCACAGATGAGATCACCTCTCAAGACTCCTGAACAGCAAAACAACAGGCAGCAAGACAAGACAAGAACAGAAGTGGAAAATGAAGGCTTGGGAAATTATTGACATCCCCTCCTGGCTTCAGGTTTGCCTGAGGTGAGGAATCGGGAAAGAACCTGCCCCGCAGTCTCCTCACTGAAGAAGTCATTGAAGAAGTATTTGCAATCACTGAACATATTGCTTTGTGAAACTAAAGAGAGGGAGATGTGTTTGATAGGTGTCGACAATATTTTAAGGTCTTTACCACAAAGCTGATGACTATATTTTGTTATGTGAGTAGTTTGTGTGTGTGTGGCTTTGAGGGCCATGGGAAAATACTGCTCACTACTTTAGAGGAGTTTCTTTCCCCTTGAGAAGGTGGGAGTGTACTGAAGTCTGCTTCGTGTTTGCAGAAATGTTTCGTGCGGCCTCACTGTCTGTCTGTCTGTGAGCATGTCTGTGTTGTGACAATGGCAATGACTTGTGCCCCAGATATCATCTCATCATGGCTACAAATGAGAGTGTGGTGGTGTGTGGGTGTGTGTTGTTATGTACACTCATGTCTGCTTGTATGAAAGAGAGTTTATTGCCAAGTGGTTGTCTGCGGTTCCAGCCAGGTGTGGCAGTAGACGGACGGGTGTTTAGCTTTGCTGCCAGGTACTACACCTATGTGGACAAAAACAGCTGAACACAGTTTAGTGTGTGTGTGTGTGTGTGTGTGTTTTCATTACATTACATTACAAAAGATTCTAGAAAGCCGCCCACTTTCCCTAGTAAAAAGAAAGAAGACATTATTATACCAAGGAAAGTACCAAGTGATAGAGGAGTTCTCCATTTTCTTTCCTTTCTTAATCATGTAATTACTCTCAGATATTTTTTCTGTTGGCCTCTAAACAAAGGGTGTGTTTTCTCCATGTTTGCTCAGTTAATTGGTGGCTCTAAATCATGGACTCCCAAAGTGTGGCTGTGCCCACAACGGTCCACTCCTGGGAAGATTATCGCATTTAATACGCCCACGAGTGCGGCAAAGAAAGAAAGTGCATGTCATACTATGAAAGCGCAGAATGAGACAAGGATTTCTTTATAAAATTGAATTGTACCAATGTGACCGTCTTAATCATTTTGAACTTTGACATATACGTCAAAGAATGTACCAGCCACTGCACTTATGGTTAAACCAGTTCAGAAGTTCATTTATCATCATGAACCACCAATTTATGAGCAGAAAAACCAAAGTACACTCCAAGATTCAGTTGCTGCACCTTCAGCAGCAATAGCTCAAAGTAACTGTTTTCTGTATGACTTTATCAGTCTCCCACATCATTGGGGAGTAATTTAGGCTCACTCTTCTTTATAATGTTGATTCACTTCATTGAGGTTTGCAGTCATTTGTTTATGCAAAAGTCATAATATCTCACCACACTACTTCTATTAAGCTGAGGTCTAAACTTTGCAACACCTTGTTTCTTTTCTTTTCCTGTCATTGTGTTGCAGATTTGCTGCCGCGCCCGGCTTCAGTCTTTCCAACTGTCATGAACTTTAAGATTTAACTTAGAGTCTGAGATGTAGCTCTTGAGGGTTTTTTTTCACCCCAGTCCTGAGGCTGTGGCATTGTGTTAACACACACCTGAATCCTCTAGACCAGCAAACTGCTTTTATAGAGCTTTTCACACTTGTCAATGATCAGTTGATCAAATGGATTTGATTATCAGCACCTGGCTGCTACTTACTCTCTAATTTCCCACTGAAGAAATAAGAGAGTACTTAGTGCATGAAAACTTTCTTTTCACATGACTTTACTTATAAAGTATATGTGCATTTTTTCTGCACAGCTGTAAGTCATATGCTGCCTGGCATGCAGCGATAGAAAACATATATCCCAATGGAGGAAAACGCTCCAGCTGTGAACCTTAAATGAGTGTGGGTATACATTTGTCTGCCTAAATATTATGTTAAATATAATATAGCATAATAACTGAAATAAAAGGTACGCAACATGACCATGTGATATATAACTTAAAGCATCTGTGCTCCCTCTTGATATATGTCTTGTAGTTTCCTGCACAGGAGGTCAGATTAGGCAGAAAAGCGTGCTGGCTTTCATCCTGCAAAATGTGACCAGTTACTGTTATCATACCATAAGTATTGGGACATATTAACTGGCATACTAAATAAAAGAGTGCTATTTTATGTAGCTGTGGTGCTGCAAAGAGTAAGGGTTCTTCTTGCACCGCTGGCTGTGCCTATAAGAGTGTGTGTATCTATATGCAGGCGAGAGAAAGATAAAAATGCTTCAGAGTAATTACATTTTAAGAAAGTCTACAGAATGTCTACTCCCTGTTATCAACACAAGTTAATGTTATTATTTTAGACTTATTATAATTTAATGATTAAAAAAAGAAAAGAAAAAAACAGCACACACGTGTTTTTAAGGTGTGTGCACCCTCGTGCATCTGGGGCTCCTTAAAGATTGTGTGGGCGGGCATAGTTATGCGCTAAAAATGAGGTCATCATTGCTGTTGATATATGTGACACACGCTGTTACTTACACTCTTGTGATTTCACCAACGTCTCCTCTGACAGCATGAATAATGCATGTCCTCACCGAAAGATGACATCTCCCACTTTCCCCTCCCTCTCATGTGCTGTTTCATAAAGTTTACTTCATCATTACTGACCCATGTCAGCCTGAAATGTGGAGTGTTTGTGTGTAAGTTTGCCCCACTTTTATTTCGGGCTTCTGTGCCCATTATCTTGCCATCTTTTATCCAGTTCAACAAGTTTGCTGTCGGAGGTTTATGAAATTGCACAACAGGAAGTGAAGAAGAACGCGTGCATGTGTCTGACTGAGTGCGAGGGTTTTTTTTTAAGGCTATGCCACACCCTAGTTTTAAGAAACAATTGACATATGGTGATCAGCTCACTTGTGACACGTTGAGTAACCGTTTCGTCTTAACACAGATGTCAAAATGACTCACCTCAAAAAATATTTCTGTGTTTCATTTGAGTTGAGACAAGTATTGATACCTGCTGTAAAACTACATTTTTGGTATTTCAGAGACGTATGCAGTGATTTGCTTGCAGTCTTAGCAAATCTAACTGAACACCAGAGATTAATAGTCATGGATGGGCAGCACATCCTGCTCTCGATGTGCTTTTGACAGCCGAGCTCAGGCATTATTGTCCCTCGAGAAGCTCAAAGCCAAGCCACAGGATGACATCTTCAAAAAGCGAGGTCACCATGGTCAGACCAGAATGGGCAAGAGGAAAAAGGGAAGAGTGAAGGCGGGATGAGGAAAGGGGGTGGGAGAGATGGGAGTGGAAGGGTTGGGGTGATGGGTTAGGGAACGGAGGACAGCCGTTACTGTCAGCATCCATCAGGGAGCCAAGGGGTGACATGGGAGCAGGCAAAAGAGGAAGAATAAACGGAGGAGGAGGAGGAGGGGGGTAGAGGTCGGGGCAGGGAGTCGGCCTTCGACTAGTCATCCCTCAGCTCTTGGAGCAGCCTTGTTTGTTCTGCCCTTACCATCTGTTCACAGTGCAGATGTGCAGCCCTCCAGCTGCTGGATTTATCAAGATATTCTTCACAGGGCCATGATAGTTTTGTTTCGCATCCAAATGCATTTAACTAGAAATAATTCAGACACGCTACTGATGTTAACTGGCAACATACCATTTATAGTTGGGAGAGTAGAAAATCAGAATAAGTGAAAAATAAAGCAACCAATTCAGGCGATTTTGTGGGAGACATGCAATAGCTGGGCTGATTGCTTAATGAGTATAAAAACCAGACTGATTTTTAACACTATCTGCGCCAAACATTCCAGCAATCATTGTTTTCAGATTGTTTTGATATCACGTGATCTTTTCCCCCTACAAGTTATATTTGCACCACCATCTTTGCTGCTGAAGATTTCTCCCTTATTTAAGGATTTTTTCAGTCTCCCATGGTATCAACTTTCTCATGCAAGTGTCAGTGAGATAAGCATATTTGTATTAACCGCTCATTAATATCTAGATTAAAGAAGACATTATCTGTTGGTCACTTTATGACTCAAATATTGTGACGGTAAATACTTAACAAGCCCACTAAACAAATCAGATCAGTCTTACTAGTAATATTATCTAGAATCTAGATAATACACTTACTGTACATGTAACACACAACAAATACAGTGGTGCACATTTTAAAAAAAACAACACAACTTAGGCTATTCAGTTCAGAAATTAAAACTAATTAATAGTAATAAAGCCTGATCTGAAGGTTATTTCAAACTCTCAGGGCTCACAGGGAGAACGCCTGATTGGCTTTATGTGCCTGACAAACAGTTAAGGATAGATTTCATTTTCATTTTAAACAGAATAGAAGAAAGAACGACTAGATCCCTTCCATGATTTCTGCAATACTACCTCACAGAACCGCGATCAGCTTAAATGCTAGAAAACTGACAAAAAGTGAGAGCAAGTGGCCGGATTCAGCAAACATGAGTGTCGTCAGAGACGTGTTGTGTGTTTTAAAAATAGACAGAAGAAGCAATGTGTATAGTGAAAACAGAGGACTCAGCATAACCCCTTCAGGTGCATAACGGCTCAGAGGGCTGATTTAGAAAGGTATTCACCAGTGAAAACAAAAGATAAGCTATTTAAACCAGTCCTGATAAAGATATGCTGTCACTACATGATTAATAAACCATTGAATGGACACCAGTTTTTGGTTTTCACTTCTTTAAAAATAGAATAAACTCTTGTCTGTGATTTGGACAGCTGTACTTGATGATGGAGTGTTTAAGGAAAGTTTTTTGTCTTGTTTTTTACTGTTGACAGCAGTCAGCAGACTTTTAGGTGATTTTTTTAAGGTTTAAACTGCCAGTTCCTAAATCTAATCTCTGCGTCCAAAATCTTTAGGTTAAATTCTACCTCAAATTAAGCTCTGTTAGTTATTTTTGGGGAGTTAAAACCAGTACTGTCAGTTTTTTTGAGAAAAAAGCAAAGTACTTTTATAAAATGGAATATTTTTAAGAACTTCCACCAGTAGATTTTAAAGGGAAACCCCTGCATGACTGGTTATTTAATGTCAGGTGCAATATTAATCCATTGACTTTCTTAACTGCTTATCCAATTCAGGGTTGCAGGAGAACTGCAGCCTGTCCTAGCTGCCATAGAGCAAGGGGTGGCGTACACTCTGGACAGGTCAGTGTACAGCAGGGTTAATACAAAGAGACATGCTCGCATTCACACTTGTGATCAATTTAGGATCATCAGCTAGTCTAACATGCATGTCTTTGGGCTGTGGGAGGAAGCAGGAGTTCCCGGAGAGAACCCATGCAGCCATCCAACTCTGGATTCAAAGCAGCAACTGTGTGCCTGTGAGGTGTCCGTGCTCTCCACTGCATCGCCATGCCACCCTGCAGTGTCGCAAGAAAATTATCCTTTCCATTCTACTTTGAATCCCTCCCCTTTTTAAAATCTACTCCACCTCACTCTCAATAATAACATGCTCAGGTTGACTTGGATAATAAGCTGCAGTCCGACTGTGGAGACATTGTCTGCCCAATTTTCAGACCCTAAAGGGGAAAAAACATGTTTTGTTGCTTCTGGCCACTTCTGAAGGGCTGCAGCCCAGACATAAACATCGATGTGGCCGGGCAGAGGAAGCTCTGAGGCCGCCGCTGCTGCTGCGGATGAAGGTTGGCAGCCAGACGGAGACACTCAGGTGCAAACTCACCAAATTTAAAACACGCTCTGGAAACAGAGTCATTTTGTTGGGGAGCTGTCATTTGGCATGCCAACACTTGAAAAGTGAATCTGTAGCGAGCACACTGGGTGTAGGGATTTCAAACCTTTTCATATCAAAGTCTCTTCACCTCCACCCACAGCTCACCCTTTGCCAAAAGGGAAAAAAAACTGATTCGGATTATACCATGGACCCTGTTTAATTAGATTTTTTAAAAATGATCCTTTGGAAGTACATCTGAGAAGGTTGTTGTTGTTGTTAAATATAAATTGGCAGAGAATTATATAAGTGTCATCTGATGCCAGCAGACTGAAGAACAAGCACCATCAAGAGAATAGTCCACATATTTACATATTTTGCTTAGGCATTAAGACATGCTTATACTGAATCTGGAATCCTGATATTCAACCCTGGGCCCCCTGGGGTCTCCTGCACCCTGCTGTGATGAAATATTTGTCAGCGTATGTGGGTGACCAGATAATCAGTGTATGTTTTCAAACAGGAGCTAAGCTGGTTTGCTTAGCTTTGCATAAATATTGGAAACGAGAAGCTTGATTGTGTCTGAAGGTAACAAGATCCACCCACGAGCGAGGCACTTTAATTAATACGTTGCATCAAATATTACCTTTGAAAGATAAGAAGACTGTTGACCAGCTGAAAAAAGCGCAATAAGGAAATAAGCTACATGCTGGGTTTAATACACACTTAAGATTCCTGTAGACACACTTAGCAAAGCTTTAAGTCTTTGTCTTAAATCAAGTCTTTGTTCTGCCATCCATCTTGATAACATCACACTGTCAAGCAGACCATTCAGAAACAGTAGGTTCATTCTGTTCTGACAGACGATACTGATAGAGTGGTTCTGTTTAAACAAAGTTGGTACAGAGCAAAAAGATACGAGAGAGACAACCAGTCTGTAACAGACAGGGCTGATAGACAGACACACACAGGGAGAACGAGACAGACGAGTCCTTAAGCACAGAAGCTACCGCTTCACGAGGCAGGGCGTGTAAGACAGGGAGTGCCCCGAAACACACACACACACATGCACACCAGACAAAAACAAATGTGAAAGTACAGGGTAGAAACGGTACAACAAACACTGACTGCAGTCACATGTGTGTTTACGCAGTTGAAAGAGGACGTTAGACTTTGCTGAGGTAGTAAACGGAGTGTCTGCACAGTTCACTGGAAAATCAAATCAATAAAAATATTGTTGCTGCCATATTAACAACTTGTTTTTAATGTGTGCATGCATTCACGTGTCTGTGTGTGTGTGTTTTACTATCTATTATAATCATGAAGACACTGCAGCTCAGAAAGTTCTTTCAGTGGCAATAACGTGTATTTAATATTCTCTTTGTATTTAAACAGTTTTTTTTATTAGTGTTGTCTTGTGTTGTTTTCATTTAACACAAAAGCGATTTCCTCCCCGAGATTTTGCCAAAATTACAGGAAAGTCTAACAGGACAGGAAACACAAGCAGTCCGGTGGACAGACAGGTTTCCCAAGTACTTGAAAACAAAACAAAACACAGACAATGAGTGTCTGTTGTAAGCTGCCACATTTCAAAACCCGTCTTCCTGATCCAGAGTTGCTCTACTGTACTTACAGTATATTTGCTCACACACACCGTTTTCCTGAGCAATGTAAACGTATTACTGACATTTTGGGCGTGCTCACTTTCAGTTTTAGTTTGAAATAAAGCGGTTTAGGAGCTCCGTCTTCTTGTGGTTGGCCTCACTGATCATCCACCCACTCATATTTAATACACCTGCTGGACTTGTGTGTTGTGTTCCCAGGACTAAAGTGTATCGGTGTATCATTCCTGATCGAGTTATAGTGAAAGCTATAAATATAGATGGAATAAATAAGAATTTCCGTTAACTTGAGTGTTTTTATATTTATAGGTTTTGGTATGGGTAAGCTGATGCGAGGAAACTGACTGTGATGAAGCAGAAATTGAAGTAAGTAGGAGGAAGCTTTCACAACTGATGTTCAAGCAATGCTAACTAACAGGAATCTGCAGCATTTCTTGTGTCTGTTGTGGTCTTGTGATCCACATCTGTCATAACAAAGTAAACATTCACAGGTTTCATATTCCAAGAAGCTTATCTTGTGAAAGTTTCCTTTCTTCCCACATTTTTTGTTTCTTTTGCTTTTTTCTGTTTCAGGAACACGCTTCTTTTTCCACAAAGTCCATAAACTGAAACTACACAGTGTCAAACACATATAAACAGTGTGAGTACTGAAGTGTGCAAACACACACTACTATGTGGTAAATATGGGCTGATTGTTGGATGGCAGAGCAGCTCTGAGTCTTAGGCTTACTGAGATAGTTTCAGTAAGCCTGCTTGCTGACCTCAGTTCTCCTGGTTCCAGAGAAATGCACACTTCTTTGAAATCCTCCCCCACACTCATGTTTTCACACTTAATGACAGAAGCATCAACCACATTTCCCCTGAAGCCAGCACAAAGACTGGAATGGGTTGACCTTTGTAAAAACTGACTCTGGGAGACTGACAAAAGAGGGCTTCAGTACAAAAGTATAGCCACATGTGGCCGGACAGTTTCTGTGTTTCTTGATGTTCCCTGATATGCAGATACTGCTGGCCTTTGATGCTGGTCAAGTGATAATGAGGGGAATTACAGAATTTTTGGGTCACTGAAACTTCAGTTACACAGACAAACAAACATGTTTGTCTGTGTAACCGTAGTAAGTGCCAGCTCTTTGTAGAAACATCAGATTGTTGCGACATGATGCAGCTCATAAAAAGATTCAGTCTCAATCTCTAACATCAATTTATTAGCATTGTTTTCCAGGTCGTAACTTTTGTGCCGATAACACTTTATGACGGGCAGCTTTATACCCTATTTATTTCCACGTGTGTCAAGCTTATTGTGTTGTGTCACTGCACTAATCCCCTCCCGAGGGACTGAGTGAATGTCCCCAGATCAGCAGGATGGGATCCTTGACTTTGGAGAGGAGTGCAGAACACTTCGGAGAACCTCTCCATATTGTTCTGTACGTAAGGTCTTCTGCTCCAAAACAGCCGAGAGCGGCACTGAGCTGTGATGAGGGTAGGTCATGGGCCTTCTGCTGTGTCATTGGGTCAGACATGCAGTTGCATTTTGGTTATATTCTGCTCATATTTGTCTTTGATCCGTCTGAAATAATGAGCAGCAATGCAGAGGCAAGTCTGCACAAAGGCATCTATCTCAGAGGTGAGCTCGTATCTGCTTGTTTCTCTAAATTGATTTTAAGTGTCACAGATTTATTAAACAAGGCCCAGACAGGAAGAAGAGGGGAAATGGATCCTGGCAGCCTGGCAAAGCATTACGAGTACTGCAGTACTGTTCAGAAAGCATACATAAAAATTAAGAAGAATGGCTTTGAGGATAACACTAACTTAAAAACAAGTCCACAAGTGATTGCATGGATTAAACAATATCACTGTTTGTTTCTTGTTTTTGTTATTTACCCATCTCCTTTGCTTCTAAGAAGATCAGACTGAGCCAGCATCAATACGAATCTAAAAATATGAGCGACCAAACAACTCCCACTTCCCACTTTACTGAGGTGACCTTTTGCACTCCTCTTTTCCACCCATAATAAGTCTTTCACTGCCTATAAATCAACCAAGCCACCTAAAATGATTGCTCCTTAGTCTTGTTTTGGCTCTGGGCAACCCATACTCCCAAATCAGTTCCATTTTATTAGATGTTAAAAATGTAGTTTATTAATCCAAAGAGCCGATATAGCTCTGAGGCAACTGTTAGACATGATCGAAATGGTGATTCGTGACGGGAGAAACTGTAGTTAACATCCCTTAGTTTGAAATGTGAAAAATATTGTATCCTCTTGTAGGAGCAAAGCCTGTGTGAGGCTTGCTTAAGTACTTTGACTTTTCTTTTAACTGACTTCTGTGCCTGTGCTGTTTTTTGTTTGCTGCTATCGCCCCCTGCTGGTCACTGTTGGTACAGAATGTACATTTGGCACTTGCAGATAACAGTAGGGCTGGGTATCGTCACTGATTTCTAGAATCGATTCAATTCCGATTCACAAGGCCCCGAATCGATTCGATCCACGATTCGATTTAATTCGATTCGATTTAAATCTGGGAAATTTTGACAGTCAGAAATATTATAATTCAGATCAGTACATTTACATATTTTTGTATCAATAAAAAGGAAGCTGACACACGCAAGACTTTATCACAGGTGTGAGCATCACAGCAGAGGCCTTTGTGTCAAAGTAGCTGAGGATAAAACACAGAAAAACATGAAGGTGATTTTCCTGGCCTGGGATTTTATAAAAATATTCTGCAGTACATCAAAAACGAAAGAAAACCATTAATCAACATATGAACATCACCTCTGAAGTTACAGCGGTTTTATTAGAGACACAGCGTTTGGCATTTTGAATAATTTTAAAAAGTTTAAATTTGTTCAGTATTGAACAGCAGAAATGAGGTTTTCTTTTCGGAAGAATGTAAAAGGGAAAAAACAGCGGCCGACAGCCTGTAAACAACAGTAGACTTGTGCGTAACAAGCAAGCGAATAATGAAGAAAGGGAAACTGTTCTTGAAGTACAGAGAGAGAGCTGTGCATTGCAGTGGAAGCAAAACAGTAAAAGTCTGAGTGAATTCATGACGATGTTTATGTGAAGCGTTTGGATCTTCTTTTGCTGCTGGTTCGGTCAATATTGTTTGGAGAGAGATCAAACTAACAGCTTTAGAATCGGCGCATAAAGGGCGTGCACACAAAGCGCAGACCCGCCGACAGATCAGAGTCAGCGAGCTGTCGGCTTTCAGCCCCGACTGTGAGAAAAGCGACATCTAACTGATTCTGATCCGCGGGTCCCGCTGTGTGTTTAAGTCTTTGTGCAGAATCCGTGTTCCTGCTCTCATTTACTGTCTTAACTGTTTGGTGGTTCTTGAAATTTTGTGAGATTTCACCTGAGATTCTGGCATTTTGGGCAAAATAAATTTATATTAAAAAATCGATTCAGGATTTTAATGAATCGATTTTACGTTATCCAAGCCAGAATCGATTTTAATCGATGAATCGATTATAAGAACCCACCCCTAGATAACAGTGTTGTAGCTATATTATAACTATACATGTGTTTTTAGATACTCATTCATTGGTCTGTTGAAACAGTGTATCAAATGTATAATTTTTTGTTGAATTATTGTGTTAATTAATTTAAGCCAATATTATTATTATGAATATATTATAATAAGTAGTAGAAAATGAAAACAATAAGTCATAAATGTGTATGTATTTACTTTTTTAAATAATCAAGATGAATTAGATGAACATAGAAAACTGTGTCACGCATGCATTTTGCTTTCTTTTCAGAATAAACTTTGGTTAAAGTTAAAAGTTTTAAGTTTTACAACTCTAAAATAAAATCTGCTATCTCTCATCGACTATCAAGATGCAGCATCCAGATTACTCTGAGCTCTTCCCTTTTAAAAATGATAGAAATAACAATAATTTTCCACCTGCTTCCGGTTACAGTAATTCAAAATGATCAAACTTAAATAGATTTTTTCTATCTCAGACAAACATGGATTTCCAAAGGTCATCGTATTCCTTTAAACATATCAAAACATAGTGTTATTCATATTTCCTATCCCTCTCTTCCTTTTGATTTTTGAAACTAATTACAGATCATCGTTGAAAGCCAAACTTCAGAAGTTGCATGACAAAATCAGAGTGCTTTATGTACTAAACTAATTTCCAAAAACTGTGGCCGCGAAGGTGCTACTAACTAGTAAGACTGAAAGTCCCACTTCAGTGACTAACTTCACTTCTGAAAGCATGCACTGCATCAAGCCTTATATTTTCAAACCATCGCAAGTTCATGTGAACCTACCAACTGTCCACCTAAGACCCTGTGAGCTCTGACCCCATGCTCACACTGCGAAAACGCTGAGGTTCACTGAAGGACGGCACAGTGAGGAAGGACATTTTGTTTCCTCCCAAGGGAGGTTTGGGGGTGGACACAGCTTTGTTGTGACTGATAGCTGGCTGGGAGCTGCAGAGCTCCAGACTAGAGTGGGCAGCTGGGTGAAAGAGGAGAGCAGAGGGGTGACTCGAGGTGATGGGAATGGAGGAGTATGGTCGAGAAGACTTCTCTCTGGAGGACTTAGGTGGGGGAGGAAGCAGAGACACTGGAGCTCTGGTTGTCTCTCCGCTCTCTCCTTTCCCTTCTTCTTCCCCAATCTGGTGCTCTTCGTTGCACTTACTCTCCACTCTACTCAACTCTTTCCTCTCCTTGATGGCAGGTTGCTCTCCTGGCCTGTCCTGCTCAGACCCAAACTGAATCTCCAGCAAAGGCGTTCTGGCACTCTTCTCATCCCTAAAACTGCACACAGTGCTCTGTGTCTCCTGCCCGAGCCCTGATGGCAGAGACCCCGCTTTACCTATTTTACAGCTGTCCTCGTCTTCATCATCGCTGTTGTACTGGTCAATGCCGGGGGAGTGGCGCTGTCTCTGGAGCTGTGCTGAGGTGCGTCGAAGGGCCCCTCCCATTAGGCCAGTCGGTGATGGGGCTGAGTTGAGAAGGCGGTTGAAGAGAGCCATGTTAGGATGGCGAGTTCCTGACTCTTCCAAGTTCTCAGCAATATCTTCCAGAGGCTGGAAGTGCATCTCCTCTTTAGGAATCCTGTCAAGCGATACAGCAATTTATGTTCCATGTTCAGAGTTGTGTTTTGCGTTTTCAGCCTTCCTCTGGGGAACAGGTTTTACCATTTCTCAGCCCTAACTACGTCAAAGTACTTGATTTAATTTAGGTGCATTACTTTCATTTTCACAACTGAAATTTTCCCACCATGAGGGGGGAATCCAGTTGAAGGTGTCAAAGTCACAAAGGAAGTACACGTACAATGAGAAGGTAATGTAAAACTTACGCCATGTCAAAAGTGGACCCCTGGAACGAGGGTTTACGCAGGACGAAGAGAGTGGCTGCGGTGTAGGGTGGACGGGGATTGGAGTCATTCCAGTAACGGTCTCTCTCCATCATCGGCAAATCTCCATACATCTCATCCACAGCCATCATGGAAACCTACAGAATGAAATGCAAAGAGATGCACACATAATAAGTATCCACAATAAGAAAAAAAGTCCAATTAAAATCAAGCAAGCACAACAGAAACAAATTTTACCTGATGGTCGCTCTCTGAAAACATTTAAAACAGATTACAATAACTGCCACAGTGTCATTATAGTAGGCCAGAGATATGGAGGAGAAATTTAAAAAACAAAACAATGAAGAAGCTGCATTTGATAATGAGGCCACAAAGTTCCTCCCTGAGAAGTTGATTGCTACAAGATCAGAAAAAGAGCATTAAGAAACCTGGAAGTTTCTGTCTATCAGCCAGTTGGTCTCAAAGTCGTCATCATCTTCTCCAAAAGGGTTGATCAGCTGCTCAGCAACCTTCAGAACAAAACATAAAATATGAAAAAAACCCACAATAACTCTCCATGTGTTACTTTTTTTTTTTTTTTTTTTAGAATCAAACAGGGAATAAATGTGCTGTAAGCCTAAATCTGACCTTGAGCCAGCCTGCATAAAAGAAGAACTGCAGTAGAGTGAAGATGGGCACATAGAGGTCAAGGTCATGACCTGGATAACCTTGACTGGGGTCCAGGAACTGGCGACCAATTAGACACACCAGGAAAAAACTGTACACGGCCAAAGTCACCACCTGAGGGACAGATGGATTTAGGTGGTTTTGTGGTTTACTCTGCAGCTTTTCTTTAACCTCTTTTTTATCATTACAATACTAAAATGATCAAAAATAAGCACTAAAATACACTTATTTTATTTTACATTTACAACAGATTAAGTGTTTATTAAAGACAGTTTATGTGAACATCAACAAATGCAATCTGACTAATCAAAAATTTATTTAATAGCTGCATACAAATACACTGAGCCATATTCCTTAATTAAGTTATGTACTTATAAACACTAACACAGTAAATAAGTCTTTTTGGTTACTTATTTTTGATTGTTGCATGTTTGATCCTATATATCACAAAGCTCTAGAATGCAGCTGTAGTTATAGATTTGTTTTATTAGTTAAAATTATTACTTTTTATAAAAATCACTGTAAAAGCTAAGTACGTCCTTACTGTTTCCATTGGAAATAAGAGGATAAGTAGCAGCTAGGTGTTGCTAATCAAATGCACTTAATGAAATGATAATCAACAAGTGTGACCACCTCTGTACAAGCAGAGGTTTTAGCAGTTTGCCAGTCTGAAGCATTCAGGTAAGTGTTAACACAATGCCGCAATCATTCCAGGAGTGGACATCCCAGCAAATTCATCCCATGGTTAGAGTGTGTCGCGCTCAGACAAATTGCAAGAATTAGACTCTGAACAACATCTCAGACTCTACAGACCTCAGTTAGCGCTCAGTGTTCAAGTTCATGGTAGTACAATTAGAAAAAGACTGAACAAGTATGGTTTGTTTGGAAGCTTCCCCTTGAGAAAGCCTCTCCTCTCTAACGAACATGGCAACATGACTTAAGTTACACCTGAAAGAAACCATAAGACTCCCAGAACAATGTCCAGTGGACATTACACACAGTACCACATTTAATGAAAACCAAGCACAACATATTAGCATAAGCGCCTCATATCAGATGTGAAGCACATTGGTGTTTTGGGCTTATTTTCCAGCCACAGGACGTGTGCACCTTCTAATCATTGAGTTGACCATAAACTCCCCTGTGCACCAAATGTTATAGAGTCAAATGTGAAGTCATCTATCTAAAACAACTGAAGCAATGAACATTGAAAGACTGATAAAGTCATACAGAAAATAATTACTTTGAGTTACTGCTGCTAAAAGGTCGATCTACAAGCTACTAAATCACAGGATGTACTTAGTTTTTCACGAGACTGCATAGAGTGCTGTGAAAACTTTTTATTTCAAATGAATGTACATGACTTGTCACTAGGGACTAATTTATTATTTATATTTGAACAATTACAATTTGAGAGATGCAGTCTTTCACCTGTAAGTTTTTGTCACTTCAGCTGGAAGCAATCGCAGTCATTTCTTTGACATCAGTGAATAAAATTGAAACAAAAGCCTAATGTAAAAAAAAATGTTTCTGTGAAAGAAAATCATAGTTTAATTAAAGATGTGTGTAAGAGTTAATAGCAGTGCGATAATAGTCAGCACTTACCTGAGTGTAGACCAGAGGAACACTGATCATGTCATAATGAAACAGCATGCTACACTTCCCTCTGAATGCATTCAGTTCCTGTTCACACACAAATAAAGAAACTAGCTGTCTGTGTGAATGCATATCTAAGCCTGCATATCCACCAAAACACAACTTTAATTCTGCTGTACCTCCAGCAGTAGTTTGAGAGTGTGATTGTCTTTGATTCTGCCCTCGCAGCGAGCCATAGCAGCCAAGTTGGTGAACCAAACACAGGGAATCCAGTACTTGTTATATGGAGAGTGGAGACCCTCAAACTTCTTTCGCTCATCTCTTGTCATGAATCCTGCATGGACCAAAACCGGACTTGTTTATTATGTAAGACTTCAGTTTAAATAACAGCAAGAAACTGGGATGAGGATTCATAGACAATAGTCACAAAGAACTGCTTCAGAAAACAAACATAGTCTTCTGACGCTGTTCAAATCTCTGAGAATTGTTTGTGACTCTGTGAAATAACTTCACATTGTAAATCAAAGCAGGAGAGTCATTTGTGTGTGACTGGGCTAAAACACTTTGGGTCACTTCTTGACTACAGCCTGGGAAACATCTGATCACTGATACTCATCATCAGCATCAGCGAGTGAATGGCTATTTTACATTAACAGCTAAGAATAGACCCACACCACTCCCATCACCATCTTCCCTCCTTCACCATCCTTCTTACCAGCTTCTACCACGTGGTCCATGGTGGGGAAACGTTTGAAGACAGCAGTGCTGACAGAGCGGAGGATGAGCAGGGCTGACAGACTGGCGTAGCGCATCATGGTGCGCCTCAGCAGACGGCCTCGCTCGTCGCTCCCCTGGAGGCCGCCTGACAGGACGCACATGAGTCTGTCAGGGAGTGGGATGCTGGTGTACTGGTTCCACCACCTGTTCACCACCAGGGTCACATAGAAACCTGCAAACAGCAGTGGACAGATGATTACTACTGAAGATCTAAGTAAAAAACTGGAACTTTTAAAAAACATGAGATCATATGCTATCTTGTAAGGTCCATAAAGGGGCCTAAAGGATGTCAAGTGGTTTGAGTTTACTGTTACAGTGCTGTGAAAAAGTATTTGCCCCCTTCCTGAGTGGCTAATCCAAACCTATCCAGCCCTATGTGAAAAAGTAACCCAACTCATGTTAAATCATGAATTAACTGCGATTAACCACGTTTTTGAAACACTGAGTTCACTTTCACTACCCACACCCAGGTCTGATTACCGCTAGACCTGCTAAATCAAGAAATCACATAATATAATCTACCCGACAAAGTGAAATAGGATAAAAGATCTTAACAGAAACACATCAGGTCGTGGTCTAAAAATCTAAAGCTGAGAAACAAAGTCACTGATGTCTATTAATCTGAAAAGGATTACACAGGTTTTGGGACTCCAGTGAACCAGAGTGAGAGTCATTATCCACAAATGGAGAACATTTGGAACAGTGGTGAACCTTCCCAGGAGTGGCCATCCTACCAAAACTATTCCTAAAGTGCACTGACAACTCAACCAGGATCACCAAAGAGCTCAAAATGACATGTAAAGAACAACAACTTAAATAAAAAAAGAAAAGAAAAAACAACATCTCACAAGGAGTCAAAGGCCAGGGTGAAGAGGTGGGTTTTCAGAAGTGTTTTAAAAACAGGCAGAGAAGAGGCCTGTCTAATCTCTAAAGGCAGATTGTTCCACAGTTTTAGAGCTGCTACGGCAAAAGTACGATCTCCTCTAAGCTTATCCATATAATGCTGTAGCAACTCAGAGAGATAAGATGGGGCTAGGCCATGGAGGCTTTAAATGCAAATAAAATCATTTTAAAATTAATCCTAAAAGAAATGGGCAGCCAGTGAATTAAAATAAAAGACTGGCAAATATATGGCCTTAATGGAAGAGTTTCAAAGAGAAATTCTCTGCTGACCAAAAACAACACAAACGCTTTTTTCACATTTGCCAAAAAACCCCCCAAAAAAACAGGACTTTTAGAAAGTATTCTGTGGACTGATGAGACTAAAGTTGAACTTTTTGGAAGGTTTAATGATGTAAAACTAACACAGCACTTATTAACAGTCAAACATAGTAGTCATAGTTGCCATTACTTGCGGTACCACGAATTCTGATATCTACTAGAAAATCCTGAAGGAGAATGCTCAGCCATCAGTTCATGTCCTGAAGATCAAACACACTCAGATTATGCACCAGGACAATGATCGGAAACACAGCAGCAATTCCATCTACTCAGGATATCGTTGTCTAATGATAAAATTTGTTTGATGATCTGACAAATATCCAAAAAACTAAAAATTAGAGGCAAATACTTTTTCACAGCATTGAACATAATGTCTTGTTAAGCCCGATGGATCCCAATAGAGAACCAGTAACCTTGACTAATGACTCACAGGATGCATAAGAATAATTAGGTGATTTACATCCACAAAGTAAAACCAACGAAACATGCAAACAGTGCAAGGACGGATGAACTTCAACAAAAGCGGAGTCTGTAAACTGAAAATCCCTCATGTAGTAAATGCACTAAAGGGTTTTTAAGACCCACACAAAAATCTGCTATTATCACTGTTAAAAATGTGTAGATCTCTTTTTAAAAACATTATTCTAATATTTGCATAATCAAACCTTCAATTACAAACAGCAGATATGTAACTCTAGAAGCTACAAACCCATGAAACAAGGGTCTCGATGTCTAGAGCTGAGGATCGCTGACAAAAATCTATAAAACATGAGCCTTGTCCTATTTAGCAAACTATTCCTATTTTCTGGATGCAAACATCAGGAGTAAATCATAAAAGTGAAAAAGATCTGGGAGACAGCAAAAAGGTGATCATTAGCTTACCCAGTACAAAAGACATGGGGATGAGACTGGCATAGTGATTGCAGTAAATTGCCAGCTTTTCGAAATACCTTTTCTGGTCATCATACAGGAAAAATCTAAAAACAACAGAGGAAAAGTTTTCCAAAGTTTAGTATGATGAATGGATCAAAGCACTGATAAAGCAATCCTCCTTTCTCACCTGTAAGTAATACTGATGGCGGTATACATGGCAAAGAAAGCCAGGAATTCTTTATATAACACCTTGTAGATGCTCCCTTTCCAGGCCCAGAGCAGCTTGGAGAAGCCACAGAATCGGGCGTTTGCAACTCTAGCCGTGTATGTGACCGTCATCAGTGACAGAAGATCTACAAGTCTCCAGAATAAAATTAAAAAAAAACAGCTGTTTGGAAGAAACAGCTAAACTCAGGTGAGCCAGAGACAATGAGAACATGATCTCACAAAAAAAGTTTTTATTTCTAGTTATTGATTGTAGTTATTTAAAAAAAAAACAAACATCTACTTACCTTTTGTTGTGATTTAGCTTGCTGAAATGTTCAGCGCATCCCCTGTGCGTAATTGGCACCTCTGGATAAGTGAATTCATATTTTCATTTAGTAGTACCGTCTTCCATTTGCCTTGTTCTGTGCTGTTTTTTCAATGAGCTCGGAAGCCTGTGATCAAGTGGCTCCGTTAAGTTGAAGCTCATTCGGCTGCGTGGCAGTAATCCTACGTGCCTCCTCAGTGCGTCCAGTGGTCAGTGCGCCCCGGGGTAAATCCCCGAAACGAGAAGGAGGAGCTCGTTAACGCAACCCCCGACCGGGAGAGCGGGGCTAGGTGATGGAACACAAGCGACAGGCCGCAGCGCCGGGGCACCAGGAGCGCACAGGACCGTGCAGTACAGTAGAAAATTATGCAACAATAGCAAGTGAACCATGGCAAAGTTTCGTGTTAAGTGATACGAAAGAAAATCACCCAATTTTCCAGTTACAGATCAGTAATTACTGCGTGCTGCAGCTTAAATAACAAACATCTTAAGATACTCATACCATCTTAAAGGAGCATTTTATGTCAAAGCTTCCTCCACTTTTCTTAAACTTAGTTGTACTGTAATAAGGAGATATCAGTGGAGTGGAGCTCCGCATCTGGATATAGTTTGAGACTTTTTTTTAAATCATGTCTCCAAAGTACCCAACACGACTTATCGACCACACTTTAAACTGAGACACTTCTTGGCGTTCATTGATACAATAGTCATTTTGTGTCATTTTTCCTCCCACTTTTGTGTTCTTTTCAGTGGGAGGCTTTTATGTTGCTCCTGAACTGCTTTGTTGGAAGGTTAAATGGGGCTTCATGCTCTGTCGGAGCCGATCTGCACACTGCTCAGTTTGGTGGTCTGTGCGCACGCAAGAATTTGCTTCAGTCCCCTCCAATTAAACGATTAATTCAACTGGCACGCAGATGAAAAAGAAATGACCATGAAAGACTTTCAGCTGAGGCAAGTTTGTTTTAATCAACACTGACATTATAATTTAAGGAAAATCTATAGAAAACAGATTCTTACCAACTCAAAAACTGTCCGTGACAGAGAGGGGAAATGGAGCTTTTAACTGAGAGTGCACTATCCTGTCATTTATTTATGTTTCACTTGGGAAGCACCAATCAAGGCAGCCAGGAATCTGATATTCAATCAAAAGGGAAAGGATGCTTTAAATTTCCTTCACCTCACCATTCATTTAACATTTGATCAAGTGACATTCAATATGTATTTTAATTAACAAAGCGCTGAATAAGGCTACTAATATCTTTCAATGGTGTTCCCATATAGTTCTCAGTCAACAGGATGGACACAGGTTTGACAGAAACACACTGGATGAGTTTATGAGCGCTGTATAGGAACATGAACAGGGAGATCAGCAGTGCCCAACAGCTTTAGCTTCCAGCTCAAACATCACCAGTCACATCAAATAAAACTGCAACCTTCCTCCACATACCAACCAAAGCAACTAGTGTCCTTTATGGATAGAAAACAATAAATCTGACTGATGTTCTCATTATTGTCATCTAATGATCTGATAAATGGTAAAAGACACTCAAATTTGTTTTGTTTCAGTTTGTTTTGGTTGCAATAACAAGGCTGTAACTAAAGACCACACAAGCTGTCTTCCTGGGTTTTTTTTAGTGTTTTCTTTTTTATTTCCCTGCCACCACCACAACCTGAATATAGAAATCTGGATGGAAAAAGTGTGATACACGAGTTTGTTTGAATTTTTAAGTTGCAAATCAAATGGAAGAAGACACACAGTCACCATGAATCACACAGAATAAACAAGTCATAAACATCAACCATCTGAAAGCTGTTTTCTCCTCAAACACACAGCACTGTCACTGGAAACACTTTGTTTTCACAACTGAGGCCGGACACTGCACAGGGTGTGGGGGAGGAGGGGACGATTTTTCAATTCTTCTGTCGAGAAAAAGTTAAATGCTTAAAGTAGGAACTGCCACAGTGGATATGAAGACAAGAGAAGGTGAAGTGAGAGTAAGGCGGCACGCATATGTACCATCTTATCTCCAAAAATAATGCAGCTTCTCTATGGGTTTACTTGTGATGTCGTGGGGGGTGGGGCACCCTTCAATGCAGGCGGGTGTCTCGCTGTAACCGTGCTGTGAAGATACCGTGTTGAGGAGTGAATGGATCGTCTTGAGGCTGTTGCTGCAGGATTTGAGGCTTGCTGGGGATGGAGCTCAGAGGAGGATAACTCAGACTGCAGAGCTGTGTCTGTAGAATGGGGGGAGAGGAGGCGGCCCTGCGAGGGGGCAGGACATCACTTGTTTGGGGGTTTGTAGGGTTCCAGAAGTTGCTTAGAGAACGTGTTGACCTTGTCGGCACCTCGAACTTCATGGGGCAGTAGAGGTAACTTGACTATGTGGAAATCCTCGTAAAGATCTTCCATCTGTGGGCAGAAGACAAACCACCAATAAAGTTGTGTGACTTTGAACTGTAAATATTGTAAATAAACTTTCCCATTTCTCCTGATTCATACCTGGTCTAAATATTTCGACTGAATTTTATGGCGGGCTTCACACATTTTACATGGCCTGTCTGCATCAGGGAAAACGAGCTGGTTGACAATGATGTTGTGCGTGTCGATGCGGCACTTGGCCAGTTCCTGAATCAGCCGCTCTGTCTCATAAAGTGACAGAAATTCAGCAATACACACACAGATGAAGGTGGTCTGCTCCTGAAGGGTGAGAGGAAGGTGCGTCACAACACACATAGATAAAAACTATTAATATGACTTCATGAAGCTCAAATTTCCTCCAAATACTGAATTCGTTATTTACATTAAATATTTTGTCTAAACAGGTAGATGAGTTCCCATCAAAGAACAAAATCAAAAGGAACAACAAAACCTAAAGCAGTCAAATAAAACAGACTAGCTACTAGGGCTCAACAGGGGTGGAGTTAGAACTTTAAAAGAAAATAATAAAAAGGTGAAACTGTTGTCGAAACTTCTTTTGTCCTAATGACAAAATAGTATAAAGAGGGCTTGATAAGAGGGATACATGCATGTGCAACAGGCCGCTGTGCACAGTGAGTCACTCCAAAAAAACTCTTGTATCCACACACACTATTGACACTCGAACCAGCTAAAGTTTCTTCTGTCATCAGATAAGACTTGTTACAGAGGGTGTGCATGTAGCTACCACAGCACCTCATTAGAACAGTATATGACTGAAGTGTAGTGTGAAAAGGCTTATTCATCGTGGGTGGGTGGAGACTACAACCATTAAAGCAATTACATCTTTAACTGACAATGATGTTGCATCTGGTTCATCTGTACAATAATGCCAAAATTAGAAAGTGGCTGAAGGAAAAAAAAAATGTCCAGGGATCATTATTATTTTTAGGCTAGACAAGTGTAATTTTCTTTTATCGAGTTGTTCTAAAGGCTCTCTGAAAAGCTTTCAGTTGATCCCAAATGTAAGAGAACTAGAAAACACATTTTTATATACATAATAAAATCAGAGAGGAGCACCCTCCCTTAACCTGATTTCCACCAGACAGGGCTCTTCCCGTTAAAAGGCAGTTAATTCTACCCTCAATCATCAAATCAATAGTAAGATATTACTATATAAATCCCAAAGTTGTATAAGAATATATAAATGTGACTTACAGGGTCTTTGAACTGCTCACTAACTGAGCGAATGACTGGCAGGGTTTCTTCAAGCTTTGAGGCCAGCTGGTCTGCGTTCATGTCACCCAGACCAAGCATATTACACATCTAGAAACAGCAAAAGAGATGGACAGTGTGAGTGAAAACAAGAGAAGAGAGAAAGAGAAAACACTGGAGAAAGAAAAAGGCCAACAAAGTGAATATATTTAATCAGAAATCATGTTTTATGTGCAGAATAATGAAAATGGTTTGAACCGATCTGCTCGTCTCAGCACCCACCTGAGAGATGAAAGGGCTAATCTGGTTCTTGATCTGCATGAGGCGGCCTAGACCTCGCTCCACAATCGTGGGAAAGTTAAGCAGTCGCAGTGTGTGACCAGTAGGGGCAGTGTCAAAGACCACCACTGAGAAGTTCATTCCCTTCACTAATCTGAGATACAGGCAAACAACAGTGGTAAGTATAACACTCACTAACTGTCCTTAAAACTTCAGACATGCTGCGAGAAAACTCAAATACAAAACTACCTCATGACCTCTGCATAGCTCATAGCCTCATCGATGCCGGGGAAGGCGCTCATCGCTTCCTGCATCATCTTCTTGCCCATGCTGAGCATATTGTCCTCCTCGAAGAACTCATCAGGCAGCTCTGCCACACCCAAGCTCGGGTCAATCTCCTGTATACACATGCCCAAATCCTAAGATCAGAACACTTCAAATAGATTGCAAATGTTTTTATGCCCTCCAGTGATTGAGTTTGTTACACAGTGGTGCTTGTGAGACTCACATGTGGAACTGGCTAGCCTCGTGACTCTGAAAAGATGGTGATCTCATGCACTAACTTGTTTTTTCCAAAAACAGAATGAACAAACCCTCTGTGCTTTTTAAACTCTGTCTAAACGTTAGTCTTTAATATGATGCAAAGATGAAAATGTGGATAAGAAAATCCTTGTACTGTGGATGCTTGCTCATTGTTGTTTCATAGACTTCATCAATGTTATTAATATTATTAATAACATGCTTCTCAGAAAAAAATATATTTGCAAACATTTGAGTTCAATTTTTAATCTCATCAAGCAGCACCTCACACTTGTAACATTTAATAGCTGTTAGGTGTACACATATACTCACCATTGCAAAGAGGTTGTCATAGCCCTTAACCTTAGTGGGTACCTTTGAGAACTTCTGGTCAAAAGCATCAGAGATGTTATGGGCAGGATCTGTGGAAATGATGAGCACACTCTCCCGAACAGCAGCCAGCTGGACAGCCAAACTACAGCTGTCAGAAGGACATGGAAAGGGGACAGGTTTGTGTTTAAAGAGCCTGTTAAGAGTATTTTGTGCCCAATGTAAGCATGTAAGAAATGCTGTGCAACTGACCAACAATGAGATCCGCAATGTTTTGAATTCTTAATCCTTCATGTGCATGCATGCCGTGTAAAGCACAAAGTAAAATTCTAATCCATTTCCACTTTGTGAACATTACCTTCCCCCAGTTACTTTGATGAACGCAACTTTCGCATGCAATTATATTCCAACTGAAACACAGTAGATAACTTAAGGGATAGCATATGCGACAGTGGTTGATCTATGCGCAATGTTATCGTGGCTGCTCTGGTGTGATGTACATATTTGTTTGACACATTAGATTTTTGTTAGTTATCTTGTTTGAAATAAGTCCGCTACAGACTAGATCCACGTTCATTTGGAATCGCATTTATTCATATTTTTTTCTTCTTGTTATGAATAAAGATATGATAATACGGGCTTGACAGCCTAACTCTGGAGTCTCCTTTAACTCTGGGTGAAGTAAAAGAACAGGTAACATTAGCAGCAGGTTATTGATGATGGCTTATACGGTGATTACTGAAGGTGTTGAGAAAGTCGTGAATCCATGTGTCAGCTGCTAACGTTAGCTGCTCACTGCGCTTCACAGCTACCAAACTGCCCGGCGAAAGGACTCCTTACTCAAATCTAAAACATAACAGTCACTTTTCTTTGATGCTAGCGCGTCTTTAGGTAGAAATTTAATACCAGTCTAATCTCGTCGTGGGAAAATTACCCACGCAATTCATTTTCGGACAATGATCAACGTCAACTTATGGTAACGGCTAATGCTAGCCAGCCGCTCAAGCCGAGTCAGTATCCGGAGGCAATTTAGCATTTTAATCAACTTACCTACATGTCGTTTTACCAACGCCACCCTTCCCACCCACAAATATCCATTTCAAAGATTTCTGCTCGATGATATTCTTCAGAGTTGGTTCTAACGGCTCCACATCGGGCGCATCTTCAAATTCGTCTTCCACCAAAGCTGCCATCTTGTATGTGTACAGTCAGCGACGTACAGCTCAGGAGTTACGCAAAGACGTATCCACAGTTGATGCATTCGCTGCTCCTCGGAGTTTTGATCCACGCAAGGTTTCACACTGCCGCAGGGTTGTACGACATTTGGTAGTTTTAATATTGAAGACACTATTAATTTTTGACAGAAGAAGACAAGGAATCACATAGGCACTGACAATTATATTTTATTCATATTATATTCATGCGCATGTGTACATTAGAATAGTTTGCAAGGAAGTCATCTAGAAACAGGTTTATGTAGATTTTGAATTTAGAATGATTAGTATATATCTTCAATTAATACTGTCAAGTATGATCAATCAATCAAACACAACAGTGAGTTACCAAAAACACTTTCATTTTTAATGTTCTCTGTAAACAAAAAATGTTTGATACTGTTTGAATATGAAAGTGCAAAAATAGAGTGAAAAAGAAAAATTGGAAGAAACATGCACAATCCACGAATTTACCATAAACATGAATGTAGCACGAACTACACTAAACTCAGCGCCTTAGAAATTGCAGTTTACTGACGTAAAACATTTACTTAAATATTTATTAAGCCAGTTTGTACTAAAAATGTTGAAAGTTTAGAGCAGAGAAAATGAAAGAGCAGGTAGCGGCATCGTCTTAGTAATTAAAAGTAGCCATGTTCGATCATTTCAACTATAACACTGAAAATCAACAAAATAATAAAAAACACAGTGTGCACAGAAAAAAAGCCGGTCTGCAGTGATAAAAAACATTCATTTACATGAACACATGCATGCAGTCACCACAGGATAAGGCACTTGTCTCCATAAACATCTTTTCCTTGTTTCACCTGTCCCCATCTGAGCACTGCCATCAGAGTTTTCACCTCTCAATTTTCTGGAGCGATCATCTCCATCTCTGACTTCAATGCAGTGCCAAGCCAGAATCTTTATGTGTGTTGTTTGAGCTCGCACGCAGTTCATCCCACTGGGAAAGGAGCAACTTTGCCCTCCATCTGGCCCTTCACAGTCAGTCTGCCGCAGCCACCGTGGCCAGAAGGTTGGGCCCAGATCGACCCACTGGTGCTGTAATTTGCATGTTGCTGAGCGCACCAGCCATCCTCTGACTGAATTGGCAGCATCTGATGGCAGAGAACTGAGGTCCAGTTCTGCAGCCTCCTTCTCTAGTTTCTGCTGATATTTTGCTGAAGCCTTTCTCAGTTCTGGAGACACACGCAGGTTAAATTTCTCTTTGAAGGTGGTAAGGGTGGGCTGACTTCCTTTGGGGGACTCAAAAGGGTGATCTACAGACATCCAAAACGGGTCAAACGAGGATCCCAGAAGACGCAGGAGGCGAGAAGGCTGGCGATGTCTGACTTTGGGCATGTAGTGGTAGTCGTCAGCATTTGTGATGAGGGTGTATGGACGGATTGGCTGTGAGAAGGATGGGAGACTGGCTCCCAGCTGAAGAAATGGTGAATCCCAGCCTGTGCCATCCTGGTCTTGAGCAACAGTCACATTTGGATGCTGATTTTGAGTTGAAATGTTGGAAATAAAGGCCAGAGATGCATCCAGGAGAAAAGATAGGAAAATCCAACAGAGACAAATGGCAAACTGCCCACACATGGTCTTCAGATCTGGACTGTAGCTCAAAGAATGAAAAATTGCTCTTTTAGCTTTTCCCTTCAGTCCTTTAGTTATGCTTTCAGTTGGTGCTAGGTGCTTCAGGGACTCTGTGTACCCAACACCAGACATCCTTGGGCTCTTAAACAACAACATACTGAATTCAGTGTCTTATCACACAAGCAGCACTCTATTGAGTATGGCACACTTGAGTTCCCAAGACTGATATTTTGGCTAACTTGCAATCTGAATATAAGACAACTATGCTGAAATTTGGTTTAATGCAAGGTGTCACGTACCAAAATTTCCACACTTCACACTTTTGCAAAGTGCCAACTTTAAATGGGTTATCAATGAAATATTCATTGGATAAAGTTGGTGTGTAAATCACTGGACTAAGGAGTAAAATATTTTAAAAAGAGACCACATGAAAAATGTTCATGGGGCAAATGCCCCATTTATTTTCATCTACACAAAATCAGCATTGTGGATCAAAGGCACATTTGGTGTAATATCAAGTATATTTTCTGCATCATACTAAACATCCAGTTTACTCCCATGTTATAATCTTACATATAAATACAGTCACATAAAATTGTATATACGCACATACAGATAACAAACAGCAGAATTAACAGAGAAATACAGCATTTATGAAACAAGCTGATTGATTAGCAGTTCTGTAGTGTCAGGTTCCATCTGTGTGTGTGTGTGTGTGTGTGTGTGTGTGTGTGTGTGTGTGTGTGTGTGTGTGTGTGTGTGTGTCCTTTAGAAAAAACCCGACCTGGCACACTATACGTGTGAATGTAACCATATTTCAGTTTGTGATACTCCTGTGTTGACCTCCATCCTGTCGTCTTGCTTATTCACACACTCAGAGTGAGAACAGATGATCATGTGTGCTATCCTGTTGCTGGCTAGATTGTGGTGGCCGTCTGGGTGTGGAAGATGGCACATTGAGAATCGTCTGGCTGCTGTAGTCTGCCGCCTTCGCCCGATCCTCCAGGAACTTATCAAACTCTGAAATGGTGACACGTATAATTTAATATTTGTGTGTGTCTGAAAATATTATCATTACTCAAAAGAAGCGACAGGACCAGACATACCTTCACTGGAAACTCCCTCGCAAACTGAAGACTGCTCTTCCGGCTTTTTCGTAGACAAAGAATAAAGATTATGTCATGCTATTATCACCCTGATCTATCTATCTATCTATTCACACACATGTGTTCTCTTACCACATCAGAAGATAACCATTTGTCAATATCATTCTGCATAGAGTTTGTCGCTGGCGGAATCTAAAAGAAATTAAATGACCCTGAGTTTTATTTATTCGTAATATTAAAACAGGGATATTACTCCAAACAAAATCCAGCTGCATCTTACTGTTGCTGTACTCCCTCCTCCTGTGACCTGCAGCCTGGTATCAAGAGCTCCAGCCAGGCCCTCTACAGCTCCTGGATCTTCATACCTAACACTGAACACACACAACCACACACAGATCAGGCATATACAGCACATAAAAACACTCAGACACTTTGTTAGGTACACCTGTTCAACTGCTCGTTATTGTAAATGTCTAATCAGCCAATCACAGAGCAGCAACTCACTGCATTTACGCGCGTAGACAAGTAGGCTGAAGTTCAAACCAAGCATCAGAACAGTGGAGAAAGGGGAGTTAAGTGACTTTAAGCAATGCATGGCTGTTGGTACCAGATGGGTTCCTCTAAGTCAGGGATGGGCAATTCCAGGCCTCGAGGGCCGGTGTCCTGCAGGTTTTAGATATCACTCTGGGTCAGCACACCTGAATCAAATGATTAGTCCATTACCAGGCTTCTGGAGAACTGCGAGACATGTTGAGGAGGTCATTTAGCCATTTGAATCAGCTGTCCTGGATCAAGGACACATCTAAAACCTGCAGGACACCTGCCCTCCAGGCCTGGAGTTGCCCACCCCTGCTCTAAGTCAAGGGTTTCAAACTCGCGGCCCAGGGGCCACTTGTGGCCCACGTCACCCCAGAGTTTTTGTCTTGCTCGTATCATTTTATTTTGTTGTATTTATCCGCGACACCTTGAAGGCTGGTCCATGAAGATATTGTGTGACATTAAACTGGTCCGTGGTGCAAAAAAGGTTGGGGACTGCTGCTCTAAATCATTTACTAGTTGTTAAATATAAATGGTGATGACAAGGTCGCTTGGATTTCTTATTGGAAAGGTCTTTGTTAAAGGCTCTGTGTTTCTAATAAAGCGTATTTGCTTACAACTGTCCAAAATTCAAAACTTAGCTTAATGTTAAGAAATGAAACACAGCTCTGATAGGAAGATTGTAATTGTCAGGGCCTTAAGGTATTGTTTTGATAAGTATAAATGTGATTCATTATCTAGAACATTAATAAATCGACTTGTTATCAGTGGCATGCAGATCCCTAACATATAAAACGCATAGATGATATCATTTATATCCATCATAAGTAAGTAACACTCACCTTTTCCTCTGGTCAGCCAGAGAGCTGCCTCTGGTTTGCGCAAACATGTCAAATTCCTCCTCTTCATCTGCAATGCAGAAGTCCTCATTTTATTTACTTTGTTATCTAATTGCTGTTAATTAAAATTGTGGTATAACTTTAGAGAAAAACAAAATTGTATTAAATTTGACCATGTTTTCAAAAACATATATTTAAAATGTTAAGCAGAAGTAGCATAGAAGTTACAGCAGTTACAGAAGAGAAGTTCCTATAACCATTGTTGTTGCCATTCATCACATGAGGTGACACCGGACAACATGGAGCTTATGCATTTTTAAACATTCCCTTGTGACGTTCAGCCACAGCATCCTGTTTTTACCAATCATAAGACAAATGCTACGGCTGAATAATCAATTTTGCTCAATGAGCACAATTACCCAGAGGCTTCTATAGAGCTGCTATTAAAAGATCTGCTCGGAAACTGTAAACACTAAAAAAGGTGATTCAGCACTTCCTGTATTACTTCTATTCAATATTATCTCCTTTTCTTTATGAAAGGAAAGGAGATAATGCTTTCCCAAAATTCTTTCAGCGACACACTATCCAACAGTTCCCCAAAACAATAACAATGCAGATTATTATGCAGAATATTATGTAAGTGTTCATTGTTAGGATGTTTATCATTTCATATCATAACCTGATGATATGTTATGAAACTTCACCAACAGGCTTTGTTTAACCCACAGGAAGTAAGATCTGCTTCTTATGAAGTTAACGCCTTGCCTAAGGAACACAAATTTATATACACTATTTAAAAGGAAGCTCTTTGAATTAAGATCCTAAAACTAATTGTAATCATGATCACAGGGATTTTCAGATTTGCAATATTTTAGTTTGCATTAATTATGTTCATTGCTTTCTTCTGAGCTTGGGGAAAAAACATCTGGAGTACTTTAAGTTTCATAAAGAGGTTCCACCTTTCACCTACTCCAACCCTTCACTTTTCACATCAACTCAGTGGATAGAAACATAGAGGAGCTATCTCAACAAGACAAGGCTCAGCTGTACATCTGCATCTAAAGGATAAAGGTCACTTTTTCAAAGATGCCAATGTTTACATTTGGACCAAGAAGACAGATGGTTTGAAAGAGGAGCAAAAGACGCCCTCTATGTCCACTGTGAACGAGCATGGGGTGGTTTATGACACCAACTGTCATCCACTTACAATGAAATCATGAAATCCCTTCCCAGATGGCTCAACTTCCATGCACGTCTTGTGTCAGGTGACGTCAATAGACCACATGATAGCGTAAGGCAACGTCTCACAATGGTTTCACCCGAAACCTCCGGTGATAATGACCCACGCCTTTTTTCACACCTTGGTTCATGTGATAATGATTGATAGTGGGTTAACGACCCTCCTACGGGACAACCCCAACTAGGATATCAATACCTGGGACTCTCCACCTCCACCTCAGTTTTATTACTGAAGAAGCGTCTTGGATGAGAGGTGAAACATCTTTACAGTTTTTTAAAAAGTCCAGTTGCTTTTGTTCCAAGCTCCTGGGAATGCCATGACCTGGACGTCTAAGAAACTACACAGACAGATGTCCATTGCTGTATTTCTAGTCTTTAGATTGATAATTAATTAAATTGACTTCAGTCACAGGAAGCCTCAGTAAAACAAGGGTTATACTGGAACATCTCTCCAGCAGAAAGAGAAGTGATATATGAATAAGATCAGCAACTAGTGTGAGAACCATTTGATTTCACTTTAAACTCAATTTACTCCCTTTTCTTTAAAATTCAAACTTTGGTAACGAAGTCCCATTTGTCACTGGTTGTTTTTGTAAAAACATACAGGGAAAAGTAACCAAAATGCCCTTTTTTGAATTGTAGTTTCACTATGTCAGAAGCGCCTAAATGTGTGAATGTAATCAGTCTTCAAGCAACTTAAAGAAGTCCAGACGCTTTGACTAAGTATCATAGTTCCCATTTTCTAAGTGATTGTTTTCCCAACAACTTCAAAGAAACGTGATGAGGAAAAGACAGTGTTTTTTGAACTGAACCGTAAAGAAGCTCAAAGTTACTCAAAGTTTACTCTCAAAGTTTACTGACTGTGATTGGCTGATTGCTGCTGATTGGTACTGGTGCTGGCGGCTGGTTGGCTGGTTGTTGAAATGACAGCTGGTTGTCTGACAGTGGAAGGCTCAGAACTGAGGTTGATAAGGTTTGTTGAAGAGCTCTGAAAAGTGGGTGAGAGCTTATACTCATTGCTTAAATGACAGTTTACTATTTTCAGACACACGGTGCAGCACACGTCATGTTAAAGAAAGTTAAACAAGAGGATCTTTTACCTGTTGTGTATTAGCAATCTGTGCCTTGTTCAATCTGTCAAACCTAAAAAACAATGTAGCACACTTTTGAGCACACTGTGGTTGCATCTCAACACTGCCTTACAAATAAAATCTGAAACATGCACCTCTCATAGCGAATGAAGGCGTTGTTGAGGTCATCATTGACCACGAGCAGCTCTTCAATAAATCCTTCATCCAGCAGCTGAGGGATGAGCTCCACCACCCGAGTCTGCATGCTCTTACAGACAGAGAAAAGCTGCTGCTTGGACAGAGGAGGAAAGAAAAATCTAATTATTTTGTCCCCAAATGACAGAGTGATTTTAAATAGATAATTTTCAGTCATTGGTATTATTCTGCTACATCAAAAATTACTTTCATGTTTTGTTTTCATCCTGATTTTAATCCATTGACAACAACACGAGTCATGCTCTAAACTTAGATAACACTAAAGGCAACGGTTTTACAGGCGGCATGAGACATCAAAGCAAACGTGCACTTCAGTAAAAACAAAATAATAAAGCTAAACATTAATTTAGATTCAGACTGGTGACGTTAAAGAATGGAAAACAATCACTCTAAAACCTGAAACACCTCTGAAACCTTTCAGTCAGTGTTGGTAATCTAATGTGGTCTCGTCACAACAGAAACTAAACTATGTGAAATAATATACAAAAACATTTTATGTTTGTCTTTTTTCACAAATAATGTCTTACAGTGGACAGGACTGATTGAAATGTGGATACTGTTATCTGTGACCTAAAAGTAAATGTAGAAAAGGGGCATAAAAGTGGGGCTCTCCAACACCTCCCCGGCCACTCAACACACACTTGACTGCCTCTTGGAGGAACACCCAGTTCATCATCACCATAAGCTTTTGAGTAGTGCAACTGCCTTTCAGCAATTAGCAATATCACCAGAGTCTATAATGCGGGGGTCATGGTGCCCAGGTCCATGCCTTTGTCCCCCACACATTTCAAAATGCATCCAACCTCAAAGCCAATCTCTGTGGGCCCATTTGAGCTGTGAATGGCTGGGCCCCACGGCTTAAGGCTAGGCCACTGGACAGTCAGCAGTAAGCTTCCCATCCAATTTGGCTCAAGGAGTGGCCAAAGTGATAGCTCAGTAGGTAGAGTGGTGGCCCCATGATCGGAAGGTCGGGGGTTTGGATTCCCCGAGGTACCCCCGAGCAAGGTACTGTCCCTACACACTGCTCCCCGAGTGCTAGATTGGTGGCTGCCCACTGCTTCACTGAGTGAATGGGTTAAACACAGAGAGGAATTTCCCCACAGGAATCAATAAAGCATACATCATTACAACGTTAAAGTGGTGGAGCTCAGAAGTTATGCTCCTAGGATCACAGTAGCAGAGAAACCCCTCAACCACATTAAGGTGACAATTCTTTGTGTCAAAAAGGAATTGTGTGGTTCAGCATATGATAAGGATGCTTCCTGAACACTCTCCTTTAGAGGCTTTTCAGTCTCACCCAGGTAGTGCAGACTGAGAACTTATTCCCAGCAGGGATTAGAAAATGTTCCTAAGGAATAGGATATTTTGCAATTTCCTTCTTAGCTTTTTGACACTGCAATTCGACTTTGGATAAGTGGCTGAAAATAAATGGATGGATGAAATACCACAAATGTACAACAATAGAACATTGTAAGGAAACTATATGGTGCATTGATTTTAGAACACAATTTAGGTCCTTAAACTGGCAACAGCAAATACACTATATTCACAGTCCACAGCTCCTAAAGGCACTTCTGACACACACACACACACACACACACACACACACACACACACACACACACACACACACACACCTGTAGCAGCTGTGTATCATCTGGCTGGCTTTGTCCAGGGAGTAGCTCATTTAGCATTTCAGACATCACTTTGAGATTTCCTCTCACCAAATCGAGCTCACTTCGCAGCTTCTGCTCCTAGATTAGAGAAAAATACAAAAAGCAGTCAAACACTGCTAGAAAGGCCACAGTGATGCATTAATGTTACATGAAAATAAGATAAGCCATTTTCAGATACAGAAACAGTCTGTATACAATGAGAGGTATTTTTGGTCAGTGGAACCTGTTCTGCAGTAAGTGAGACTGGTCCTTCACTGGGCTGAAATGAAGGTGATGTATTCTGACTGGAAATACTTGAAGCAGCTTCCAGTTGTGACTCATTTGTAGGAGCAGTGACAGGGGGCATCTCAGCGGTTCCATTTTCTGGGGTGCTCTGCAAGATTTGTCAGAGAGGTACGGTACAATAACTATCCAAACATTCAAGTGGTCTTTTGTTTTTTCACTGGAAGATAGTCTCACCCTATTTGGTGTGTGGATGGGGGACAGAGCATCCAGGTCTGTCATGGGGAACTCCAGACCTCGTCTTCTTAGGTCATCGTATACATGTACCACCCCCACCAGGGAGGAAGAGCTTCGAAATGCATCAGCCCATGACTGAAGATGAAAGAGAGCATGTAACAGATTGTAAAGAGATGACTGACCCCTAAATCTGCATCCAGTGGCACATAGAACGACACATAAAAGGCAACATGCAGAGAACAGAAGTGTACTGTCCTAGAGCATTTCTAAGCCTGAGACTATGTTAATGTTAGCGGTCTTTGTTTATGATTACCCACAAGAACTCTGACCATGTAGCAGAGGAATGTACATATCAATGTAGACACCTGGATTGTGAGCATTAAAAATAACACTGTTGCACATTTCCATAGACATAACAGAGTCTGTGAGACTGATTCCAGCCTCACAATGTAAATTAAAAAAGCGATTCTGTTAGGTTGTCTAATTTGAATTGACTAATAAATTAAACAGTGGCAATTGATTTTTTTTTTATACAAATCATCTTAAGCTAAAGCTCTAGTGCCAGGATGTCAAACTCATTTTACATGGAGGACCACATACAGCCTATTTTGATCTTGAGTAATATCCTCTGTAATATCTTTATAATTGAGCGATTTGTATATAATAGTGCTATTCCTTAAATTTTTAAACTTTGCAATATATTGTATTATTTAATTAGTTCAGTCTGTTGGGATTATTAAAATATCCTGATTCTGATTAAATACTTTGGTGTAGTATAAGTGGTTGTGGGGGTGTTGGGGTTGTAAAGCTTCAAAAAAAGTCAAAAAAATTGATGCCCTCCTTTAAATTTTCCAAAGCCATCCAGCAGGCCGGATTTGAGTCTTTGCTGGGCCGATTCTGCCCCTCAGGCTGTAGGGTTTGACACCACTGCACTTGTGCACAAACACTCGGTCATGTACATACCTGTATGAGGCTGAGGACCCTGTCATGGAGGATAGTGGGTGGGTTATTTTTGGGCAGAATAGAACGAACCAAAACCCCCTCAACAAACTCCTGTGAGGCAACCAAAACGTGGAAACGATGGCCACAGTTCTTCACACACGTCTCCAGAACCTATATGAGAGTGAGAAAAAATCAACACAACACGTAACATATTAAAAAAAAAAGTGATTTTAGCTGCACCAAAATGAAAATCTATCTCTCTCTAGCATGACGTCAATGGGTTAACTAAGACCCGAGTTAACTGAGCTACTTGCACAAGTAAACACAGAAATCATCTCCTCTTGGATAACAGCCAACCAGGACAAAGATCATTTTGACCTGCAAAATATTCCTCTCACATCTGACAGGCCATGACAGAACAAATAACACAAAAAGAAAAACATACAATCTTTGACAGACAATTACTCACAGTGAGAGCAAACATAATCTCTCTGAAGTTCTTGTTTCCTACTATTCTCTTCTTAATGGCTTTAACTGCATCTCTCGGCCTGGGGAAAAGCATCACATGATGTTTGTTTACTTATCCATACTAAAGTTTAAAAATTTAAATATGCAACATAAGTCATTAACAAAAGACTGTAGATTATTAAATTAAAAATGGGTTTTCTCTGGCAAAACTATATATAACAACTTATTTTGTAATGGAGAATTTAGATATTTTCTTTTGCTGCTTTAACCTGTTTTTTCAACATGAGTGCAAAGAAAATGCACATGCTAGTGTTTACTTCTCCACAGTTTATCTAGTGGACATAACTATATATATAGTTATTTATAGTGGACAAATAACTAAATATATGAAATAAGTACATGTTTGAAAATTATTTGCATATTTATGCATAATTTCACAGTTTCATGGTCATATCTGTTAGCTAATTTTTTAATCTGTAAATTGTAAATCTTCAGTTCAGTCGCACTTATATTAATTGAAGTGTGTACTTCCATTGGCACGGTGAAAATTGATTTTTTTCCTACTATCTGCTACCACAAGTATTTATGCAGTGACAAAAACCTTTAACACTGACAACATAAAATGTTAAAATCTTTCCTCCTTTAAAATCTCACAAAAGCTTTAAAACATGTTTTGGGTGTGCCCCGCCTCATGCCACATGGCAGCTGGGATGAGCTCAACAATACCCCATTAGCCTTTTACAGCTGAGGGGTAAAAACTAGCAAAACAAAAAATATAACTGTCTTAACTGGGACAGGTAACCTACACTTTTAACCCTATTAATCTGTTCTGTCTCTTCTGAATTAACTACTTTCAATTCCGTTTCATTAATTTTATTTCTATGGCCCAGTCTTCTTAAGGTGTTTGATATTGGAAGGTAATGAGCCTATAATACAACAATTAAACTATCCACCGTGAGTACCTCATGACAGTGGGGAGGAAAAAGTCCCTTACAACAGGAAACCTTCAGAAAAACATGTGTCAAGAGAGGCTTTCTCAGCAGAAAACATGCGTAATTAACTAGAAGACAGTGTTAGACGTAAGTAGGTCAATGGTGACAACCAGCACTGAAAGTAGCAACAAACCCATAAAGGAAGTGACACAGTGATGCAAAAGCAAAACATGGAAACATGCTTACATAACTTGCCTTAGCTATTTATCTCTTAAAGTTATTAAAAAACAAATTTAAACTTTTTATTAGTTTGTGTCATTTATTATTACTAATACTATTATAAACAAAGCTAAAATGTTATATAGTGAGCATGTGTAATAACAAGTTTGACTTCGATGTGACTTGTGCAGAGAAAACAAGAAATAAGGAATTAATAGAACTGTTGTCTCTTCCTGCATGTGTGCTTCACTGACAGACCAAAAATACCCCAACACAACAAATAACATCATCCCTACCCTTCGTCTGTCTCATTGATGATGTCACAGATCTCCATGTTGAGCCCCCAGTCTTCCGATTGTAGTGATCCATTGGTCGCTTGCTCTGTCAAAAGTAAGGGAATGAGATCAAACTACATTTAATATGATAATACTGAAATTGGAATATTTGGAAAATCACAGTAAACAGAAGACTTCCCCCTTCTTTCATGACATCGACATAACACAACACATTTAAGGGTTCAATATTTCTGTTTCACAGACCAGACTTGAAGGTCTACTTATCATAATGCAAAAGACAAAAATGTGAACCAATGGTCTATATTTATAAAAGAAAGGTCACCATGTGATCATTTTATGCTCTGCTTTCACGAGGAGGGTTTAAAAAAATGATCAGTTACAATGGGAAACAGTTTACACATTTGCATACCGTAGTGTTCATTATGCTAGGAATTAAATAGCAACAGCACAGATTAAACCAGGGTTAACTGATTTTTTATGTTTTGGGAAACATACAGTAAAATCGATATCGTTTAAGCAGACTGATACCTTATTAACACACTTATTAACACTTCATAAATACACATGCTAAATATACCTCTGTGTCTACCAGGTCATTACCAAGTGTGTGTCTGTCTGCTGTTTAGTGCTGACTAGGTTGAGTTGGTTTTGGAGCTTTTAGTAGAAAAAAAAGGCAAAAAGGTGAAGATGTGACAGATAAAATCCTACATGAGACACTATGTGCATGCCACAGAGACATCCCATTCACTGTTCACATAAAATTACTGATTAGTACCATTCATTAAGGACAGTAATAGTTACAGAATGAATAAAATATGGAACTTCATGAGAACACTAAAAAAAGCACAGCTAAAAGCTGCACAGAGATATGAGAACTTTTTGTCTGTTTTAAAAATAACCCCTGACAGCTTATTTAGTTATGCTTCTCTAACTCTTTGCCTTCTCAAGCCGTTAACGAAGACAACACTGGTGAGAACCTCAAAATATGTAACTGCTTTCAGATAAAAATCCTCAGTGTAATGTTGCCTGACTAGACTTCATTAATGTAGTTGAGCTACACATGATTCTTAAAAGTCAGACATGCATGACAGTCAGTTTTACAACACGGGCAAGAGTCTTGCCAAAATACGTATCCGCCCATCCAGCTACCCATTATAAGATAGCTAAACGTCAGGGTTTATAATTCAAATAAATTCATTTAACTCTAAGGTAAACAGCTGCCGCATGCATATTAAAGCTGGTTAACCACAAGACACAAAAGTAGCCTGAAAAAAGACATTACATCCACTGACGACATCCTCATCAGTGGATGTAATGATGCAAACACGAGAGAGCTGTGCGTTTGTTTGTGTGTTGACTAAGCAGGTGCAGCATTAAACATGAAAAGTGAAGAATAGTTCTTACAAAGCAATACAATGTCTGACAGACCGACCACTTTAAATTCCAGGGTAAGATAAAAAAAAAAAAATGTTGTGTTTTCTTTAAAGTAATTTTTCCTATAAATTGACAGAAAAATTTAAATATGGGTCATATTCTTTTACCAAAAGGTCCCACCCTTTTTTAACCCAACAAAAAACTTAAAATATAATAACACTTTCTTGATAAACGTTTCAGTAACTCATTATTTGTAGCATTGAGCTGATTAGAAAGGTTTCCCCTAAAATCCTGCATCCTCCAAACTATTTTGCAATCAAAGCCTGCTTTTTTTCCCCACTCCACCCTACACGGGCTCTTCATAAGTCTCTAAATCTCCTTCATTCCTTTCCAAAACTCCCCACACTCCCCGATCCCATTTACTCCATTTCCCTCCTCACCCCTTCCCTCCCACTCTCTTTCCCCAGCTCCCTTCCACTTCATGTGACTGTCAGCTGATTCTGCTCTCATTTGCCTCAGAAGTAGCTGACATTTATATGTGAGAAAGTGAGTGGAGGAGATAAGAGGAAGGAAGGCATGAGATGGGTGTGTGACATTTTCTTAATACCGATGACTGTCCTGATGTTACACATCTTTGCAGGCATCTGCACTTGCAGTGGATTGTGGGAGCTTTTAGTGGCTGGATAAAGAGAACTATCCCGGTGCCATTACGAGCAAATGGCAGATGCTTCATAAGATGTGTGACGGCACACACTTGTTGACGCTTAGGCATAGTGTGAAACTGTAACACATCAGTGATTAAGGAAGTGAGAAGGAACGCCAAGCGGCTTCCGGATTCGCCAAGTGAATTGCCACTCAATTTATATCGACCAATCACGTGGAAGAATCAAGGGAATTAATCCCGCCTCTCCTGCGTCATTGACTGTAAAAACTATCTTATTTTTCCTGGCAAATTTGGAGTTGATTAATAAATAGAATAAAATGCGAAAACCGGAAGTAAACAGGTTTGTCGCCACTGTCACGTGTTAGCGGAGTTTTTAAAAGCAAAACGGAAAATATACAAATGGAAGCAAACTGAACCGACTTGAACACCACTCTGAGCGGTTTTAAAAAGCAGCTGCTTACCGATTCTCTGTCCGACCGGCGTTGAAAATGGGTTTCCTATGAGAAACTCCATTTTCTCCCCGAGTGAAAACATCCTCGAAAATTACAGGCGTCCGCTGCCGAAGTGAATACGTTTGCTTGTTGTGTTAGCTTTTGCTTTAAGTGTCAGCCGCTGGCTCTGAGGCTCACTCGCTCGTGGGGTCACGTGAAAACGCACGCAGCCAGGAAACAGCATCAGCGTACAGACCGACGGCTGAAGCTTCTTCACACCTCAAACACTTTCCTAAGTGAGGAAAAAGTGTAGACTTTAATCATTTAAGTAGAAGTTCGGATTACGTGTATTATATATATATATATAAAATCATTTCTTTTTTTGAGCTCCAGCAGATTTTCTTTGTGTACTGGCTGTGGTCAGCTGACATGTGCTGGTGCTGCTCTGAGGTTTCAGGCTCTTTGTGGACTTACACAGCTGATTTCAACAAAATGTAACCCAATATTTCACAAGCTGTCTTGGCTAATTTCCATTCCCTTTGCTGAAAGCGTACTGTTTATTCTGTCTTTATGTTAGACAATATAAAGTTGGTAGAAGAATGAATCTAAGCATAATATTGTCAACTTAAATTCAAAATTATTTCTGCTACAACTGATGTAAACCAACATTAACCATTCACAGTTACTTACTGCATATTTACCACAGTACAGCAAACTAATCTATGGGGAACAGAGCTTTCAGTCGCTCTGCTCCTCGGCTCTGGAACTCTCTTCCTCCTGCACTAAGAAATATTGACTCCCTCTCCGTATTTAAGACACAGCTCAAAACACATCTGTTTAAACTGGCTTATTCGCTTTAATGCTGATTTTATCTGTTGTCACGCTCTGTTTTGTAATTTTAACTTATTTTATGTATTTTATGACTATTGTTCCTATTATTAAAAGTTTTTTTTTGGAAGGTGACCTTGGGTTTCTGAAAGGCGCCCTCAAATAAAATGTATTATTATTATTATTATTAATCTGTTTATTCTGAACTAAACTGCAGAGTACTTTCATTCAACCTTTAAATACTTAAGTTAGTATACCTTAGTCACTAACAGTTTGTTTAACAATGTGAACAAAAATAACAGATATGATATATATCTAATATAACATACACACCCAATACCTGATTAATAATTAGGAAATTACATGTAAGCTTTAAATTTCCAGTTTATCAAATGCCAATGGGCAGACATTACCTTTAACTATAACTGCTTTTCTTCCTCTCCGACCCTGTCTTTCTTATATCTTTCCCCTTCTCTGAGTGACCTTATCTCTCATTCTGGGAAATACAACAGCTGTACATTTAGAAAGCAGACACAGTGTGTGACAAACTCCATAAAAAGTTTGTGTGATATTTGCTGATGTTTGTTGAGCCGTAGAAAACACAGACATTTGTGTTAAAATGTAGGAAGTAAAAGTAATAACCATCCATCCATCCATCCATCCATCCTCATCCGCTTTGTCCGGGGCCGGGTCGCGGGGGCAGCAGCCTAAGCAAAGAGGCCCAGACCTCCCTCTCCCCAGCCACCTCCTCCAGCTTATCCGGGGGAATACCAAGGCGTTCCCAGGCCAGCCGAGAGATATAATCTCTCCAGCGTGTCCTGGGTCTGCCCCGGGGCCTCCTCCCGGTGGGACATGCCTGGAACACCTCACCCAGGAGGCGCCCAGGGGCATCCTTGTCAGATGCCCGAACCACCTCAGCTGGCTCCTTTCGATGTGGAGCAGCAGCTGTTCTACTCTGAGCCCCTCCCGGATGGCCGAACTTCTCACCCTATCTCTAAGGGAGAGGCCAGCCACCCTTCGGAGGAAGCTCATTTCTGCCGCTTGTATCCGCGATCTCGTTCTTTCGGTCACTACCCACAGCTCGTGGCCATAGGTGAGGGTAGGGACGTAGATCGACCGGTAAATTGAGAGCTTCGCTTTTACACTCAGCTCCCTCTTCACCACGACAGACCGGTGCAGCGTCCGCATTACTGCAGCTGCAGCCCCAATCCGTCTGTCGATCTCCGGCTCCCTTCTCCCATCACTCGCGAACAAGACTCCAAGATACTTGAACTCCTCCACTTGGGGCAGGAACTCATCCCCGACCCGGAGTGGGCACTCCACCCTTTTCCGGCTGAGAACCATGGCCTCAGATTTGGAGGTGCTGATCCTCATTCCCGCTGCTTCACACTCGGCTGCGAACCGTTCCAGTGCGAGCTGGAGGCCCTCACCCGATGAAGCCAACAGAACCACATCATCTGCAAAAATCAGAGATGAGATTCTGAGGCCACCAAAGCGAAAGCCCTCCGCCACTTGGCTGCGCCTAGAAATCCTGTCCATAAAAATTATGAACAGAACCGGAGACAAAGGGCAGCCCTGGCGGAGCCCATCACCCACCGGGAACGAGTCCGACTTATTGCCGGCAATGCGAACCAAGCTCTTGCAACGGTTGTATAGGGATCGAATGGCCCGTAGCAATGGGCCAGACACCCCACATTCCCGCAACACCTCCCACAGGACACCCCGAGGGACACGGTTGAATGCCTTCTCCAAGTCCACAAAACACATGTAGACTGGTTGGGCAAACTCCCATGCACCCTCAAGTATCCTGGAGAGGATAAAGAGCTGGTCCAGTGTTCCGCGACCAGGACGAAAACCGCATTGTTCCTCCTGTATCCGAGGTTCGACTAACGGACGAACTCTCCTTTCCAGCACCCTGGCATAGACTTTCCCAGGGAGGCTGAGGAGTGTGATCCCCCTGTAGTTGGAACACACCCTCCAGTCCCCTTTCTTAAAGATGGGGACCACCACCCCGGTCTGCCAGTCCACAGGTACTGCCCCTGATCTCCACGCAACATTGCAGAGGCGTGTCAACCAGGACAGCCCTACAACGTCCAGAGCCTTCAGGAACTCGGGGCGGACCTCATCAACACCAGGGGCTCTGCCACCAAGGAGTTGTTTAACTGCCTCAGTGACCTCGCCCCCGGAAATTGGCGGGTCATTCCCCTCATCCCCAGACTCTGCTTCCTCCTCGGAAGACGTGTCAGTGGGATTAAGGAGGTCCTCGAAGTATTCCTTCCACCGCCTGACAATTTTCTCAGTCGACGTCAGCAGCGCTCCGCTTTCTGACAAGTAATAACTTGTCAGAAAAATAAATACTCAAGTAAAGTCAGATACCTGTAAAAGTACAGTAACAAAGTATTTAATTGTAATTTTTCTGAGCAAACATGTCTTGAGAAATGTCAAAGGAGAATGTTCAGGCTTCTTTGAGATGATAGGATGGCAAGCATGGCTCCATCCTGCCTTGGTGGTTTAATGATGTAGGCAATAGTTTCTTGGCCCCTAATACCAACAGAGCAGTGTTTAAACACAGTGTTTAAGCACTACCTACAACCTATTTAATGTTTAAGCCACATCTAATACAGCTTGCCCTCAAAAGAGTTCAATTTAGCCCACAGGATGGGTTTGCACATTGCAAAAGTTGCAAAGAAGCCACATGTGCATTTTACGCTTTCACTGTATTTTTCCATAGAGAGCTTTGTGTTGCAGGTGCAATTTAATCCAAGCCCTATGTCTGACTCGTCAGTTTTACAGCTTTCTCATTAATAAACATCACAGCCATGGCCAGTTATCCTACACCAACGTCCAATGAACTTGCTGACAGGTTTCTCTGATTTAATACAGTAATGTGTCTTTGTAATTAAATTGGCTGAATGTGGAAAAACTGAGAAGATTCAACCTGCACTTGTTTTCTCAAACCTCAGACTGACCTTAATTATTTATTTTAAATAGAATGTTAATTGAAGGTGAATATCTTAAGCACATAGTAAAACTTATTTACACCACACAATAATTTAAAGGGGGGGTTGGGGTTGAGGGGGAAACTGGTTTGTGCTATTTAAGCTACCTTGACATTCAGATCTTTGCACTGTCTGTATACAGAAACTTTTTGTCCTATATGCTTAAAAATCAAGTCACTAGTAGACATAGACTAAAGACTATATTTCTAAGTGTCATAATCTTATAATATTAATAATTTGGTTGCTTCCATCTTTTCTCAACTTTATTGCCATGTTTGTGTCTACACACTCACTAAATTCCTTGCATGCATGAACACACCAGGCCAGTAAAGACAGCGGGAAAAAAAGATCCACTAGTTCCGCCATTTATTCTATAAACCATTCGCTTAAGTTTTCTTGACTTGGAAAAAAAAAACACGTCAGGATTAGCTCTCTGTGGTCCAAAACAGGACCAAGATGCAAATTCTTTTTTAACTGTAATCCCCATCTACATGCAGTGGATATGTGCGTAACCTCTAACATACAGTGAGAAAAGCCTGGTTTGACCACTTCTCCAAAACTGCAAATGGCCCTAATCTAATGAATCTCTCACCATGAACAGGTAATACAGGTAAAACAGGAAATACAACTTTATTAAATTCATTCACTTATTTTTATGACTGTCAGTCTTGCAAACGTTGAGTTTTCAGATGTTTTGAGACTGTGTAGAACTTTGATTCAAAATCATCACCTCATCTTCATACAGTCGTTAATGCCAACTGCACCATCTGGCATTGTCAGTGTGGCTTGCATTAAAATGAAATGGGTGGGAAAAAATGAAAATGAATTGTTGGCACGGTGGTTAGCACTGTTGGCTCACAGCAAGAAGCTTCTGAGTTCAATTCTACCATCAGGCCAGGGTCTTCCTGTATGGATTTTGCATGTTTGCGCGGGTTCTCCCTGGGTACTCTGGCTTCCTCCCAGAGACATGCAGTTAGTGGGAATAGGTTAACTGGAAATTTTAAATTGTCCATAGGTGCGAATGGTTGTCCTCTTCTAAGTGTCAGCCCTGCAACAGACTGGTGACCTGTCCAGGGTGTACCCTGCCTCTCGCTCTAAGATACCTTGCATAGGCAGTAATTCATTAGTTTAAACTGAATTTTACAATATTTTACTCTAAATTGTGGTGGAGTATAAAACAAGGAATAAAAGAAATTATTCTAAAAAAGTACAAGTTCTTTATATATACTGTTACAATGGTGGATATTCATTTCACATTTTAAGTTTCAATTAATGAGGTTACTGTCTGTATAATCCCTCTGAGCAAAGGGCTCAGACTCCAGGCTGCTCTGAATGTCCCGTGTCAGCAAAAGAATCATGCTGTTGGATCTTAATGATGTTAGTGAGGGCATAAATAATTAATCTCAGACTGTGAGCACAGTAGCCACACCCACCTGCTGTTCAAAACTTTCTAAGGTTGGTTAGACGCAGCCAAGCAGAAGAAAGTTGCCTTAAGGGAAGATTTGACCTATTTTTACATTTGCAGTCAAAATACCCTATATGACACCTGCTGAACTTTGAAGGATATTGTGGGAATCTCAAAGCAGTGAAACAGTAAAGTGGGAGTATGTAGTGCACATTAAGAACAGAGGTCTACAGAGGTGAAAAGGTGCCTTGCTAGAGGGGGCGTTTACATAGATCTGTAATAGGGAGACATGGTGTTGCAGTGGTTAGTAGTCTCACCTCAGAGCAAGAAGATTCTGCCATGAATTAACAAATTTGTTTACTAGAACATTTTTGTGTTTGGTTAATTAATGTTGACTTAATATTGATAATTATAGATGGCATTTTCTTTTGATACAGCAGTGATCACAGTGCTTAATGGTTGTAATATTTATAAATATTTATAAATTATATACTAACTTTATTTAAATATATTTAAATGAGTATGGCTGTTAAATTGAACGGAATTACCTAGAATTGAAGGCTGCTTTCACAACCTTTTTGTTTTGTTTTGTTTTTTTGTAACTAGTCTTTTCTGGCAACGTTTGCAATCACAGTTATGATCTGTGGTAAATAAGTTTTCTTTTCCAAGGCAAGTAAAGACAAAAGTTCAGACTTTTTCTCAGAATTCTGAAAAACAATGATTGTGCATACAAAGAGGAGGTACTGAGGCACACAGAAACGCTCTGCAGAGAGTCATAAAAGCTCACAAAACATCACAATCCAACAGCTACCTACCCTGGAAGACATCCTTACCTCTCATTACCTGGACAGTTACCTGGAAAGTTTATCTCATCCCACCCATTATCTGTTTGAATCGTTAACCTCAAGAAAACATCACAATCTGTTAAAACAAGCAGCACACAATTAATCTGTGAGATTGTCACACGATTTTGTAACATTTTCAAACAAGATCTAGAGCGTGATTAAAGTGGTGGGTGGGTTCTTTTACATTGTGAATAAAGCCAGTTGAGTCTAATAATAGATTATATGACCTGATGAGCTTTAGTAGTTACATGGATGTTAAAATCACACACAATGATTATTTTATCTGAGCTGAGCACTAAACCAGATTCAAAAGTCTGAGTAAGGCCCCGGTGGGCAATAGATAACAACAAATAAAACTGTTTTTTGAGTTTTCCAGCTAGTGTGACCAAGGCTAAACCTCAGGTTTTCAAATGAATTAAAACTCTTTGTCTATGGTTGATTAACAATCCGAGTAACCAGGTTTCTGTTACAACATGGTGATTATGTTAATTTAAATGACTTAAAATTAGCCAAATTACTTATTTTAAATACTTTACATACAATAAATAAGTAAATATGCAAAAGCTGCATGTCAGACTCACACATGATACGTTTATCTGTCTAAATAAAAGCTTATTTTTCTCAAAATACTACTTAAACTGTAACGATGCAACTCTGTATGACGTAATGCATGTTTTGTATTTCTGTGTTATCACCACAAGGTGGAGGCATTGAATCTATGCGCACCACCCGAGCCACTGTTTGTCAAGTATGATTTGTGTTGGTCTGGACGAGGAAGCTGGCAGTTATTGTTTATGCAACACAACACACATCCTTATTAACAAATACATTTATTCTGACATTTACTTTCGGTCTTACTGCTTTCACACCGCGTATCCAGTCCAGGCAGAACACGTTTGATCGATTCTGTATCTTGAACAAAAGCCTAACAAAAGCCTGTGAGAATCAGTGACCTTTGAGCTCTTTGATTCTCCACAGCCTACCCCTGGGCGCTCTTGCATGACCCTCGTAGCAAAACATAAACCGAAAGAGATTTCTTTGTGTTGTTGTAGTAGTTGCTCATTCTCATGCACAGAAGCAAAACCAGTCACAAAACTCCAAACATTTTTAAACAAAAGTTGATAAAGTGTTACCTCTTCGACATTATCTCAGGAGGCGGAGTGCTTTTTGCATACCCCCACCCCCTAAGGGTTTACTAGATCAATGAGTCAGATTACAGTCCCAGTTGGTTTCTGGGACATGATAGGCGGAAAACCAACTTGTTATCGCTGTACGTCAGGCTTCGACTTGCAGCAGCTTAAACCCCGACACCATTGTTCACACAACTTTAGGCCTCTGTGACATCCGTGTTTCCTGAGCAAGCGGCTCATGCAACAGCTGAGCAGGAAATTCTGGCGAGGGAAACTTTACCAATTAACACAGTCATTCATGTTTAGAAAGGCTTTTTGGATTCATTTAAAAAAAATGGGGATGGCGGGGTCTCCTTTCCTAGATCTTTCCAGTAAGCTCTCAATGTATCACGTTATGTTTTTCTTCCCGGGAGAAACTTGGAAAAAACCTCACACATAAACACGTTTTAATCCCAAATAAATGACATAACCATAGGCAGTTTCAGGAGGTTAAGTCTTGGACATGCATGCATGTATACATGAATGCACTTGTGTGTGGATCTGTGTGTAGTTGTGCCGCTTGTAAATTGATCCCTCCTGCTCTTGCTGGTTCGTTGTGCAGAGAAGGGGCGAGGAGGAGGAGGAGGAAGAAAAGGAGGAGGAGGGAGCTGAAACAGGAAGGAAAGCAGGCGGAGAGGGACGGGAGGGAGGCTGTGAATGCTAACAAGCCCCGTCGTAACCGTATAGCTGTGTAGGTAGGGTTTGATAACACATCTTGCAATGGAGAGGAACGACGACCACTATTAAAACTCCTACTATGCGCCAGCGCAGAGTCCGCCTTGCGCGCGTGCAGCAGCCTCACCGTCGTCGGCACGTTTGATCAGAAAAACCGTCTTTTTTCCTCTGAGTGAAATGTATCGCGACTGCTCGGGATTCACATTCTGACAATGGAGATTGAAAATATCGTGGCCAACACGGTTCTCCTGAAGGCACGGGAAGGTAAGTTCAGCTTAATGGCTTCAAGAATGAATCGTCTTTTCTCCCCCTCTTCGGCGACTTGGCCGTAGCTTTCCGCCTGTCCTTCTCGGGATTTATGCCTTCTCTGTCTCGCATCCCTGCGCAGTGCTTTGTCTCCGGGCAGAACCCAAACATGTTCTGCCGAAATCTGCTGCTCGCACAAGAACTGCACGCAGATTCACCGGGGCACCTTAACGTAAGGCCCCGAAGGCTGGAGATGAACAAGGCAGGGAGTGTTTGCAGCATCGTGCTTAGATGGCTGCGTTAAATGAAGGCTGTCGAGCGAATTTTTTCACACAGGCGGCAGTGGTTTGGTGGATATTTACGATGACATAACAGACATTTAATGATATCCACGTTATTGACTGTGGAGCGAAATTCGGCTGCGCAGCGGGGCTCTTTGCGCCGGTGCCTTCTTACCTGTCATTGTAGGTTTCGGTGTGTTTAAAGCCTAATTAGGCAGGTAAAGTCAGCGTGTGGTGTTTTGACGCAGAAGTATGCGGCTGCATTGGCTGTTGATTAGACGGGAAGGGGGTTATGTGATAGTGAGGGGCTTCTGGAGACTAGAAGGTAGCCCCGGCGGCCCAGGCTCCACAGCCTCGATCGTGCACACTGCTCAGTGGGCCGGGGATCCCACAGAGGCAGCTCACCTGGAGGTGGAAAAGAGGCGAGTATCCATCTGTTTTCCATGAGATGGCAGAGCAGCGAGGCCACTTTTGTAGCCAGTGAGTGGGCGCTGGGTGGGTGTGCAACACTGTATCAGCAGCCTGAGGAGGGGCGGGGGGAGAGAAGAAGTGTAATTACTGCTCAACGATTTCCACTCGTGTTTTTTCTCTCTTTCTTCCCCTTCCAAACAAAATCGAGCAGGAGGCTTTGTGATTTCAGATGATATTATGCAAGCTGATGCATTTTTCTCGAAAGCAAATTCACTCACAAGCCCGAAAGGCTGGAGTGAGGGTCGCGCCTCGGTGTGCAGAGGCCTTCCCTGCTTATGGTTTACATTATATTCAGAATGCGTTTCAGTTGGAGACTGAACGCCAACACTGCCGTGAAATGGATTGTTCACGGCAGCTGTGAATCCATTTCATAGCAGCAGTTGCTCCGTACGAGACAAAGCACCAGGCTCTCCTTTCGCTGCCTTTAAATGGTGCTCGGCAAAGGCTTCCCACGAATGTCCCGATATTACTGCACAAGAGTCGGATCTACAGGCTCAATACCTGCTGGAGTTCACCTTCTCTTATCACCCCCCTCGGAGGCCCTCGGAGCACAAAGATAGTGGGAAGAGCACATCTGTCAACAATTTCACAATGTTATACACAATTAAAGCACTGGAAACGGAAAGATTTATTGATTAACCGGATAGTCATTTAACAGGCAGTTGATCACATCAGTTTATTGAGCGAAAATACAAAGTTCTAGCTTATTACACCTTTACACTGTTTTTATTTGGTTGGAAAGGGTGGAAAGTGAAATCACCAGCACCACAAGCATCCTCCTTATAGTTAGAGTTGCGTTTTTATATTTCTCCCTGCTATGCTATTCACCATTCATTGTCTTAATTATCATTAAGCCTAAAACGGCCAACAGCCCCTCAGTTTATGTCTGGAAGGTTCACTGGAGACTAGTTGGATGTTAAATCATCTTTCCATAGGTGGGTGTTCTCAGCTGGCAAAGTCTTTCACAATGGCAGAGTAACTAGTTGCAGAGCGAACAGCACCTTTAAAAGCACACAAATCCAGACAGAAAGCAGCTTCTATGCATCACATTTCAGTGGCCTTCTATCCAAGAGTCTCTCTTTGGTTACCTTCATGCCATACTGTACATAACAGCGTTTGCGTGACCCTGCTGATGTGTCCTTCAGCAAGACATTAAATCACTTGCTCTGTAGCTCTCTGACCTCACTGTGGAGAGAGAAAATTACAGATTATTAGTCTTAAGCTGTGCAAACCAACTCGGGTTCTGTTGACAGTTTTCGTCTTCTCTGAATCACCGCTACACATTTGTTGGTGTCCAGAAAACTGTTGAGTGTCACTTTATACAGTCATTCTTTATACACCTGTGCATGTGAAACTGGGTGGCCACAGTGAGAAGTGTTATAATAGGGTGTGTTCAGTCTGGCACAGTGGAAATGACATGCGTCAAAGGAAGTGGTTTGAGATGACACTGCTCCTGATGCTCCACACCCCTGCTTATGCGAATTTCACACATGCATTTGTTATAAAATGTAAAAGGAAAAGCGTAACAATAACGGTATTTAATTGATGGGGCGGCGGTCTTAAACTGTGACGAGAAGTTAAACAGAAAGTCCCGAAGTTTGAAGACGTTTGGGGGAAGACCAAGAAGAAAACGACTTCAACCGAAAAATCAAGAGTTCCTCCTAACGCAGCAGTTTCATTAAGCATCCCGCGATGAAGTGTATTAATCATTGTGTTAAGCAACCATGTTCAATATTTAACTGTAAATAAACAAACCTGACCACTACATATTTGATGTGTGGTTTTGGTGGTTCATGTTCACAGAAAATATTTAATACATGGCATTTAAACACGGGCACTTGAGATCATTAAAAAAAAACCCAAAAAACTGTTATCATAGTTTGTCTTGCAGACTCCACTGTTTACAATACTTTGCAGGCACCTGAGTTGGCAGAGCACCCTATCACAGAGGAGCAGATGGTGGCGTGAAGAGTGCTGAGGAAAAATTATGTTTACTCTTCTGCTGTAAAAAGTTCTCCTCCCATTGCACTTATATGTCAGAGTGTTTTTAATGGCTGCATTGCAGAGACCTTTTGGTGATCAGTTTCAATATAACAGTGGTTTACGTGAAATGGGAAAGATGTTTAGGCACACACTGGTATATTGCTTTTAAGCAAACAGTACAGCTGTGTCTTAATTAGGAGATTATGAAGGAAGCCAGAAACTTTATGAGACACGTCTTCCCTTTGTACACCTGGAAAAATAAACTAATGCTGAAGTAGAGCTGGGCGATAGAACGATAACGATATGTATCGCGATATAACTTTTACTCGATAGAGAAATTAAGCTATCGCGATAGACCTCGCCGCTCTTGTCCTCTTAAAAAAAAAAAAAAAAAAAAGGTCAGCCGATCCAAATTCAGTAGCGCAGAGCTGAACCAATCACAGCCGCAGCGTCACGTCGCGTGACTTGCTATGCACAGCACAAGTGCCAAGCCGCACGTGTGTTTGTTTGGGAAGCAGCCAGCGGGTAATGGAGCCAGCGCGTAATGGAGGAAATGAGCGTGACCAAGAGAAAACAGATGATGGTTCCAACGCCGGAGAGATTGTCGAACGGAAGAGCCAAAGAAGTTCCGTAGTGTGAAGGTATTTCGGCTATTTCAAGTCTGACAAAAAACAGAGTAGCGTGCACTGTAAATTGTGCCGAAAGCAAGTCTGGAAATACAATAAACTGGTGCATGCGTCACACTGTGCGCCGCGTTATTGTTTCGGTGAAATGAATTTCTACAATACTGTTAATTCTACTCTCTGCAGTGTTTAAATGCTTACATATACACACAGTTACTGTCCGTCCACACATACGACTCTGTTCTGCTTCTATGCCGCAGCTTTGTTTACTTTTTCCCACCGAGGCTTCTAGACTTCTGATTGGCCAACATTTCTGCACGGTTAGGAATCTAGCGCCACCTGCTGCTTTGGCATGTTCATAGCAGCGTTTTCCTTCATTTCTGCCTTTATGTGTGGACGGGATTATTTTTTAAAACGAAAACAGAAAATCTCAGTTTTCAAAAATACCCGTGTACGTGTGGACGTAGCCTCAGTCTCTGACTGGAAGCGCTAATTCGTCATTCGGCTTTTGTCAGACTAAAGTAACTGTTAAAACTGTTTGAAAAGCTCAGCTATACAACAAGGAGAGATTGAGAATTTCCTTTTAGTTCTCAGTTTATTTGATATTGACAAAAGTTAGTCAGTTTTGTCTGTTCTTCTGTAAAACAAACTAAGATTTATTTTTAGAATTAATATTTTGTTTCTAAGTGGAATTGACAATTTAGTCTGTTTCATTTGTTCTATTTTGAAACTTAAACGCTTTAGCGGCTGCCTTTTGTGTAGTTTGCAATATTTGCCTTTATTTATCTGAAAAAGTCTCATGTTCCTTAAGTACATCTACCCTGTTGAACTTATTATGGGAAATAAATATTTAAAAACAAGCTGCTGATTATTTCACATTTTACTTGTGAGCAACGGCACATTTAAATCTTACAAATATAGTTATTTGGCTTATATCGTGATAGATATCGTTATCGCCTGAAATGAAAAAAAACATATCGTGATATGAAAAAATCTCATATCGCCCAGCTCTATGCTGAAGCTTAATATTAGCAGTGGTGTTGTAAACAGTTAAAAACGGAAAAGGTTCCTAGAAAAATCCAGACATGTATCCAGTAATGCTGACAGATGACAGCACTTTAACATCTCAGGCTTAATTTATATCTTAGAACAAAACAAAATGCCTTAACTGGTATTACCATATGTATTAAAGCTGCACTTTACAAGTTTAAACTGCTGAGGATCATGGGTGTTGTAGTACTTTTTTTTTTTTCAGCTAGCTCTCGGGCCTTTTGGTGAAGCTTGACTTGAAACTGCTAACACAGTGTGTTACTGTTGGCGAGTCTTTGGTGCCGGTATTAGAAATTAGTTGCCTTTGAAACTGCGTTTCCCAGAGTGCTCTTTGAGAGCCTGCATTGACTTGTTGTATTCAGCTGTGTGTTATAAATATAGTTGCTGGAAGAGGATTGGTGATGACATGATGGGGGCAAAGAGGAAAAAAAAAATTTATCTCTTCAATCAGAACATTTTGTCTTTGACTGAATGATATTTAGTTTGTTTTTTTCATGTCATTTGATGGGTGTTTTCTGTTTGTTTCTGTAGAACAGCAGATATGCGAAGCTGTCACAGAAATCAGATAGCTTTAAAAAAAAAATTACAAAACAATAAAAAACATCAGCAACTATTCTTAAATATTGAGAGACTGGAAATGCACTGATCTGACTGTCCTGCAATATAAGTATTATGCATTTGATAAATGGAAATATGCTCTTGTATCCTATTAAAGCAGAAATCTTAATTTGTTTCAGCTGTCACCAACTTTACATTCATCTCCTGGGACGCAAACGCAGTATAATCGCTAAGTAGTAATGTGAATTATCTACAGAAGACTATGGTAAAGGGTTAGATAACTCCACTGGAGACCTCGACATGTAATCACCAAGAGTTACGCTAAAGAGACTGAAGACTGAATCTCGGACTTTCTGGAATTAAATGTAATCACAGACCTAAAATGGAAGGAATGTGGATTGTCCAGCGCTCACATGAGCTTTGATTTTTTTTTTTCTCTCAAATTTCTTTTGCAATAGAACAATACAGGTATAAGCAGATATGGCTGCGTTGGTGTTCGTGTCACTAACCTCTGTGCGTGCGCTGCCCTCTCCTTACCACCATTCAAACTTGAATCCCGTCACTCCTCTCAGACCACTTGTGAGGGTTTTTCTGTGACGTTAGCCAGCGTAGCTTTATTAGTTTTGTGGTTGTAGCTGGGCTAACACTCGTTGTCATCACTCTGGGGTGTTTCCTCCAGCTGAGGCTCATAAAACACATTGCTTTGTGACTGTCCCTTGATGTGGGACTCATTTTACAGTTATTACACCCACAAATGGGCTGTGCGGAGAACGAGATGCACTGTGTTGCGTACTCGGCTCTGCTGCATACCTTTAGCAGGGATGCTTAGCTGGGTGGCTGCTGGGATGTTCATTAACATGTCTTCTTGGCAAGCTGAGTAAACATGAAGAGGCACTTTTGAAGCACTTTATGAACATCTATTAAATGTTAAATGGGCATTCTTCCTACGACAACCCAGCTGTCAGTCTGCTTTTAACAATGTGTAGGTTATGTGTAAGAGCTGATTCGGAGTGTTGTGGTGACTTATGCTTTGTTTCTCTAAAGAGGTTTTTTAGAAGTTGTAGGAAGTGTATTAAATGCCCTTAAAGATTTTTCATGCTTTATACATTTTTCTTTTTATAACATTAATAAAGTCGCAGTTTTAGATTCTGTCCTTGGTAAATTTCACGTCAGTAATGCCTTCAAATATGACTCGATGTGTTGTCCTGTTAAAGCTCATTTTCAAGGTGTAATCTCTTCTATGTGTCCTGTGCTCAAGGGCCCCGTTCTGGGAAGGCCTCTTTTCTGTGTTTCAGTTTTCCCTGCCAGGCTATGAAATTAACCATTCCACCCTTCGTCGAAGAGACAGCTGTAGATAACTCCCAGATGATTAACCTTTCAGTTTCTTCTCTTAAACCCACATGAAGTCTGTCGGTATCTTGCTCAAGTTTAGTCTGACCATGTTCCCGTACTGTCCTTCCCTCCCCCTTCTCCCCTAAGACACTGTGAAAACAAGGGTCAGTTTTCAAGCACGCCTCGGCTCGGTTTAATGGAATACCTCAAGCACAGAGACATGAGGAAGAAAAGGTCTTGCAAAACACCATAGCACGCTGCTGGAATGAGCACGGGAGCTTGTTTATGTGCAAAGTGCTGTGCTCTGTGTGTGTGTGTGTGCTCGTGCTTGTCATTTTGCTCATGTGAGAAATTGCTTGTCCTACCTCATGTGAGATCCGCTGCCCCCCCCCACGCACTGCCACGCACTTCTTCGTTTGTTGTCACTGGAATTTACTGTGATGTTGCAGCGTTCCTCGCAGTTTTGCACGCGAGCCACTCTTTCTCTCAGGGCCATATGGAGGAGGAGGAAAGTCTGGTTATAAAGAATTAATGAAGGCATAACGGGAGAAGAGAACTGTTTATATATGGAGGGCAGCAAGAGGCTGAATCAGAACATGTGAGCGAGGTGAGGAGTAGAGCAGAGCAGAGCTGGCTGATATTCACATGTTTCTCTTTTCCTCTCTCTCAGCTGATGTGTGTCTTTCAGTGCAAGTATACAGATGGATTACCTTACGCAAACACTGGGCCTTTGCTCTCAATAGGCAACACAGATACTCACAGCTAATATTTTCCTTATCAGGGGCTGCACCAGCCAATCACACACTGTATGAGAGTGACTGGGAAAGCAACAGACCATTCATTTATCATGGCCAGGCTCCATTGTGCCTATGTGCGTGTGCATGCTCGTATTACAATGGGCCTAAACTATGTGTGACCCTCTTTCATTTCCTACTATTTAAGTCGTGTTTTTGGGAGACGGCTGCGGCAGTCCAATACAAACCTCCACCTATGCTGCTGCTGTTGGACAGGCTTCAAATCAGAAGAAGCGCCGAATATTCAGGATGTGATTGTACTGAGTAAGAATATCCTGGTAAACATTATTATCAGTGTTTTGAAAGTTAGAAAAACGTTTCTCATGTGCAATGTAGTTAATTTACTCAACAATGTTTTTGGCTTATTACCTCTCTCTGTGCCAAAAGTACATGGTGACCCCCATCTTTGACCTTCACGCAGCTTTTTATGTCAGAGTTCAAAGAAGTAAACCTTCACATACTCATTAAAAGTCACTCTGCGTAAGTGTGTAGCCTAACTGGCTGAATCATATTGTGTGAATACGGGCTGCTTACTGCCACGGTCAGGCTGTGACTGTCACAGACGAGTTGGATTTTCTGGCCTTGTGGCTGTTATTCCGAGTGTCAGCATGTGACATGTGTTCATCAGATGGCCGGGCGTCTTCCGCCATATGGTGATTCAAAATAAAAACGAGTTGTGATGACAGCAGCGCTGCTCTATGTTCACGGTAACATCTGAAGAAGCTGGGAATCACAGCAGAGAAAATACTCGGTGATGGTGTTTTGTCGTTTAAGTGTTTTAGAACTGTTGTTTTCTAGTTCCCAATATCGGAGCAAATAAGACTTTTCATCTTATTTTTAAATAACGCTTTTTTGTTAGAGTGTATTTTTCTGAGTATTAAAATGATCATTTGTGGCACACAGAGATAAAAAGTTGCCCTCCTCCTGATGTCAGTGGCACCAGCCACACAAGGGCCATATCAAGGCCAGCAAACTTGGGGTCTATGTGGTTATTACTTCGAGATGTACCTCCTGCCTAAATGTTATTGCAGTTTTTTAACATTTTTATTGCAGTTTTAGTTTGCTATGACCCTTCATGGCGATGGTGGGATAATATAATCTGATTCACTAAAGAAAACATGTAATGTTTTTGAAAAACATGAGAAAGGTTTCGCCATATCTCGACTCAACTGATCTCTAGAAGTTGTTAGAAAAACAGGTTCGATCCACGGAGGCTTCACCTTGTACCTTACTGAACTTTCTGCTGCTTGGTGCCTAAAGCCCTCAGACGTCTTGTGGAGTCCATGGAGTGCAGAGCTGTTTTGGATTTAGATGCATCCTCGATGCACTAATCGTCTGACTGATTTGCGTCTCTGTTTTGTCTCACCTGTTTCCAGGCAGAAACTGTTTTTGTCTCACTTGTAAGGCCTAATTGTACTATTACACATTCTGTGAAATAACTAGTGAACTCTATTTGAACTGGTATTAATAAAAGGCAAATCTGAAGTGTGGATTTGTAACTGCTGCAGGAATTAGGATGTGGCTGGGCAGGGGGAGCTGCGCTGAAACGATACTGCTACAGTCGAATGTGCAACCTCCAGTCTGGCTTCTTCTTTCACTTGAGATGAAAGAGAGATGAAAGAAGTAAAGGCAGTGATATAGGGACTGAATTTGTCTTGCACATGAGCTACAAGCACACCAGTGATCACAGAGTAGGAGAAAAAGCAGACTCAAAAGAGGACAATGAATGTACATTCATTAAAGCAGCCATAACTCACCTCAGACAGAACTGCAAACAGTAGCTCCATGAAGATACTTAGTGTACACATGTGCTCTTTTTATTTTTTCTGCAGTCTCAGTTTTATACGTGTCTAACCGGTTAGACTTGAAACTTCAGAAAATACACTAAAATACACTTCAGGAAGATAAATAACACTGCTAGTGACTTTGTCTGCTATAATTTGTATTTATTTATTTATATATATTTGTGCGTATATAATTTCTCTATTCACATTTGAACAAATGGCACTTGTGTCCCCTTTAACAAATGACAGACTGTTGGCTGTTATCAAAAAGAAAGACGTGGTTACATAAAGTTACTTTAAACAAGCTGAGTGTTATGTTGGGTCATCTATTCAGCTGTTGCCAAAGCAGTTTTTCTGGCCTTTTTTGTGGCATTTTGCTTTGGTTGGATGGGTGACAGTACCGAGTGACAGGAAACAAGGGGAAATGGAGAGGGGAGTGATGTGAGGCAACTGTGGCCAGTCTAACTCAAACCAGAAAAGCTGGTGACATGTTGCTACATCTTACTGATGTACGACCGGGATGACCCCGCTTTCTATAACTTTTTTTCTTTCAGGAAAGGAATGTGCATTCTCGCATATCCTCAAGCTGCATGTCTTGTTTTTGATGTCAGACTTCCTCAGTCCGTCTTAGGTTTTTTTGTCTCGTCACTGCAGCACATGCGTTGGACTTTTGCAGATCTTGCTTGGTGATCTCAGCGCTGGCTGTAGCTCGGCTATGAATGAGCAAAACTTCTCTGAAGTCAGTGTTTATGGAGGGCCCCGTTTTCTCGAAGGGGAGAACCAAAGTTAAATAAATACTTGCTCCATCCTGTCTGCATTAAGGGCCTGCACACATGGCTTTGACGTCAGAGTGACTTTAAACAGGGTGGGGTGGCCCAGCCGGCTCTGACAAGCATGAGCACACTCGCGCATACACACATTCTTCAAAAGCTTGCTATTAAAATCTTTTTTCTTTTCAATATCTTTGTCTATCTGGTGTTTTTTGTCAGTTATTTCCTGTTTCCTTCTCTTTCTTTCCATCGGAAATTTGAGTCTCGTGTAATTTTACAGTATAGAGCCCATTAGCTGAAACACTCACATTTCCTACTCACAGTATAAGAAGGCAATACGAGAGAAGTAAATCTCTGTCTATTTCTTACTTTCTGCAGAGCAAGTTTGACTGTATTCATCAATCTTGCAGTGTTTTTGGCTCAATATATTTGCAGACTTTTCCTGCAACTGGCCATCATCACACAGCAACAGCTGTGCAACAGCCAATCCAACATTTGGCTTCAACATTTTTCTTCGTTGGCCTCTTTTGTTTGTGTATTCAGTTTTCCTGCAACAAGGAAACATAGCTTTGTGTGTGTGTGTGTGTGTATGTGTGTGTGGTGTGTGTGCCCTGGAGCCTCACAACAGGTCCGTCAGCATACCTGTCTTCAACAACCTGATGCCACATGATTTTAAAAGCTTCATATATCAACAAGCAGTTCCAGTTAAACAGTGTAAGTTTTCTCACGGTTAAAAGAAAAAAAAATAAAAATTTTTTGGTAATGTGTGTACTACTGTTGCATGTTGCATGTAAAACTAATTCAGGCAGTTTGTTCAGTGTGAAAATCAACAAGCAACAGACAGCAAAGTCAGAAAGTTGAACTCTTTCATATTTTATTTTTTAAAGTAGTTTGATGCAGAAGAAGATGTATGAGGATGTTGTTTTTGTAGTGTTCTGAGCGTGCACACTGTTCGTTCTGCAGGTGTTTGACCGTCATGGCCTCCTGTGAGATTTTGTGCTGAAGCTGTCACATGTCTCTGCCAGGCCAGCTGGTGTCTAGTGAACTTTGGGGCAGAGGATTTCCCTCTCTGTTTTCATAATCAAACTGTCTATGTTGCTCACTCACACTTAGGCTGGCTGATGTACTGATGTAACATAGTAATCGAGAAAAACCAACATTAATCATTTTAAATTCACTGACTGTGAAACAAGAAGATGGGTTGCTCTCTTCCCCTGATAGAATTTTTTTGTCACATATAAATACTAATGTTTTTTTTTAATTATTAAAACATGCAGAAATGCATCTACTTTTAAATTTTTAAAAGAAAAGATTTTCAGAATTAGAAATGCACAGACTTATCAAACATTAATACTGGCCCCTATTCTCCTTGTTGACTGTCACAGTACTGTGAGCGCATAAAATGTCAGTATTGCATGTTTTAAAATCAGGTAACCACTTGTATAAATTTACCACAAGCTTCAAACATTTATCCACAAAAAGTCCACAACTATCCATCCATTCATCCATTTTCTTCCGCTTAACCAAATCATGGGAAAACATACCAAACAAAAAAACTTTATCTATTCCAGGATTGTTGACAGATTTTCACATGTCTGCATATTTTACTTTTAAACACATAGGATCTTGATATTCAGAGATCTTCAGACATAGTCATAAGAGTGTTGATCATCCATTTGTCTGCGGCATAAGCAAACACGCAAGCCTGTCTGAAGGGAGGAGGTTTTCAGGAAGGTAGACTGCCTTGTATTTGCATCCTTTTTGTATAATAGACAGTCCAGAGGCAGATATGAAATGATTAGAGATGAGAATTGGCTAAAGACATTTAGCTATTTTTATCTTTTTATTGTCCCCTTTCCACTGATGATGGATAGGGCTGTGCGATATGACCAAAATCTCATATCCCGATATAAGACATCTATCGTCCGATAACGATATAAATCACAAAAATTCAACATTTTTTGTAAATTCTGTGAATCTCGGGCAGCTCGACTTGCGTGAAGTGTTTCCAGCTGCACGTTGCGTACCTGGAGTCGAGTGTTTTAACCGATGCATGAAACTATACATTTTTAGACATGAGTTGTAACGGCCGCCGTTTTCTTTGTGAGTATTTATTACACAGCGTGCTGCGGGGAAAAGCCTGTTCTAACGTTTGAGTCTAAGGTTTATTTTTTAGCACCTGGCGGCTCTTTTTTTAATTCTCATCCGTAAATAATCTGCTCTTTCACGTGATTCAGTTTATTTTGAAAAGTCTCAACAGGATCTTGAGCTTTATTGTGAAATGTTTATGTGGAAAATAAATAAGCGGACACGTGCCGCGATGGTTTTATCGTCGTTGTTGCTAACGACAACGCATATGCTTGCTCGTCTGTAGTGTGGTTATATTAAATACAAGAGAAAGAGAGAACTTTAAGAAATTAATATAGCCACTACAGTGACCATCAAAACGATGAAAAAATATTGCCGTAAACAGTTTATTTTGCGACACCACGAAACAAACGATAAAATTAAACGATAGACGTTTTTATATCGTCATCCAATATATATCGTTATATCGAACAGCCCTAATGAACGAGATTAATCTAGAACCAGGTCTTTGTATTCCTACTAGAAAAAAAGGACTGCTCCTAGTCCCTAAAAGCTGGCACCACAAAATAGCTGGAACCTCTGACGCAAGCGGCTGTGGGAGGGAATATTCATAGATTATTCACAGATACAACTGTGATATTTTTATTTATTTATTTATTTTTTTGTCTTCCTTGTATAATTCCCCCAGCCTTTGTTAGCAATGATTTGGGATGCACAAGTAGGCCATCATAATAGTGGAAAATGGGTAATTGTGAATTTGTGTTGAACCATGTGCTTTGTCAGGATGGTCCTCCAAGGATCATTGTTTTTATATATTTTTATGTACGCTTTGTAGCTTTTATTAAGAAAGGATAGTGAAGAGAAGGCAGGAAAGCTGTGAGATAGCACAGAGGAACTTTACTGGCATTGTGTAAACCATAAAATACCAGTCCTAATCAAATGATGTTGTAATCAGCAAATGTGTGTCGAGCTACTTTTTAAAATGTTGATCACCTATTTTAATAATGGCCGAGTTTGCAGACAGATGTTATAAAATATCAGATTTTCTCTTTAAGTGTGTGTGTGTGTGTGTGTGTGTGTGTGTGTGTGTGTGTGTGTGTGTGTGTGTGTGATCCAGTAATGATGGAATGATGACCTGTGGATAATGTCCACGGAATAAGGTTGGAACAGTATCCACACATGCTCACATCTAGCAAATATCAGGAAACCATCCACTTTGGATTTGTACTTACAACTTACATAGCATGAGTGTGCTACAGGCAGGATACAAGAGTACTGGTTGCCCACTATGAATTACATGGATAGCTTTCTGCTATATTCTTACATTGGCTCAGTTGGACATTGCGTAGATTTTGTGTAAAGGATCTGGCTGGGTGTGGACTATGTAATGTCTGCAGCATAGCCGGTGTAGCTGAGCTTGAGGCAAGAGTTTGAGATGAGAAGGTCATCGAGGGGAAATGCAAGGGATTTCCAGATGAGACAGTCTGCAGGCAAACCTCCTCAGTTGGATTGTTTCCCATTCCTGACTTCTTTTCTTCCCCATTTCTCTGGACACACACACACACACACACACACACACACACACACACACACACACACACACACACACACACACACCCCTGCTGCTATTGGAATGAGATTCCTTGTGAAATATACAGAGTGACTGGGGTCCTCTGTAGAGCGCTGTTGGGCCTTGAGATCGTTTACCACTCATATCAGGGTCATCTGATCTGCCAAGACGACTGCCCAACATTACTGTGTGTGCGTGCGAGTGTATGTGTGTGTGCACGCACACGCATTTACGAGAGAGAGAGACACACAATATGTGTGTGCCCCATGATCTTTGAAGCTGTCAACATTCTTCACCACATGCCCTGCCATGATGCATGGAGGCGACTGGTGAGATGAACCACCTGCTCTGGCCTCTGGTCAAAGCAAGGTCAACATGAACAAGCTTGTGCACACCCACACACACGCACATGCATAGACGCGCACACACGGTTCCCATGAGTCTTAAAAAGTCTGAAGTATTTCATTTCATTTTGATAGTTATGAAATGTCTTAAAATCTTTTCTCTTGTGAGAGGTTTTAATTTAGACATGTGGTTATAACTGAGACTTTTCCTAACACTTGAAGTGAACCTATTGTGCTCATTTCCATATTTCCACCTTTATGTTTTTTGACTGTACTAGAATTGTTTTCCATAATTAAAAAATAATCCTTATTGGATGAAGTAAAGGATAACTAAATAAAAACAAGCTGTTTTAGCTCCTCTCCCTTTCTTTATTCTGATTGGCTGATCCTTGCACACAGTAGGTTTGAACAGCAGATGGGTGGGGCTTATGTCCTCACAGCAGCCCTATTCATATGTTTGTGTTGAAAATGCCAATGGATGGAAACTGTTAAAGACTCCAAATGCAATATTAAAGCATAGATGGGCTGACGAGGAAACTCTCATTTTGTGTCTCAGGTGGAGGAGGAAAGAGGAATGGCCGCAGCAAGAAATGGAAAGAGATGCTAAAACTCCCGCACATCAGCCAGTGTGAGGAGCTACGTCGCACCATCGGTAAGAAACTGGTAGTGCATGTGGGTGTGAGACAAAAAGATAACTTGCCATGCTGTGTCGTTGGGGTGGGCCTGACTCTGTGAGGAAGTTCAGATTGGACTTCCTTCCTGTTTCTACCCGTCTCCACCCGTAGTTACAAGCAAGGGACAGGAAACCCTGTGTGTGTGTTTGTGTGCGTGTGACTGAGACAGGGAATCTGTTTGTACTGCTGTTTCTGAATCTCAAGCTCTCCTTTAACATTTCTGCTGTGCTTGTTCACACATCAAATGAAAGCATGCTCACCCCAGCTTCCTTCCTTTTCTCAACCTCCAGGTCTAACTTGAAAGTACTGGCAGGATTTTCTCTTTGTGGCCCCCGACAAGAGTTCTACTCTTGGGCTTCATTATCTTCTCACCTCCCCAGCCCCCACCCACCATGGTTCCCTGAATGCCACAGCACAAGTGTGTGTGTGTGTGTGTGTGTGTGTGTGTGTGTGTGTGTGTGTGTCTGTGTAATAGTGCGTCACAGCTATCTTTGCCAGAGATTGCAGTGCTACCCTCCCCCACATACTCGCATACCCTCCCTCTTTTCTATCTCCATGCCTTTCCCTCCCACTATCTGCAGCTCTTTCCCTCTCTCTCACTCTTTCAGCCACTTCAGAGAAACATAAGAGTGGCAGAACAGGAGAGTTACAGAGAGCACGAGTGGAAAACAGAAACATAGAGGGAAAGAGAGGCTTTTTACAACGAGAGAAAAGATCTTTCGAGGACAGGAGAGGATAGGAAGAAGGCAGAGTCAAAGATGTAGATGCACATATTCGCGGAGGACATGTCTCATACTCGGTGTTGATTGCACTCGTCGTCGTGTTGATTTCAGATCGCAAGTCTTCATTCATAGAACTAATTATCCAAATCTTGAAAAAAATCGATCTCCATCTCTGGTCCAGTTGTGTGCATTCTCACCTTTTTGTTCCTATCCCAGGTGATTTCCATGTCCGCCTTAATAATAATAATAACTGTAAGTGGCTGTACAGTTTCTGGAACCAAGTTCAAGTTCAAATTTTATTCGCCACATGCAGTGGCAGGTTGCCACTACAGGCCTTCAGTTTCATACAGGAGAAACTGAAGGCCTGTCTGTGGCAACCTGTCCACAGTCAGGTGAACTTTCATATTCACAGTCATGGTTGTGTCTAGGAGTTGCAATACACCAGCTAACAATCACAATGGATATGGACATCCTTACCCCCCAACACACACACACACACACACACACACACACACACACACACACACACACATTTCTTTACATGCTTGTTAGGCATGTAGTTCCTTGGGGAATTCCCCAGTGTGTACTTATCTCTTCTCACCATTCTCCCTTCCTCATTCGGCCTCTGATTAACACTGCATCCTCATCTTCCTCGAACTCAGTACGAGTTTTGATACCAACAACCACACTGTTCTTTTGTCCCGACATTAATAACCCTGCCACAGCCTCTCAGTCATGTATTTCAAACAACAAAGCAACAGTTCATGAACTTAAGCCCAGGCACACCTCTATCACAGGATATCCCCTGTGTTTAATGCTTGTCCCTCTTCTATTCATCCTCTGGATCCTCTCCCTTTGATAGCGTCATACTTCAACATGATGTGGTTGGACACCAGCACCATTAAATCGCAGATGAAAGTTTACTGGCTCAAACTAAAATGATAAGTCAGGACATGATTGGTCCCAAACCCCCAAATGTGCCTCACCATCAGCAACTCCACTCTGCGTCTGAGTAATTTTTGGCACTTCTCTCCTTTAACCTCAGCGTGTCGCAGCAAAGAACATTTTTTTCCCCAGGAATTTTTTTTTTCTTTACTTCCAAAACGTTTATCCATGCCTCCAGCACATCCAGATGTTGCTACTGCAACTGCATTCTTTACAGTACAAGTAATCAAACTCCTGTACAACTCTGCTAAATGCCGTAGTCCTGCAACCACTATTACTCCTGTCCCTTCAAAACTTTAACTGGGCTCCTGTCCCACACCAGAATCCATTTCAGAGTCCTTCTGTTCATCACCACACACCTTCCATCAGCCTCTACTCATTTAATGCCAAATTCTTGTCAACCCCAATCAGGACCAAGCGAAAGAATTCTTTAAAGCTCTCTCCTCCTGGATCATTATCTCCAAGCCAGCACTGATGTTCAGATCACTACTCAAAACTCACGATGTTTATCCGTTATTTGTTTGAATGTGTTAGTTTCTATGATCATTTTTGCTTTTTTCACAGCCTCCACTGCCTTTGTCTGGACAGACGTGTTCGTAAGCTGTAGTTTAACTCAGCGGTCCCCAACCTTTTTTGTGTCACTGACCAGTTTATGTCCGACAATATTTTCACGGACTGGCCTTTAAGGTGTCGTGGATAAATACAACAAAATAAAACCGATAAAAACCCTGAAAACCATAAATTTCACACCCGAGCCTCAACTCTCGCGGCCCGGTACCAAACGACTCACGGACCAGTACCAGTCCATGGCCTGGGGGTTGGGGGCCGCTGGCTTAACTGGTAGGCACAGGCCTAGAACAGCAAAGCAGCAATTCTGGTTATTTAATGTAAAATCTCTTTGTGTAACCTCAAATCAATCCATCTATTATTATTATTATTATTATTATTATTATCATTATTATTATTATTATTAATGTGTGAGGAGGATGGTACCGAGCACATAAATATAACCTTGCATGTATTTATTCCCATTTGGATATTAATGTGCACAGGATTCTAAAAATGGGCAATAAGTGCCTGCCCATGTGTGTGTTTGTCCTTGTGTGTGTGCATGCGCGCATACAGCAGCTGTTAAGGTTTATGTACGTCACTATTACATAGATGCTATTGCGTAATTTCCCTATCACACTGAGTACAAGATCAAAATAATCCTCCTGGTGTGCTTAAACACACAGGCGTGTAGTTATGTGCGTGCACACATACACACGTGCAGAAACACTCACACTTGCCCGTTCAGAGTGCGAGCACAGTGGACAGAATACAGTGTAGCGACTGATAGCAGAGTCTTTGTTGTGTCTTGATAATGTCAGGCATTTGACCTTAGCCTTGACAAGTGAACGGTAATTCTAGGAAGCTTAGATTACATTATGTGGGCTGCAGGCACTTTGTCTGCCAGCCTTAGACCTCTCTCTCCATCTTTCTTTCTTTTTTGTCCATCTCTTTCTTACCATTCTATTTTTTTGGCATAGTTAATACATATATTATATGGGCACCTCTTACTTTTGATCACTGCAAACACGTTAGCATGTTAACATGGTCCTGAAAGCATAGGTATTTTGGATGGAGACTAAATGCTTGTTGCATAGCAGCAGTGCGCACTGGCCGTGCAGGTGTCTGTTTGCACACAAACACGGGCATGCACTCCTGCACCCATTGCACGCTTGTGAGCATTTAGCTGACTGTTCACTGTCTCACTAATCTACTCTGTCTTGGTCTAAATTGGAGTTTTGATTGAGTTGTAATTACAGCTGCATTCACTGGCTCAGACAGTTAGTATCCCGTGCTAGTTCGAGCCTTACAGTGCTCCCTCCTCTCTTTTTAATCCCCTTATTTACCAGTTCCATTTTTCTCTGACACCTTGTTGCCTTGTGTGCGTTCCCTCTTTCCCAATCTCCTTTCATATTTGTTCATATTTAGGAAATTGGATAAGTTCCTCATAAGCAAGGAAGACATTATTGAGAAATTAGGGGGGTTTTGCAGTTGGGGAGCACAAAAAGTATGAGTAAACATCCTCATAGAAATATAAATGTAGATAAGGAGTATGCAATAAAAGAAACAAATGTATGTGCTTCAAATTGCTTAAACTACTCCCTTCTACACAAATGACAGTCAAAAAGTCAAAAGCATTAGTCCAATTAAATTTTATATCGCATCAGCTCACAATAACAATCATCTCTAGATGAATCCTTTAAATTGTAAGGTAAAGATCCTACAACATTAGAGAGATTACCCCAACATTCAGGCAGTCACCTTTGAGGAAGCACAACTGTGAAAGAAACCTTGGACAGAACCAGTATCAGGAAGGGGCAACTATCTGCCTCGACTGGTTGGGATGGAAAACCATGTACAACAAATAGGACGAAAAATCTACTGGAGAGAGAAGGCACAACATCAATGAAGTGGATCTGCAGTGTCATAGAAACGCTTTGTTACCATTGTTAAAAAATAAAGAAAAATTTCTCCAGTGTTTATTCATAAAAAGATTTGTTGTGTATTGCAAACCTGTGAATGGGTACAGCAAAAATCAAACACTAACAACTGGTGTAAATGTACTATTTATTTAAATAATTCTGAGAAACTTACTGAGTAAAAATGAAATGTGACACAGATACTTTTCTTAATTTTGACAGTCCTACTGAAAAACAGGTATATTTTTGCAATTAATGGGGAAAAAAATGCTTTCCAGACAATTTCACAATAGTTTCTGTGGCTTCTTTCTTACGCAAATTAGATGTTGTCACCCTAAAGAGTCAGCCAGTTGTGTTGTGATTCAGCAGAGAACTGCCACCACTGGAGCAACAAGCAAAACTCGTCATTAGGATGAAAATGTCCCGAAATACTTGAAAAACTTCTCATGCTAGACTGAAACCTTGTCAGAGGTCATTTTCTCTGAACAAAAGAAATGTTTGTTTAATTTTCAGAACGGCCGACGGGACGCCAACCCAAAGTTTCATGTTTTTTGTCAGCTGGCTGAACTCACTAGTCTAATGCTCAGTGAGAAATTAAATGGTGAAAAAAGAAAGCATTAGAAAGTTGATCTATACCTGTTTGTCAGGACGGGTAGGTTAGCCTCAAAACTATCCGATAATTTGTTGTAATGGATAACGAATAGTAATAATTACAAATGAATAATAATAATGAAATTTCTAATGATACAGAAAAAAGATTGAAAAAATGTTCTTGATGCTTACAGCTTGCAGGCAGCAGCATTTAGAAGTGTAGGAAATGGAGGCGAAATAAGATAAGATAACCTTTATTAGTCCCATGCATGGGACTAATAGCCTAGGATGTTCAGGTAAAAGTGTAAAATAACTGCTTAAAGCCCTTGTTTTCGACATTACTGTACATTTAGCAGGAACATTTTTCTCACGTATTTTGCATAGTACTGTTTTGTTGCATGTTTTTGAAGTCTTTTTAGATAATTAGTCTCAATCGGACACTGACATGTGCTCTTGCTTTCAGACATGCCTGGGCTTGTCTCGTAGTTGCGCACATAGGGCATTTCAATTCATGGTATTGTTATAGACTGTTATATCACACTACGACATTTTTATTATACAGAAAAATGTATTCTGGTTTTATCACGGACGATATTGTAAAGCACAGCCTGAGCTGTTTCTGATTGTTGAGGCCTTTGAGTTATGCGAGGTGCGGTGCAGCACCCTGTGTGCTATAGCAGAAATGTTACAGTCTTATGCTTTTGAAAGTAAAAAACAAAAACCACTAAAACAATGAAAATATAAAATGTGTTGAGTTCTGCCTCTGGGTCGGTTTCACACACTTTATATGCAGTACTTTATATTCTGGGAGACTGTCTTCACGGCCACTGTGAGGGGTGTTAATGCATTCAGTTGTCTAAGAACAAGAGATATATAAAGATCAGTTGTCTTCTTTGGCTTTTGTTTTTATTAAAGAGGACAAAGTTAGAGCAGTTAGAGAATGTCTTGGTTGAGCAGAGTGCAACAGTAAGTAAAAATCCATTCTCACACTTAGTCCAGCAGTTCTTCAGCACTTCACTGGTAAATTTTCTAGCACTGGTGGTTTGTTGCTTGAAAATTACTATCAGACTAAGCCAATGTTGATGTTGTGCTTTGGCCATTTATTAGTTTGGGTATTCTCTACCTATTTTCCTAAATTGTCAGCTATCACAGGAACACAGGCAGGGTACACTGTGCACAAGATGCCAGTCCATTACAGAGCCAATGCAGAGACAGAGACAACCATTCATGCTCACACTAAAACCTATGGGCAATTTAGAATCACCGGTTTGCCCGCCATGCATGCCTTTTGGACTCTGGGGGAGGAAGCTGGGGTCCCTGGAGACCATGTGGAAAATATGCAGAATCCTCACAGAAAGGAGGTTTGGACCAGGAATCTTCTTAATGTGAGGTGACTATGCTAACCACTGCACCACCATGGCCTCTTCAAGCTTTCTACTTCACATGAAATATCTTGACATAGAGAAGACAGCCTGAGCTGGTTCTCCTCTGTCACCACCTCTACCAACACCACTTCACAGTACAGCTTTTTACAGTGCCGATGATCTAATGGTTTATTTAAACCAACTGGATGATTAATTAATTTGCATTTTATATTTTGATTTCTCTATGCCTGCTAATGAATATGGGACGAGTATCTTGCCCTGTCTCTTTTTACCAACTTCCTGTGGTTCGCATCGCCTATTGTCCCCTGTTAAATAAAAGCCACTTGTGCTCTCGTAATCGTACGCTGTCAGTAACCTCTTCAATGATTGTCAAGAGTAGCGCGCGAGCCACATTTGGGGATACAGATGTCATACACAGCTACACCATTGTTCTCCTCCAGCCAGACCACTCCACTCCAGAGTTCAAATAAACTGCTCCAAATACTGTTCAAACGCTCTGAAATTGCCTTCATCAGCTATGAGTGTAAAGGGCTTTCCCCGCTCCCGCACAGAGCTGATGGGGAAACACCAAAGCAGGCCTCTGAAATCTTGGTGATCAAAGATGAAAGATAATGTCTGAAAGCAAGTGTAACAAAGTACAGTATAAAGTTTTGTGAAAGGGCTTCTGTTGGTCAGATTTTAAATACAGCAGCCTCATTGTGTAAAGGGAAGTAATAAAAAAAAAATCCTATCTCTATCCTGTTTGCTGACCAACCTGATAAGTTAGGTGCTGTATTCATGTAAGTGGCAAGTTTGAATAGGAAACGCTGAGCTGCAGAAGTAAATCCTGTGTAATAAACAGTGCAGAAGAGAGGGCTGTTGTGAAGATTTCATTTACTGTTGGAGGTTTGCCTGTAGCTGTCAGCGCTCCCAAATTTTCATACCTAGCATCTCTCTTCCTCTGTGTATATGAATGTGTGTGGCCTGTTTTTGTTTGTATGTTTATCTTGCCTGTGTGCCTGCGCATCCTTAGCGTCAACCAATGATGGAAAGCTGGTACAAGAGGAAATATGACTCAAATGGACACCATTAGTGCTAATAGGGCCAAAAATGCTAAGATATGTACAGAAAAAACAGATATGTGACATCATGTGGTGTTTTTCTTTTCTTTTTTTCCAGAAAATAATACGTCGCTTTTTCTTTCTTTTTTCTTTCTTTTTTTTAAGGTAGAATTCATTTTTTTCCGTGGTGTGGAGGCTGAATTTCTTTTAACTTGACCCTTACATTTTATTTTATTTTTTTTTATTTTTGTGTAGATCCCCATTACTTTGTGGAAAATTAATAGCTAGATCTGTCTGGGGGAAAAAGTGTGTTTATTTGTAGGAAAAACCTTGTTTTAGCTAAGACGTATTAGATATAAAATAATGAGGAAAAGTCCTGACCCACTCCCTATTTGTTTATATTTTACTTCCATTCTGCATTCTACATTTCAGTCTGCTCAAAGTGCCTCCATCTGTATTTTCAGATGGAAAAAAAAACCCTGTTTTTGCTTTGTATACGATATTTCCATCTAGGTTTGCATGTTTCAAAAAATCACTGCACACATTTTACATTTTTCTAGAAAAATATAAAAAATGACGGGTGGCTGAAAACCTCTGCAGAGTACTGTAGATAATCGCTTCTCAGATTCCCAGTTTTTAAGCTTTTCTTTTACGCAACTTCAGTGTCCATTATCCTAATCTATTGATTATAGCAAGTATTGCTTTTCTTTGGTTAAACATGCCAAGCAATACAAATACAAATCTTTCACTCTGTATAATAAAAAACAAAATATACGCTGGGGAAAAAGTTTAATTTTTTTAATTTATTTATTGTATTTTTTGTAAAGCAGCTAGTTAGTGCTAGCTTGTTGTTAGCTAACAAAGGACGAGAGGACTGGTACGTTGTCATTGTAAAACATGGACGTCGCTTTCAGGTGTGAAAAACGAAGCTTCTTATTTGTAGACCACCAGATGACAGTAAGTGTGTTTGCAAAAACACTCCTATAGAAAATGGTTTTCTGTCTTGAACTCTGGAGACATTTGTTTTTCTGAGCTTGTGGACTCAGCCACTCATTTTAGCTCAAACTATGTTTGACATACATATTATGTTTCAAAATGGTGGATTATCTGCGGCATGCTCGTTGGCTTATGATTTTGTGACTGACAGCCAGGTTGTTGTAGTAAGTGTGCGGTTTTACACACAGACCTGCCCCTTCTTGTCACATTCCACGTCAAAACACTAAGATGGCAGCTGTGAAAATGCTCATGCTGAGGTTTAAAATGTTTAAAAGGGCGCTTAACAAGCGAATGGGGTGATCAAAATTGACAATTCGTGTTTCTACACATACTGTAATTTTTAGTGTTTCTTTGTGCTCCTCAAAACAAATTTTCAGACATTAAGCCTGTCCTGTATTTTGAAATGTATATGTTTCTTTAAATGCATTTTTTTTTGTATTTCATGTGGATGGAGATGTGTTTCAAAACAGAAGCAGAAAAAAATTGCTTACTGTTTTGCTGTCACCAGGAAACGTGACAGTTCCTGCCCTTTAATTGCCCTTTTGCGACTATTTCGAGTTTAACTGTGAGAACTATAAAAGGCATCCACCAGTTCGTTTCTCACTTTGGCTCACAACGCAAAGTTAATTCAAATGAAAACAATTTATCCCTTAAGCCCACTAATATAGTGATATAGCTCAATGGTTTCCAACAATTTTTTGTTTCGCTGGGCAAAAATATACAGTTACTTACAGTTTCATGCCGCAGGGTTATCATTTCCTCCTAGCGTAATCATCTCATGGACTCGCTGGTGTAGCGTAATGTCCAGTGTGTGTTGTATTACATTTCTCCTTCTATCTCCCTCCCCCTCATCTTTTTTCCTTCCCCTGTCTTCTTCTCAGAGAGGGACTACACTAGTCTATGTGAGAAGCAGCCCATTGGTCGGCTGTTATTCCGTCAGTACTGTGACACAAGGCCAGAGCTGAAGCGCTGCATGGAATTTATGGATGCTGTGGTAAGACTTTGAGTCCATTGCAACTACTCTGCATATTCTCTGATATCCTTATAAGTATTCTTGTGTCTTACAGAACCCCCTTTGTCACCTTCTTGCCAGTCTTTCACTTTCTCCGTATTTTTTACCTTCATATGTCTATGATTTCTCCCACGAGACCTTCCTGGATCAGGGCCCGCAGAGCAATGGACAGGACAGGAAAGGAAAGTCAGTGCAAAGTCCCCTTGCCTGTTCTTGGCAGTCACATAGGGAGGTGGGTGGGGTGGGCGTAGTGGGTGATTAGCGACTTAGAGAAGCTGTCAGGGAGCAGACTCCTCCCCTTCCTCCATGCACTCCTCCATGAGGTCAAGCCAACGTCAGAGGCAGGTCCCCTGGGTGAGCAGGCAAACACAGGCCCAAGCTTGTGTCGAGGCCCCTGATGGTATGCAAGAAGGAAAACAGGCGAGGAATTTAATGGGGTCCTAGATTTGTGTTGTTTTTGTTTCTTTTAGTTTTAGGGTTTTTTTTTAAGGTAGGCAGACACATATATACACACCAACTGACAAATGCTTGAAATTTAATGAGCAACTTTTTAGTCGTCAACATGTGCCACGAGTCTCCCCGAGGACTTTGTGTCTTGGCTGATGCGTAGTAGTGCTGCTCAGTCCCATTCGTCTCTGCGGAGCGTGTTTTCAAACAAAACACACGGCGCAAAGCAGTCAAACTCCAGACTGTGTCCCTGCCTACAGCCATATTTGACCAAAGACACAATCTGTGATGGTGAAAAGAAGAAAATAGTTCCCAGTTTGCTGCCATGACTAAAACGAGATGTTTGTCTTTGCTAACTCTCCACCATTAGTCAGCTATCCCTGATTTCCTCTGTTCATTAACACAGCATCTTTCCCTCTTTGCTTCAGCCTTCTTTGCTTTCTTCTCTGTGACTTTGACCTTATTTGGAGAAGTTTTAAAGATGGCTGAATGAGCATGGCTTGCTGTGGTTCCTACAACTTCTGTTTTTCTGTGACAGGCTATGTATCAGCTAGCTCCCGATGAGAAAAGGAGGGACTGTGGACTGAATGTTTTAGACACATACTTTAATAATGGGGTAAGATGCACCAACCTGCTCATTTAATTACAGGGCTGCATGATACGGCCATAAATGATTTATATATTAGTTTAAGTTAATACATGCACTTCCAGATGATCGTCTCATTGAATTTTATTCAGTGTAATAAAACTGCTTAGGGTTTATTTAATTGTTTGTTAACTGGAAATATGCTCAGCTATCGGTAAATAAAGTAAGCTGGAGATAAAATGGTCAAGTCATGCATTTAATTCTGGCTCTTACATGTGTGAATGTGTACTTCACTGTCCCATTAGGTCTTCTTTTGTGTTTTCACTACAGCTGCACAAGGCAGTTATTTTTAAGCTGATTCACATAAATGCTAATGTTCTCACTGACTGAAATGAGTCGGAGCAAACAGACAGGGGAACTTCAATTTGTTTTGTTTTTTCACTAACAGAAAGATTCAAGCACAATTCTGGTATAAAATCTATTTTCACATCTTCAACAATCTGTGACCATGTTACACTGAGCATGTTCTCTTCTGTCTCTCTGCATCTGTTTGCCTCACCTGCTGTTTTTCTGTCTCTTTAAACCCTCAAGTCGGCAGCCCATCTGCCTGACATACCCCAGGATGTTGTCGCTGGGTGCCGGGAGAGGTTGGAGCAGAGTCCGTGTAAGGAGCTCTTCAATGACTGCACCAAGTATGTTTTTAAATCTAACTTGCTGCTTTTATTTGTTCTTTTATTTGCGCAGCCCTCATGCAGACAGGCTGTGGAGGGAAAATTCAAATGGAATTTTATACATTGATTTATTTCTTTTTTTAAAAAAATATAATTATTATGATTATTTTTTGCCATGGTTGCATCTGGGCATCTAAGTGTAGGCACTAGCAGAATCTTTAGAGAGAGAAAGAAAGTGTGTGTGTGTGGACCATTGCTCCCTGTCACTGCTGATGATGAGGCAGCGGGCACCTGGAATGCCGTACTACACACAGACACACACACACTCGCAAATACGTACGCATAGTTGAGCCAAATGAAAAGGAGCAGTGGGCAGAGAGAGCATCCGGATGGCTGGCATGAAAACAACAGCCACCTCAGTGTTCGCCACATACACACACACAAACAGGTTTACAAACACACACAAACACACTTGCAGGTGTTTCTCCTTCCTGCTCTGAGAGCCAGGAGAAGCAAACAGACTGGGGATTATTACCCACACATGTACTTCTTATTGAACATACAGTGACACATGTACACCTCAGCGATACTCGGGTATGCGCTCATATTTGTAGTATCATCTCAGTTTGTGTTTTGGTTTCTTAATTATATTACAGTGGTAAGTGCAATGGTAATCATTTCACACATAAAAGGCATATTACATATTTTTAACGGCATATGCTATACTCTGTTGTTATTACTTAAAGTCGTTGTAGTGACTTATTCCTAATCCCTAAGATGATTGCACTGTGTGCCGATTGGTTAGCTGATTGCATTTGTTTTAGTTAGATTCCAACTGGGTGAATTTAGTTTGGCAAGATGTTTGGAAAATGATAACCAGACTCTAACCAGGCTCTTAAGAAACACTATGTGGAGGAAAAAGCTTCATGGACCTGAAACAACATGCTTCTTGGTCCAGAAAATGGCAAAGTCCAAAATGCAGAAGCTAACAAAGAATCTCCAAAAGATCCAAAGATGCATGACTGTCAAAATAAAACAGGAAACGAGTAAACAGTGAAATATCTAACTCTGAGACAAAAACTTGACAACAAACTACAATGGAACACTAGGGAAGCTAGGTTAACCTGAAACACACAAAGGAGTAAATGCACATCTATACTAAAATGTAAACAAGAACCCATAGCACAAAGGTAATCACAACTAAAGATCCAAAAAACAAAACCAAGGATAACCCTAGGTCAAAGACCAAGGACCACGACAAGTCTACTATTAAAGAGAGCTTATTCTGCCAAATTTCCTGGTGCACATTGCGATTCTGTAATTCTACTAAAGCAGCTTTGCAATTCTTATTTTATCCCGAGTTTGATATTTACCAATACATCAGATTACTTTTACAAAGGTGATGTTTTCAGATTGTTTGACATTTAACAGTGAACTGACCAAACCACCTCGGTGACCCAGGTCTGCTTAACACACATTGGGGTCTATTCCTGTATTTTATTTTATTTTTACTAGTTTACTGAAATAATTGTAATCAATGCCTGGAACTATAATTCATATATTTTTCTTTTGGTACATGAAACAGCATTGCCATGGAATCAGTTGGTTGGTTACCAAAAAACAAACCAAAAAACCCAACCTTTCTTTTTAGCATTTAAATGTTGTGCACCCATCTAGCTGTTATCAGTCTCTGGTTGATAAATCACTTGATCACATCACAGAAGAAGACATTATTAACTGTAGTGTTAAATAGATTCAAGCTTCCTGATGATAAGATCTTTGAGGTCATCTTCAGGAAGCTTCTGGGCAATATGCAAATTAAAACTCGATCTGTGGGCTTCCTTTCTGGGAAGATGGTGCGCCCCCACCACGTTTTTTTTTAACTGGATTAATTTAGTTTATGCACATAGCACATAAAATATAAATCTTACTCTTAAACAACAGAAAATAAACAACTCAAATGTATCAGGTTTACATGTAACATGTACAGCATGCATTAAATCAGCGGGCTGATGGAGCCATGTGTTGTCATTGCTGGCAAAATCAAAATTTCTGTGAAGTCTGAGCTCATAACCACAAGGGCAAATGGATTTGGATTGGAAATGCTGTCACTAACCTTTGATTCACTTAAGCTTCACCAAACAGGAGCTCAAGAGAAGTGGGGATCATTGCTGAGAAAACACCCAGCTATGACATCAGCATGCACTCTTGCATACAGTCAGATATTATCTCCCTCCCTCAGGTATAGGGAACCTTTATGCAAATGTCTGATTGACAGAGCGCGGCCACTTTCACAGACCCATGAAGACAGGAATGCAAAGTTAGCTAGTCAAAGTGGCTGACAGGGACAAGCGTGCGGTTGCCAGAATGTTTTGAAGCAGTGATTAATTTTTCCCAAAAAGTTTCCTCGACCCGATGATTTTAATTGAGTATGAAGTTTTGTTTAGTTTATCTAAAGCTTATTCACATATCTTAATTTTCTCTGTGTTGGGGAGATTTGCTTGAGGGTTTAGAGGCTGAGTGAGCAATGCAGACACACAGCAGGAGGTGGTGTGTGAAGGAAAAAGTTGGCAAATGCATGTGTAGAAGAAGTGAGGTGATGTGGTTTGTGCTGGACTAAAACTGGGAGCTTCATTGGTTATGTTTAAGATGAGCAAAACCCAGAAAAACCTCCACAGAGTCTCTCATCTCAAGTCATGTTCAGTTAGGCAAGTTTCCTTCTTCCTGCATAAATGTCTTCCTCCAAGTTGTCCAAAGGGCATCAGGGAGAGCAGGGAAACGGTGTGAGAAAGAGGATAACCAGAATACTGCGCTTTTGTTGATGTGAGAAGCACAGCATCTGCTCCATTTCTTGACTGGATTCAAAACTCAGCAGGTGATGAAGTGATAAGTCTGAAGAAATGCAGAGCATGAGGACGCATCGTTAGAAAACCTACACAGAGTAAGGAAAGGAGGACGAAAAGGAGAATTAGGGGAAAAGTGAGGAGAAATGGAAAGAGAGTGTGAAGGAGAGCGGGGCAAAACGGCGAAGAGAACAACACAGGCACGTGTTGAAGCCGTGCAGCAGCAGCTCAGATGTTTTTGAATGGGATTCCCGTCCAACTCTGGTCATCACTTCTTCCTTTCACTATCATTATTTGTATTATTCCGTTGTGTAACTTCATATTTTATTCCGATGTGTAATTCTGAACCAGCGTTTGCTCCGTTGTTTGTTTTTTTTTCTCTCAAAGGGAAAACCTGTAGGAAAGCATGGTGCTGCACGTGTGAACGTGACTTTTGGCAGAGCTGCACTCCCACTAACAGAAATATATTAGCTCACTTGTGGATTTTTATTTTTTTATTTTCTTGGTGCAGTGGAACATATTGTTATGTCATACTGAGAGTAGTGTGTGTGTGGCCCATCTCATGTGTATCGTGATGTTTTGTATATCCGCTGTGTTGACAAAGGTCTCACTGCTGATTTTTCTTCCCTCTTCTTGTCTTCTCCCGCTCCCTTTGTTTAACAAAAGCCATATTATTAGCTGTGTTTATTTCTACTCCCAGTGATGGCTGTCTGCAGCTCTGCTCAGCTCTTTCCTTTCTGGAGCCCCTTTCAGGCCTGTCAAACCGATAAGCGAACAGAATCTGGGAGGAAATAGTTTTTGTTTCTTGATTTCTTCAGTGACAGAGTGGAAACTGAAGTTTGATACACAAGGAACAAGAAACATGCTAATGCACGTGTTTAGGAGAAAGATTTTATGTACACAAACCCCTTGTAGGCTGAGAAACAACAAAGGGTAGATTGATAAAATCCTGTTGACACTCTACTCCTGCAAACAATTCAAATGGATGTTCACTTAATTTACAGAGCAACTGAGTTCCATAATGACATAACTCAGTTTTCTTTCACACAGCCGAGGGTGCTTCCCCGATGGAAACTCTCTACTCTCAAGTCTTTTTGCCAAGAACAGCTACTCCAGCACTGTTGGTAACCACAGGCAGCTATCCTTGTCCTCCTTAGTGATGAAGTAATTTTAAAATATGGTCAAGGAAAATCTGCTGGATAAATATGAGCATATCTTTGACATTTGGGTGGCTGAGGAGAATGTGTGCTGTAACTCTGGTTTTTAGTCATGTGTTGTTGGCTGGTAGAGGAGGTTGTGATCACACCGGGCAGTGGTTGTCATGACTGTCCCAGAGTATTTGTTATTTCATGTGGGGTTTTTGTAGTTTGGGAATAGTGCAGCTTGTGTCACAAGGATAAATGTAATGAAGATGATTACTGCTTGCTTTGAAGAAACTGATCATTTTGCATCATGTTGACTATTATAGTTGACAGTTAAATGGCTTAGAGGGGCACTGTAAGGAGTCTTTGGGAGTCTGTTTTATTGTTTAATAATTAAATTATTATTGTTTTTTAAGCTGATGTTTGCATTGCGACCTGGGGTTTGGATTGCTAAGGTCCATCTTTCATGGAAAGTTTAGTTAATTTAGTATCTGCATATGACTCCTCTCTGTTTAAATTATTATTCTGTATTTGGATGAGATGAAGAATGGTTAAAAAGCTCCATCCGTGCACAAACACAAATACCTTCTAATTTGTGAGAGACTATTAAAATATTTCAATTTCTCACCAGAACTGAAGCATAAAGTCCTTGAATAGTCTGCATCAAACAGCAAGTCACGATCCATTAAAAATGAACCCAAAGACTCCAAAACCACAAATATGGTTAAGAGGTCCAGTTCAGCTAGTTGAGGTGACGCCAGACAGCTATCGACTGTAGCTGCCGATAAAGTTTAAGCCCTACCGGCATTTAAAGATGAGTTAGAAAGAATGTTCCCATCCTATGATTATTATTGAAGGGGAAGCTGCCCATAGGGACGAAACCCTTTTTAAAATATTTATAAATGTTTGTACCAGGCTATCAGTGACCTTTTTATCTTGATAACTTGGACATTTTCAATGATGACTGACTCAGCCTTAAGTGGCCACTTCAGGAATTGCAGTTTTGCCATTTTCTGTTGGTAGAGACTTTAGCAATAGAAACTGACCTTTCATTTAATTCAAGGAGCACCCCCTGGATCTAAAAAAAAGTAGTTAAAAACTGCATTTCCTCATTGTGTCAGGCTGGTTTGTTGAGGCTGGTTTGAAAAAGGCTCTTTGAAACATTTTTTATAGATTACAAAGCTAATAATATGACTTGCTGTGTAGTACAGATCATCTAACATGTTTGTGCTTCTGTTACTATTTCATTAGTCTGTTATTTAGCACTAAATAGTTGATATGCAACTCTAACCGGTCGCAGCAGATGGCCCCGCCCCTCCCTGAGCCTGGTTCTGCCGGAGGTTTCTTCCTGTTAAGAGGGAGTTTTTCCTTCCCACTGTCACTTGCTCATAGGAGGTCATATGATTATTGGCTTTTTCTCTGTATGTATTATTGTAGGGTCTACCTTACAATGCAAAGCACCTTGAGGCGACTGTTGTGATTTGGTGCTATATAAATAAAATTGCATTGAATATGTGTGTCTGTATGCTGCATCTGTACAGATTAAGAATGCAGTTTGCTAACTAAGCTAGCTAACGTTAACTGATTGTTCAGCACTCCACCCTTTCATCCATAACAGTTACTTCTGGGTTTTTGTTTTTTTTTTGTTTGTTTTTTTAAAGAGCAGCAACGCTGAAGCTTCAAAATGCAGAATCCAAAGCCACTGGGTGACGTCCTGGTGGTTATGTCAGTCTACTTTTTAAAATATGTAATCTGCCAACACTCAACGCAAGCACAGTAGATAGCTCAGCCTTAAAGTAACCGCAACACATCAGTGCTGTTTAGCTCACCGCTTTAGTGTCAAGAGATGGTGTTTAAGTCAAACATCTGTGGTGAGACCATTGAAAACAGACACTGATCTACGAGGATGACGCACGGATGTCAAAGAGTCGTGTCCTAACAACTCCCAGCGGAGTGGCAGTTTATGCACGGCTAGGAGACGGTGAGACTGTCACCCTTTGTGACCCCGCAGAGAGTTATATTTTTGCTGGGTGTTAGTGGCTTCCGTCTTTTGCTAAGAATTTAAGAAAAATGCAGTCCTTTTTGTGTGTATGTGTTTCCAGACTTACACCCACATTCACGTGGCAGGTAAAATGAGATTAGATGTTCCGCTGAACCTCAGACTCAATAAAAAACGGTTTCCATAAATCCCGTTTCCTGGTTGAACTGAGTGGAACTTCCCTGCTCAAAGGCATTTTTCGTTTTTCATGGTGGCATATTGACATTCAGTGTTTTCCATCTTTCCACTGAGAGTGACTTTTGAACTCTGCAATGTCCATGGCGCACACAAAAGTTCACAGATATATACAGATGTGGCCGTATGTAATCCAGTGGGTATTCAGTCAAAGGATGTGTCTGTTTGTAGTCACTGCCAAGGTTTAAAAAAAGGAAGTGTTTAGGGGTAACATGAAATCTGGGTTTTTTCCTGGTTTACTCTGACATGTAAGATGTTATTGTTATATTTGATATGTTATTAAAATGGTCACCACTCCCCCTTCTCTGTCTCTCCTTTGCTCCAGAATAGTTCGTGATTATCTGAGTGGAGCTCCATTTTCCTCCTACCAGGAGTCCATGTACTTCTCTCGCTTCCTGCAGTGGAAATGGTTGGAGAGGTGGGTAGTCACAGCGTATTACACACTTGGAAAAGCAAACATGCAAAGCATGTACATTAAGATTTACATCAAAAACGTGACATGCACATACTAAACGTTCCCTGTTCAGGTCGTCTGAGGCTGAACAATTACTGTCTTTGACTGTCGCTAAAGCAGTAAAAGAGATATATAACGAAAAAGTAAATATTAAAGTATAGCAGCAGGAACGGTTTTTGCACTAAAACAGGTGGTAGTGCCAATCGGTGATTCTGTGTGAGTGGTTAATAATTGATGATGCTTTGCATAATGGCTTTGAAACCAAAGCAGGGTGGAAACAGCAGTCATCAGGGTGGATTAATAATATATTAGACCATTACTCTGTCTGCAACATCACATGGTCTGTGAAAATGAAATAAACTCCTATTTAATGTCTCCTCTGTGTTTTGTCTCTCTGTCTTTATCCCTTTCTTATTCTTCATTGCACCTCTGCAGGCAACCAGTAACCAAAAATACCTTCAGACATTACAGAGTACTAGGAAAAGGTGGATTTGGCGAGGTAAGAAATGAGGAATAAATAATGTTTTATAAGGTGGAATTATAATGACTAAAGTTATAGTTAAACTTTAATGAGTTAATTGGTTACAAGTAACTGTTAACTGTCAGTTAATGCACCAGCGTTTGTCGCCACTCCAGTGATGCTGGGTGGGAAAATCTGCAGTGTGACATATTAACTTCCATTAGTTATATTTTAGGGGCGTGTGTTTTATTTTTAATGCGCATGTGAGTGCGATCACGTTTTTTTCGCTGCTTGTTTTCCAGGTTTGTGCCTGCCAAGTACGTGCCACCGGTAAGATGTACGCCTGTAAAAAGCTGGAAAAGAAACGAGTGAAGAAAAGAAAAGGTGAAGCAATGGCACTAAACGAAAAACGCATTTTAGAAAAAGTTAACAGTAGTTTTGTAGTAAGTACTACTTTTTTCTTATTCAACCTTTCAACCGAATTTTACTTGTTTTGCCCGTCTATGTGCGAGACCGTGCATGCGTGAATGTGAGAGCACTGTCGGCTGCAGGATCCTGCAAATGAAACGGAATGGCGTGTTTGCAAAGGCTGTCGATCAGCTCTTAAAGATAGACGCCACAACTCGAGCTCTGTTTGTTTAGTGAGGTTGTGAGCCACAGTGGAAAAAAGACATGATGAGATAAAACTACAAAAGGGGGGAAAAGACGCATGATCTTATTGAACAGTGGCAGGTGAGAGCATTCTGCGGGGCGTTTAGGGAGGATGTGGAAACACGTTGACAAGTTCAGCTGCGCTCGCTGATTGTGCTGCAGCAATCGAAGCCAGCTTGGCTATTTTCATAAGAAACCTGCTATTCTGCAAACACGCCAGATTTGATTTCATTTGGAGCATACTGTCAGCCCTCAATCATCTGTCAATGCATTACTGAATTACTGTTTTGTTCCTGTGTATTTTTAGATTAATAAAAAATTTTTTTTGCCTTCTTGGGGCAGAGGTGTTAAAATAATGCTCCCCCCAGAATTCTGTGATGGTTTACTTTAAGATTGCCACTCTGTGACAGCTCAGCATTACGTCGCAGACACTCTTAAGTTTCTCAGACATTCCTGCCATATGTGACTGGAATTCATTTCACCAAAACAAATCTGTCATCAAGTAAAAGCAGCATGTTAAAGTGTGTAACCCAAATGTGATATTTAAGGAACTGAAAATTCTGAGGAAGCATCAATCTGAGGAACAAGCTAAAACGATCTCCAGAGAATGCCACAATAGTATTGGTGCCACCTTCATCAGGAAATGGCATCAAAATTGCTCTTCCTTGTTGTCCAACCGCACCACCTAAAACAAAGGCTGTTAGAAATGTTGAATTGTTTTTAAAAAGAGAACCCGCGGCATCTGAGTTGCAGACACAAGTCACATTTTAGCAGAGCAGCTGCTTGCAGAATGAAATGGTACAGTATCCTTTCTCTGAGCATGTGTGCCAGCCTAAGGAAAAGAAAAATCATTAGCCTGCCACTGTGCCTCCGGCTCTTAGTGATGCCATTGCTCTTGGCTGATTTTCCTATGGAGGATTTCTATAAATTGAACCATAGGCATGAGTAAGCAGTGGTTTTTGGCTAGCAGCGCATCGGAAACCTTTTTAGGGAGTCACCTACCGACAGGTGACAAATTAAAGGAAAAAACAACATAAAGTGTCGTTGTGTGGTATTGGGTTGCCGCATGCTAACAGAACAGCTTCAGTGTGCCTTTGAACTGACTCTCCAAGTCTGTAGAAGTCTGCTGGATGGATGGAACACAATTCTTTTGAGATACTCCCTCACTGCGTGATTTGAAGTGTGCTATATAACACTTTGTTCCAAAATATGTTAAGGCCATAACATATGACTTGAATCACTTTTAGCTTCGTTAAACCATTTAGTAAACCCTCGTGTCTTACGGACAAAAAAAGAGACCATTCACATCAGGATAAAAATGTTTCTTCATTGTATAACCGCAGTAACACTACAGTCACTCTTGCCTATGAAAGCATGCTAGCACAATGTAACAGAGCCACCAGATTCCCTTGCTGTAGAGGTTATTGTTAAATCTTTTAATTTCAGTGCTAAACCAAAAGGAGAAGTCTACTACTAAAAGAAATATCGTATTAGTCATGGCTCATATTTAAAGTAGGACTTTATTAAGCGATAGTTTTGTGGAATAACTGAGTTGAGTTTTCTTGCCCCCCTTTTCTGTCTGACTGTGCATACCTGTCTAGCAGTGCACTGCTTCCTCTTGTATTGCGCTCTGATTTTCTTTATTCCCCTTTCAACATGTCATGAATATAAAAAATGAAATGCTTGAATTTTTTGATCCAGCTTAAATACTACATATTCTCATCAAGACTCCGATCCCACTGGAAAACTGGGGATGTGTGCCTCTCTTTCCATTTCGTCCAGCTGCATGCACAAACACATCTCAGGTGCTCAGGCCGGAAAAGAAAGCTTAGCTTTGGCTCAGTGTTGCTTCTTATTTCAAAACTGATTGTTCCAAAGACAACAAAATTACACCAAGTCCTCATTTAACATTCTTGGAACATGGCAAGGAGTGGCTAATACTCATGTAAATGTCTGGTCTGTATGCAGTGTGTACTTTGTGCATAAAGGAAAAAATACTGTGTGACTTTGACTTAACAGTGATATTTATCTGTAGTACAGTAACCTGGCTTTCCTGCAGCCCTGCCTCAAAGCCTGTCCATGTTCACTGTTTGAATGTACTGGCTGCCGTTTGAGTTGTACTACACGCTGGATTAGCTGGTTTGTGATGCAGCATGAGCTATGTAGCCTGTCCTTGTTTGAGTGAGTCATGGCAGAAGCATGTGTACGAGCATGCATGTGCACACACGTACACGCGCGCACACACAGGCTAGAGTGGGCTTGTTACAGAACCTCAGACTTGCAGCTCTTGTCACCTGGGATTGGCACATGATTCTGTGTGTGTGCGTGTTTGTGTGTGTGCGTGTTTGTTCGCGGTGCTGCAGGCAGAACTGATGACTCTTCATGTGCCTCTCTACCTACGAGAGCAGCTCTGTTGCCTAGCAACACTGACCAAACAGCAGTAGCAAGCAGAAGAGTCAAGTGCTCTCTCAAACCCCTCATTTCTCTCTCTCTCGCTATTCTGCTTTACCTTTTTGTGATCACTGCATGGTATTAGTCAGTGCATACTGTTAGTTTGCTGTATGTTTTAACCAATAACCTATCCGCATATTCTTTGTGTGTGGGTGTGAGACACGGAGCAGGGTGACCCTGCTTTAAAATTTCCAGCAGGTGAGGATGAGGTAGAGCTGCCTCACTGCGATGCAGATTTGACTCACTATCATATCATATTGAATTTTTTTTTTGATACCGGTACCAATATAATGAAATTATTATATAATATATTTTTTTCCCCTGCAGATAAGTCAGACTTGTAATTTCATGTTTTTCCATAGAAGAACAGCATGAAAATACAAAGATAAATATGAGAATTATCTGAATATTTCTATTATTTTTGCTGACACTTTTTATTCATATTCTTTGAAACAGGATTTTTCCCTTTTCACAGTAAAATAAATAAGAATAAATGAAATAAACCACACTTCTACGAAAATGCTTAACTTTTAGGCAAAGGAGTAGAGCTCAGGACGTTAAGGGTCTTGCTGCATGCGTGTAAACCATAAATACAGCAAGACATACACAACAAAAGCTGAACCGATAATACTAGAGTAGCAATTACTGAACATTTGATTACACACTTGAACGTCTTCGATATTTGGGAGAGTTTTTGGATGTCTGCTCATAGTGATTCATACATTTTAATGAATCACTAAGCAAACTAAAAGGCTTTTGTGGTGCCACAATAAATTGATGTATTTTGCCAGCACATAAACAAGAATTTAGAAAGATTATTTACTTTGGTTTGGAGCACATATTTGTGTGTTTGTTTAGGTACATTTTGTGTATATATATGTATATATGAGTGTGTGTGTTTTGTTCACTTGGCCCATGAGAATATTTCCCATCTCCTTTTGTGGTTTGTTTCTGACTACATGGTCTAGCAGATGGAAATCCTCCTGATGGCAGCAACTTCCTGCTTGTACACAACAACGTATGCGCACACTGTACCCTGTGTGTCACTGACCCACAGGGAGGGGAAATGAAGGGAGGCTGGTGGGAATGAGGGAAGAAAAGAGACGGATGGTGGGATTAGAGAGAGGATGATTTTCTGTATCTGTTATATATCTCCTTGTTTCTTTTGTGTACATTCTTGACGTTCCATTCTGGATAATGGATGATTATTTGGGACATTAAGCAAACCAAATAAAGCAATTATGCTCTTCTAGCCACTCAGTAGTCTCTTAGCACTTCTCTTCCCTCTTCCTCCAGCACACTCATGCCCTCTTCAACATTTTCTCCTTTCTTCTTGCCTCCTCCCATTATTACCTCTTCCCCAAATTTGCCTCCCTCTCCTAGGTTAGTCTAGCATACGCCTATGAGACCAAGGATGCGCTGTGCCTGGTGCTGACCATAATGAATGGCGGTGACTTAAAGTTTCACATTTACAACATGGGGAACTCAGGCTTTGATGAGCAAAGAGCCATCTTCTACGCTGCTGAGATTTGCTGTGGCCTTGAGGACCTGCACCGTGAGAGGATAGTTTACAGGTAAGCTCACACATGGTGTCAGAAAAAAGTTTGGAATAGGTGTAGATAGTAAATTAAACAGTAGCCCCATATTATGGGTGGCATGCTGGTTAACACTGCCGCCTCACAGGATGATTATCCTAGGTTCGATTTCACGGGCTGGCTTTTGGCCTTTCTGGGTGGAGTTTGCATGTGCTGCTCATGACTTCGGCTCTCTCCGGATACCGTGGCTTTCTCCCAAAGTTCAGAGATGTGCTTATTAGGTTAATTGGTAATTCTAAATTGCCTGTAAGTGTGAAGGTGAGTTTGACCTGTGCAGGCTGTACCCCACCTCTTGTGGAGATGGATTTATCATCATATTTGCTGCATTGAGCTTAGGAGCTGGGAATTGTTCACAGATATTTAAGGATCTGTGTCTCTGTGGACGATATTGTGAGGTTTAAAGCCCTAGAACCACGTTATGTAAGCATGTTGTGGTACAAGAGTATTTGCTTACAGCTGGCTAAATGCCCTGGCATTTAAAGTTCAGCTTGCTCTCATGTGAATCGTTACCAGTAAAAGGAAAAAAAATAGATTATGTCTTTTGGGGTTCTGAAAGGAACTCTCTAAAGTCAGAAATAACCGTGATGTTTTCACAGTGATGCCATCAAAGTTACCTGTAACACGATGCCTAACAGGCTGGACGTAAAGTTTGAGAGGGAATGGTCTTGACTCAAATTTTAAGATTTTGCAGTTTTTGATTTGGTTCTCACTAAAGGATATCTTGGATTAAACTCTGCCAACTTTACGGAAGTATACAGGGAGTGCAGAATTATTAGGCAAGTTGTATTTTTGAGGAATAATTTTATTATTGAACAACAACCATGTTCCCAATGAACCCAAAAAACTCATTAATATCAAAGCTGAATGTTTGTGGAAGTAGTTTTTAGTTTGTTTTTAGTTTTAGCTATTTTAGGGGGATATCTGTGTGTGCAGGTGACTATTACTGTGCATAATTATTAGGCAACTTAACAAAAAACAAACATATACCCATTTCAATTATTTATTTTTACCAGTGAAACCAATATAACATCTCCACATTCACAAATATACATTTCTGACATTCAAAAACAAAACAGAAACAAATCAGCGACCAATATAGCCACCTTTCTTTGCAAGGACACTCAAAAGCCTGCCATCCATGGATTCTGTCAGTGTTTTGATCTGTTCACCATCAACATTGCGTGCAGCAGCAACCACAGCCTCCCAGACACTGTTCAGAGAGGTGTACTGTTTTCCCTCCTTGTAAATCTCACATTTGATGATGGACCACAGGTTCTCAATGGGGTTCAGATCAGGTGAACAAGGAGGCCATGTCATTAGTTTTTCTTCTTTTATACCCTTTCTTGCCAGCCACGCTGTGGAGTACTTGGACGCGTGTGATGGAGCATTGTCCTGCATGAAAATCATGTTTTTCTTGAAGGATGCAGACTTCTTCCTGTACCACTGCTTGAAGAAGGTGTCTTCCAGAAACTGGCAGTAGGACTGGGAGTTGAGCTTGACTCCATCCTCAACCCGAAAAGGCCCCACAAGCTCATCTTTGATGATACCAGCCCAAACCAGTACTCCACCTCCACCTTGCTGGCGTCTGAGTCGGATTGGAGCTCTCTGCCCTTTACCAAATCAGCCACGGGCCAATCCATCTGGCCCATCAAGACTCACTCTCATTTCATCAGTCCATAAAACCTTAGAAAAACCAGTCTTGAGATATTTCTTGGCCCAGTCTTGACGTTTCAGCTTGTGTGTCTTGTTCAGTGGTGGTCGTCTTTCAGCCTTTCTTACCTTGGCCATGTCTCTGAGTATTGCACACCTTGTGCTTTTGGGCACTCCAGTGATGTTGCAGCTCTGAAATATGGCCAAACTGGTGGCAAGTGGCATCTTGGCAGCTGCACGCTTGACTTTTCTCAGTTCATGGGCAGTTATTTTGCGCCTTGGTTTTTCCACACGCTTCTTGCGACCCTGTTGACTATTTTGAATGAAACGCTCGATTGTTTGATGATCACGCTTCAGAAGCTTTGCAAGTTTGAGACTGCTGCATCCCTCTGCAAGATATCTCACTATTTTTGACTTTTCTGAGCCCGTCAAGTCCTTCTTTTGACCCATTTTGCCAAAGGAAAGGACGTTGCCTAATAATTATGCACACCTCATATAGGGTGTTGATGTCATTAGACCACACCCCTTCTCATTACAGAGATGCACATCACCTAATATGCTTAATTGGTAGTAGGCTTTCGAGCCTATACAGCTTGGAGTAAGACAACATGCATGAAGAGGATGATGTGGACAAAATACTCATTTGCCTAATAATTCTGCACTCCCTGTATTGCAAATTTTTAGGATACTATTTTAAAGTGCTTGTAAAACCTTTGGAAAGTTACAAAGGCTAAAGTCCATGCCCAACATTACTTCTGGCAGTTCAGTTCTGTCAAGTTCAAGATCCTGATAAATCACCTGATCTCAGTGCTAACCCACATCACCCAGTGGCTCAGCTAAGATCCTTGTACAAATCTAACTAGTAAATCTCACATAAGGCATACTTTAAGCTGCCTTATCCTACCTTCAGTATAGATCTGCAAGAGCTGCTTGGAACCCAGCTCCATATTTCATGTCATGTTTCCATATTTGATTGTGGCTGACTGTCTTGTTGCTGCTCCCCCGCCTCTGCCTTTCCAAGTATGTGAATGGAAAGGTGAAGCCTTCTGCCAAATATGAATTACTGCAGATGGAATAGAAATTGTTTTTGCCTATAGTGGTCTTAGATGAAATGTGGTTATTTTCAACATCAGAAAACACTGCAGTTAAGCTGCAAAAAAGTTTGTTTGTAGTCCAAACCTTTCTGGTATCTATGTAACTTTGGTGGCATAATACCCACTAAGAGTCTACTTTAAAATGCAGTTAAACAAAGAATGAAGAGCTGCTCCAGCTAAATCCAGATGCACCCATCTGCACCTGGATAGCCTGCCATTATTTCCTTGATAGAGCTGGTTTTCATCACTTTTAACTGTGAAATGTCTGAGCTATAGCACACCAAATTTTCTGTTACCGGCTGAGCAAAGCGTCCAATGAAATTAATATGTAGGAAATATACAATATCCAAACATGATATATATTTGGAGATACATTCGAGTGTGGCTAAGGGTAAATTGGACTAATATTACCGTCTGTTTATTCTCTTCCACTCTGTGTACTTCTATAAACTGTATTTTAAAACAGCAGAATTCCTAATAAACCCATTCTCCCTGACACGCTTTTCTGTTTTTCTAATCAGACAAGGGAACAACTGTAAAATAGTGACAGAAGCTCATAAAGACTAATGTAAACCAGGCTATTTTTCAATCTGCAGCTATTAAGTGTTAAAATCCTGAACTTGTACTAATTATGCCGTGTGACAAATTTATGTCTGTGCTGCAATGTTAGCTATATTTTTCAGCTACTGTGAGGGCGTAGCCTTCTGTCCTAAGCTTGTGTACCATCTTAATTTTCTGTAGCTGCATTAAAAAAAACCTCTCATATTAAATACACCAGGATGTTCCTTTTTATAAAGAAAAAAGTCACATTTAGATTAAAAATAGATGACATATATAAACATAAAAGTATAACTTGGGATTTCCAAGTCATCACAGCCATCAAAAATCTCAGTGGCTATACTGTGGTTGGAGCTATAGTTTAACCTTACGCCATTATGTAACCAGCTGTGCCTCATTTTTGTCATTCCAACAGACCAGTCAAAGCAAACTGGGCTTTGTATGAGTCCAGTCTGACCTTAAAGAAACAGGAACTATAATGGTGCATAACAGGCCAGGGGTGATAAGATATGTACAGTAACAATGTACAGTAAGAGAATAATAATGTGCGTTTTGAAAACAAATTTAACCCAGCAGAGTAATATAATATGGATACATTGAGGAAAAAGACCTAAGTGGCAAACTTCAGTGCTCAAGATGGCTGAAAAAAACAACAACAAAAAACCCAGCACTATTTCCAACCATTTGTTCCAGCTCTGGTGTTATGAAGCGATTTATTCCACCGGAGGGTAACAGTGGGAAGGGTGCAGAAGGAAATCTTGAATGATGAAGTGTGACCAGATTAATGGTGTACTGATTTCAGTGAGGTGTAATTCACATGTCAAACTCAATGGGGCCTGAGAGTAATGTTAACATAAACACTGATGTTCTTAAAAGACCCACATGCACATGGCCGGTGTAGTTATAACAACATGCCGTGCGTCTTGATCTCAGCATGTGTTACAGTAACCTTCACAGTTGGCATTGTGGTTTTAAGTTGGCAGCAGTCCGATAGATTTGATTACAAAAGAGTAAAATAACATGTTGCTGTGCAAGTTAAATAGAATAGAATAGACTGGGCTTAATTAAAAAAGGCTTAAGTTTTAAAGCTTCAGCCAGGAGATTACAGGCCGGTGCAATAAATGAAGCAAATAAAGATATATGATACATGAAAGGCTGTAGTAGCTCAAGAAGAGAAGAGGCAACTAATGAAAACAGAATAGTAAATTCATAAATAATACAAATATTTATCCAAGGGTTTAATGTTCTCTCCCTGTTGTTAAAATTATCACAAAATCAGAATTCATCTCTAATGTGTCATTTTTTTTTTTCTCTTTACAGGGATCTGAAACCTGAAAACATCCTTCTGGATGACCGTGGTATGTCCTAGCTCTTTTTTCACTGTTGCTTTCTTGTTTAATTTACTTCACGTGTGTTCCAAAGACATTTTTTTGTTTTGTCGTTATTTTTTTTCTGTAACTTGTGGCTCATAATGTCCAAAACAAACACGCACTTTGTAACTTGTCGTGTTCATAATGTTCAAGCCCAGCAGCAGAACGTCTCCCCATCTTTTGGGGCTGAAAAGTCATCTCAAGTTTCTCACATCACGCTCTTTCCTCTGACTCACACTTAGATCATTTATTCTCCAAATTGGGCATATCTTGAAATTGAGGAATGTGCTCATTTTTAGCACCGCTCTTTTCCCCTCGTTCTCCTTCTCCCCGCTTCTGTTCCAAGTCAGTGTAACGTGGCCATTTCCACGGCACTGTGGATGTCTTGTGTGCATGTTGTCGTGTGCCTTGTAAGTTATAACTTGAAAATTATTGTTAAGAAAGCATGCATTTAAATCTGAAACATAAATTGAACACTCTCTCATTTTGCGATTTATCTGTGGGTATCGTTTAGGACATATTCGAATTTCAGACTTGGGCCTTGCTGTGCAAATCCCTGAAGGGGAGACGATACGAGGGAGAGTAGGCACCGTTGGATACATGGGTAAGAACTGGTTCCTTTTCATTGCATTGTGCCCAGTGATGTCGATCTTCTTCCTCCTTTTTGTTCTCAAGTCTTTGCTCAGGGCACTGATTTAGCAAAATCACAGCACTGTTCTGCTAACTTCTCTTCACATGTATTGGGTTTCCTTATTTGAACTTCAGCATCTATCTCAGTTCTCCTTATGCCTCCGATACACTGGAAGAGTTTGACAAGACTTGTAAAAGACCAAAGTCTGGCACATTCTCACATCTAAAAACAATGTGCAAGTATGTTGAGGTGATTGTTGTAATTGTGAAGTCATGCTACATAAATTAAATTGAACTGAATGTGCCATATGCTAGAGTCGAGACAGAACAACCTATGATAATATTATTCTGTTTTATTGTATTGGACATACTGGCAGCTCTTGAGTTTTATGGCCACCTGAGACCTAATGATGAGCATACCACGTCCTCTCATTTTGTGACACTGTCAGTAAAACGGGCCGTGTGTATGGTGGTTTTTTGGCAACGCTGAAATTTCTGGAAAAATGCGATTTGACGTTAAGCCAACATTTCAAGTTCCGATTTTACAGCTGTCTGTCAGTTTTCCTCACCCTTCATGACTCCTTCCCATTTCAGCACCCGAGGTGATCCAGAATGAGAGCTACACCTTCAGTCCGGACTGGTGGGGGCTGGGCTGTCTGATCTTTGAGATGATCCAGGGCCAGTCACCTTTCCGCAAGCGCAAGGAACGTGTCAAGCGTGAGGAGGTGGACAGACGAGTGCGGGAGGACCAGGAGGAATATTCTGATAAGTTCTCTGAGGAGGCGAAAGACATCTGCAGACAGGTGAGGCTGAAGAAATGACAGCGAGAGTTTTGAGAATAGGTGAAAGGTGGAAGGACGGGAACCAACAAATGCAAATGAAGATACAAAGTGATGTGGTGGCAGCAATGACTTAATATTCAGGTCTTTTTATATAGCGTGTCATTATTGTCATATGTAGCAACTTTTATGTTCTGAGTAGCATTATTTCTTTCTTTGTTCATTTATTAGCTTTTATTTGGTTTAAAGAAAAACTCGTTTGCTGAATTTTACAGTAAAGTTATGTTACTACAAATTCTTAATTTCTAAATTACTATAAGATCTTTAAAGAGGTGTTTTTATTTTATATATTGAGTTAACGTGGACCAAATTCTACACATTAGTTTTTAACTATATTCATTCATTCAGTTCAGGTAGGAAGGAGAAAATTAGTGGGTGAGAGGCAAGCCAAGATTACCGTACTGCACATTTTTTCTGTCAGTGTGTGCCTAGTTCTCTGTTTGTGAAAAAGCTACACTGTTTACACTGAGGTAGACGACTACACTGCTCAACAACTTAAGGGAACATTTTATTTGAAGTAAGTTAAACTTCATCTTTCTGTCAAATTAGGAAATATTGAAAAGTTCTGAATCTGTCACCTGCTTTGGTGGCAACAGGTGCACTGGAGAGGCAGCAACCACAAAACCCCCAAAAAAGGGAAAGGGATTGCAGAGACTATTGCTAAAGCAAAACCCTGTGACTGGTTTTGCTTTTTGCCAATGTCCTTGTCACTGCTGTTAGTATGAGACCTGTAACTGTGCCTGTAGCCCATTCATGTTCCACAGTTAGTCCAGCTGTTCCAGAATGGCACCTATGTATCTGCTGTCATAAGAAGCTTTGCAGTGTCTCCCATCAGTATCCAGAGCATTGACCTGGAGAAACTGGGGTTGAGTTGGTGGAGGGTTTATCAGTTTTACCTTCATTTTAGCTGACATAGCTGCTGATCCTGGAAACAATGATGAGATTTTTCAGTTTAGTTTTATATATATACATATACACATATATATATATATACACACACATATATATATATATATACACACATATATATATATATATATATATATATATATATATATATATATATATATATATATATAGTAGGGGTGTAACGATACACAAAATTCACGGTTCGGTTCGATACTTGGGTGTCACGGTTTGATATTTTTTCAATACAAAAAAATGTTCATGCCTTTTTAATTTGTCATTTATTAAAATTATAAATATATATTTTAACTCAAAAGTACAGTTTTTAAATGTAATGTTGCTGAAACAACAAAATAATTTAAAAAAAGTAAATAAACCTATCTGATCGAGAAATCCCTCATCTTTGGAAAAGAGTTTATTACAGAGAAATGGCTCTTTTCAAAATAAAAGCTATACTTTACGCTTCTTCTGGGCTATATTCTCAGCAGCATATTAAACATAGCAGGTCCCCATAAGGAGAATCATGTGCTAACGGCTGTCTAAATGACTCCGGTAAAGTTTGTAGCATGCTGCTTGTTGTTTTGTCTGCTTCCACTTGTCTTTGCATTAGGATGATGTCGGCGTAAATATCCATCACCGTTAATCTCGTTAAAATGACTTTAACGTCATAACGCGGAAAATCTCTGTTAACGAGTTACCGCGGATCGCCCCGTGCGTGGGGCTGGACGGCGTCAACACGTTAACAAGCTAACTGCGCACTAGTTCCCACCAACTGAGCATTGCGTGGCACATCCGGCATACTGTTTTACTTGTGTCCATGACGCACTTACCATCAGGGTCATACTCACATGAAAACCAAGATAGTTCCAAACGCCAGATCTGAATGAGGGTGGGGGAGGTTCAATTTCGGGTAGCGTTGAGGCATTTGCCATGTTGCAACGAGCTTAGCTTCTGTCTTGCTAGCTTGCGCTGCGCTCAGTGTATCTGCGCTCGACAGTGCAGCCTAGGCGGAGTAGTCGAACGCAGATCCACTGAGCTCTCAACACAGACAGCATCGTCAGAAGAAAATGCCATGCCAAGGTATTCTTAGTCTATCTATCGATCCCAATTCACAGGAATCACAATTAATGCTGTAGTATTGGTCAGAATTCCGCTTGCAAACAGTTATCACCTATTTTATCTTGTGCCTCCAGGTCAAGGTCATGCATGTTGTTTTACGGGCAGCCATGGATGCTTTTGGTTGGATGTTGTTTTTTTTCCTTTTGTGTCATTGTGGCGGGATTGTGACAGTCAGCTTTTGGATGGTATGTTTAAGCTGTGTGCTATATGATGTTCCTGCATTCCCTGCCTTTCTTTTCTGCTCTGTGCGCCTCAACGCGGCTCCTGTCAAAAATAGACTTTCAGAGGAGTTGCATCTGGTGGAATCACACCACTGGCTTGGGCGAGCACTTTCAGTTTTACTGGCTGGAATTCACTGTAAAGACAAAACAGTGAGCTGAAAAAAGCTGAAAAGCTTTGTTTACCTAATTCACATGATACATGGTCATTTCACCCTGTGTCTCAGTTTGTTTAAGGAGATGAGCTGCTTCTTTCAGCTCACTTAGCTTATCTCTCCCCCCCTCCTCTGTCTGACACAATCTCCATGATGGAGCCACTGAGCTGCTCTGCTTATAAGCAGCATTGGTACATTTTTTTGTGTGACGCCGTGGAACATTGTGACCCACGGTTCAGCAGATTTAAAGACTCCCCAGGGAGAGGAGGAGTTGGGGGAGCAGGGAGACGAAAGGGTTCAGCAAGAAATGGGAGAAAGAAAATAAGGAAGAGGAGAGAATGCAGCAAAGGAGAGGGGTGGGGGTGGTGGGGGACCATATCTGCTGTGCCAAAGAGATGGCTATTACCACATCCCAAAATAGACAAGTGATGTGATTTTTCAAGAGGAGAAAGCGAGAGTGAAAATCTGCTTTGAATCCTGGTGTAAATTGGACGAGAGTTGCACAAGGACAAGAGAAACGAAGGACAACCAGAGAGAGAGAGCGTAAAAGATGTGGTGAAAAGTGAGACGCCGCCGGTTTGGTGGTTGTGAAAGTGATCGGCATCAGGATGACAACGGGGCCAGTGAGAGTGTCTGCTAGTATCAAACCACTCAACAGCCCTCAATCCGCACCGTCAGCCTGCTGCACTGTAGGTGGTGTGCTGGTAATATTACCCAGAAGTCCTTACAGTGACGCTCTCTAATTCTAGCCATAATAGAGCTGCATTAACCTTTGAGCATATGGATTTGCGTAGTCTTTATTAGATTATGTGGGGTCGGAAACAAACAGTCAAGAGGATTACATGCAACTCAGCTATGTGTGTTTTGTATACACTGAACTGGAGGGATTAGTCGTAAAAGCCTGCATCACAGGAAACCTCCTCCCTCTTCTTTGTGTGTGATTTATTAAATGGGTTTTTTAATTTGATGTCCTTTCTAGTGAGAAATGTATAAGGCAATAAAATTATCTACCTCGGTCAATTGAGCCAAATGCAGATCATTCTTGAAGGTTGCAGTGTTTATAAGTGTCTTCCTTCTTCCTCTTCTTTTGCTGTGTCTTAGCTCCTGGCCAAGGACCCCAAGGAGAGACTGGGCTGTCAGGGTGGCGGGGCCATAGAGGTCAAGCAGCACCCCATCTTCAGAAATATCAACTTTAAACGACTGGAGGCCAACATGTTGGACCCTCCCTTCATCCCAGATGTAAGAGCCTCACATCTCCAAACTCACAGTACACACAGGAACATTTCAGAGCTTGGAAAAACTCTGCAGGAAATGCCACTGTCACAGTAAACAAACGCACATAAGCAGCTTGTTATCATGGTGAGAAGTGGGTGTGTAATTTCACTGTCGTTATGTTAGCTGCCCTTCTTTAATGGCAATGATGTTCCCAGATAAATTTAGTTTAACCAGAAACTCTGTAGCACTGTAATTTTGTTTTTGGTTTATGTTTTCTTTAACTGGGATTTAGAGATTAAAAAAAAAAAAAGAAAAAAGAAAAGAAAAAAAGTGAAAGTCATTGGATTTTCAGTGCCGTAAATGGAATGAGGGAGGGAGAGTACTGACCTAAGGGGTTAAATCAATAGTTGAAAATAGATAGTGTTATCTGTGGTTCTATTTTGGGTTATACACAAGAGTAGGCCACGTTGAGGAAAAACAGAGCACTGTGGAAATCCTAAGCATGTGAAGAGTTCATGTTAATCAAGAATCCATCTGATTTCACTTACAGTGGGGAAAAAAAGTATTTAGTCAGCCACCGATTGTGCAAGTTCCCCCACTTAAAATGATGACAGAGGTCAGTAATTTGCACCAGAGGTACACTTCAACTGTGAGAGACAGAATGTGAAAAAAAAATCCATGAATCCACATGGTAGGATTTGTAAAGAATTTATTCGTAAATTAGGGTGGAAAATAAGTATTTGGTCACCTCAAACAAGGAGAATCTCTGGCTCTCACAGACCTGTAACGTCTTCTGTAAGAAGCTTTTCTGTCCCCCACTCGTTACCTGTATGAATGGCACCTGTTTGAACTCATCATCTGTATAAAAGACACCTGTCCACAGCCTCAAACAGTCAGACTCCAAACTCCGCCATGGCCAAGACCAAAGAGCTTTCGAAGGACACCAGGAAAAGTATTGTAGACCTGCACCAGACTGGGAAGAGTGAATCTACAATAGGCAAGCAGCTTGGTGTGAAAAAATCAACTGTGGGAGCAATCATCAGAAAATGGAAGACATACAAGACCACTGATAATCTCCCTCGATCTGGGGCTCCACGCAAGATCTCATCCCGTGGGGTCAAAATGATCATGAGAACGGTGAGCAAAGATCCCAGAACCACACGGGGGGACCTGGTGAATGACCTGCAGAGAGCTGGGACCAAAGTAACAAAGGTCACCATCAGTAACACACTACAACGGCAGGGAATCAAATCCCGCAGTGCCAGACGTGTTCCGCTGCTGAAGCCAGTGCATGTCCAGGCCCGTCTGAAGTTTGCCAGAGAGCACATGGATGATACAGCAGAGGATTGGGAGAATGTCATGTGGTCAGATGAAACCAAAGTAGAACTTTTTGGTATAAACTCAACTCATCGTGTTTGGAGGAAGAAGAATACTGAGTTGCATCCCAAGAACACCATACCTACTGTGAAGCATGGGGGTGGAAACATCATGCTATGGGGCTGTTTTTCTGCCAAGGGGACAGGACGACTGATCCGTGTTAAGGACAGAATGAATGGGGCCATGTATCGTGAGATTTTGAGCCAAAACCTCCTTCCATCAGTGAGAACTTTGAAGATGAAACGAGGCTGGGTCTTCCAACATGACAATGATCCAAAACACACCGCCTGGGCAACAAAGGAGTGGCTCCGTAAGAAGCATTTGAAAGTCCTGGAGTGGCCTAGCCAGTCTCCAGACCTCAACCCCATAGAAAATCTGTGGCGGGAGTTGAAAGTCCGTGTTGCTCGGCGACAGCCCCAAAACATCACTGCTCTCGAGAAGATCTGCATGGAGGAATGGGCCAAAATACCAGCTACTGTGTGTGCAAACCTGGTAAAGACCTATAGTAAACGTTTGACCTCTGTTATTGCCAACAAAGGTTATGTTACAAAGTATTGAGTTGTATTTTTGTTATTGACCAAATATTTATTTTCCACCCTGATTTACCAATAAATTCTTTACAAATCCTACCATGTGGATTCATGGATTTTTTTTTCACATTCTGTCTCTCACAGTTGAAGTGTACCTCTGGTGCAAATTACTGACCTCTGTGCAAGTTCCCCCACCTAAAATGATGACAATCGGTGGCTGACTAAATACTTTTTTGCCCCACTGTATGTCTGGTTTAGCGTTTCCCTTATCATTCAGACATTACTGAGTCATTCCAATGCTCTCCTTCTGTTTTTTCTCTGTTAGCCTCGAGCTGTGTACTGTAAAGATGTCCTGGACATTGAGCAGTTCTCCACTGTCAAAGGCGTGAACCTTGACCCCACAGATGACGACTTTTATTCCAAGTTTGTCACAGGCAGTGTCTCCATCCCTTGGCAGAACGAGGTACTGCGAGCTCAGGCCGTTGAGATGATGTCATTGTTTACACCCACAGCACATAGAAACACCTGCATAAATGATGTGCACTCTGCTTTAAGATGAATTTGGAAGACAGAGTAATAATAAGTGTACATTGCATGTGAAGTTGGCGCATGTGTGTAAGTGCAGGTGTTCAGTTATGTCCTAAATGTCCAACGTGAATGGAGAGGGAATGACAGTCACTCCTACGAAGGAGTATTAAGGCCACGATAAGAAAAAAATATTAACGACCAATTTGAGGATAAAGCTGAAATTTCAAGATTAAAGTTGTAATTTTATTTTGAGAAAAAAGTTGAAATGTGGAGATTACAGTCTTTGCTTCAAGGCAAACTGCCGCAGTTTCTGTACCCTCTGAGTTAGTGAAATCATACTCAAGAATTGGTTTTTGTAAATGGCAAATTTGTATAGCGCTTTACACATCCAGTCATCCACCCATTCACACACTGGTGGAGGCAAGCTACAGTTGTAGCCACAGCTGCCCTGGGGCAGGCTGACAAAAGCGAGGCTGCCATATCGCGCCATCGGCCCCTCTGGCCAACACCAGTAGGCGGTAGGTGAAGTGTCTTGCCCAAGGACACAACGACCGAGACTGTCCGAGCCGGGGCTCGAACCGGCAACCTTCCGATTACAAGACGAACTCCCAACTCTTGAGCCACCTTCGCCCTTTCTTGTAACCAAGAAAGAAATGATTTCTCTTTTAGCACATAAAGTGTGGTGATAAATATGAGGACGATGAAAAGATGGTGCAAAAAGCTGCATCTGGTCCGACGGACAAACACAACCTGAAAGAGCGGACAAAAGGAAAGGGCTGGCAATGGACAGATGCAAGGTTATCGATGGTTACACCTTCGTGCAATAAAGTGGATGTATTTTACATCACGAGACGACCAATCAATTTGTTTAACTGGGTGCTCTAAACATTGCGTTTTGTAGAGGGTATAGCAAACATGGCAGTTTGTCTTGCAACAACAACGATAATCTCCACATTTCCCCTTTTTTCAAAATACATTTTTGGCTTTAACCTTGAAATTTAGACTTTATTTTCAAAATGTTCAACATATTAATTTTTATGTGTGTGTTTATTAGCAGGGAGCATCTCAAAAGACAAAAGATTCCTTGCAGCAGATTTGACTACTAACTAATTTCCACCTGTTTGAGGTTTAATTACTCACACTCTCTTTGTGTGTGTAGATGATCGAGATGGAGTGCTTCAAAGAAATCAACGTTTACGAGACAGACGGGACACTGTGCCCAGACCTGGACATGAACCGGCCTAACCCTCCACCAAAGAGAGGCTTCTTCTACCGCCTGTTCAGAAGAGAGGCAAGTGCTAGTGCTCCGGCAACTGTGCGAGGGGGTGGGGGCTAAGGTACTTCCTTTCTTCCTACTTTCCTTGCTTCTTTTTTTTCCCAAGGCCTTATCCAAACTCAGCATGTTGAAATATTATCTCTAAGCTGTGAAACTTTGTTTGAATAAGGCCCGTCTTCTCTTTGTAACCCTTCCTCACTAAAGCTTTGCATATTCTTAAGGGGTGATTTGTGCTTAGGGGATGTGCTAATAGTGATGTAAATTCAGTGATGATAAATGATTCTAACAGCATGTTTGTTTGCAGGATTGTTCAGCTTACAGGGTATTTTCACTATGTCCCTCCTGTTTGTTATTACTGGACCTTATATTGTGCTTTAAACTTCCCTTGAATTCTTGTAATTTCACACAGATTCCTACCTTTTTTGTCACAACTTCTGTTTGATCCCAGAGATTTGAATAAGAAGATACGTGATCCCTTACTGCCCTTTAGGGTCCCATGGTTTAGGTGGGGCAATATTGTGTGTATATAGTGTATCAAGTCATGAAAAAGTATTTGCGCCCTTCCTGATGTCTTCTGGGTTTGTTTTTTTTTTTTGTATACTCATCACACTTGGGTGTTTCAGGTTATCAAACAAATTTTAACAAGAGTAAATACAAAAATTCTGGTTTTAAATCGTGGGAAAAAAAGTCATCCAAATATGCCTGGCCCTATGTGGAAAAGTAGCTGCACTGAACATGAGAGATAATAAGGAGAATGAGTTACAGATTTTTTTCCCTTCCTGACCTGTTTTAGACTTTCAGGTTACTTCCAGGCCAACTTATCTTATTAGTGGAAGCTGTCAGGATCATAGAAGACTGAGATGAAGACTGCAGACACTGTTCTCTGGTCCCTCTTGGATTCAGAAAATGAACATCAGTCAAAGATCAGCCATCTCTTTGCAGTAAAAGATGCCTGCTCACATCTTTAGAGAGAGCTTGTGCTTTAACAGCACACATTTACATAGCAGTCCCACTTTCTATTCTGGTTATTATGGATACGTTGAATTGCATGTCTTGCAGTATGTCATCTTCTAACTCGCTTGCAGTTGAGTATTTTACTAATTCCAGCTTTGGCCCTACCGAAAAACCACATCTAATGTGGTTAAGTGAGGGTTACAGGCAAGGGTGACATCATCTTGCACATGTGAGCTGGTGCAGCGATGCAGGTTTCCAATGTTAGTGATATATCCTCACTTTTACTCCTTCCCAGATCTGTTTTGAGGGCAGTTACAGCGATGACGAGACTGAAGGGCCCTCGCGACTTTAAACCACTCCCTTCACCTGCACCCTTCCGCCGCAGAACTTCTCCACAAACTCCAACCGAGCGCAAATCTTAGGAACTCAGTGAATGTTGACCTGTATTTATGAGCTGTATTAAAAGTGTATTATAATTAAAGAAAAAAGTATGAGTTTAAAGATTTTGTACATTTGTACTTGAATTTATGTCTAGATGTATATTTTCACTAAAGGTTGTATTGTACAAAAAGCCATAAAAGTACCACTTGAATGCATACATTTACATTTTTATTTCCTTTTTTATTTTCTTTTGGAATGAGTATGGATAAAGTGTGTTGGGGAGCTTTTTTTTGTTTTGTTTTTAAGAAGCACAGTACCAGTAGTCTTTTTATTTTCTCAATGTAGCATAAGGCCTTTTTGTTTTCTTGTGAGCTGTAATTTTGTCTTTGATTTGGCCAGCGTGACATGTTTTTAGTACATCAGCTCTGCCTGGTTTCAAACTAACCCTAGCCTCCAAATGCCTCAAGGCTCAGGTAGTTCTAAATGAAGTGTGTAGATTCTAATGAAACGGGGTTAAAAATGAATCTAGACTACCGTTGCTGTGTTAATGCCACACTGCTTAACTTTTCCTGTCTGTTTCAAGGACTTACTGCCCCTGTGTATTTAAATTGGTTGAGGTAATCTGATCCCTCTCTTCAGCCCAGTTATGCAGGTGGCCGTGTAGTGAACTGTCTTCTAGGTGCCTGTACCGACCCAGTTCTAGCAGAGGTGGCGAGTTTACTCCTAATTGTGGTTTATTTAGCACGTGTAAGAGTTAAATAGTAAATATGATATGGTGGAGGCCATTTGCAGTAACATGAAGCCTGATCCCCATCATTACTGGACCTCTCTAGAAATCTTTTTTTCATGAGCTGCAAAAGCTCAGAACATTAATTTTTAGATGCACAGCTATTGAGTAAAAGTCTGTTACATTATTCACTTAGGTTGAATATTTTTGGGGTGATTTATCTCTATTCCTCGTCTTTTTTTCTTTGCTGTGTTCTCTGGCTTTTATTTCCTTTTCTGACTGTGTCCAGTTGTTTTGAATTGTTTAGCATGCATATGGTTTTAAGCAGACCAGAAAGCCTCTGGGTGTTTGGACACATTTGACTGAGTTGGAACAGGAAGACAGATGATAAAGGAGGCGATGTTGGAAATGTAACATAGACCTGGCCTGCAGCTGACAACTGCTTCTTTAAAAAAGAAACGACAACAAAAACTCTTGCGCCTGATCAGCTGGTTCAGATGTCAGCCGTCTTTGGCCTTTGTGCTTGGCTGATCGCTAGTTGGCCTCCATTTATCCTCCCTAGCTATAACTGTTTGAGATACATGTAGAATTTGTTACTGATGATGGGCACCTTTGACTACTATATTCAGAGCTTGGATGTTGCTCTCTCAGGAATGACCTGAGAAAGTTGCTCATGTGCGCAGATGCCGAGAAATTAACAATCAGTTGAGTTCTGAATTGCAGAAACAAGATTGTTTTACATTTTCCTACAGCCCTGTTTCCTTCCAAGTTAATCAGCCAAGAGCAAATACATTTTCTTTACTTTCCCCATTTATATATATATAAAAAAACAAACAAACATGTTCACCATTTGCTTTTTTCTGAGGCATTTCAGACCCATTTTATGAATTTAGCTTTGGAGGCAGTTGCTGTTTACTTCCACCTTCTGTTTTTAATGCTGTGAATACCCCACCTGCACATGTTAGTTTTATGTGTATAACCTAAATGATTAATCAATTTTTTTTCTACAGAAAAGCAAAGTCTGCATTTTGTCAATACAGCGCTTCAGAATCATGTAGGAGCTTGATTCAATTCCTAACACTTTTGAAACTGTATACATTTAAAGTGGCACACATATAGGTCCCCTATGTAATTACCTAATTTGGAGAAGTGGCTTATTCTAAGAGTTTGTCCCCTGTTGCACATTCCATTATCAGGAATCAGATGGGTGCATCTAGCTGTCGCCGGCTTCTTGTCATTGAGTTTCTTAGTGTCTTTATTTCGTTTGTTGTTGCTCTCAGGCACATTTGAAGCTGATTTTGCTTGCCTCTGTAGATTTTAGCCTTTTAGCTCTTTAGCCTCAAAAACCTTGTAAATTATGTATTTCTAACATGTAACTGATTCACTCATTCTCACAAGGAAACTAAACTGTGTTCACCACCCATGACTCTATCATTGTTTTGACCATCTTTACTCTTACACCTTCCATATAGCAGTGAAGAAATTCTGTTTTTCGTTCCATTGCACTAATGGTGTGTTTTGACAATGACTATGGGAAAAGTGTCTTTAAACTTTTGTTGCTTTGTTTTTATTTTGTTTTTTTGCCAGTGATACCAAAAGCGACATAAACTAAATTAGAATTTCTTTGTTATCTGAAGAATTTAGTAGAGAAAGACTGACAGCCTTTATTAAATGTGCCAATAACCAAGTTAATTTTTGACATCCTGCCTTTTTTCAGCCTCTTTATCCTTCCGTCCATTCTTAGAGAAATCCCTTTGCGTAAAGGAACTTTAAACAGCTCAACAGTTTTGAATGTCCGCACTAAGTGCATTGTAATGCCTGTTTAGAAAAATGCATATGTTTTATTACTCAAGCATGTATCAGTTTGTAATACTTCAGGTTCCTTGTATATGTAAATTATGACCTTCTAGTGCCAACATATCTCACTGGTATCTGAGGACATCTTTATGAATCGCAAGGCGACCAGCTGAGTCTTTGAATTCATAAAGCGCATTCCTTCTCTTCTGCCTTTCCTCCAAGACTCTGATGGTGAGTCAAGCCACTTCCCGAACACTGGGATGGCGCTCACCAGCGACGTTTCGAAGCGCAAGTTATTTAGTTTACTCAAGTCTAGCTTTGGGATGACCACCGACACAGGCTGGGAGGTTTTGCGGGGTTTCACGTTCTTTTGTCCAGATTTGTCAGTTAAGTAATATTTTCGAGAAAGGGAGAAATGATGGATGGATTATGGGTTTTCAAACTCGGCCTGGGACTTCTTGATTTTTCTTCTTTATTTTGTATCTGTACAGTCATGTCGTTCAACCACTGCAGTCATTGTTAATTCTTGTACAAGTTGTATCACTGGTTGTTGTACCATATCTGACATTTGTAATTATGAAATAATACACTGCCATTTGTATAAAAATACTTGTGTCTTGACTTATTTGATCTGTGTTTTTTGTTTTATTACTGTGAATAAAAGGCCATCGATTGGAAGAGTATAAAATGTAATGATCTAGTGCTGGGGGAAAAAAAGTATCCCCCCCCCTTCCTCTTATTTGTCACCCTTAGATGTTTCAGCATTCATCAAATTTTAATGTAAGACAAAGATAACCCAGGTAATTACAAAATCAATTTTTAAATGATTTCATTTTAAAGGCATGATGAAGCTAGGGATGGGAATTCATAAGAATTTAGCAATTCCATTATCGATATCACTTATGGATTAAAAATCCTTATCGATTCTCATTGGCTCTGCTTTGAAAGTCATCACCATCACTAAGCAGCATATCTGGGGCTGTGGTCAATATTCAATCAGCTTTAACATCACTCTGGGTTGTTGGCTATCTAAGCGTTAGCATGCTGTCTGCTGAGATGCTTGCAAAGAGCCGAAATTGTGTTAGCAGCAAAACGGAGTTGTTTCTGTCCTGGATGCAGTTTGCATTTTGCCATCACGCTCCATATGTGGAAAGGTAATGCTACCCTTGGTAAATCACAGCCTTCTTAATCAGGAAATCATGTAAATAGAAACCAATCTGAAGTAGACAGAAATATTGCAAAAAGCAACACATTGTGCTTCAATCTAAAGGAACTCAAGAACAATTAAGGAGCAAAGTCACTGACATCTGTCAGTCTGGAAAGGGTTACATAACCATTTCTAACCAAGGTGAGAGACATTATCCACAAATGTTGAAAACTTAGAAGAGTGGTAAACATTCCCAGTAGTGATGCGACTACCATAATTACTCCAAGAACTCATTGACAACTTATCCAGAAGGTCACCAAAAAACCCAGAACAACATCTAAAGAAAGAAGAGCGTGTGCAAAAAAGGGTGTAGCTATTGCGGTATACAGTGTGTTAAGTGGAGGAGTTGTACGGGGAGATGGCCACAGGCAGAAATGATTTCCTGTGTCGTTCAGTGGTGCTTTTTGGTAATCTCAGTCTCTCACTGAACGTGCTCCTGTGACTGACCAGCATGTCATGGAGTGGGTGGGAGGTATTATCCAACATTGTCTTTATCTTGGACAACATCCGCCTCTCCGACACCACCGTAAGGGAGTCCAGCTCCATCCCCATAACATTACTGGCCTTACGGATCAGTTTATTGAGTCTGTTGGCATCTGCGACCCTCAGCCTGCTCCTCCAGCATGCAACGGCGTAGAGAATTGCACTGGCCACAACAGACTCATAGAAAATCCTTAGCATTGTCCGGCAGATGTTGAAGGACCTCAGCCGCCTCAAAAAATACAGATGACTCTGGCCCTTCCTGTAAAGTGCTGTGGTGTTTTTAGCCCAGTCCAGTTTATTGTCAATGTATACTCCGAGGTATTTATAGTCATCCACAATGTCAACACTGACCCCCTGGATTGAAACAGGGGTCAAGAGTTTCCTGGTCTTCCTGAAGTCCATGATCACTTCCTTGGTCTTTGCCATGTTGAGCAGAAGATGATTCTGCTCACACCACGTGACAAAGGAGTTAACCACAGCCCAGTACTCTATCTCATCATCCCTGCTGATGCATCCAACCACCGCAGAGTCATCAGAAAACCTCTGAATATGGCAGGTCTCTGTGCAGTGGCTGAAGTCTGTGGTGTAGAGGGTGAAGAGGAAGTGGGAGAGGACGGTCCCTTGTGGTGCCCCTGTGTTGCTGATTACCTTGTCAGACACACACAGTAATCTAAACGAGATGGAACAAAAGCATTGACAAGTATGGCGGTACTGTTTGGAGTGATTGAAGGACGAAGGCGGTTAATATGATGAAGATGAAAATAAGAAGACTGAGTGATATTATTCATATGTGCCGTGCTGTCGAGGATGACACCAAGACTCTTAACTGGAGGGGAAGGTGTGCCAACACAGTTATCACTGGATAATGAAAGACTTCTGGTTGGAACTTTAGTCAGTTTTGATTTGGTGCCTATTAGAATAAATTCTAAAGTAGTGATAGTATGATGGTCTGGGCCTACTTTGCTGCTTCAGGACCTGGGCAACTTATCGTAATTTATGGAATCATGAACTCTGCTCTCTACAAGACAATCCTGAATTAGAGAATCTGGCCACTAACTCAAACCCTGAAAGTCAAGCACACTTAGGTCAACAGGACTGTGATTCTACACACACCAACAAGTCCACATCTAAAAAAAAAAAAAAGAGTTTTGGACAGTCTCGTCAAAGTCTGGACTCAAATCCAATTGAAATGCTTTGGCATAACCTTAAGCAGGTCGCTCACGCTAAAAAACAAAAAACCCTTCAATGTGGCTGAATTAAAACAATTCTGCAAAGAAGAGTGGGCCATAATTCCTCCATAGCACTGTGAAAGACGCATTAGCAATTATCCCAATAAATGCTTGACTGTAGTTGATGCGGCCAAAGGAGACACAACCAGTTATTAGGTTTAGGGAGCAGGTAGATTTGGGTGGCTTTTCCTCCCTTAATAAATGAAATAATCATTTAAACAGCATTTTGTATTCATTTGGGTTATATTTGTCTAATATTGAAATTAGTTTGATCTGAAAAAAATAATAATAATAAAAAAGAAACGAAATACGGAGTAAAATACTTAAAGTTTATGCCATTAGACCTACCTTTGTTCCATTCATTACCTGCTTCTTCCAATTTGTCAGAGATCATAGCACTAACAAACAGAGGTGGGACCAAGTCATTGTTTTGCAAGTCTCAAGTAAGTCTCAAGTCTTTATCCTCAAGTCTCAAGTCAAGTCTCAAGTAATGTCAGGCAAGTCAGAGTCGAGTCTCAAGTCACTGGTGTAAAAGTCCGAGTCAAGTCACAAGTCTGAAACTTTGAATTTCAAGTCCTTTCGAGTCTTAAAAAAAAAAAAAAAACGAAAAGATAATGTTGCAGTTATATGCTAAATGTAAATATTAGACCATGTAATTTTAAAATCTGTGTTTTTCTCAACACATGACAAAATAGTTAACTTAGAAAATATACACAAATTGTGAAATTGCACCTCTTTAAAATGCAGCTCAATTAAACCTAGCTCCAAGAATAATTTTCACCGACAGTTCTGAGATAAGCTGCATGTTATTCTTGGATGCGGTTGTAGGACCGGCTTTAAAACCGCATGACAAAAATATCATACACATTAAAAAAACTGTATCACCAACGTAGCCTGGACAACATTTGCTAGTTAGATGAAGTCAGCTATCTCATCTTAGCATATTTATATGCATATTTATAATCATACGGTTCTTGGAGTGAGTGCACACACTCATGAAGTTTAGTAACTTCAGGTCACTGCAACAAGCCCAGGTACAGTTTACCGACGGATGGGTGCAGGACCTTGAAATGCACCGTGTAGAAAGTAAAGACCATCGTACGTATCATAAGTTTACCAGTCTCACAAATCGTCGTCATAAATACACATTCCTTAACTGTTTATTAATAGGACCTTTGAGCTCAATGGTAATTAATTAGTAGTGGAAATAATTTCTGGTAGCATCACAGAAATGTAGCAGTGACAATAATACTGTATGCTGTAATCGTACTGGGCAATTAGTGATACAAAAAACCTGTTTTATCCTGTGAATAAAAGTATATGTTTTTGTCAATGTACCATAATAACAGAGGCGAAACGCAATATTGTGTCAGGACAATTCACTATTTATGCACAATAAATAAAGGAGCATAGCGCGACAATTTCTGTTCAGCGCCAGACTTGCTTGTAACCTATATCACCAGTTATGTTATGAAAGTGACGTATTAACTACTAAAAAACACTGACCTTCGTGTAAATGCTTGGAGCAGACTAACCTGTGAGCTGGAGGGTTCTGGGACGTTATATTTGACCTTTGAATGGCTGCAATCCAGGCCACCCGTCGCCTCTTTGTCACTTCGGAAACATGGCTCGAACAATTTCTCTTCAACGAGGTAATCCGATAACAACCGATCTCTTTACCCGTCGGCTTCCCATGGCTGTCATGCGACCGGCTATTGCAGTTAATAATACAACGGCTTCTTGTGTTTCTTTTTATCGCTGTATAACTGATTTTAATTGAAAGCCTGCGTGCGCTAGTACCGCTTGCCACGAGTTCCCAGAATCCTTTGCGGTTCTACCCGTGAATGACGTCACATTTTCAATCTCTATATAATATGCATGTTAAATTTTGTATTTGGGATAAAATATCAAGTCTTTTCAAGTAAACCGGTTCAAGTCCAATTCAAGTCCCAAGTCATTGGTGTAAAAGTCCAAGTCAAGTCACAAGTCTTAGAACATTTTTTCAAGTCAAGTCTAAAGTCATAAAATTAATGACTCGAGTCTGACTCGAGTCCAAGTCATGTGACTCGAGTCCACACCTCTGCTAACAAATGAATAAATGATCGAATAACTGTGTCAGGAGGGGCTGGTTTCAGTGCATTTGTTTTTCCTTCCTACGCTCTCTTATCAGTTGACACCCACTGTTATCAGCGCACACACTAAAGTCAATACTTGTAAATTACACTTGAACAAATCTGTCCTGCACTCCAGATTTCAGCGGTCTCGTGACTGCAACAATAACAACAAAAGAAAAAAAATCACAGTGTCGTATTGGTTCTTTCTAAAGCCACTCAACAAAAATCCGGACTCTGATTGGCTGCTGACGTTGCACCCTTCCCCTCTCGGTAAACCTGTCACACAAGCTACTTCCTGGTGTGATTGGTGGGAAAACGCAATGCTGCATCAAAGATGGCTTATTATCAACCTGCATTTGATTTATTTAGGAATAGTAGTGTGAAAGAATAAGTGGCGCTCTCCGAGAAGACAAGGCGGAGAGCTGGTGGTAGCTGTCGCGAGCAGTGTTAGCACTCTCGCCGCACTACGCACCTCTTGCTCTCTACGTGCGCAAACGTTAACTTGCCTCTACTCTGCTAGCTAGTTAGCTCACATAGTAAATATTAGCTCGTCAAGCAAGCTTGCTTATTGTAGATTACTAAAATGGCCACCATGGAGAAATTGATGAAGGCCTTTGAGTCTCTGAAGTCATTCCAGCAGCAGCAGGGACCACCGACCGCCGAGGAGCTCGCTCAGAGGCAGTAAGTTGATTTTTGTCCAGCGGTGACAGAATAGGAGGCGAGGAGCCGTTAGGCTAGACCCTTAGCTTATCGTGCTAGCAGCGTTGGTCCATTTCGGGTAGATAACCAACGTTTAATAGATGGCTTTAAGTCAGCTGCACTAAAACGTAAACTGGGAATGAGGCTAAGGTGTTATTCATACTTCTCAGCCCATTTAGGTCCACTTGTTGCCATGCTTTAGATCGCTGCTTAGCGATGCTCGCTATCCTAACGCGATCTGATTGTTTGCTAGCCTGATTTTAGGATCAGAACAGCTGAATGATGGCTAACACAGAAGGCTGATGCCAAGAACACGTGAAAGGGTCAGGAGGATCAATTTCAAGGACGTAATTTTGTGTATTCAGTAGCAGAGGACATTGAGTTTCATAATAATATTTAAACTGCTTATGCAAACGGTTATGAATGGAATGATGAACATAGCGGGGCTTCCTGCACTTGCTTCATCTCCAAGAAGTTTTACAGATCTAGTCCGTTGTTGGTTGAAACACAGGGATAAGAATTCATTTATATAGCTTGTAAAGAAGTGAATTGATGGGATCAGTGCGTAAGGAATACAGTTGTAGGGTATGGCTCTGACTTATAGTTATTATTTTAATCACTGCATTCCTTGGCTATAAGCAAGATACCTAAATTCAGTCTTTCTTTGTGCACACACACACTCACGTCATCTTTTGCATTTTGTCTTATCTTCCACAGAAAAAAGGAGCAAGCTGCCACAAAGAAGGACAGGGTGACCCACTGTCTGACAATATGTGAAAACATTGTGGCTCAGTCACTGAGGTATTCCTTGTTATTTGATCTAAATATGTGTTGGTGTGAGTCATATCTTTTTATATTCTTTTAGGGTTTCCTATCACCTTCACTAACTGTATAAACGGTAAGATAGCTTTTCTGTAAAGCATGTCTGAGGTGCAGGGTGATGTCATTTGCAACCAGAGCTTCTTCAGTAGTGATTTTACATCTGATTTCACTGATTTCTGTGATATTTGGTTTCACTTTTGTATTTTGGGAATGAAGTGGGGACATGTTCGTCTTTACATATATATATTTTTCTTTTCTGTAATGTCCTTTTTGAAAAAAAACTTATTGCACCTAAGTTTTATGAGTTTATGCTAGGGGGTTAACAGTTTGAGAAAGGGAAAAAATTTATATATTTTTGGCTTTTCCTCTCTCTGGTCCTGGGAATAGAACATCTCCAGAGTTTCAGAAACTGCTTGGCATTGCCATGGAGATGTTCCTGCTCTGCAGTGATGACAGTGAATCAGATGTTCGGATGGTAGCCGATGAGTGCCTGAACAAAATAATCAAAGTGAGCAAAATCTGCAAGATGGGACAAATGAATAAGAATATTAATGACAAAAATTGTCAAAATAAGTTTGGTGTTGTTGGTGGTAGTGTTAATCATTCATTTTGATAATTTTCAGGCACTGATGGACTCCAACTTGCCTAGACTGCAGCTGGAATTGTACAAAGAAATTAAAAAGGTAAGGCATGGGGTTGTAAAGTGAGCATTTTGTAATACACCTTATATGTCTTTACTCTCAGACTATAGGCCAGTGTTAGATGTGAAAAGAAATTGTTTGACGTTTCTTTAGAGAAAGTACGGTCAGATATTAGACATGGTAATATCAGTGCTTGTGTGGCTCAATAGAATGGTGCCTCTCGGAGTCTGAGGGCAGCTTTATGGAGATTTGCTGAGCTTGCCCACCTCATCAGACCGCAGAAATGCAGGTATGCAAACTTATAATATTTTTAAATTTTTTTTTAAACCATTATCCACAACATGTCTTATTTTATAGTCTGCTGCTTTTGTGGGGACAACATCAAAGTATCATCTGTGCTTTTTTTACTTGCATATGCATATTTTTGTTTTGCTTCTACTTCATGTATACTTCTTCTCTCTCCCTTATGGCACAGACCTTACCTGGTCAACCTGTTGCCGTGCCTCACCAGAATCACAAAGCGGCAGGAAGAGACTGTGCAGGAGACACTTGCTACAGCAATGCCCAAGATCATGTCTGCCCTGGGACACTTTGCCAATGATGGTGAAATCAAGGTATTCACCTGCTGATTGTGTGCTAAAGTAGAAAAAAAAATCATAGGCCAGTGGAAACTCTTTTTTTTTTTTTTTTTTTTTTAACATCATCCAACTATTTCTGTTTTAGGTGCTGCTGAAGGCATTTGTGGCTAATCTGAAGTCCAGCTCCCCGACCATTAGACGGACAGCAGCCAGTTCAGCTGTTAGTATTTGCCAGCACTCCAGACGCACCAGCTACTTCTACACCTGGCTCCTTAATGTGCTTCTGGGTAGGTTGCACACTGGCTCACTGTCAAGCACAGACCTTGGGCATGTCTTTTCTACCCTTTTACATTTTACTAAGCTCATTTGTGTTAAAATATGTGAGCTAATTTAGAATTTTTGCCCTTTTCGCCTTTTTCCAGGTCTGTTGGTTCCGGTGGATGATGAACACCCCAGCCATCTAATACTGGGGGTGCTGCTAACCCTTCGTTACCTGATGCCTCTGCTGCAGCAGCATGTCAACTCCACTAGTCTTAAAGGAAGCTTTGGTGTCATGAGAAAGGAAGCTGATGTACAGCCAACACCCGAACAACTGCTGCAGGTGAGATGGAATTTGTTTGTGTTTAAATATGAAAAAAGAGTTTGTATACACTTGTATAATTGGATGTGCAATAATTCTGTATGCATGTCTTTTAAAGGTGTATGAGCTAACCCTACACTACACACAGCACTGGGATCACAATGTGGTCACAGCTGCTCTGGAGCTGCTGCAGCAGGTCTTCAGGACTCCCCCACCAGAGCTTCTGCATATGCTCATTACTGCTGGTAGCATCCCACATGCCACCGTTTTTCGTCAGGACACTGAGAACCGCTCACGTTCTGGCAGCATCCTTGAATTCATTGGTAATCACATGAATTGACTAATACTATCTAAACAGTGCTTTTTATCATCCCTTTAGATATGTGTCTAGAAATATTTACACAGTTAACCAGCTCTAGAGACACGATTTTTATCTGTTTCAACTAGTTTATAATTCATTCACTTATGCTGACTTTGCCAGGGAACCGCATGGACAAACTGTGTTGGGGTTCCACCCTAGCCTCTTCTTTTATTCGTGGCCTTTTTCTTTGCATTTTAACTAATTTTCTGATATCCTTAAATAATAGTTTCTGTTTCTTATAAGCTTCTCTGAGCCTGTACTACTTTCCTACTCCTCAACTTCTATTTCTGCTTCCTGTTTTCATGCCTTTTGCAGCGGGGGGAGGGTCTTCCTGCAGTCCACTCCTTCTCAGGAAACAGAGAGGTGACTAGTCTGTTTATCTCCTCTGTTCACCTCTTTCCTCTCTCAGATGTGCCAATCAGGGCTTGAACAAGTTTACCTTCAACTGTGAGGCACTAAAGGCCGTGGACTTGCCTAAAATTACATATTATTATCCCTGTATATCTAAATTTTATTCTTGTACTCAATTTAAAGTAAATCACCACACTTAGGTTTGAGTGCCTTTCCTTTTTTTAAACTGCTGTTAATCTTACAGATTCATATTGACAATAAACCTGTTATTTCCAGGTAAAATGCTCTCTGGAGAGGAGGATGGGTTGGAGGATGACCCTGAGAGGACTGAGGTCACAACTGGTGCTTTCACAGGTGAGATGCAAATTATCAAGTTTATGTCAACTTTGACTGTGTTCCTAATTTCACAGTGTAAGTATGTGGAGCAAAAATAAAGCTTCTGTGTGTTTCTTACTTTAGCATCAGTTGTTGGTGCAGACGGCTCTTCTGCAGCCCAGGTGGACATCATCACTGAACAGCCTCGGTCTTCCCAGCATGCTCTGCAGCCTGGTGATTCTGTGGACCTCAGTGCCTCCTCAGAACAGGGTGGTGGCGGAGGTGGGACATCTACATCAGGCACTCCAGAGTCACCCAATGACAACGAGGAGGAAATGCTGAGTCGGAGCTCCAGTGGTGGGGCAAATGTTACCCCAGAGACTGCTGACTACACCACCCCAGAGAATGCGACTCCAGAGGGAGGGCCTCTAGGAGAAAGTGGGACACTGCTAGGCACTAATGATCGCTCACTTCCACCCAGCGACTCCTCCCAAACCACCACAGAGGGACCGGACTCAGCTGTCACCCCTTCGGATGTAGCAGAACTGGTAAGTTGACTGGGTAGGACTGCACATGGCTAATTTTATTTGAGACTACAGCTTGTACATCCAGTAATTGTGTGGGTTTCTGTTGAATAAAATGAACAGTGTGCTTCCCTAGACAATGATGGATTTAATTACCATGCAATCCATTAATTACCTCTGAACCTTTGTGTCTCTGATGGCATTTTTCTTGGTTTGAAAATGATGCTTCACTTCCCAGAACGTTGATTCTGTTGATCTAGATGTAGTTTATTGAGTCACTTGGATGAGTTACGAAACCTGTATCCCACTGAAAACATCTTATTTTCTTCAACATTAGTGGAATATTGGTAATATTGGTGATTACACAACTTTATTATCCCCCTCGATTTCCTGAAGACTTGTGGTAGATGGTGTTCCTCTCTTCACCACCACTACCGCTCAGTTCTTCAGAGGTGGGAATGCTCCTGTAATATTCTATAACAATCCATGAGATTGTTATGAACTGGTGCTAAAAATAACATTACATTTAAAATGAATTAAATTGATTGTAAAAGATTTTGGGGTCAAATATATTTCTTTGTCCCTGAGAATAAATATTTCTTCCAGTAGTGATATTGAGTAGCATATTAACAGGAGGTGATTACAAAACAACTTCCTTTGCACTAGCATTTCTTTCTGAAGACTTTTTAAAAGATAAAAAGCAGCTTATCAGAGTAGCAGCTAGAAATACTTTCAAGAAGATCAGTTTTTATCCTTAAATCTTTTGTGCAGGAAAAAAGGAACATGAAATCCTTAAGTGTTCAACTATAATGCTAACATTAATAAGTCACAATCTTGTTGTTAAGTGATTATGTATGAACCCTGCTTACAAACTACCCTGCATTTATTAAGGCTGTTGTCTTTTTATGGTGTTTTAATGCTTTGAATCTTCTTAAATTTAATCTGAAGAAGCCCCTAAAAATAGTCAGTGATCACTGTCGGCTTCTCTGGATTTTTATTGCTAGTGTTCATCTGCAGGACATTTTAAAGCTCAGTTTTTAAAACCTTGCGATGTAACTACAGCCTATTGGCTCACGATTTGCTGGACACCAAATATTTGAATCAGGTCACCCTGAGGCTAATAAAGATTTGAACAGGTACATGAAGCTGAGGATGAGGAATTTGTCACAGCTAGTAATCCAAACCATGCAGCAGTATATTAATGACTTACCTCGTGATGGAGATGGATCATCACTTCTGACTGAAGTTTGGCTCGTTTTCAGCATTTTTCCTGCCATGTGATTGCATTTGTCTCTGCCCATCCCTGAACCTCACGTTAACATTTACCGAGGGGAAAAAAAGTCTGCGTCTGTCCTTCAGCTTCACTATGCTAATGTGTTTCTATATTACCCTAACCATAGCGCTGTAGCTAGCCACAACGTAGCACATTATTATATACCAGCTAGTCCAACTTCAGTAACCCTACAAACGTCGCCGCTGTTCAGTTTTCTGTCTTCATTCATGTCTGACGTGATAGCAGACCTGTGCGTTTTTAGTTTTTCAGAAATCCCTCGGTCAGAACATTGTACATTATCTTCAGATGGAAACCAACGAGCTAACTCCCAGCCTACTTCTAATTCTGGTAAACTTCAGAAATTCTGTTTTTTCATGAATGCCTGGATGTTAAACCGGTAGAGCAGCCACACTGATCATTTTTATCAAAGATGAAAGGATTTAGACAGTTTCTAACTCTCAATGATGCCCCAGTGTTTGTTTGAGTTTGGGAACTGAAGAGGAATTTGGACCTGGAAACAGCTAATGACGTCAGACTGAGAAGCGGATAAGTCTTATTTTCCCCTCTTATGCTTTTAGAAGCAGTTGGACTTGTTTTCTATGTCATTAATTTTTTGTCTTTTTATTATGCTCCTAATCATGACACAGTAATTTTGACTGTTGGACTTGGTTGTGGATTAAGTTCATGGTCTGTTTCTCCTGTTAGGATTATTTTGGGGGATGCTTTTTCAATCTTTTTCACTCTTCTGGAACCAGTTTTCTTATCAGCAGCAAAACATGTTCCTAAGGTTAAAAAAATCACGAGCATCATTCCTAGATGATGCATTCAGGACTTGAAACAATAAAGGCTGCATATGCATAATGCAACACTTTCTTTAAAATCTAGTACATATAAAAACAAAGCAAAATAAAACAAAAAAAACTTCTATCTTAGATTTTTAACTCTGTCATCCACTCATTTAATAAAACTCTAACTCTTTCAAATGTTACTTAAGAAAAAGTTTAATTTGCAGATTTTTGCCGCTGTACCTGGAGTGTCAGGTTAATCTGCCTTTCTGGCCCCGACTACAGAACTTTTGTTACATAATAATTCTACCTCTGTGGTCTTGCCCCCCCTTTCCTATATCCTTCGTACCAGTCACTTCGTACCAGTCACACTTCATTGCCACGGGTGATTGAGCCTTCCCCACCCTCGCCAGCTTCCACTGAGGGTCCCGATGCCGCAGACAGCGACTCATCTGTCTACACTGCCTCCTCTTCGTCTTCTTCATTTTCTTTCACCTCCTCTTCCTCCTTCTATGCCACCACCTCCTCCTCCAGCAGTAGTGACAAGGTCAGCCTGCAGTGAACAGACTGGGATGGGCTTGCTTGTTTCAATACATTTGGCTTTCTTCATTCTTTCTCCTTTGGTTGGCTCAACCCATGCAAAGACTTTTCCTAGCTTGTTGCCTCTTTTCCCCTCCTGTTGTCACCAACAGTAGATTATGCACCTTTCTTTCCCCCCTCATTTTGAGGTATTCCCTCCTGAAAATCAGATGCGTTTTGATAAAAGCAAGCAGCTTTGACATCCCGTGTGACTGGCCTGGAGTGAAGTTCAAAAGGAGAGGCATGAAGGCCAACTGTTTTTTGTTGTTGTTGTAATTCTTCAGATTTGGTTCTCTCTACCATTTGAAGAGGCTGTGACGGGCTTTTGTTCCAGCCAAACTTGGAGAATAAGACAATATTCACATTTTCCTCTCTTCTTTTTTTATTGTACCATTAAATTGGTTTATCTTGTGAGGGAGAGTTGTTCTTACCAAGCTGGTTTACTGTCAGAAGTCATGCAAACCAAAACCAAGAGAATAACATGCACTTTAGAAGAGCTGTAGTTCTGCTTAATAAAAAATATTGTTAGGATTTCAGGGTCAGGTTGGAGCAAAAGCTTGGTCTTCCTCTGGATTGTTGACTTTTTAAGCTTGTGCTTTTTCCTGTATGCAGTTGATTTGCTGTGAATTGTGTTGACCCAAGCATGATTCAGTAGACCTGTTTAATGGGGGAATTTTTTTTTAAATTTAATTTGTAGTTTTAGTCATTTGTTATGTTTTCCTCTGTCCAGTAACTAACTCGGTGAGTCGAAACTATTAGGTATCATGTGCATGCAGTTACATTTCAAAGTTTGGCAAACTGCCAGTTCTAATACATTTATGAATTTGAGTTTTCCCTTCTGAAGATGGTTTCTTTTTAATTGATTTGTGTGTGTGTGCTTGTGTGTGCTTGTGTGTGCATAAGGTTCTGGATGGCAGTGAGAGTCAGTACTCTGGAATGCAGATTGGAACACTACAGGATGAAGAAGATGAAGGAACAGCACCTTCCTCCCAAGAAGAACCCCAAGAACCATTCCTGCAGTCAGCACTTGGTGCGTTTGTGTACACAGCTATGCACACATAAACGCAGATGGGCTCTGCCTAATAGAAAGCTTTAATGGTGGTTATTGTTTCTGTGTATAGCTCTTAGCAAGCCTCATCTCTTCGACGGCCGCGGTCACAACCGGCAGGGTTCAGACAGCAGTGTGGACCGTTTCATACCAAAGGATGAACCTGCTGAACCCGAGCCCGATAATAAGGTAAAGTGACTTAAAACTCTCCGTGCTTGTCATATATGGTTGAAGTGAAAGGTTAACATTATGTCACTTGTCTGCTTTTCTGTCAGCCATCACGCATAAAAGGTCCAATTGGGCACTATACAGACCACAGTGCGGAGCCACTAGTGCACTGTGTCCGGCTTCTTGCTGCTTCCTTCCTACTAACAGGACAAAAAAATGGTGAGTGGGTGTTCTGCTCAATACCAAATTTTTTTTTTCGTTTTGAAACTGAAAATTTGACTCCTTGATCTGATTGTCAAAATATATCTAACAGCAAAGTACAACTTCTACTCTCAGGCCTCTCATATATCGGAGTTGTGCTTGTTCCTGTGACTTTTTGACATCTGTGTGTGTTATTATTTGCTTTGTGTTTCTTCAGGCTTGATTCCTGACAAAGAGGTGCGAGTAAGTGTGAAAGCCTTGGCTCTCAGCTGTGTTGGAGCAGCGGCAGCGCTGCATCCCGAAGCCTTCTTTAACTCCCTCTATTTGGAGCCGCTGGACGGCGTTCCAGTTGTAGGTAAGAACTGGGGGAAAAAAAACAAAAAACTGCTCCTATCTAGTAGATGTCTAAGTAACGTGCAACAGTAAACCAGTGTGTATGCTCCCAGTACTGAAACTATAATAATAATAATAATAATAATGATGGATTGGATTTATATAGCGCTTTTCAAGGCACCCAAAGCGCTTTACAAATCCACTATTCATTCACTCTCGCATTCACACACTGGTGGAGCCAAGCTACGGTTGTAGCCATAGCTGCCCTGAGGCAGACTGACAGAAGCGAGGCTGCCATATCGCGCCATCGGCCCCTCTGGCCAACACCAGTAGGCAGTAGGGTAAAGTGTCTTTCCCAGGGACACAACGACCAGGACAGAGAGCCCGGGGATCAAACCAGCGACCTTCCGGTTACAGATGCGCTTCCCAACCCCCTGAGCCACGGTCGCTAAATACACTCCAGCTATTGTTACTTGCATTTTGACATGTGCATTTCATACTCTGATTTGGAAAAAAATGTCTTGTTTGAAGGCGCTCTGCACAACATGTGTTACAGTGAAAGCATTTTTCATTTACAGAATAGTAACTTATTTGTACAACTGTATTTGTGTGTCTTTTAACACTTTTTGGCATTATTATTATTATTATTATTATTTTTTTTTTTTTTTTACCTTTTCAGAGCAACAATATATTAGTGATGTCCTGGGCCTCATTGACCATGGAGACCCCCAGATTAGAGGAGCTACAGCTATCCTATGTGCAGCCATCATACAGGCTGCGCTCACCAAAACACGTTTCAACATACACACTTGGCTGGCCAGTGTGCAGAGTGCAACAGGTTTGTGTGTTGGTCTTTGTCTTACTTGCATTTTGCAAAGAATTGAGAGTATTTAAAGATGCCTATCATACCTGTCTGTCTGTACTCTAGGTAACCCACTGTCCCTGGTGGACTTGGTGCCTTTGCTTCAGAAGACTTTGAAAGATGAATCCTCTGTCACCTGCAAGATGGCTTGCTCTGCAGTGAGGGTAAGATGGTTTTGTGTGAGTGTGTTGGTAATCTCTACTCTATCTCTGTCTTGCTTTGTCCCTCAAGTTCTTTTTTTGTGTCTGTGCTTTTGTTTGTGAGTCTGACCCATTGGTTTTTTGTGTGTGTTTTGTTTCAGCACTGCATCACGACTATTTGCAGCAGTACCCTGAGTGAGATTGGCCTGCAGTTGGTGATTGACCTCTTTGCGCTGAAGGACTGCGGCTATTGGCTTGTTCGCACTGAGCTCTTGGAAACTCTGGCAGAATTAGACTTCCGGTAGGATACTTTTGTATCCTGATGCCTGTTATATACAGTCTCTGTTTTCTAAAAATAATAATAACTCAACTTTAAACTTAAGCTCGCCTTTACTTTGTATTACCTATAATTGCTTTTTAAAGTTTTTTTTTTTTACTTTTTCCCGTGTTTTAGATTAGTTAATTTTTTGGAGAGGAAAACTGAGACTTTACATAAAGGAGATCATCACTACACTGGGGTAAGGTTATTTTCTGATAATTTTTTTTAATGATCTTTTCTTTGAAATATCCTTTCTGGGTTTCTGCATTCAGCTGTTGACTGGTGTTGTTTGTTTACATTTCTCTAGCGTCTGCGGCTGCAAGATAGAGTCCTGAATGATGTGGTCATACATCTGTTGGGAGATGACGATCCAAGAGTACGGCACGTGGCTGCCTCTGTGGTCAGAAGGTAAAATGCCTCTTCACATATAGCACGTGCTATGTTCTTTATGTAGTGGACTGTAAATAAGCCCTTTTTGACTTTCGTCATATCTCTCTTCCTGTCTCTTTACAGACTAGTTTCCAGGTTGTTCTATGACTGTGACCAGGGCCAGGTTGACCCAGTGGTAGCAATCGCCCGAGACCAGAGTTCAGTCTATCTGCAGCTGCTTATGCATGAGACACAACCCCCATCCCAGTTCACAGTTAGCACAATCACAAGGTACACACGCGCCCACACTTCCAGTATATCTCGTGCCTCATCAAAGGTCAGCTTAGCCTATATTACTATGAAGAAGTTCTCAACCTTGTTGACCTGGTTATCCTTTTTTTATTACAATGTGTCTTATTGTACTCATTATAAGAGCTATTTTCAACCCCAGACATATTTTTCTTGTGATAAGAAATGCTTTGAGCCACAAGCTTTTATAAGATTTTGCAGTTAAATACACAATTCCTGAGGGAACCTTGGAATAATTACTTAAAATTTTGTCGCCAGGACATACCGAGGCTACAACATGTCCAACACTATCTCTGATGTCACGTTGGAGAACAACTTGTCCAGAGTAGTTGCTGCCGTCTCGCATGCTTTGACCTCGTCTACCTCCAGAGCTCTAACTGTAGGTTTTCAGCTCATTGTTTGCCTGCTCTAAAGCAAGTTTATGGCATTTGTTTCATAACATCTGAATATTTATCATGCTGTCTTCTCTGCAGTTTGGCTGCTGTGAGGCTTTGTGCCTTCTAGCTTCAAATTTTCCAGTGGGCAATTGGAGCACAGGCTGGCACTGTGGCTACGTTAGCTCCAATAGCAACTTTTCATCCCGTTCTAGTCTTAACCGCAGTAGGGGCAGAACCCTCAGGTTTGTATGCTGCACTGATTAATACATTTTTTTACATAATCATTTCAACTCTTTCTCTAGACTCCCCTTACCTTCTGTCTGTTCACTCCTTTCTGCAGTTTATCA